>NC_057814.1:63103168-63703168 GCF_018294505.1 Triticum aestivum | reverse complement strand
ATATCGGACAAAATATTGGTTTCCTGATTTATTTATAAGAAGATCCTTCTATGTATTTAGTTACATGATATTAATTTGATCGTCTTCTTTCAACTTTTTTTTGCCGACTATGATATTTCCTTAGGTTCACCTTGACCTTCACTGCCCGTGTAAGAGCTTAAGTAAATTGATGTTGTATCATCAGAATCTGTAGCCTTGCACAATTTTTCTTGCACACACTGAAATCCCTCTTTGTCACAGGATGAATCAGAAACTGAAGATGATGATCCCATGGACACAGAAGAAGCTTCCTCTGTCCTCATCGCTGCACTGCAGTCTTTCAGCCAAGCTCTGGTGAATGACGACGAAGAAAAAGATACCGTGACAGAGGTAGATGTCTTCTTGCGTCCTACCCTAGATGACAGGGGCTCTCTCATCAGCAAAATATCTACTCTGGATGCGCAGATGACGATCGCAAGAGACTGTACCTTATGGATAAGTAAATGACTCTGAGGTCTACACACTAGTGCAGAACAGGCCTTTATCACCGGTTCGTAAGGGCCTTTAGTGCCGGTTCTGCAACCGGCACTATGGAGTGGAGACTAAAGGCCCCCCCTTTAGTACCGGTTCGGCACGAACCGCCCCTAAAGGCCCACCACGTGGCGTGAGCTCGCGCTGTGGTATGGGGGACCTTTAGTACCGGTTGGTGTTACCAACGGGTACTAAAGGTTTTTTTTTTTGAAATTTTTTTCTGAAAATTTTGGAATTTTTTTTTAATTTTTTTTCGATTTTCATTTTTCTGAATTATTTGATGATTTAGTCTCTAATCACCCCTCTTAACTACTCAAGTGTGGATCACTCATTCCAAATCGTCTAACTTCCCGGCCGGTCACCCATCCTCTCACTCCCCTAGCCTGAGCACGCTTAACTTCGCACTTGTTGTTTTCCTGACAATAGTAAGATGTCAATCCTATTAACCCTCAGGAATTTAGCTTGAGCATGAAGTCACACATTTCACTGTTTGAGTTTGAAGCTATTGTTTTAAAAGACAACAATTATTTAGTAACACTAATATTTCTTGAATAATTAGTTTGACCATTGTTTGACCACAGTTTGACCAGATTTGACCAAAATTCAAAAAAACTGAAATAATTATTTAGTAACACTAATATTCTAGAATAATTAGTTTGACCACAGTTTGACCAGATTTGACCAAGTTTGAAATTTTTTCCCTTTTTTTTCACTCTAGATCTTAAAAGCCCTGTAACTTTTTTTCTGTTAGGTTTTTGAGGATTTTGAAAATGGTTAACGTGGTTCCCCCTGTTAAATTCGGATGTAACTTTTCGAGTTGATGATTTTTCATATAAAAAACTTTTTAATCCGAGTTCCTATGTAAAAATTATGCCCATTTTGCAAATTCCAGAGAGATTTTGCAAATAAAGTTGAAATTCATATTTATAAATTCTCCCAACAACTAGACCACATATCACATAGGAAACTTATTTTATTTTATTTTTTTGACATTTCCATCATTTTCTTTTGTTTTTTCTAAAACTGAAAAGGCGGTCGGGGGGGGGGGGGGTGGGGGTAGAGTTTGAAAATTGTCCTATAGTCCCGGTTTGTGTCTCCAACCGGGACTATAGGTCAGACTCCTTTAGTCCCGGTTCATGGCACGTACCGGTACTAAAGGTTAGCCCTTTAGTACCGGTTTGTGCCATGAACCGGTACTAAAGGTGATCGTGGGGCCCCGGCCTGAGGCCAGCCTGCCACCACCCCTTTAGTACCGGTTCGTGCCTTTAGTACCGGTTCGTGGCACGAACCGGTATTAAAGGTTCAACACGAACCGGCATTAATGCATAGCCGTTCGAACCTGCACTAATGCACACATTAGTGCCGGCTCAAAAGCAAACCGGTACTAATGTGCTTGACATTTGACCCTTTTTCTACTAGTGACAAGTCAAGTATAGAAAGAAAAACCTGTCGACCACAAGTGTACTGTCGGGAGCTTTGCTGCCACTTCTTTGCCAGCCGGAGTGGCATGTTTTTAGTGACGATCATGGTGTACATGCGTGTATATGTTGTGTTCTGACAGACTGTACTACAAGATTTTGTTGGAATTGGTACTTCTGTTTTTGTATGCTATGAAGAGCGTATGTCTATGCTGGTTCCGTATACTCTGTTTGTACGTCTGGTTGGCAGGAGATTAAGCAATGGGCGAGGTTTCGTATCTTCTCAGGGGTTGCTATGCATCTTGCCGTGCATACTCAGCTTCTTTGGGTCCAAGCTATTTTCTTTGTTTCTTTCTTTCATGAAGAGGTTAAGTCGGAGGAGAGGACCCGGATCCCCGACGGCGCGCTGCTTTGGTCCCAGTCCACTCGCCATGTTTGGGTACCCAGCTCGGCCCTGCGCAGGTATTCACCCACCTCTCCACTGCCCCTGTAAGGACCTCCTTAATCTTGTACCTATCCAAATCCAAATCCTAGCAAATACACTTCAGAGCAAGGTACTGTTGTAGACCTCCCTCCAATCCGTGATGACCCCTAACCAATACATGTGCAGCCATTGTCAGTTGCTAATTTAATACACTTCAGAGCAAGGTATCAGAAATAGTACGTGCATGTTGCACAGAGATGTTATTTCGCATGCATGAATTCTAATTTAAGCTTAAAGTTAGGCATGTCTAATCGCACACACCACAGAATTTCCTTACTGTTCACTACATCTTTTATCTCCAATTTGGATAGAGTCGAAGTGATAACTCTTTAGTCTGATTTATCTTCAAAAGTTTGCTAGAGGCTATAGATGACCTTCTGGGTTTTCTTCGATATTTTTTTGGAGTGCAACAGTATGCACTGGTTTCCCCATCAGGGCTGTATTTTCTTTTCTTTAATAGATTCTATAGTCATGTACTTTGGTTTCATGTTTCCATGTTTGCCATTATATGTGCCTTTCTTGCTGAGCTCTATTTGGATGAACTTTTGTTGTTGTGTGATGTGGCTACATGGGCATGAATGGACATTTTGAACTGACCTGGTTTGAGATACTCTTTTATGCTTGACTCAGGCACTCAGCTACGTGTGGTCTGATGGAAATCGACAGAATCTCTGTTAAAAAGTATTTGTAATTACTAGCAGCATTCCATAATTTCTATTGGGTTGTCCCGGTGTTGCAACCTAGGAAGGACAAATAGGGTCGGTCATCCCCACAGATAAAAACATTGTCAAGCCTTACTTTTTGCAAGTTGCCTTGTTTCTGTTTTTTTAGAGGAAAGATAGCAATTTGAGTCATTACAGTTCGGTCGCACGAACACTGCTAGACCGCGGTGTGTCGAGATCATAATTGCTACACTTAATCGTTACATTGACCTTATTTCTGAAGTTTGCAAAAATTCTGTCATAAAAATGTTGCATAATGGCACGTGGAGCAATTTATACTTAATATTTCGCCCCGTGCAACACACGGGCATTTGTACTGGTAGAAAAAAGGCCTTTAGTCCCGGTTCGCAAAGGCCTTTAGTCCCGGCTGTGCAACCGGGACTAAATATGCGCGACTAAAGACCCCCCCCTTTGGTCGCGCATCTTACGAACCGCGACTAAAGGCTTTAGTCCCGGTTCTCGTGGCTAACCGGGACTAAAGGCCTCCTCCGCAGGTTTAGGGTTTTAGCACCCCTAAACCTGGTTTTTTTGCGAATTTTTTTTTATTTTCAAATTTCTGAATTATTTTAACCTCTAATCTCTAATCACCACCCCTCGTCACTGCTCAATTTATCCTCTAATCTCTAATCACCCCTCATCATTCCAAATCATCTAACTTCCCGGACGGTCACCCATCCTCTCACTACTCCAGCCTGAGCACGCTTAACTTCCGGGTCTATTCTCCCTCGTTTCCAAGTCTGCACTTGTTGTTTTCCTGACAATAGTACGATGTCAATTCTATTAACCCTCAGGAATTTAGCTTGAGCATGAAGTGACACATTTCACTGTTTGAGTTTGAAACTATTGTTTTAAAAAACAATAATTATTTAGTAACACTAATATTTCTGGAATAATTAGTTTGACCATTGTTTGACCACAGTTTGCCATAGTTTGACCAGATTTGACCAAAATTTAAAAAAAACTGAAATAATTATTTAGTAACACTAATATTCTAGAATAATTAGTTTGACCATTGTTTGACCACAGTTTGACCATAATTTGAAATTTTTTGAATTTTTTTGCCTCTCCAGATCTTAAAAGCCCCGTATCTTATTTTCTGTTAGGTTTTTGAGGATTTTGAAAATGTTTAACGGGGTAACCGCGGGCCCTTTAGTACCGGTTGGTCTGGCCAACCGCGACTAAAGGACCAACCTTTAGTCCCGGTTGGTCTGGCCAACCGCGACTAAAGGACCAACCTTTAGTCCCGGTTGGTCTGGCCAACCGCGACTAAAGGACCAACCTTTAGTCCCGGTTGGTCTGGCCAACCGCGACTAAAGGCCTTCGGGCCAGCTTGAGGACCTTTAGTCCCGGTTGGCCAGCCCAACCGGGACTAAAGCCCCTCCCGTCTGCCAGCTGTCGACCGAGCGCGCTGGGCCCAGATAGTTGGTCGCGGGTCTCCTCCCGAACCGCGACTAAAGACCCCTTTGGTCGCGGTTCGATTATTTTGGGACTAATGGGGGCGTATGGATCCTCTTTTTCTACTAGTGATATATATATAGCGGCACTATTCTGATCTTGAAATGAGAATAGTTATTTGGATCACAACCTGTATAGGGGCGACCAGGTGTTCCTGGATCGGAGCGTTCAAACGAAAAAAACAAGCACGCCCATCCCTCCCGTCGCCCACCTCCCGCGCCGCCTCCCGAATCCTCCCGACCAAACCGCCCGCCCACCTCCGGCCACCGCCCATCCGGCTCCGGCGTGCCTCCCGCCATCGACGCCCGCCCCAGCACCTCCTCTCTACCCCGCTTCCTGCCGCCTCCCGCCCTTCCTCTTGGATCCGCCGCCATCTCCGAAATCCCGACGACCGAGGCCCGGCCAACCACCCGCCGCTCACCACCTGCGCCGGCGCCGCCCCGGATCCCCATCGGGGAGAGATCCCATGCAGGTCTCCCCACCATGCTCCTGCAGTTCGAATTTGCCGCGAGACGAAGTTCACCGGCCAGAGCTGGGGCCGGATCCGTCGTCGATGCTTCACCTCGGTCCAAGCCCGCCTACGCCTGGTGGTTGGACGGGCCTCCCGCCGGCGCCGCCCCTGCATCTATCTGATTCGGCTGTCCAAGGCCACATGCGCGCTGCCGCTACGCCACGCACTGTTGTGTGCCTCCTCTTCCAAGGCCACTCCCTTTGGATCGGGGCCAGATCCCCGTGGGTGTGCAGCCATTCCAACTGCATCGGTAGTGCTCTCGCTGTAACAATACTTGGGCTGCTTAGATTCTTCCGTTTACGTGCTTCAACCTGCAATTGATGCATCTTCTGCGACCGACTAGTCCCCTGGTCCCTGCTTCTTTGGAGATAATCTTCGTACAAGTTTTGTGAAAGCTATGCTCTTGGATCTGTACACAAACGTGTACTATTACGCTGCTGCTCCTCAATGATATTAACGTACCCAGACTCCCAAATCACAAAGAAAGCAGAAGTTTCGGGTTCTATCGACCTACAAGTTCAAAGTTTCTCCCTTCTCTGAATAATTCAGATTTCTGCACCTGCATAAGCGTGTAGTAATTTCCCTTATACAAGTATGACGTCTAGTTACCATGCAAAAAAAAGTATGACGTCTAGTTCAGTTGCAAAACGCCATCTTTTTTTGTTTCTGTTGTCGTACTTCTGCTACCTGAGAGATGGATACCACTAAGGTAAGCTGTCAACTTCTGCGTATGCACTATGCACTGAAAACTTATGTATACAGTGGAGAGGACTCTAGAGAGAGATGGCTTCGTGTGGTGAGGATAGGGTGAGAAAGAGTACTAATGAAAAGAGTGGTGGAGATGTCTACTCCAATTTGACCACTAGCTAGTGTTTTTTTATAAGTACGCAACAAAAGCTACATATGTTTCTACTCCCCTGTCACATAATATAATACGTTTTTCGGCACTACATTTCTAATACTTGGTGGAGCTTATTCTAATGCTTGGTTCAAATTGGAAAGACATGATAAAAAATTTGTTCTCTGTTCTTTACAGTAAAAAAACTATCATGTATTGGTTGATTTCCCCAACTAGTTGCTCTCTGGCACACATTATATATGTTGCTGCTTTCCTTGTTCTCCGCAAAACTGTTACAAAAAAATAGAGCATACAAGTTCAATATTAAAAGCAAAAAACAAGCGAGCATTTCTTGAAGCCAAAAAAAAGGTTGATGCGAAGTTCATATTCTTTGTCGCGGATAGTTCAATATGTCCATTTACGGCAAAACACACACATTGGGTATCCAAAAATAAAGAGGCAAACATACAAAAAAAATCAATGAAGTTCAAATTTCAAAAATAGAGAAGTCCAAAGTTTATTAAAAAAAAGAAAAAAATATTTGTTTCTAAAAAATAAAATAAAACGTTCAGGTTTAAATACCCCAAAAGTTGGATGTTCATTAAAATACTCCTAGCAAAAATAAAAACTACGAAGTTCAATTTTAAATAATAGAATAGTTGATGTATATTAAAACCTTGGATTTTTCTTGTATTTAAAGAATAAAACAAAGAAGTTCAAACTAAAATAACAGACTAGTTCAATGTATATAAAAAACTCAGATTTTCCTCATTGCCAAAACAATAAACCCAAGAAGTTCAATTTATAATAGTAGAGTAGTTTGATGTTTTTACTAAACTCGGATTTCTTCCGTTACTAAAGGATAAACCAAGAAGTTCAATTTATAATAATAGAGTAGTCGAAAATTCAAATAACTCGGTTTTTTATACATAAGCTTTTCCAAGAGGTATTATCATACCTCGGCTGCCTGCCCGTGCGCCACCAGCTTTGGCTCCCATCTCGGCTACACCGCGCTACCACCTTGCACCTCAGGGCGCTGAATATGGAAAGGCTCCACTAAAAATTTGAAACAAAAACAAAGAGAAGTTCAAACTGAAAGAAACTAGCGGTTCAACTAGTACATGGAGTGTGTGTCATATAAGAAAAAAAGACAAGGTCTAAAAATACTTTAGCTAGAAGTTCACGTGGTCGGCCTAGGAAGTTCAAATATTCTAGTAAAGGAGGTTTGTGTTCTACTTACTTGTGCAACAACACACAAAAAACGGTGTGCAACTCCGACGAACGGGTGAGGAATTACGAACAAAAATATGTGACCAACGTTCAATGTGAAAATAGCGAGAAGTTCAATTATTATGCATAATGTGTTTTCAGTTGAGAATAAAAGGAATACAAAACTAAAAGCCTAAAAGGTTTGTAGCGAGAAGTTCACGTGCTCCTCCCTACATAGTTAAATTAATTTGTGAGACATCCGATCTTCAATTACATGTAAAAAAAGAAAAACCAATGTTGTTCTCACCATTTTTAAAACTGCTCTCAGACGGGAACGAATATGTAACAAGTTTCTACATGAAAAAGTGGCTGAAGAATAAAACCAGGAAGTTCAATTTTAAGGACAGAGTAGTTTGATATTTATTTGAAAACTCGTTTTTGTCTGGTTACTAAAGAATAAGACCAATAAGTTCTAGTCCAAATAGCGAAGAAGTTCGGTGTTTCTAACAAAACTCCAATTTTCACATTTCAAAAACACACACAAAGAAGTTCAAATAAATTTTTTAGAGCGGTTCGATATCTATAAAAAGCTCAGATTTTTTCCGTTACTAAAGTGAAACAGAGAGAAGTTCAAAGTGATAACAACCAGAAGTTGACGTACTACATGGTATGTATTTATATGAGAAAATAGAGTAAAAAGGCGAAGTCTTACATTTGTTGCTAGAAGTTCAATTGCTCTTCCCTCGGAAGTTCAAAAATTCTTGTTAGAGAGGTTCAACGTGTGTTTACATGTTCAAACAACACAAAAAGATGTTATCTCTCATGTTTTAAAATAATTCTCTCAATCCACTACACGTTTGGAACAAAAATACTCTACATGAAAAAAGTACATTTCTATTTAACAACTTTCCAATGCGTATATTGTATGCTCTATTCGAAAAATAAATGATTAAAAATAAATTGGGGTATGTTGTTCGAAAGAAAAGTTTAACCAAATTAAAAAACTTGCATCTTTTCAACAAGTTTCTAATAATTTATCATTTGTGGAACTCCGAGGAACGGGTGAGGAATTACTGACAAAAAATATGTGGCCCAAGTTCAATATGAAAACAGCGAGAAGTTCGATGTCTATAAGAAAGTCAGGTTTTTTCCGTTACTAAAACGAAATAGAGAGAAGTTCAAATGGATAATAGCCAGAAGTTCATGTACTACATGGTGTGCGTCTCATATAAGAAAAAAAATTAAAATGTTAAGTCCAAAATTTTGTCGCTAGAAGTTCAGGTGCTCGGCCTGAGAAAATTCGAAAATTCTTGTGAGAGAGGTTGAACAAAAATACGTGACAGAAGTTCAACTACTATATGAAATGCGTTTCAGATAGGAATATAAGAATAGAAAACGAAGAGCCTAAAAGGGTTGTTGCAAGAAGTTCACGTGCTCCTCCCGGTGAAGTTCAAGCTATCTAGTGCGAGACGTCCAACCTTCAATTACATGTAAAAAACAGGCAAAAAACGACGTTGCTTTTGCCATTTTTAAAACTGCTCTCAAACGACAAAAATTTGTAACGTGTGTCTACATGAAAAAGATCCTCCTATTCATAAGCTTTCCAATGGTATATTATATGCTATTTTCTGATGAATAGTTTAAAATTTTTTTGTATACCTTAAAAACATATTTTTACGCATTCAAAAAAATATTTTGAACTGTCGCGAGTATGAAAAACTGAACAACACGAAAAAGTTGTGTGTTTTGAACAGCTTTCCATCGGTATATCATTCGCTCAATTTTGGTAAGTGGTTTTGGAGTTACGGGCAAAAAACATCACGTCAGAAACAAAGTGAAGTTCAAACAGACATGCCCGAGAAGTTCAACTACTTCACGCAGTGCATTTCCATTCGCGATGAATGCAGAAATCACGATCTCGTCATTTTTTAATTTACTTCAAAACCGCAAGAATATCATTTGTGTAAGTTCAAGTCCTCGGTCGGAGAAAGTTAAAATAATTATTGTGAGAGAGGTTTGTACAAAAGGATTATCATTTGTGTAACACTGACGAATGGATGAGCAAATTACAAATGAAAATATATCACAGAAGTTCAACGTGAGAACAGCAGGAAGTTCAACTACCACACTGAATGAATTTTAGATGAATTTTTTTAAATCATCGCGAGGAAAGTTGCATGTTTACAGCAGCTTTCCACCGGTATATCACTTGCTCAATTCCGGCGAGTGTTGGGGTGAGTGGATGGTGAGCTACGGGCAAAAAAACCACGTGAAAAACAGAGTGAAGTTCAAGTAGACATGCCGAGAAGTTCAAGTTCTTCACGCGGTGCATCTTCAAAAATTTGTTTCGCAATAAAGGCAGAACGAATTATCCCGCTGTTTTCGAAATTACTTGAAAACAGCCAGGAATAAGAGAACACCATCAACATGAAAAAGTTTCGAATTTTCCGTAGCTTTTCAACGTTATATTATTTGCCCCATTCCGAGGAAGTTTCTAAAAATTACGGCAAAAATACGTTTTTAGCTATTTACAAAATTGACTTTAAACAATATGGAATTTGGAGAAACAATATATAACAAAAAGTTTTGCATTTCCTCAAGCTTTCCAAGGCCATAACATTTGCTGCATTCAGACATACAGTTAAAACATTAGCTTGAAAATACCAACTCGGTGGAACTTGTACGGTTTTCTAAATTACTTTTGAACCGTTCAAAATTAGAAAAAACTTTCAACACGAAAAAGTAGAGCATTTTCGTAGGTTTTCCAACGCCATATCATTTGCCTCAATTGGATTAGCCGTTTAGAAATGGCATCGAAAATAGGAACTCGGCTGCTCGGTTCGCGAAATTTGACGATTTTCCAAATTACTCTTTAACCTTAGGGAATTGGAGGAAATTTTCAACATGTGGAAGGAGAGGTTTTGCAGCATCTTTCCAATGCATATTATTTGCTTCATTCCGATAAACGGTTTATAAATATGATCGAAAATACGATTCACGTTTTTTGTGTGAAGAACACACAGGATTCAAAACTGCTCTTAAACCGCTTACATTTTGCCAAAAATTTAACTTGGGTCATGATACTCGTGTCCATAGCTTTCCAACAGTATATCGCAAGCCCCATTTTGAAAATGTTGACAGAAGTTAAACCCAGCAAAGGGGGAAGTTCAGGTCGAACAACTCAGGCAGTAAAATTACAAAAGATGCAAGTTCATCATGACCCGAGAGAAAATTCCGCCAACGAGTGAGATTCCTATTTAAAATGGTCATTTAGTTCCTAAAAACATTTCTAGATTACACTTACATCCTATAAAACACGACTGACCAGAATAATTCACGCGCGGAGACACGGTTGCGAAGATAGCCCGAAGGTCAGGTTCGTACAGAGCGAAGTTCAGGCTATTATTTTGAGGAAGTTCTGGTTGTGATCAGAATATTATTCTGATCCCGTGATCAGAATATATATATATCCAAGGGTGCTTTCTGGTTTGCGAGGCAGGTGCCACCAAAGTTATGCATTGTGTATTTAAAGTTTTAAACATCCCCAATATTCCTACATATATTTGGCCACTTCCAGGTGGTTCTTGACTTCTGGCCCCTCTCATCGATCTTCGATGACGCGCCCAACCGTGGGCCCACGCGGTTAAAGTTGTGCATTGAAATTTTGAACATCACAGACCACCCATTTCACTCATATATATTTGGGCCACATGCTGGTGTGGCTGTCTTCTGACCCTCTCTAAAGTTATTTTTTGCTGCAAAGACTCTGATGACGCTCAATGGACACGGGTATAATATCTTAATCGTGTGCGATACAAGTGCGTTGTGAATCACCACGCCTGCGCAAGCACGAGCAAATTAAGGTGAATGTACTGGCTCAACCGTGTGCGATGCAAGTGCGCTATGAAATCACCACGACCGCACAAGCGCGAGCAAAGGGTAGAGGTACTGGCTTAACCATGTGCGATGCAAGTGCGCTGTAAAACCACCACCCGTGCAAGCTAAAGGCGGGTATGTTTATTTGGAAATTAGGACGAACCGTGTGCGATAGAACAGCTAGTTAGAATATAAAAACAAATTACCCACCTTGATCGTTGCAAAAATCGGCGGTTCCGCGCCACTTTTCCTTATTATCATACACACATATTGTCATTGGACCGTGCGCGATCTTGGGCACTCCCGCCCCGCTCCAATTCCTTTACCCAAATTTTAGTAGCCGTCATACTTCAACCGTCGCCCACACTCCTCCAGCACCAACCTTATAGTAGAATTGCAGTGGCCGAGGCATTCGAACCGTCGCCCTCCCTCGTCTACCACCATCTTCCCCCACCATTACTAAAATTTTCAGTAGCCGCGGCGTATCCTCAAACACCCCTGATACGTCCATTTTGCATCATGTTTTCTTACTGTTATTTATAATGTTTTTATCCATAATAATACTTTTTGGAGTAATTCTAATGCCTTTTCTCTCATAATTTGCAAGGTACACACCAAGAGGGAGAATTCCGACAGCTGGAGATCTGGACCTGAAAAAGCTACGTCAGGCCACCTATTCTGCACAACTCCAAATAAGCAGAAACTTCACGGAGATTTTTTATGGAATATATAAGAAATATTGGAGCCAATAAGTACCAGAGGGTAGCCACTAGGTGGGCACAACCTACCTGGGCACGCCAGGCCCCCCTGGCACGCCCTGGTGGGTTGTGGCCTCCTCGGCCCACCTCCGGTGCCCATCTTCTGGTATATAAGTCATTTTGACCTAGAAAAAACAAGGGGAAGAGTTTCGGGATGGAGCGCCGCCGTCTCGAGGCGGAACTTCGGCAGGAGCACTTGGAGCGATTCTGCCAGGGGAACTTCCCTCCCGGAGGGGGAAATCATCATCATCATCACCAACAACTCTCCCATCTTGGGGAGGGCAATCTCCATCAACATCTTCACCATCACCATCTCATCTCAAACACTAGTTCATCTCTTGTATTCAATCTTGTTACTGGAACTATAGATTGTTGCTAGGGGGTGACTAGTAGTGTTGATTACATCTTGTACTTAATTACTATATGGTTTATTTGGTGGAAGATTATATGTTCAGATCCATTATGCATATTAATACCCCTCTAATCATGAGCATGTTGATTATTTGTGAGTAGTTACTTTTGTTCTTGAGGTCACGTGAGAAATCATGTTGCTAGTAATCATGTGAACTTGATATGTTCGATATTTTGGTAGTATGTATGTTGTGATTCCCTTAGTGGTGTCATGTGAACGTCGACTACATGACACTTCACGATATTTGGGCCTAAAGGAATGCATTGTGGAGTAGTAAATAGATGGTGGGTTGTGAGAGTGATAGAAACTCAAGCCCTAGTTTATGCACTATTCTGTAAGGGACCGATTGGATCCAAGAGTTTAATGCTATGGTTAGGATTTATCCTTAATACTTTTCTCGTACTTGCGCATGCTTGTTGGAGGGTTAATCATAAGTAGGAGGTTTGTTCAACTAAGAACAGCACTAAGCACCGGTCCACCCACATATCAAATTATCAAAGTAGCGAACACAAGTCGAACCAACATGATGAAAGTGACTAGATGAAATTCCCGTGTACCCTCAAGAACGATTTTCTTATCATAAGAGACCGTTTTGGCCTGTCCTTTGCCTCAAAAGGATTGTGCTACCTTGCTGCATACTTATTTCTACTATGGTTACTTGCTCGTTACAAATTATCTTGCTATCAAACTACTTGCTACATACAGTTTCAGCACTTGTAGACATTACCTTACTGAAAACTACTTGTCATTTCCTTCTTCTCCTCGTTGGGTTTGACACTCTTACTCATCGAAAAGAGCAACAATTGATCCCCTATACTTTTGGCTCACCAAGGATATTTTTTGGCGCCGTTATCGGGGAGTGAAGCGCCTTTCGTAAGTGGAATTCGGTAAGGAAATATGTATATAGTGTGCTGAAATTTATTGTCACTTGCTACTATGGAAAACAATCCTATGAGGGGTTTGTTCGAGGTATCTTCACCTCATCCAGAACCACAATTAATTGCCCATCAACCTACTGCACCTACTGAAAAAATATTGAATATGAAATTCCTTCGGGTATGATAGAACAACTGCTAGCTAATCCTTATGTAGGAGATGGAACAAAACATCCCGACATGCACTTGATATATGTGGAACAAATTTGTGGATTGTTTAATCTTGCAAGTTTACCCGGAGATGAGGTGATGAAAAAGGTTTTCCCATTATGTTTGAAGGGAAAAGCATTGGCATGGTATAGGCTATGTGATGATATTGGATCATGGAATTGGAATCGTTTGAAATTGGATTTCCACCAAAAAAAATTATCCTATGCATCTAGTTCATCGTGATCGGAATTATATATATAATTTTTGGCCTCGTGAAGGAGAAAGTATCGCTCTATCTTGGGGGAGGCTTAAGTCAATGTTATATTCATGCCCCAATCATGAGCTCTCAAGAGAAATTATTATTCAGAACTTTCATGCTCGGCTTTCTCGTAATGATCGAACCATGCTGGATACTTCTTGCGCTGGTTCTTTTATGACGAAAACTATTGAATTCCTGTGGGACGTTTTTGGAAAGAATTAAATGCAACTCTGAAGATTGGGAATTCGACGAAGGTAAAGAGTCAGGTATAAAGCTTAAGTATGATTGTGTTAAATCTTTTATGGATGCCTCTTTTTGTGAATCATTTTTCTACTCATGTTGAACTCCCTAAAGAGAAGTGGTTTAAATATCACCCACCTCTTAAAGATGAAACTGAAGAACCGGTACCAGTTAAAGAAGAAACTATACTCTATAATGTTGATCCAGTTGTTCCTACTGCTTATATTGAAAAACCACCTTTTCCTGTTAGGATAAAGGAACATGCTAAAGTTTCAACTGTGGTTAACAAAAGCTCTGTTAGAACGCCTAAACCTGATGAACAAATTAGAGTTGAACCTAATATTGCTATGGTTAAAGATCTCTTAGAAGAAAATGTGGATGGGCATGTTATCTACTTCTGTGCAGAAGCTACTAGAATTGCCAAACCCGATAAAAGGGATAAAAATAGACTAGTTGTTGGCTTGCCTGTCATTTCAGTTAAAATAGGAGATCACTGTTATCATGGTTTATGTGACATGGGTGCTAGTGTGAGTACTATTCCTTAAAGTTATATCAAGAAATTTGGGAAGACATAGCACCTACAGAGTTAGAAGACATAGATGTTACTATTAAACTTGCAAATAGAGACACTATATAACCTTGTGGGATTATTAGAGATGTTGAAGTCTTGTGTGGGAAAGTAAAATACCCTACTGATTTTCTTGTTCTTGGTTCCCCACAAGATGACTTTTGTCCCATTATCTTTGGTAGACATTTCTTGAAAACAGTTTGCTAAGATAGATTGCCAGAAACAAACTATGGGTGTTAGCTTTGGTGATGAGACTCATGAGTTTAATTTTTCCCAGTTTAGTAGAAATCATCATGAAAAAGAATTGCGTAGTAAACATGAATTAATTGGTCTTGCTTCTATTAATGTACCACTAACTGATCCTTTAGAACAATACTTGCTAGACCATGAAAATGATTTACATATGCATGAAAGAAATGAAATAGATAATATTTTCTTTGAACAAAGTCCTCTTCTTAAACACAATTTGCCTATTGAAACTCTAGGAGGTCCTCCTCCACCTAAGGGTGATCCTGTGTTTGAATTAAAACAATTGCCAGACACTCGGAAGTATGCTTATCTTGATGAAAAGAAAATATATCCTGTTATTATTAGTGCTAACCTTTTAGAACATGAAGAAGAAAGATTATTGAAAGTTCTAAGGAAGCACCGAGCTGCTATTGGTTATACTCTTGATGATTGAAAGGGCATTAGTCCCACTCTATGTCAGCACAAAATCAATATGGAACCTGATGCTAAACGAGTTGTTGATCACCAACGTCGGTTAAATCCGAAGATGAAAGAGGTCGTAAGAATGGAAATACTAAAACTTCTAGAAGTAGGTATAATCTATCCTATAGCTGATAGTAGATGGGTAAGTCCTATTCATTGTGTCCCTAAGAAAGCAGGTATAACTGTTGTTCCTAATGATAAGAATGAACTTATTCCACAAAGAATTGTTACATTCTATAGAATGGTAATTGATTTCAGAAAATTAAACAAAGCAACTAGAAAGGATCATTACCCTTTGCCTTTTACTGATCAAATGCTTGAAATATTATCTAATCATACACACTTTTGTTTCCTTGATGGATATCTGGCTTTTCACAAATACCTGTTTCTCAACCTCATCAAGAAAAGACTACTTTTACTTGTCCTTTTGGAACCTATGCTTATAGACGTATGCCTTTTGGTTTATGTAATGCACCTTCTACCTTTCAAAGATGCATGATGGCTGTATTCTCTGACTTTTGTGAAAAGATTGTTGAGGTTTTCATGGATGACTTTTCTGTTTATGGGAAGTCTTTTGATGATTGTTTAAGCAATCTTGATCGAGTTTTGCAGAGATGTGAACAAACAAATCTTGTCTTGAATTGGGAGAAGTGACACTTTATGGTGAATGAAGGCATTGTCTTGGGTCACAAAATTTCTGAAAAGGGTATTGAAGTGGACCAAGCTAAGGTTGATGCCATTGAGAAAATTCCATGTCCTAAGGACATCAAAGGTATTCGTAGTTTCTTAGGTCATGCTAGTTTCTATAGGAGATTTATCAAAGACTTCTCAAAAATTTCTAGGCCTCTTACTAATCTTTTGCAAAAGGATACTCCTTTTGTTTTTTATGATGATTGTTTGGAAGCCTTTGAAACACTCAAGAAAGCTTTAATTACTGCACCTATAGTTCAACCACCTGATTGGAACTTGCCTTTTCAAATTATGTGTGATGGTACTGATTATGCTGTTGGTGTTGTTATAGGACAAAGAGTTGATAAGAAATGGAATGATATTCATTATGTTAGTAAAACTCTAGACAGTGCTCAAAGAAATTATGCTACTACTGAAAAACAGTTCTTAGCTGTGGTGTTTGCTTGTGATAAGTTTAGACCTTATATTGTTGATTCCAAAGTAACTGTTCACACAGATCATGCTGCTATTAAATATCTTACAGAAAATAAAGATGCTAAACCTAGACTTATTCATTGGGTTCTCTTGTTACAAGAATATGATTTGCATATTATTGATAGAAAAGGAGTTGAGAACACCGTAGTTGATAACTTGTCTAGGCTTGAAAATGTGCTTGATGACCCACTTCCTATTGATGATAGTTTTCCTGATGAGCAGTTAGCTGCAATAAATTTTGCTAATAGTACTTCTTGGTATGCTGACTATGCTAATTACATTGTTGCTAAATATTTACCACCTAGCTTCACCTACCAACAAAAGAAAAAATTCAAGGACAAATCAGGAGTAGATGGTATTATTAGACGTTGTGTACCTGAGCATGAACAGGTAAAAATCCTATGGAAATGTCACTCTGAACCTTATGGAGGATGTCACGACTGGTTTTCCAATAAAAATATTTATTGAGAAACCAATCCCTTTTACGGACCAGTAGAGAAGAATCCTTCTCACTGGTAGACAATTCCTTGGTCACAGAAGAAAAACCAGGAGTACTAAATATAATACAAGGTTGAGCGGGGACTGCTCAACAATTTATTACAAAAACGCCGATATTACACATAAAGGCGGATAGGGTGGCATAACTACTGACTCACAATAAACGCGGTGGTGGATATATCACAACGAAGTGGGTGACATGACTCCTGAAACTAACAGCTCTTCGAGCGTCGGAGTGAGGCTCGAGGATACTTATTGCGGGTGGCGGAAGCGTATATAATTCAAGCGACCAATATCCAGGATCGCACGGGACTGACTGGGATTCCTCTAGGCGTCGGACTCACTATCAAACTCTTCATCCATGAGATCGCCTTCGTCAACATCTGGCCAAATCAACAAGCCAGGTGAGTACTATGAAAGTACTCGCAAGACAGTTCGGACATAAGATATAACAAATGTAAACATGATGCATATGAACAGATTAACAAAGCGCACTCAGACCATGAGATAGCAATGCATGGGAAAATAAACGGGAAGTCGGGCGGTAGTCCTCCCGAAATCCCAATGTAGTACTGAAGGCCAATCGAGTGTCTGAATGACCCCTCGAAAGGATACAAATGAAATAACAATGCCGTAGTCGGGCGTCAAGGCGACACCACATAAAGGGCTTATAATGGAAAAATAAATAACAGTGCGTGCCACAGTCGGACGTCTGAGCGACATCACATAAAGGGCTTATATTGCACAACTTAATAATTCAGTAGCTCATGAATTTAATTCATTTCAAGGGAATATTCAAGTACGAGATAAACAAAAGGTTAGTCCATCCACAGGAATAACAATTCAACGGGTATACTACTCAAGCTTGTTCACCAGGGATTTACCACGAGGACTGACATAGATATGGATATACTGGCCATGGTCCTTGACCATGGACGCGATGACTCGGAAGGATTTGACTCTGCAGAGTTTGTACTATTTAACCACAGCCAACGGATTTCAGTAGTCACAAGGGACTATTTAACCAGTACACACCCATTCAACATTCCGAAGCCAGGAATCACCCTCGGCAACGTTCAAGGAAAACCTTGAGACGGGGAGGCTACAACCTCGCGTAGCATGGGATCAAATTTATATACGCGCGCTCTAAGGGGTGCCCCCCTCTCGGTCCCAACCGGAAACACCCATGCCCCCTGACTGGATGACTGGCTTTAATCCAGGGCCATGGAACCCTCATCCCGGCCCCTCTATTTGGTGTGTACAAGGAAAGAGGTTAACAACTTACTAAACCGTATTCTTTGCAGAAGACATGTAGCAGGACGAAAGGGGAAAAACGGTAACGTGACTCAGTCCACGTTAACGTCAGAGTTTATCTAATGACGTAGACTGGCATGCTACAACAATGCCATCTTACTACCTTTCATGTCACCACATGATCAGGTCATCTCTCATCAAAGATCACAGTAACTTCGAAACACAGGGTCGGTTGCCTTGCACGCAACGTGATACTCACCGATGCTCATATGCCATGCACAAACCATTCAAGCAAACATGCAAAACACCTATCATATCAAACGTTCAAACATGCTTGCCTAGTTCAGAGAAGTCGGAGTCTAGCTCGGCGAAGTTCGCGGCTCCGTCACCTCCTCCGGAACCTACGGTATACGAAACCGTACACTAACGTGAAAATCATCGCCTGCATAAAAATTGTTCCAAATTTTTTCCAAATAAATACTATAAAAAACTAGACAAAATTATAAGACTGACAGAAAAAGAATCAATCAAAAATCATCTTTTATTAAAACGTTATAAGGGTTTTAGTCCAAGGACTGATCTGTGATGAAACAGAAAAGAAACAGGGACTTGTTTGAAAAACCAGAAAATGGTTCGGAAAGAAATGCGCCAGCCCAAAGAGAAAGCGCATTTTGCCCGAAGGCGCTACCAGAAAACGGTTCGAAGGGGCAAAAGAAGAGAGGCTGACGGGGGGGTCCCACCTGTCAGGTTTAAAAACTCCAAAGGAGCTCGCCGGCGCCCGAAGGCTGCGGTGGCCGCCGGCGTTGAACCACGGCGAGGCAGAGAGATCGGAGGGTACCAAGAGGTTCAGGGTGTTCTTCCGCGTCGGTGGGTGGTGGACTTGGTCGTCGGAGAGCACCACGTCGACGGCGACACTTTCTCCGGCGGACGGTGGTTCGGGCGATGGTGGAGTACTCCGGTGGGCGCTGCAAACTCCAAATTGAAGCGCGGGTCAGAAGAGTGGATGCATTAGGAAGCTACTGGCAAGAGCTGAGAGGTAGAGGTGCACGCACGGGGGTGAATCGAGCTGGACCCCGTGGCGGGTCGAGGCGGCCGGAGTTAGGGAAGAAGGCTCCCTTGGGGGCTACCCAGTGGCTTGGCGTGGTATTGGTGGAGTGCAGAGGTGGTGTGGGTTCGAGTTCGAGCTCGGGGCCTCCTTTTATAGGCGATCCGAGGGGGTGGCCGTGAACGGGGTAGCTCCGGCGAGCGAGTACGGCGAGGCAGGGGTTGGGCAGGGGGTTTAGGAGGCTAGGCACCATCAGGGAGGATCACTGGTGCCGTTCCCCCGCTAAACCTCGGTCGGGCTTGGCGTAATGCGCCGATCCTCGATGGGTCGGCCGTACGGGCACGACGGGGTGGCAGGGAGCGTGCTCCGCGCCTAGTAGTTCACGACGACGGATGGCAGCGTGCACGGGTGAGTGGGTGGCCACGCGGCGGCCTCCGGTGTCTTGGGCGGCGCTGGACGGCGCCGTCCACGCTGCGCCTCTCTCTGGCAACCGCAAAGCCGCTGCTGCCATCGCTCACGGGGTGGCGCACCTCCTCCTGCTCGTCGCCGACGCCCGAAAACTTCCAGGCGATCGTGCAGTGCAGGGATAAGAAGGAGGGAACAGGGAGCAAGGCGCCACCGTGGTACTGGCGAGATTGACAACGGGCTCTGAAGAAAACGACAGCAGCTTCTGAAAGTGTTACTCTGAATTTCTGAACATGACAGAAACAGTGCCCTTCAGGTGTTCGACGAAATGATTTGGCATGAAGAAAAAAAATTCTGGAGCTGGGACTTGGTGAGGTGACCTCTCAATGCATCCAGAGGCTGCCTGAATTTTCTCAGATTTTTAAGAGGAGAGAACAATTGAATTTCATCAAATTTGGCAAATATGGTCCGAACTTGCAGCAAGCACAATTTCAAATATTTGAACTGGAGACCAGTGGATCTTCATGGATCTTGGTTGAGGGCTCTAAGGACTAGCTAGGGAAATTTGTTTGGAGGCCAAACTCAAAGTAGAAATGGTAGCTCCTTTGTAAATCTCCAATAGCCAAAGTAGAGGGCAGAAATTATTTTTGATAAGAAATGAATGGAAGAGAAATTATGGGGAGGTTCAACTTGCTGGATTTGAAGTATATCTTGACACAAAGATGGGGAAAGGCTTTTGGGAGGGGATTTCCACTTAGGTCATGGCAAGAGGGGATTTTTTGAGAGGGGAAAAGATCACTCCAAATGCCATAGGGCTTTTTAAAAGATTTTTCAAATGAAAATTCCCAAATGAAAAGCATTTGGTTTTGAGTCCAAATAAGAAGGGAAAACCTCCAAGACCAAAAATCAAGTCTTGGGTGAATCCAAACAAAACACTTGTCATAAAAGAAATTTTTTGAGAGGGAGAGTTCTTTAGAAGAAAATTTTAAATAACATCCCTCAAATCAAATAAAAGTTTGGAAAAGCCAATTAAAAATTTTGGGTGTCACAGAGGACTGATACGTCTCCAACGTATCTATAATTTTTGATTGTTCCATGCTATTATATTATCTGTTTTGGATATTTAACGGGCTTTAATATATACTTTTATATTATTTTTGGGACTAACCTATTAACCGAAGGCCCAGTGCAAATTGCTGTTTTTTGCCTATTTGAGTGTTTCGCAGAAAAGGGATATCAAACGGAATCCAAACGGAAAGAAACCTTCGCGAGGATCGTTTTTGGAACAAACGCAATCCAGGAGACTTGGAGTGGACGTCAAGGAAGCAGCAAGGAAGCCACATGGCAGGGAGGCGCGCCCAGGGGGGTAGGCGCGCCCTGCACCCTCGTGGGCCCCTCACAGCTCAACTGACCTACTTCTTTCGCCTATATATACTCTTATACCCTGAAAACATCCAGGAGAGCCACAAAACCTATTTTCCACCGCCGCAACCTTCTGTACCCATGAGATCCCATCTTGGGGCCTTTTCCAGCGGTCCGCCAGAGGGGGAATCGATCATGGAGGGCTTCTACATCAACACCATAGCCTCTCCGATGATGTGTGAGTAGTTTACCACAGTCCTTCGGGTTCATAGTTATTAGCTAGATGGCTTCTTCTCTCTTTTTGGATCTCAATACAAAGTTCTCCTCGATCTTCTTGGAGATCTATTCGATGTAATACTTTTTGCGGTGTGTTTGTCGAGATCTGATGAATTGTGGGTTTATGATCAAGATTATCTATGAAGAATATTTGGTTCTTCTTTGAATTCTTATATGCATGATTTGATATCTTTGCAAGTCTCTTCGAATTATCAGTTTGGTTTAGCCTACTAGATTGATCTTTCTTGCAATGGGAGAAGTGCTTAGTTTTGGGTTCAATCTTGCGGTGCTCGATCCCAGTGACAGAAAGGGAAACGACACGTATTGTATTGTTGCCATCGAGGATAAAAAGATGGGGTTTATATCATATTGCTTGAGTTTATCCGTCTACATCATGTCATCTTGCCTAATGCCTTACTCTATTCTTATGAAATTAATACTATAGATGTATGCTGGATAGCGGTCGATGTGTGGAGTAATGGTAGTAGATGCAGAATCGTTTCGGTCTACTTGTCACGGACGTGATGCCTATGCTCATGATCATGCCTAGATATTCTCATAACTATGCGCTTTTCTATCAATTGCTCGGCAGTAATTTGTTCACCCACCATAAAATATGCTATCTTGAGAGAAGCCACTAGTGAAACCTATGGCCCTGGGGTCTATTTTCCATCATATTTATCTCCCGTCAACTAGCTATTACTGTCACCGTTTATTTTGCAATCTTTACTTTTCAATCTATACCACAAAAATAACAAAAATATTTATCTTATTATCTCTATCAGACCTCACTTTTGCAAGTGGCCGTGAAGGGATTGACAACCCCTTTATCCTGTTGGTTGCAAGGTTCTTAATTGTTTGTGCAGGTACTAGGGATTTGCGTGTAGTCTCCTACTGGATTGATACCTTGGTTCTCAAAAATTGAGGGAAATACTTACGCTAATTTGTTGCATCACCCTTTCCTCTTCAAGGGAAAACCAACGCATGCTCAAGAGGTAGCAAGGACATCATGCTGGCGATAGAACTGCTCATAAGGTATTGCAATCTGGATTTACTGGCCTACTCTCTTCAAGGATGCTCGTAAGTATGTCTTATCTTGTGATGAATGCCAGAGAAAAGGTAATATTGGTAAGCGTCAAGAAATGCCTATGAATTATTCACTTGCGGTTGAACCATTTGATGTTTGGGGATTTGATTACATGGGACCTTTTCCTTCCTCTAATGGGTATAAACATATTTTGGTTGCTGTTGATTATGTTACTAAATGGGTAGAAGCTATTCCAACCGGTAGTGCTGATCACAACACCTAAACTAAAATGTTAAGGAAGTTATTTTCCCAAGGTTTGGAGTCCCTAGATATTTAACAACCGATGGTGGTTCACACTTTATTCATGGTGCTTTTCGTAAGATGCTTGCTAAGTATGATGTTAACCATAGAATTGCATCACCTTATCATCATCAGTCTAGTGGTCAAGTTGAACTTAGCAATAGAGAAATAAAATTAATTTTGCCAAAGACTCTTAATAGGTCCAGGAAGAATTGGTCCAAGAAATTAGATGACGCACTTTGGGCTTATAGAACAACCTATAAAAATCCTATGGGTATGTTTCCTTATAAAATGGTTTATGGAAAGGCTTGTCATTTACCTCTTGAGTTAGAACATAAAGCTTATTGGGTAGTTAAATAACTAAACTATGATTCCAAACTTGCTGGTGAAAAGAGATTATTTGATATAAGCTCATTAGATGAATGAGAACCCAAGCTTATGAAAATGCAAAGTTATTTAAAGAAAAAGTTAAAAGATGGCATGACAAAATAATTCAAAAACGTGAGTTTAAAGTCGGAGAATACGTTCTTTTGTACAACTCTCGTTTCAGATTCTTTGCAGGCAAACTTCTCTCAAAATGGGAAGGCCCCTATGTCGTCGAGGAGGTTTACCGGTCTGGAGCCATCAAAATAAATAACTTCGAAGGCACTAACCCGAAGGTTGTCAACGGGCGATGAATAAAGCACTATATCTCAAGTGCGCCTATTAATGTTGAAAGCAGTATTATCCAAACTTTGACACCGGAAGAATACATAAAAGAGTCCTTCCGGAACACTCTAGAATCGATAAAATAAGGAGGTACCTGATATGATAAGTAAATGGATTCTGAAAAATCTGCAAAAATATTTTTTATCAGTTTTGGAATATTTTAAAATTTTGGAAATAAAGAAACTTCCAGGAAGCGTCTCCTGGTGGGCATAAGACACCAGGGCGCGCCAGGCTTGCCTAGCGCACCCAGGTGGGTTGTGCCCACCTGGGACACCTCCCGTACTCCGTTTTTCTTCCATATGCTTGTCCTCCAACATAAATATTCTATATATACTTCCCGAAATTGTTAACCACCGTATCGCGGAGAAAATCCTCTGTTCTCTTTTCTTGTTGTTTCTGGTCAGATTTGTCACGCTAGGCATCATGTCTTCCTGCTCCTCCAACCACATGGAAGAAGATGCTTGGCTGATGAGGATCGAGACGAAGGGGGAGGAGCCTACGGACGCCACCAAAGGAGAACTGAGTATCGGGTATGGGCACTCCCCTTGGCTTCCGCCAAGCTTCGGGGAGGTGCCCCGGTATCGTATCATCCCGCTATCTTTTTTCCTTTACTTATCTTAGTTCAATATTTTGCTTAGATGAATAAATTTTGGTTTGATGTTTTCTTCTTTGAGAGTTTGCTTAGTGACCTATCATTGTTATCGTGTGCAAGTTATATAATAAAGTTAGTTCGAGTATTTACTTTCTTTACTTTCATGTTGCAAATAAAGAAAAGAAAAAGAGAAATAAAGCAAATAAAAGAAAGGAAATAAATCAATAAGATCATGTACTAATACTATGGTAGGTGATAGCACCACATAAGGAAAAGTATAAGTAAGAAAATTTTATTAGATCTTGACAAACATAGCATTAGTCGGTGATGCAACTCATGAAAGAATTAATAAGGGAAGGGAAGATTCGCATATAAATATACTATCCTTGAAATCTTTTGTGATTGTGAGCCCTCATCAAAATATTATATGCCAAAATTGTTGACACTGGACAAGGAAGACAACTTAATGGTTTATGTTTGTTATATTCACATAGAATCGTATTGTCATAGATCCTTTAACATGTGGTGCTTGTCCCCTATATTTGCCAGCCAAAAATTCTGCACTAACTAGAGATACTACTTCTGCATATTAATTCTCTTCTTTCTTCTTTTGTAGCCCTCCGAATCGAGCCAAGCTTTGGTAACGAGACGAGGCCCGAAGAAAAAGTTGCGCCAGGATGAAAGGTTCA
Source organism: Triticum aestivum (assembly GCF_018294505.1). Taxonomy (NCBI): domain Eukaryota; kingdom Viridiplantae; phylum Streptophyta; class Magnoliopsida; order Poales; family Poaceae; genus Triticum; species Triticum aestivum. The sequence goes on along the minus strand of NC_057814.1, from coordinate 63,678,792 downwards.
CGATCACAGAAATCACGCATGATGGCCAACCGATTGCACCCATCCGGACCAAGGAAGCATTTTTTGCTCAGTGCGGGGGGTTCTTGTTAGGGACATGATCCCGATCAGCATCCACAAATGGTATAAGCCTAAGAACGAAGACCCTGAGGTGTCTTATGTCAACGATAGGCAGAAAGTTGATGTTTGGACTGCGCTGAAGGCAAATTTCACCCTACCGCCAGAGGAGGATCCGGAGAAGCCAGTTATAGGGCCATTGGTCAAGGCTCATGCTCTTAAGAAGATGGCGGATCTATTCAGGAGGTGGAAGAATGAGCTGAAATCAACGTTTGTCAACAAAGAGAAGACTCCAGAATTCATGAGCCGATTTTAGAAGACCAGAGATCACTGGGACGCATTTGTTGCCCACAAGACATCAGAGAAGAGTAAGAAGATGTCAGTGACAAACAAGAAAAATGTTGCAAAGAAGGAGCTTCACCATCGCACGGGGTCAGGTGGCTACCTCAAAGCCCGAACATTGTGGGACAAGGCTGAGAATGACCTGCCTGATAAAGTGGTCGAACCAGAGACATTGCACTAGCCAGACCGTTCAAGGAGTTCGTTCTTCGAGGTTGGGGGATCGTTGGACCCTGAAACAGGGAAGTGCGTTTGGACGAACGACCAACTGCGAATACCTGTCATGAAGCCTTAGGAGTATATCGCCGCAGCGCAGCAAGGGACGTCCGTTCCCGATAGAGAGAACGACGAGCTCACACAGGCCCTCGGGAATCCTGAGCACCCTGGACGAACACGAGGCACACCAGGCTCCGTTTCGTGGAAGGCTGGGTTTCCCGATGCAGGCGGTTACAATGGTCGAGAGAGGAAGAGGAAAGTGGTGCAGACCCTACTGCAGGCGCTGCACGCAAGGGTACAAGCGCTAGAAGAACGAGAAGCAGTTCACAGCAAGCGACCTGCCGAAGCTACCCCGCCATCTTAGTGAAGAAGCAGCGTAGCTTCCACCGAGCTGCTTCAGGAGCCCGTCTACACGGCTCCTGCTAGCTACCTCGTGGATGCTATCACGGAGTTTCAAGATTGCCACCTTATGACATAATGGCAGAACTTCAAAGTCAAGGCGGCTGTCGGCTCTGTTGCACCTCCTAAACCCGACGCAACTTTTCACTGCCATCCAATTCCAGAAGGATATGCTGCTGTGGTGGTGGATGAAATAGCGGAGGGATTTGAGGAGCTCGAGCTTGACGACCCTACCGGTGAAGGGGAGACACGGCTGGGTTGTGCTCTGAAGACTCCATGTCTATGGCGGAAGGAGCTCATCAACCTTCCGAACTGGACGCCTCCACCTCCTCCTCCTCCGGCGAGTCAGGGCACTCCACCTCCTCCATCGGCGAGTGATCAGGGCACTCTGCCTCATTCTCCGGCGCGTGGCGGCACTCCGCCTCCTTCTTCCCCTGCACCGGCGCGTCCGAGCAGCCAGCCTCCTCCTCTGCCTTGTCAGCAAGGGCGGAAGAGAGCCGCCGCTACTCTGGCTGCTCCGGCGCATCATAGTCCTTCTTCTCCGCCTCGTAAGCAAGGAAAGAAGACAGCCGCAACCGCTCCGTCTACTCCGGCGTCTAGCAGTACGGCCAGAGGCGGGAGGCAATACAGATTCGATCCATCTCTCAAGCCTCTAGAGAAGTTACCATACGAGATGACCGAGAAGGAAAACGCGAAGATCTGTCAAGCCCAAGTGAGGGACTTCTTTGAAACGCAAAGATCTAAGAAACATCCACCTCCGGAGGAGAAGATAGATCTGGTGAAAGCAGAGCGCACTATCGACGCCCTGAAGAAGCCACCACCGTCTCCGCCGAAAACCAACTATGAGCGCATTATTGAAAGGTCATATATCGAAGCGGAGCGGTCGGGAAGTACTTGCAGTGATCGAAGGTTAGCAGAACGAAGAAGTGGGAAAAAATTCCCTAGCTCGGCGAACAAGCGAACAAATCATGCCCCCCGCTCAAGGTGTCTAGCGATATCGTCGCCAATCCTGCAGATTACATGCACGACGACGATGCACATTTTGATATAATGGAGGTGGACGAATTCAGATATCAGTACGGGAAGCCTCTCGTCAAAGATAGAAGTACTCTAACAACGATGATGCGAAGATTCCATGATTGGTATATGAAAACCTGCAGAGAGTCTGGGAAGGATACTTTGACACTGAGAGTTAAGGAGGAGCACGACCTCGTTGGAATTGATCTATTATCTGTTCCATTTGAGGAGTTCTTCCTGTTTTTCAATCAAAAGGCCCTCGATAAATTAACGGTCACTTGCTAATGTCTATAAGTACTACTTCTGTCATTAACTCTCTATATATAGCTCAGCTCTTTCATTGCATGTATATATAATTATCCTCACTATATTATACAGATTGAAGATCGTCAAATGCAGAAAAGCAGAAATCTATGATATTGGGTTCATTAACACAAATCTCATAGATGAATTTACGGTTACATTTCATGCCAAAGAAACCGAGGCCAACTTGCTACGATCGTTAGTAATAAATCAAAACAGAGATAAAACACTCTTTCCTTGCAACTTCAAGTGAGTGTTACTGTCTTGTGCATATTCGGTTTCCCTTATTACTCGAGGTTATAGTAATGTAATTGATGAGTTATGCATGCATGCGCAGGTTCCACTATATTCTCCTAGAGATTAAGCTTGACAGGGACTAGTAACCGTCTTAGACTCGAAACGAAAAGATGGACATACCCGAAAGATGGACATACCCGAAAGTAAGTACTACTAGCTAGCTAGTTCCGAGCATCTCCCATTGATTCTAGCTACTTTCATCAATGCCATTTATAATGCTTCATTATCAGTTTGATTGACCTCTATTTCTCGTAAAGTTCTTGTGGCAGGAACCCGGGAATAATTAATGTGGATACTACGTTTGCGAGTTCATCTACAACGCGACGACCAAGAATAAGCGGGGCTATTCTAAAAATCAATATGAAGTCCGTAGGCAATAATATTCACAAATTCATTCTATTACCATCATTTGTGTTGAGTTTCATTCATATATATGTATTGACCCCCTTCTTCAAATTAGATGTGGCAGATGCGGGTTGAACTCCTACCACGAGATCGCATGAAAGCAATTCAAGAGGAATTGGCGGGATTCTTTCTTGATCACGTCATCAATAAAGCCGGAGAATACCATGTGGAACTTGAGTTCGAATGCTTGGGGATTGTAAGTGATCTACATTGTATCTATATATGTTGCCAGTAGCGTCGGATAGATATACGAAAATTTGTTGTTCGACCAATCTCTCGGAGAAGGAGAGGTCGATCATTTCTCTCTGTATATGTTCATGACGATCTTTTGTACTTAATGGTTTCATTCATTTGCTTACTAGTTAGCGTGTCGAGTCCTCTCTATACGTATAGTACGTAGCGTCGACCAAGCAAGGAGATAAGAGATGACACTTCTCTCTATTAGCTAGCTAACACAATATATGAAACCCCTAAATTAACCCTACAACCCCCCCCCCCTTCAGAAAAAAAACAAAAACCCTAGCCCCTGAACTGCTGACGCGTGGACGCTTATTGGTGCCGGTTGGTGCTACCAACCGGGACAAAAGGCCCCCCCTGCCTGGGCAAGCCGCAGCGGCCACGTGGAGCCCCATCTGTCCTGGTTGGTATAAGATCCGGGACTAAAGGTGTTGGGCTTTAGTACCGACCCTTTAGTCCCGGTTCCCTAACCGGGACAAATGGGCCTTATAAACCGGGACAAATGGGGCTTCTTCTAGTAGTGATCTGTTGCCTCTCCTCTCTGCTCCTTGCTGGCTGTGGCTGTCCCATCTCTCCTAGAGCTGCTACTCACTACAAAAAAATACACTTCCATGATGATACATGTTTGTCACAGTAGGTTGCATTTTCTGTCATGCATGTACATCCCTGATGATTTTATGACAGAATCAAGATAGTCATACCTGTGCTGTCGTAGAAGTGTTCCATGAGATTACCAAAATTATCATCACGGAAGTGTCCACTTCCATGACGATAAATCCCGCGTCACAGAAGTGCTTTCGTCAAGGGTGACCGACACATGGCATCCACCGTAACGGAACGCCGTTAAGCTATGGGGTCGGGTTTTGGATCCGATAACCCGTTAACAGCCCCGACCAATGGGGATTTTCCACGTGTAAAATCATCATTGGCTTGAGGAAACACGTGTCGGCTCATCGTTGGGACAGATGTCATCCACTCATTGGACAGAAGGCGCCTATGATACGTCGACACGTGGCACGGCCCAACAGAGGCCCATTCCTATGAAAAGGCCGGCCTGTTTGACTTGGTCAAAAGGTGGCGGGCCGGCCCATGTAAAGCCTGTTAACGGCCTGTTCGCATATAGCCCATTTACAGCCTGCTAACCCAAGGCCCGTTACGCCCTATCCGATTTAGGCCCAGTAGCGTCATCTGGGCCACCCAATATGATTCCAGCCTGTTTTCACTTCTGGCCCATGTATGGCCCATGACGTCTTTCGGCCCATATGAGGCCCTATGTAACTCTTGGCCTATTAACGGCCCGTGGTGAAACTGGCCCGTAATGAACAGTGTATCACTTTACACCCATTAACGGCCCATGGTGAAACTGGCCCGTAATGAACAGTGTATCACTTTATACCCATTAACGGCCCGTTTTTCGGTTGGGCCGTTTCTAGCCCATGTTATCTTTCGGCCTTCTCAGAGCCCATTTATTCTTGGGCTCATTTTCCAGCATTCGTTTACTTACGGCCCGTTACTGTCATTTTCTGCTTGTGGGCCAAATTCAGCCTGTGGTTACAGTCGGCCCGTTTGTGGTCCATTAATACATTGGGTCGATTTCATAGAGTCATCAAATACGACCTATTAACGATGGCCCGTTATGGTCGGCCCATGAACGGACGATTCCAACTCTGGCCCGTTTACGGCCATAATGCGGCTTGTTATTGGCCCATGTTTGGCCAATCGATCATACTGCCCGTATAAGGCCCATTGATGATACGGCCCGTAGAAGGCCCATTGTTTCTACGGCCCGTAGAAGGCCCATTGTTTCTCTGGCCCGTAGAAGGCCCACTGTTTCTACGGCCCGTAGGAGGCCCAGTGTCACTACAGTAAATATTAGCCCATGGTTATTGTGGCCTAGTTTTACAAAAATAGGTTATTGCAGCCACTAGCAAACCGTGAAAAAAGAACTGCAATGACTACAAGCAAACAAATAAACAAGACAACAAGGAAATAAATAAGCAAGCAACTTATGCTAGGCTATCATGGCTATCACACATATTACATCCACTGGGCATCAAAGTTCGCCACCAGTGCAAATAAATGCGCCGACAAAAGAATATACAAAACTGAGAGCACTTCAGAAGGCACTAGGCCTGGCCACGTCGGGCCCCCGAAACAGCTGAAGAAGCTGACTAGACCTCAGTTGTGTCAACGATAGATGCATCAACACTAGATTTAAGGCATGATGGTGCGCACGGCAGTCCTCTGACATCTTCATTGCATCTTTGACTTCAAGTCGGAGCTGAGCTGAAGCAAGCCTTTCTGCTTTAAGTTGAGACTGAAGAAGTTGAACTGATTGAGGCAACGACTGCATAGAGGTTGTCTCACACCTGCTGGTGAGTAGCTTCAACTCACTGTCTTCATCTAGACAGGACCTTGGGGTCATCTCGCTGTCCTCAAGATGGTTTGGCTCACTATCTTCCCTAAAGTTCTGCCTGGCGTAAGAGATACGAGTCTGAAAGAGAAACAAGGAGACACGTAACAGGTTTCACAATTATATAAGCAAATAAATGGATCTGTTCTGCATAAGGAACATGTTTTTACAACTACAATTTGAAACTGGTAGTTGTTGCAAACATCCAATCAGATGTAAACAGCAAAGCAAACAGCACTGGAGGAAATGATGCCTATCCGAATCTATACTAGAACAAAGTTTGAAGGCTTGAGAAGGATGAACTTACATTACATGTTAACACGGGCTGGACAAAGCCCTTCTCCATGTTGATGGAAGGATAATTCAATAAATTCCCCAAAGAAAATTCTTTATAAGCGTTGCCATTATTCTACATTTTGCAAAGAGTAAATATAAATCAAATAATATTGGAAGAAACAGAGAATAATGAAGCTGAGGTGCAGACTGATGATACATAATCAAATAGCAATTAATTAAGTACAGCGTTACAAGGCAAAAGGGAGAGAGGTACTGACAAGAGCAATGCAGAGCCCATTATTGTTTTGAGATCGTATGATCCTTTGAGCAAGGAGATTCATCTGAAATTAGTTTTCATACAAGAGAGAAGGTAAGGCACAAGCAGAAAGTTAGGAGTTCAAATTTTGAATTGATATCATAGACAGTACCTGACGCTGGGCTCCCAGCAGTTCTAATAGGGGTTTGGCCACTGGAGTAGGGGTAAAGTGTGGTACAGTTGGGCCTGTGTTTTCTGTGGCTGCTGATCTATCTGATTTAACAGGTATCACTACCTTTTCCAAATACCTAGTTTGTACTCCTTGAGGATCTGCACTCACCCTCTTCCTTTTGGACATCTATTACGAAAGAACAACATTTGACTGGAAAAACATAGTGTGACGACACATGGAATAGGTACATAAAATGGATAGGTATGGCATATACTCATATATGATGCTTAAACTAAGCAGATGATGTAACAAAGTAGAAGTAATGCAAGAGGTCAGATGCGAAATATGTGCGACCAATACAACTTTGCAAAGTTAGAGCAAGCACCTTGATGGGTGAATAAGATAGGCCATCCTCCACCATGCCAAGTTTGTTAGCCAGTGGATCGTTCCACAATATTCCTCTCGTGTGCCCATTCTCATATTCATTTTGATAATGTTCAATATGTGACATGCATGAAAACATAAAAACAAGTAAGATTTTATTTGTAATGCAGAAGTGATTCTAATCCAATACTGCCTCCCTGTAAACCCCTTTGTGCTATCTCTGCAATTCTTTTAAAAGATGCCATGCATGCTGTAATTTGTTGTGTGCATTAATATAATGTGGCCTACTACTCAAAATATGAGAGCTCCAGAAGTGATGACACTTCGCAAATGATAGCTTCCACATATAGTAAAGAAGAACAAGTCGACCTGACCTGACAGATTCAAAATATACTAAGGGAGAACAACTCGACCTGACCAGTCGACCGCAAGAGGAGAGTATCATCTTAAAGAATAGCAGAAGAGCAAGCAGATTGAAGATATTACAAGTCTTTCAATACAATGTCGGTTGGCCACCCATGATGAACCAGAGCGCACAGAGAAATACAATTCTTTCCGGTCTCTCCATATGTGGCTCACATGCATTTCGAAACTATAGTAGGAACATTTAGCTAACCAATTAAACATCTCTCAGTTTTACTAATATCAGCAATAATATCATATATGAATTTGTACAACTAAGCTTGTTTAGCTCGATGGGTGGAGCAGTGCTATTACGACACGAACCACGTAGGCTGATTGTGGTCATCATAAAATGGGGAAAACATAAGCATGATGAGTACAATGTTGACCGTGGCAGTGGGATGGCAGATCTGAAGCTGCAAACCGCGCAAAGGGTAGTTGGCAACCGATGTTTGCTTTGAAATAACAACTAAGATTTGGTATGGACAAGAAAGTACGGTCAACAAGTGACAAAGAAATGCAATTATGCTGTCTCTCTATATGTCGCGACATACATTTGGAAACTCAAGTGGGACCTTTAGCTAACCAATTAAATGTGTCGGTTAACTAATATCAGTATCATATCACAATCATATTTCAACAACTAAGCTTTCGAATTCTGAGTGTTGTGTTGTTTAGCTTGAAGGGTGGAGTAATGCTAGTACGACAGAAAGCACCTACGCAGATCATAGTAGAGTAGATAAAAGCGGAAAACCCTAAGAATCAAGAGAAAAATCAGGAAAGTGGAACTAGCTGGACCAGTGGGTGGCGCACATGGTTTTCAAAACGAATATAGGAACATTAGGTGACCAATTAAACGTTCTCTATTTTAGTGATATGAGCATCATATCAAATTCGTATTTCAACACTAAGCTTTGGGTTGAGGTCTTGAGGAGCAGTGCTACCACGACACGAAGCACCTACGATGATGGTAGTGAATATAAAGGGGGGAAACCATAAGCTTTACGAGTATAGTGCCCGTGCCATGGCAGATCTGAAGGTGCAAACCGGACAAAGCTACTTCGCAACCAATGTTTGCTTTCAACTAGCCACTACGATTTGGTACGGACAAGAAAAGTACAGTAAACAAATTACGATCTATTTTCCGGGTGAGATCAATAACTTAAGCACATATGGAAGAGTACCACCTCTCTTGCGACGTCGTGTAGGCCTATGCTGATACGTTGAGGGTGCTGCGAGTGCGATGGCTGTCGGCGGCGGGGAAGAAGACTTTAGACGGCAGATGGCCAGGTCGGGGGATATATCCTGTTGCCGTGGATGAGGCGGTCGTAGGAGCGGCAACGGCAAGGTGGACGACGGCGCCGATGAAGCGAGAGGAGGAGTTGAAAGGATCCTGGTCCAGCGTCGTGGATGAGAGACGTCCATCTCTTGAAGTGGACGACGGGGTAGGGGTAGCGGCTCCGGCAAGGTGGAGGATGGGGTGGCGGACGGAGGAGGCTGGCCGCAGGGCGGAGGTTGTCGTGCCGCCGACGGTGTATGAATGGGGAAATGGAGGGGAGGGGGGGATCTCAAACTTTGGGACGCGCTTCTCTGAAATGGGGGAAAGTTACGAACTTATTCCCCGTTTAAAATTTCGGACATCGCGTCGGTTGGGGATAGGACGGTAATCTCGCATCTCCCAAATATTTGCCGGTAACTATTTCGGGTGAGGAGAGGGTGTTTTGCCGCCCACGGTTGGCGCCCACGGTGTATGAACGGGCCTGACGGGTAGGGCGGTTGTGTCACGTCTGATGGAAGTTACACATCTGCCCCTATTTAAAATATTAGCCTACATCGATTTCGGACGAGGAGAGTTTGTTTTGTCGCCGACCGTGTATGAATGGGGAAATGGAGGAAGAGACACATGTCTTTCGGACGAGCTTAAATCAAATGTGTTTTGCCGCCCATGTTTGGCGCCCACCGTGTCTGAATGGGCTCAGAGGCCGTCGTGTCAAATCTGATTGAAGTTACTAGTCTACCCCTATCGACAGCAGTGTAAATCCGGTCGATAAGGATGTCAAGTGTCAGGGGTAGACAGTAATTTCCATCTCGCAAACACTTGCTTCGGGCAGCCCACAAATTATAGTGGGTGTTTAGCCGCTTCGTTCAAAACTTGGGAGAATTAGCATTCACGTTTGCCCTGGGACCTGGCAAACTAAATTCAAATCCAATTTGTATTCGATTACGAATATCCACAGATAATTATACGTTTTGTTATATATTTCTTCAAAACCACAACAAAGATTTATTCCACCTTTATATATGATTATGATTTAGAAATGCCGTGACCTTAGAATTCAGTAGGTTGGATACACTCTGAGTCAAATAGTTATTTCATCCAATACAATATGCTCACACAAAAAACAGTTCACCTTATGTCAATCATACAAGTACTGAGGATTACCTCGCCTAAAAAATTCGGATCATTACAACACATGGACAACATAGGGGGTCTTGCAACATAATCCATTCATAGACATGACACAACATGCAGATAATTATACGTTTTGTTATATATTTCTTCAAAACCACAACAAAGATTTATTCCACCTTTATATATGATTATGATTTAGAAATGCCGTGATCTTAGAATTCAGTAGGTTGGATACACTCTAAGTCAAATAGTTATTTCATCCAATACAATATGCTCACACAAAAAACAGTTCACCTTACAACACATGGACAACATAGGGGGTCTTGCAACATAATCCATTCATAGACATGACACAACATGCAATTACAATAATCTAATGACAATTTCAACTGGTATCTAAAGAAGAACCGGGATTACCTTGGGCTTCAGATAGCAAAAACAGCAGGACCTCCTCCGTCTTCAAATGCAACATTCTTACTTCCTCCAATTCTTGGGTTGCTTGCATAATGCGTGCCACTAATTCCGTAATTTCCAGCCTCAAGATAAAGATTACCTCCTTCATGGCAGCCACACCATCTCTTTCTGCCTCTAGTAGAGCCTCAAGCACTATAATATCTGTGCTCAGACTGCTCTCCGGCGGTGTTGCCTCTGAACTGCTACCATCTGGTAACATGGATGGCGCACTGCCTCCACAAATAGATTCTGGGGTTGTACATTGTGTCCTAGTGTGAGCGGCATCCTGAAAGGTTTCTGCTGGACATCAGTAACAGATAGTTATCATATGATCCAGGCAGGATGCTTACATGGTAAACGATGGATGAATTATTGCCGAGCATGGCAAACTATATTTAAATGGTTCGAAGCAGCATCAGCCGAAAAGAAATTAAAATGGTAAGATTAAACTAGGGATGTAAGTGGCAAATAAACGACATCTGCCAGTCCCATCTAGTTAGTTTTTGCTACCTCCCTAGTTCATTTTCCTCAAAAAACAAAAACTCTTTTGAACTATCATACCACTAGTGGACTTTAATCAGGATTAAACGGGACCCAGTTGACATCCCTAGTTGAAAGGGAGTGTACAACCGCTATATTTGAGTTGCCAAGGCATCTAAGCAGTTGAAATAATCTGAGAAAGCACTTAACAGTGTGGCCTCATATAAACTACGAAGACAGTCTTGTGATGAAGTTGAGAGGAAAAGTTAAGGAATCAAATGAAATAGGCATGCATTTCTTTACGATAGTACAGCAGGCACTACTGACATATTGGCCAACTCAGGTATAGCGTAACAACAAATAAGCATTCGAATCAAGCAATACAGCAAAGCAGACAACTGAACTATTTGTAATTCGGTAGGATTACAGGTTGAGGGCACAAGCCAAGAAAGCAGCCCACTCGCATTACATTTCACATGTACTAAAACACACTGGCTTACCATATGTTGCTGTGAAGCCTCGCTGCTGTTGCAATGTTCTTTGAAGATATCGTCAGCATCCCGTGGTTGCAAATCTAGTTGTTGTAGTTTATTCTGCACCCTCTATTTAGGTAAAATTAATTTTAATCGCATGCACTGGTCCGAATTGATCATCAATGGTTCATCTAAACTAATGAAAGAAGGGTGTGTGCATACACGACAATATATCTGCTTCCCTCTATTTTTATGCTTGTTCGAGGTGCCAGCCCCAAAAGAACAAATATTTTGCTTGATGGGGTTGGCAGCTCCATAATTAATAGAAGCATCAAATTAGTCATGCAACTTGGGAAGATCAAGAACACACAAACAAGTAATGAACAGAGGCTCGGAGCAGTGATGTAATAGCTAGCATCAGAAAATGTAGGGTAAAACGAACAAAAAGCAGCGGAACCACATGCTAGTTTGCTGATGTGTAATTAAGCATAGAGAACATTAAGCAGTCTGATGGAACCAACAGGTGGCATCAGAACAAAACTAAAGCATATTAACTATATGTGCACTGGTATGTAATTTAGCACATGTAACATGTTCACTGCCAGAAGTATGGCCCTACAGGTGCAACTAGAATAACGCGTCTCATGAAAAACTGAATGATGCCCTGAAGAAATTCAAAGGTGCAGTGCTTATGCTTGGAAAGTGAACGTAGGCGCCGGCCGTTGGATAATAGTACCTGATTCTCGGCGGCGTATGGGTATCGTTGTCATACTTGATAGCTAAGGATCGTCGATGGTGCTCGTGTTGCGGTTGAGTTTGGGCCGACTGTCGCCCTCGCTGAAGCGGCTCCGGTGCTACGGTTGCGGCGCCTGTCGACATATAAGAAAGTTCATATGTGGTAAGTGAACAGTTGCACGGTAAAGAGAAAAACCGAAGGAGTACAAATCGAAATAACCTGATGAGGCTGCGGCGTCGGTAAAGTAGGGCCGGTGGAGTTGAATATGGCGTCCGTGGAGCGGGTCCGGTGCAGTGGACGAAGGCTTCGGCGGGCGCGTTGTACAGTGCTTTCGGTGAGGTGGATCTGTTGCGGTGGAGGAGGGCTTGTATGAAGGGCCAGCGAAGGGGCGGACGAGGGAGGCAGTCAAGGGCCCACGCTATGGTGGACGAGGGCGCTGGTTAAGCAGATCCGGTGCGGTGGACCATGATGGCGGTCAAGGAGATCTGGAGCGGTGGACAAGCCAGTCGCTGAAGCGGCTCCGGTGAAGTGGTGAGTTGGCAGTTGGGGGTTCCAAGGTGCGGAAGGTAGATCCGGCGGGGTGTGAGGTCCACCGCTGTGGCGGAGGACTAGATTCGGTGGCTTGCCGTGGTTGGGGGGTCGGGGAGGGAAGGGGAGGGCTCTGGGGAAGAATGTTGGGGCAAAGAGGGGAAAACAATGGAGTTACCAAAGCAGCCCTTTTCCGTTCATGTGGCAGGGGTAAAACAGGAATATCGCAGGGCTAAACTTTCGGGCGCGTGATATTTCGATGTCAGCGGGAAGTTTGAAAGCTTTTGGCGCCTAAAATTATAAGTATTCTGCTCTCGTACGGCCGACTATGATATCATGGCCGACAATTTGTTTGTTTTGCACGCAAAAAAATGTGCAAGTTTTGAAAATCAATGTCTCCAACTCGAAACTTAGATTGTCCATTCAATTCAAATATGGATCATTGAGCTACTACAAGCAAATACCATCATACGGTCCAATTCAAATGAAATTCCAAATGTGTTTATCCTAAATATGATGACAAAAGCAAAAATGCGTATGTGTATGAATAAAGTGGATGATTATAAAGTTTGAACATGCCCGTATGTGTATATCTCTAGGTTTGATATATGAATTTGAAATCACGAAATCCCGGCTTAAAAAATGTACCTCCGTTTAAATGAATTACAAAAGCTAATGATGGAGTCGAATTCCAAAATTCCAATCTTAGGTTTGTAATTCCGGTACATCAAGGTATATCACGCATGTTCAAAAGTATCGTTATCTCATAGTACAAACTGTGAAACAAATTGATCAACCATGAGTGCACAATATCTCAATTACGCTAAAGTCCCTCAAATATAGACACCTCACTCTTTATCTGAAGTCAACCCCCCCCCCCCCCACCACCACACACACACACACATAGAGAAGTCGTTCTCTCCCCCAAACACCAACACACGAGCACATTAACACCCCTCTCTCTTGTAAAGTCCAGACCCCAATATAGGTCTCTATCACTTTGTCTCTCGGGCATGCACACATCTCTTCCCTCACTCTCTAGGTCTCCCGCTATCTCTCTTACCCAAGCACACGCACTATGTAGAGTGTATATTTCCCATACACACAAAACGTCGCCCCCAAACGTCTATCTCCCTAGTTATGTGGTTCTCGCGCACTCACCTCACACACCACCCCCACTGCAAACAAGCACACTTTGTCTCCTTGTGCACCACTCTCCTCTTTCTATCTCTCCCACATGCGGACCCGCCCCAGCTCCTTCCCTGTATACATATATGTCGTGACTCTTTGCATAGCTCCCTAATGTATAATCGTTCTCGATTTCGCACATTGTTCTCTACACCATCTATTCTAGATCTCTCATGAAGTCCCTATCACACACACGATGACTCGCTTCCCTTGCGTCTCCGTTCATAGGCCAATTTCGGAAAACATCAACATTGTCTCCCTATCTATACGCCATTTATGGACACAAACGACCCCTCTCACCCCCTCTCTTCCTCTCTATCTCTCTCCGTCGCTAGCTCTCTCTTTCTCTCGCTCTCACACCCCTCTCCCACACACACACACTCGATGTCTGTTCCAAATAGTCTGCTCCCTCCGCCCGCACACGTGCTATCTCGCTACTACACATGTCACACCATTCCCCCTTCCCTTATACTAGGTTTACATCATCAGTGGTCTGTCTACTCCACATACACTCTCTCCCTCTCACACACAAATGCGTGCACAAACACACACAGACACGCACAAACACCCATTTATCTGGATCCTCATCTCTCCTCATGTTTGCATGTGTATCTCACACACTCACTCTCTAATTATGTATATGTGTCTCCACGTTACACAAAAAGCCCCATGTACATGTCTCTCTCTATCCTCCACACACATAGACACAAAGAATCTGTTATCATTGCCTCAGTCTCTAACATATCACACACGCACACTGTCTCTCTCTCTCTCTCTCTCTCTCTCTCTCTCTCTCTCTCCCAAACACGCTCAAAAAGCGTTTCCCCGTGAATAACTTACCGTCTATTCATCAACAGTCGTGGCAGTACGGCGAACACGAGACATTAAAAAGAATAAATCTACATGTGCTTAGACCACCTAGTATGACTACTAGGACTAGAGCAAGCCAAAAAGCGCACCGCCGTCACCCCCTCCTTGTCGGCGACGGGAAAATCTTTGTTTTACACAGTCGAGAAGTCATTGTGCTAAGGCCCCACATGCCGAGGCATTGAATAGAATGTAGATGCTAGTTTACGGAAGCAAGTATTGATAATACGTTTGTATCTCCATACTTATATTTCTTCTCTTATAAAAAACCGAGTTGGTGATGATGGTACGTGTGCCATCTTGCAATATAGACCGTCCGATCTATATCTGACGGATGGAAATTAAACTAAAAGATACCCGCACCCCTCTCCACATTTGCAGACAAGGCCTTCCCTCGTTCATCCTTATCTCCAACAAACCTCATTGTTGAGCAATTAAGAAAGGAAGCCTCTGGAACAAACTGGCCTGGTGGCCGCTGCCGGCGTCGTCAATCCCCATGCCTCCGCTCAGTCCCCCACCAACCACCACCACACCCCACTCCTCTTCACCTTATCTCATATTTCTCGAGATATCATTAGTTTTACACATGGGATTACTCCCGCAAGGGTCAATCACAACAAGTGTTTTATAAAAAAATGCATCTTGATGTTCCGTGCGATGCACGGATCTTGCTAGTACTCCTAAACAAGACTAAGTTGGTGATGCTGGTGTGTCTGCCATCCGTCGTTTCTGACCATTAGATCTACATCTAACGATTGTGAGGTAAGTTGTTGCCTTTTCTCACCAACATCCCACTTGTCTACCAATTTGCAGAAAAACCCATAATTAGTATCTTAAAACCAACCACATCCCTCCCTGACCTCACCAAAACAGCCCAAGGAATATATTCTAATTGAAACATAATATATCTCTAGTGACATATGTATATCAAAATTAGAGTGTTTTGTACCAAGTTTGTGAATAAGTACTATTCTAATTATGATTCGTTGCAACGGACATGAACATTGCTAGTATTTCCAACCATGCATTTTTTTCCTAGTATTCCATAGTTTCGAGTTTTCCATCAAGATATTAGTCACTCATGGTTGATATTTACTTTCAGTCATGTACACATATGCGTTATGTAACTAGCCTTGCTTATTGGCTTCCAAAGCTTAATTGGCACTCCTACTTACAATATGTAGAGTATTTAACAAAAAACTACCACTTTCAACCAGCCCTAGGAAGAATCTATTGTACAAAAATAGCAAAAACATACCCAAAATTTCTTAATCCACGCCAAAAACTACTACCTAGTACTCCTACCAATTAGGTTCGTTTAAACCCATTTATGACAGGGTTGGCCCACACGTCCGTGCTGACAAGGCAGCTTAAACCAACACATTTTGTTTGACCGTTGACACGAGGGACCCACATCTGACCTTCTATCCTGTTATTCCCCCTCAAATCATTATTTTTCCTGAACATTACTTCAAACAGTACTGATGCGTGTTCGTCGGTGGCGCCGGTGATGAGCGAGTTGGCCGCCGCTCCGCCGGACGGGCCGGACGCCGCGCTGGCCTCCGCACGGGTTGGCAGGCTGGCCCGAGCGTGACTCACGAGCGAGCAAGCCGCCGCGCTGGCCTTCGCTCGAGCCAGATGGCTGGCCTTAGCGCGGCGCGCGCGAGCAAGCCGCCGCGCTGCCGTGCCAATCTAGCTAGCAAACCTTGCAGACAAGCAGCTGGACGGAGCTATCTTGGCTAGCTAGCGGCCGCGAGCGCCGGACGGAGCTGGCATCCGGGCTGCCGCAACATGGGCTCCGCACCGCCGGCGGTTTTGACCTCGCCTTCTGCCGGCGGCGGTAGCTGCGTCCCATGGCCGAGGATGACTAGGTGGACGGGCCGGAGGTAGGAGGTCACTCGAGGATTTTTGTTGGTAAGAGCATGTACAATGGTTGATAACGTAGTCTTATCTTAAGTCTGCCACGTATGCAAGTGGTAGTAGTTTCTTGGCATTTTAGTGGTTTCTTGCATTATTAGAGCAAGTACAATAGAGCTGAGTCAGCGGGCTAGAAGAAATAAACTAGTATATTTCTGCTTAGTTGGAGGAAAGAGAAGAGGAGAGAGAAGGTAAGCGGGCTCTTCGTGAAGAGCCAGCTCTAGCACGTGCTCCTAGGCACTTTGTGAGAATGAGAAGTGGGCCACATAATAAAAAAGTAGTACACTCTTTTGATCTATTATTGTACATGTTGGCTATAAGGTGGGCTGTAGATGACATGGCACTGGCTTATAGCCAACAGCTGGCTATATTATTAACCATTAGGGGTTTCTTGTAAGGAACAATATATGTACTACTAGCGACAAAAGGCGATTCTAGGTTGCGTTGTACTCCAACGAGTACTACTAGTGGTCGCGGGAGTGTATACCTCGTTTTGTGGGTTCGATCCCGGCCGAACGCACGGCGGCCTTTTTAAAAAAAATAGTACAACTACACTTCGCTGCGAGCCAATATTTTACACGGGTAGTTTGAGTTTTGAAGTCAAACGGACGTGCGGCCCCACAATCTGGGTGCACTGGACAGCCTAGCCACGTGAACGGGTTTTCCTTCCCAGCATCCCGTGGTTCGCGTGCTCGCCCTAGCCGCACCTCGCTTGCAGCTTCCAGCTAGTAGCATATTTAAACTAGCGCCTCCCAATTAAGCCCGAGGAGCCGGAAAAGCCTGGCGGGGCATTGGGAACTGTGCAATATGGCTCTGTACGTAAAGTGCTCTACTACTACTCTGTAGCTTGTGGCATTGCACGCATGGACTTCACTCCATTATCGGCTCTACTATAAAAGAAATTCCTCTTGGCTTGTTTTTTTTTGAAACGGAGGCAAAAGCTTTGCTTCATCTCATTCATAAAGAAGGAACTACTAACAAAGTACGACGAGATCCATTACACCTCCACAAATGGAAGCGAAAAGCCTAGTCTCGCTGTATGAAATAACTCAAATGTTCTGCCCCCGCAGTAACCGTCGCTGATAAACAGGCTGCTAGTGTGTGCGTGAGAGGAGCGGCTGAGTAGGCCAGCTACGTGAGAGGAGCGGCTGAATAGAGCACCGAGAGTACCCACTAGGCCACTACGTAGGTGTACTTCCCCTGCATTGATAGTACAGCGATGGTTCTAGAGAACAGTAGTACCCTCCACTTCCAACTGTAGCTCCTTGGCCCTGAGATTCAAGAGTTCAAAACTGGTGCACTATACTAGACTAGACTAGAAGTACAGTACATCGCACTACTAGTTGAGAAAAGTAGTACTAGTACTGCTACAGTACAAGTACGTACTCCTCCGTCACATAATGTAAGACGCTTTTTGACACTAGTTGGCTAGTACAAAAAATGGCAAAAACATACCCAAAATTTCTTAATCCACGCCAAAAACTACAACCTAGTGCCAAAAATTTCTTACTAGTGCTATTATTTACAGTATAATGCAATCCCATAACGTTCCATAATGCTAGTACTAGTAGTAAATAATAGCCTCACCCCTTCGCTGAGGAATGATCTACGGTTGGAAGGGACGAGGCCTAAAGTTACTACGCTCTTATCTCCTCCTCACCAGTTCCCCTCCCCTCGAAGAGAAGGCAGTTCGTCGCTGCACCCATGGATCGCCAGGCGGTTCTCCTCCTCGTCGGGGCTGGGAGACCTTGGACGACGATCCTCTGGGAGAAATCACACGCCGCTCCGACGTCCTCACCGCCGCAAGACTCGGTGCTTCCTGCACCAACTTTTTCAAGACGCTGCTTAAACAGGCTTGGGAAAAGGCCATGCTTGTGGGTCTTCCATGCGTCCTCGAGGAGAAGGTTCTTGTATGGGACAATCCTTCGAACAGTCCACCGCTCCCTGGCCATGGTTGCATGTTGACTCCGCTAGAGTTGCCGACGTTGAGAGGTAGTCGGATTTTGTCCGATGAGCAGGTCAGTAATGGAGTTTGATCATGTAGTACTTAGTTATTCCATTTTCATCCCGTAATTTCTCCGCTGCCCACCGTCTTATATATAGGTCCGGGTCGGTGCCAACAAAGATTGGCTTGCATACCTCCGGTCGGATACCACCATCATCCACAACAGTGCGGCCGTCCGGTAGACCCCTTCTCCACCATTGGGATCGGCCTTCCGGATTGGCTGGGCTTGAATACGTATGATGATGCCTACATGAGATTGAAGAAGATAGCAATTGCAGACCCGCCGACAAAGCGACGCGGCTACGACGATTACTATCTCATCGCGGTGTTCGACATAAGGATTGCCATCAATGCAAGAGGCAGTAACGGCAGAGGGTGGTGCATGTTGGCGGCGGCAGATTTGTACCCCTACACGTTCGAAGACGCCGTGGACCATCTAGGCCGCATCTTCGCGGTGACAAGCCAGGGGACTTGTTTCATCTGGTTGCCATCCTATGGTACGGGAGATTACAAACGGAATGCACAAACCATCATTTGCATCCCTAACGGTACTGCATTATTTTGCAGGGACCAGTCATCCCCCGATCAAAATAAGATCGCCGATCCTGGATGTGCATTTGCATCCGCGATTCGGTCTAACCTAGAACCTTGTAGCTGACTTTGGCATATTGGGATCAACTATCTTAGCAGTCGTTACCCATGGTACCACTGATGTGCAACATGGTCACACAATCTACCACAATCGGACCGTCACCATCTACCCAGGTATTCCTTTTTTAACCCTCTCGCCTTCTCTTTCATTATTGTACTAGTAGTATACTTTGTAGTACTAGTAGGAGTACTTTTTACCTTGGAGGACGCATATAGCTAGCTAGGCCCTTGAAGACTTGAACCCACTAGCTGCCACCATTTTTGTTTTTCCATGTCTTACTATCTCATCCATGTAGCCAAGAGTGGCTATATATAATAAGCCGGTTATTTTACTTCCTCTATACCGGAGTAGTACTATTTGCTGCACAGTATTACTGACCGCCATATTTGAGCACAACATTATTATGCATGGACCTTGACTATGTACGTCACCATGTGTCCAGATCTGGGATGCAGCATGTACCAGATGAACGGCGCCGAGTTCGACCCCCGTGATGCTACATGGGTGCCGAGGAACACTCTTGGAGAGTACTCGCTTTTCATCGGGGACAGCTACCCCATTGTGAAGCGGATGCCACCTTCCGTGCACGACACGGAAGGCCTGCCGTTCATGAAGCATGGTTGTGTCTTCAGTGCGCACGGCCGGATGAATGTCATACTGGGACACGCTATCCCTGATTTATGCCGCTTCAGCTTGGATGAGTCTCCATCGTGTGGAACCGGACTAGAAAGCTGCGACAATGATTCTCGTTGCCCACCGCTATCGATCGTGCCATCCATGAAGAACACTGGGAGTGGAACCTGGAGGAGGACATCTAGCCCATCTATAACGTGTAAGTGGAGTACGGTAATTGTGAATGGTAGCGCGGTGAATATATGTAGACTAGTCGTGCACAAATTTATCACATGAATTGGAGATGAACTTGTGTGGCATACTGGCATTTGTCCTTTAGAATTTATTACTAGTAAATGTGTTATGTGTAGGTGCAACTTGTGTGGGTTTTTGCACGGGCTCCAACACGCTCTTTGAGAAAAAAAAAGGTGGCACAGCTTTGGATATACGTGACGTGGTGGCATCATACAGTAGCATCGTTCGCTATAGTTGTAGTACACTCCTACTAGGACGACAACTCCTATAAAACCTTGCGCTTGGCTCTTTGCCTCTTCGGGAGGTTCAGCAGTTCTTACTCGTGTGAACCTTGCACTTGGCTCTTCGCCTCTTCGGAAGGTCCAACAATGATGATACTACAGTACAATATGCTTCTGGCAATCTGACACCGATTGAACTGCTGCACTTCCACCGCGAGGGCGAGGGCGAGGGCGAGGGAGAGGGCGCTGTAGTCAAAACCCTCTCCTCGTCCGGCGAACCACCGCGCGCATGGGCGAGGGAGAGGCATAGTAAGCAAGCTTCTCCTCGTTCGGCGAGTTAACGGGACACATCAAAGCAGTACTAGTACTAGTAGTAGTAGTCCATACTGCGTCCTTTCCAATTAATATGGCTTAATTTGAAACGAGAAAAATACACTGGCGGCCAACGTATGTAACAATACGCTCTTTACGGTCACTACATATAGTTTTGCGGCGATTATACGATCACTAGCTCATCGTAGAGCACCGTATTGCACCCTACTGACCGGCCACATAGTCGACGTGGCACTTTGTTGACTGTTTAAATTGTCACCTGGTTTTTGGGTCCCTCCTGTCAGTTGGCAGAGCAAAGAAATCAGTTAACAAAACTTTATGCAAGCGCGATACGAGTCCAACCCTTGCGCGCGAACCGCCCTGGCTGTGTATGTGAGTGCATGCACGTGTCCTCCCTCGGTCTTCCAACAAAGAGTGTACATCGGCTATAAAACAAAGAGTGTAGTACATGATGTACATCTACACTTCCAATGCATTTAGCCTTTAATCTAAATCGATATTGATTAACTAATGCACCAACTTGTGCTGTAGGTATGGGCTGCATGTCTATCCTTAATTACAGCATGCAACGGCCTTCATTTAATCTTCTTATCTCAATGGTCGCATCCACACATAAGTCTGCTACTTTTGGGCGTTAATTATGCCCTGGTCAATGTGTAAATCTCTAAATGTACAGTCTTTCACGGACGTAGGGAGTAGGTTGAGCACTTGAGCGTGAGCGTGTGTGTTGCGTCGTGTGCTGTGTGCCGCATGGGTGCATGAGTGTTGCGTGCGTCCATGTGTACGTGTGAGTGTTGCATGTTGCATGCATGCATGCATGCATGGGGCTTACTCCCTCCCATTGACATGTTCATATTTCAAGCTTCCTCTGTTCCCTCCATATGGTGATACTCCCTCTGTTCCCAAATAGTACGGAGTAAAAGCCTCCCTCTGTTCCCAAATACGGAGTATTTGTCTTTCTACAGATTTCAACAAGTGACTAGGTACGGAGCAAAATGAGTGAAGTGAGCGTAGAGGCATAGGGATAATGTAGAAAGGAAGTCCTCGCGATCCATTATTCCCCATCTCGGTCAGAGAGAACTATTCAACTAGTCTTCGCAGTGAAGTGACAATACACGTTGCAACAGATGGGACATGTAATTAATAAGCTGAACCAGCGTGTTGGTGTTACTAAATCAGCCTTACCAGTACTGCCATCATGTTTGCTAGTAGAGGAGGCTTCCTCAAATACGCCTACGCACCGCTGTCCTCCATTAACTGACATATGGTCCCTGTTGTGGTAGACCCACATGTCATTGGTGTAACTATTTACACTCCGAAGGACGGTATATCCTGGTAGTAGTACTAGTAGAATTGAGATTGAATGCACTTTCTTCCCCGTCTTCCACTCTTCTTCCTCCTCTCTTCTTCTTCCTCCTCTCTTCCCCATCGTCGGCCGCACACCATTTACCCCCGCTCACTGCTCGCCCGCCCGCGCCATTTTCCTTGGTAGCTCATGCGTACCATATCCCCCCGCTCACTGCTCGGCCATACGAGGAGAAGCTTCTTCGCTCGCCCGCCCGAATCCACTTCCCTGCTGGCTCGCAGGCACCGAAAACCCCAATGGCAGAACCGACTGACACGCAGAAATGGAATTCCCTCCCCGATGTTCTCTTGGAGCAGATATGTAGTCGTATTGACCTACTCAGCACCGTCCGTCTGGCCGCATGCTCGGTGTCTTTGTACCGTCTACTCGTCTGCAACCGGTCGGCTCTTTTCAAGACACCTTGCTTGCTGATGCCCGATCCTCGCAGGTGGCCCAGACACCGACTTGACGATCCTACGGAGGTTTCCATGGTTCCCCTCGACATACTACCACTACCCGTCCACCTGTCCTTCATGCGCGGCCACTACTGGGCAGGCATGAAGGCCAACTGGATCGTCCTCATCCACCACACCGGTAGTCCGTGGCGTCTCGTGGATACCTACACCCAGCAAGAGATCACCCTTCCGTCGTTGGATACCGCCGCCATCGAGCCTCACGGCCCGCCGGACACTCCAGCCTACTACGCACGAGATGCGTCAAGCTTTTGGCTCGACCTCTGTTTGCA
This sequence comes from Triticum aestivum, assembly GCF_018294505.1. Taxonomy (NCBI): domain Eukaryota; kingdom Viridiplantae; phylum Streptophyta; class Magnoliopsida; order Poales; family Poaceae; genus Triticum; species Triticum aestivum. Next base: position 63,656,399 of record NC_057814.1, on the reverse strand, counting down.
GAAAGTTGTAATCTGCGAAGTGCCCACACCATCAGAAGACTACATGGATTACAAGCTCACTGCCTTGTTCAACATGGGATTAGTCTATCTGGAATCCGGTCGCCATACATGGTTATGGCTCATCATCAATCCTATTGAGCAACATTTCTGTCTGATGCTATAGTGCACGATGGCATCGTTTACGCGGTCGACGCACAGATTAGCTGCCTATACTGGTGGAATGTATCGTCGTGTAATTGTTCTATCTCATCTCATCTTTACCTTATGAATACGACTGCCCGTTCATTTGTTACAAATTTAGAATGCATAGCATGTCTATAACCACATCATTGCTATATGTTCGTCTCATTTCCTAGATTTTTATGACCAAACATGTTATTGTTAGAGTTGATATGAGAACAATTGGCATCTAATGATTGTTAGAATACATATTATGAGCATAACATCATGATTGCTATATGTTACTCTCGTTTACAAGATTTTTATAACAACGCATGTTATTGCTTAGAGTTGATATGAGAACAGTAGTAGTAAGTGCTATGGTAGAATATGAGTAGGCGCTGTCATAGCTGTTTTCCTCACATTGTTACATGATGTTTGAACCATGACATATTGCTAGAATATGAAAGCCATTGGCTTATTTTTTTAACTTGGGGTATGATTATGACCACGGCATTGCAATTCTCTGTCTATGATATGTGTCACTATTATAATAACCTTAATTCCACACATACTCTGAACATGATTGTTTATTTTTGTCCTTTTGGTCTCCAATTTGAATTGTTGCAGCAGACGCAAATGCGCTGGCCATCATGATTCCAGGACCTGGAATCATAGTAGCCGATGGGTGGTGGCTTATCGCTCGTTCAGATGACGGCGGTCATTTGATGCTCATTCGCACGTACCAAATTGCCCAAACCATTACATCAAACCACATGCAGTAAAATGCGTGGGGCGTTCGTGACATTGATGGCTATGGCTGCTTCGTGTTCGAGAAAGATCCCAGCTCCGTTAGGCCAGGCGTATTCAACTGGAGGCGGGTTTACAGCCTCGGCAACCACTCCTTGTTCCTCGGGCTCAATTATCCGATCATCCAACCAATCATCGATCATATCACCGGCACTGATTACTATGCTATGCAACTTCCATTCGCGAGGGGGGGCTGTGTTGACACATCATACCATGGGTTTCATGAATCACCATATCCAGAGATTCGTCGACACAGCTTGTTGCCAGATAATCTTCAGTGTGTGAAAGGCATCAAGCTTCCATGCGATGGATGGCTTTTGCAAACCAGACATGCGGCGATGTGGTTCATGCCAACAACAAATATGCACAACTTGATTCGTGCTGATATCTAGACTGAGACATGTATTCTGCTGCTGTAGCACGACCCTCTTTTGTTGGATATTATGTACTGTTGTTAGTTTGAAGCACTCCTCTGGTTTGAAGGATAGATACCTTCCTGGGATCAAGTGCATCCTAACTCACCTGCGTAGGATGTACTGATAATGATGATGGAGATGCTGTGCAGAAGCCATATATATATATATATATATATATATATATATATATATATATATATATATATATATATATATCAGTTAGGCTTCAAGTGCGTACTTGTTAGTTAAACCTATGTATAAATTGTGACACTAAATACGACTAGTAAGTAGTACAGTAGCAGTACTAGTATACGTCGGTCAAATTATTCATCATGTCCACACATTGAATTGACATGACAACACGCTGCGCGTGAGGTGACACAAGAATCCCGGCGGCGTGTTCGGGTATTCTGGACTTCAGATTTGGAGTACCACTTATCTGTCGAAATCTCTTATCATTCACTTAAAACAGTCGATTGATCATACATTGAGTACCATATAACTGGAATTACCGATGCAAGTCGAAGAAGGATTCGCCGGTCCTGCCGGCTGGCGTCAAGTTCGATCCCACGGATCAGGAGCTGATCGAGCACCTTGAGGCCAAAGTGAGTGCTGACAGCGCGAGATTTCAGTCTCTCATCGATTTGTTCATACCAACCATCGACAGCGAGCATGGCATATGCTACACCCAACCCGAGAAACTTCTAGGTAAGACACCGATCGGCCGTCTACTTGCACAAACATATTCCTTTGTTTATAGCTCTAATTTTCTTTTTAGACACAGACCTGGTGAAGCAATTACAATTTGGCAGTTAATAAAAAGTGAAACAAGTGACTGCAACATGCCAAAGATGTTATGAAAATGACAACTAGGTACACTAAAACCTGTATTCCACAATATTGCAGGTATCACACTGAGTGGCCTATGGAAGCATTTCTTCCAGCGCAATTCCAGGGCGTTCAAAAGGGGCGTGTGGACGCGTCGCAAGATACGGTGGGAGTGCGGCATGCACGCGATGTGGCACAAGACCGGCAATACCTTGCCGGTGATGGTCAAAGGCCGGCAAGACGGGCAGCAAAAAAGGTTCTGGTGCTGCACAGCAACAAGAACTTCGACCAGCAGAGGAACAACTGGGTGATGCACCAGTACCACCTCGGGGACCTGGAGCAAGAGAAGGAGCGGGAGCTGGTCCTCTGGAAGAGTTTCTACCAGACGAATACTAGGGCCAGGAGTAAAAAGATTATAAGTTAGTTTGGAATTGGTAGTTGTACTACCTTGTCGTCCGCAAGTTGGTATATATTGTTGTTAACGATCTTTTGGTATGAACTTGCATTTGCTTCGAATCATCATGCCGAGGGTCGACGTGGACATAAAGCTGAATCATTTGTTTCAGAACGAATTTTCAGGCACCTAATTTTTATTGATGGGTAGCATAAGCACCCGCAGTTCGAATTCCCAGTTCTCAAATTTTTTCGAAACAAGTGCATGCACTTATTATCACGATAAAAAACAATATCCGTGCTGCATCCCAGTTATCAGTCTGTACTTCTAGAATTCTCTCGTTTATTGAGCACGTATATTGTTTTTTCAGGTCGAGCAAGTTTCAACTGGGCTGTAGACTGCCCAGGGTTGGTTTTGTTTTTAACAGGTCCAGCCCATGACGACAACGGGGCACAAAGATCCAGCAGCACTAGTAGGAAAAGGGGCTTTTACCCCGGTTTGTAAGGGCCTTTTGTCCCGGTTTTCGAACTGGGACTAAAGGGTCGTTACTAAAGCCCTAACCCATTAGTCCCGGTTCTTACACGAACCGGGACAAAAGGTCCTCCACGTGGCCGCTGCTGCCAGCCCAGGCAGGGGGGCCTTTGGTCCAGGTTGGTGCCACCAACCGGGACCAATAGGCAGGGCCGTTTGTCCCGGTTGGTGTCACCAACTAGGACCAATAGGCATCCACGCGTCAGCAGCTGGCAGGAGCTGAGGTTTTTGTTTTTTTTTGAAAGGGGGTGGTTTAGGGGTTTTGGGGGGTTAATTTAGGTGTTTCATATATTGTGTTAGCTAGCTAATTAATAGAGAGAAGTGTCCTCTCTTATCTCCGTGCTTGGTCGACGCTACGTACTATATACGTATGGAGAGGAGTAGACACGGTAGCTAGTAATCAAATGAAGGAAACAAAAGATCGTCATGAACATATGCATACAGAGAGAAGTGATATCGACCACCTCTCCTTCTCCGAGAGATTGGTCGAACAACAAGTTCTCGTATATCTATCCGACACTACCGGCTACATATATACCATAATTATCTCTTACAATACAATCTCCTAATTAAATTGTAGGAACACAGGGTCCACATAGTATTCTCCGTTTTCAGCGATCACGTGGTTAAGGAAGAATGCCGCCAATTCCTCTTGAATTCCTCGCATACGATCTGGTGCTAGGAGTTCATCCCGCTTCCGAAACATATAATTTGAAGAAGGGGGTCAATACATATATATATGAATAAATGAAACTCAACACAAATGATGGTAATAAAATAAAATTGTGAATATTATTGCTTACGCACTTCATATTGTTCTTCAGTGTAGCCCCGCTCACAGGTCGTGTAGCGGATGGACTCGCAAACGTAGTATCCACAGTAATTATTCCCGGGTCCCTGCCACAACCACTTTACAAGAAATAGAGGTCAATCAAACTGATAAGCAAGCATGCTAAATGGTATTGATGAAACTAGCGCTTGAATCACTTGGAGATGCGCGGAACATGCTACTATAGTACTTACTTTCGGGTGATTAAATTGCAGCTTCTTCGGCAATCCCGGAGCTTTTGTGGTGAATTTTCTCCAAACCCTGCCAGACAAAGAAAACAATTACTTGATATCAGGAAATGAACAAAGTTGCTGATATGGTGGATAATGATCGATTTAACTTACTTCTCGAGCATTTGAGTCATGTTCGCATAGTCCTGGGGATCTTTTCATCTCGAGTCTAAGACGATTACTACTCCCTGCTCAAGCTTAATCTCTAGGAGAATATAGTGGAAGCTGCGCATGCATAAGTCATCAATTACATTACCATAACCTGGACTAATAAGGGAAACCGAATATGCACAAGACAGTAACACTCACTTGAAGTTGTAAGGAAAGAGTATTATATCTTGTTTTGATTTAATACCAACGATTGTAGCAAGTTGGCCTCGGCTTCTTTGGGATGTTTTTCAACCGTATATGCATCTATGAGATTTGTGTTAATGAAGCCAATATCACCGATTTGTCTTTTCTTCAATTCGGCGATCTTCAATCTGCATAATATAGTGAGGATAATTATAAATACATGCAATGAAAGAGCTGACCTATATAGAGAGACTTAATGACAGAAGTAGTACTACTTACAGACAGTAGCAAGTGATCGTTGTTTTATCGAGGGCCTTTTGATTGTAAAACTGGAAGAAATCCTCAAATGGAACATTCAGCAGATCAATTCCAACGAGGTCATGCTCCGGTTTAACTCTCAGCGTCAAAGTATTCATCCCATCAGACTCTCTGTAGGTTTTCATGTACCAATCATGTAGTCTTCGCATCATCGTTGTTAGAGATCTTTCATCTTTGACGAGAGGCTTCCCGTAATGGTATTTGTGTTCGTCCACCTCCATGATTTCATAATGTACATCTTCGGGCAGGTAATCTCCAAGATTGCTATAACCGGGCACCATCCTCAGATCATTAGCGACGATGTCTTTTGACACCTTGAGCGGGGGGCACGATTGGTTCGCTTGTTCGCTGAGCTGGGCAATTTTTTTCCCAGCTCGTCGTTCTTTTAACCTTTGATCACTGACAGTACTTCCCGACCGCTCCGCTTCGGCATATGTCTTTGCAAGAATGCGCTCATAGTTGCCTCTCGGCGGAGACTTTGGTGGTTTTGTCAGAGCAGCCAGAGTGCGCTTTGCTTTCACCAGATCTACCTTCTCCTCCGGAGGTGGATGTTTCTTTGCTTTCACCCCTTCAAAGAAGTTTGTCACTTCGGCTCGCACGATCTTCCTGGTTTCCTCCTCGGTCCTCTTGTATGGTAACTTCTCTGGAGTCTTCAGAGAAGGACCGAATCTGTATTGCCTCCCGCCACTGGCAGCTGTACTGCTAGACGCCGGCAGAGCAGATGGAGCGGCTGCGCCTGTCTTCTTTCCTTGCTTACGAGGCAGAGGAGAAGGACTACGACGCGCCGGAGCAGCCGCAGCGGCGGCGGGTCTCTTCCGCCCTTGCCGACGAGGCGGAGAAGGAGGAGGCTGGCAGCTCTGGCGCGCCGGCGTAGGCGGAGAAGGAGGCGGAGTGCCGCCACGCGCCGGAGAAGGAGGTTGAGTGCCCTGATCACTCGCCGGAGGAGGAGGCGGAGGAGGAGGCGGAGTGCCCTTACTCGCCGGAGCCGTCCAGTTCGGAAGCTTGATGAGCTCCTTCCGCCATAGGCATGGAGTCTTCAGAGCAGAACCCAGCCGAGTCTCCCATTCACCGGTAGGGTGGTCAAGCTGGAGCTCCTCAAATCCCTTCGTTATTTCATCCAGCATCACCCTAGCATATCCTTCTGGAATCGGCCGACAGTGGTAGGTTGCGCCGGGTTCAGGAGGTAAAACAGAGCCAACAGCCACCTTGACTTTGAAGTTCTGCCATTCCGCCATAAGGTGGCAATGTTGAGACTCCGTGATAGCATCTACGGGGTAGGTAGCAGGAGCCGCATGCTCCAGCTGAAGCAGCTCGGTGGAAGCCACGCTGCTTCTCCGCTGAGATGACGGTGTAGCTTCGGGGGCAGTTTCGGCATGTCGATTGCCGTCTCGTTCCTCTAGCGCTTGAACCCTTTCGTGCAGCTTCTGAATTTGGATCTGCTCCACTTCTTTCCTCCTCTCCTGGCTTTTGTAACCGCCCGCGTCCGGAAAACCAGCCTTCCACGGAATGGAGCCTGGCGTGCCTCGTGTCCGTCCAGGGTGCTCAGGATTCCCGAGGGCCATTGTGAGCTCTTCGTTCTCTCTGTCTGGAACGAACGTCCCTTCCTGCGCTGCATCGATATATTGCTGAATCTTCTTGACTGGTATTCTCAAAAGCTCGTTCGTCCAAACGCACCTCCCTGATACAGGGTCCGAGGTTCCGCCAGCCCCAAAGAACCAAGTCCGGCAACAGTCTGTCCAGTTCATTGTCTGTGGTTCGATCCCTTTTTCAAGCAGATCATTCTCAGCCTTGGCCCACTTAGGTCGGGCTTTGAGGTAGCCACCTGACCCCGTGCGATGGTGAAGCTTCTTCTTGTTTGTCGCTGACATCTTCTTACTCTTTTCCGATGTCTTGTGGGCCACAAATGCGGGCCAGTGATCTCTGATCTTCTCATACCGGCCGATGAATTCCGGTGTCTCTTCTTTGTCGACAAGCGTTTTCAGCTCATTCTTCCACCTCCTGAATAGATCTGCCATCTTCTTAAGAGCCCGAGACTTGATTAATTCCTCTTTAACTAGCTTCTCCGGATCCTCCTCTAGAGGTAGGGTGAAATTTGCCTTCAGCTCAGTCCAAAGATCATCTTTCTTCATATCATTGACATAAGACACCTCAGGGTCTTCCTTCTTAGGCTTATACCATTGGTGGATGCTGATCGGGATCTTGTCCCTAACTAGAACCCCGCACTGAGCAGCAAATGCATCCTTTGTCTGGATGGGTTCAATCGGTTGGCCGTCGCGCGCGAATGCTGTGATCTCAAACCTTTCATCCGAGCGCAACTTTCTCTTCGGGCCTCGTCTCTTTACCGCAGTTGTGCTTGATCCGGAGGGCTAGAAAAAAGAAGAAAGACGAGTGTTAATTAATATGTTTACATACCAAAACAATGAATGCATCAATTAGCTAGTCAGCACAGGCTTAACTAATATATTTACCTGGCCGGACTCTGTTCGGTCACCGGAGCCGCCACCACGGGCTACTTCTTGCACCAGCATTGGGTCACCGGAGCCATCATAATCATGTCTTTCCTCCTCCACTCTTCGATCACCGTAGCCTGCTTCTTCACCCTGTTCTTCCAGACCATCATTGTCGTTAAGATACGACAAGATATCACCTCCGGCTAAGATTATGTCCCCCAATACCTCTTCTGCTTGCTCGTCTCGTCCGTGCTCCATTGTTTCTGAAATATTACAACATGGCAATTATTACACAAACATGACAGTAGGTGGATATATTAGTGCAAACGTAGACCTAGCTTATTCCGGATTTGGGGTGGCCTAGGCAACGCTTCAAGGGTAGGGGCGCGGCGGGAGGGGGTAGGAGACCGACATCGTTTTTTTCTAGGGTTGGGGTGTCCTCGAGAGTTTTGGTCGAGCGAGAGGGCCGGGGGGTGCTCCCGTGGTATAAGTTATCACAGTCGAGAGGGGGTATAAATATCGACCGTCCATCATGTCGAAGTTATCTGGGAGGGAGTTATATATATCGACAACGACGACATACATACATGGGAAAATAATGTTATCGGGGAGGGGGTATATCGACCCCCCCCCACGTGTTGAAGTTATCGGGAGGGGGTTATATCGACAACGACGACATACGTACATGGGAAAATAATATTATCGGCGGGGAGGGGGTATATCGACCCCCCCTCGTGTTGAAGTTATCGAGAGAGGGGTATATCGACGACGACAGACCCGATAAAACATAAGAAAACGAAGAAGAAATAAAAAGAGGAGAAGAAGAAAAGGAATAGAGGAGAAGATCGAAGAAAAAAAAGAAGAAAAAAAAGAGGAGAAGAAGAAAGGAATAGAGGAGAGAAGAAAAAAATAGAATTTTTCTATTTTTTCTTCTTCTCTTCTATTCCTTTCTTCTTCTCCTCTTCTTTTCTTCTTTTTTCCTCTTCTTATTTATTTCTCCTCTTCTTCCTCTCCTCTTCTTCTCCTTTCTTCCTCTTCTTATTTTCCTTTTTATATGAACATATCATCATATATATGAACATACATTTTCTTTGCATATGCATATGAACATACATTTTCTTTGCATATGCATATGAACATACATACATACATTTTTCTTTCATATGAACATACATACATACATTTTCTTTGCATATGACCATACATACATTTTTCTTTGCATATGACCATTCATACATTTTCTTTGCATATGCTTTGCATATAAACATACATACATATGAGAATACATACATACATATAAACATAACATACATACACAAAAAATTCGAAAAATCTGCCTAAAAATTCTAAAAATCTGCCTAAAAAATTATATGAAAAAAGCATACATCATCCATCCATCCATATAATGAACATATGCATATGAAAAAAAATTATATGAAAAAAAATTATATGAAGAGGATCGAGGGGACAGGGAGGAAAGGGGGTCGCCGGAGCCGGACCGAACGGGGAGGAGGGGCGGCGTCGAGGCAGGGGCGGCTGTGGGGGCGGGCGCCGGCGACGACGACATTGGTGGGGGCGGGCCGGGGCACAGGGGCGCGGCCGTGCATGCTCGGGGACGGGGCAGGGGCACGGGGCGGCGGCCGGCATGGGCTCGGGTGCGGGGCAGGGGCACGGGGAGACGGGGATGGCGGCCGGCGGCGGTGACGGCGACGAGGAGCGCGCGAGCGATTTGGGCAGCCTGGCGGCGGGGGCAACTGGCGAGGGAGGCGAGGGAGATGTGAAATTTTCACAAGTCCTGGTTATATAGCAAGGGCATTGGTCCCGGTTCGTGGCATCAACCGGGACCAATGCCACCCTTTAGTCCCGGTTGGTGCCACCAACCGGGACCAAAGGTCCCTTTTCAGCAGCCCAAAGGGCGGGAACCGTGGGCCTTTGGTCCCGGTTCGTGGCACCAACCGGGACTAAAGGGGGGGCATTGGTCCCGGTTGGTGCCATGAACCGGGACCAAAGGGCCTTGCACAGCGGCGTGGTGGTGGGAGTTTAGTCCCACCTCGCTAGCTGAGAGAGAGCCGCACCTGTTTATAAGGTGCGGTGCGCCTCAGCTATCGAGCTCCTCTCTAAAGCAGGCTTACGGGCCTAACCTCTCTGTACATGCCTGTGGGCCTACTGGGCCTTCTGCGGGCCTGAATCCTGGCCCATGGATGGGTTTCTAGTCGTATTCAGGCCGTGGTGGCCCAGTAGGTGGCATAATTTTTATTTTTTGCCTGTTTTTTTGTTTTCTTTTTTGCTTTATTTATTTTGTTTTGTTTCTACTTACAACAAAAACTTATTTATTTTATTTTATTTTGTTTCTAATTACTTATTTATTTTACTTTACGATAATTGTTTTTGCTATTAAAGTTTCTATCAAAAAAAGTTCTTTATGAAAATTCTTTTTGCTGTATTTAGCTTTTTTGTTTTCTTTTTTGCTATATTTATTTTGTTTTGTTTGTACTTACAACAAAAAACTTATTTATTTTATTTTATTTTGTTTCTAATTACTTATTTATTTTACTTTATGATAATTCTTTTTGCTATTAAAGTTTCTATCAAAAAAAGTTCTTTATGAAAATTCTTTTTGCTTTTAATGATTTTAAACAGAAAATACTTCGATAATTTTAGTTGCATCAATTTTATATGATTTTAGTTTCAATAATAATAGAGGTTTCTTATAATGTTTTGAACAGAAAATACTTTGTTAATTTTAGTTTCATAAATTTTATTAAAGTTTATTTTATTTTGTCGGAACACAAGAAGTCCGGAGTTGTAATAAGTTATTAAAAATAAAAAAGAGGCGCAATGCTCGTTGATTTGCTTCAAGCCTTTCGGAATAGTGTAGACTGCACTGCACATAGCTCCATGTAGTCTACCTTATTCCTCAAGGCTTGAAGCTAAGCAACGTGAGCATTGCGCCTCTTCTTCATCGTCTCTGCACTCAGGGCTTATAAACCGCTCCTAGTGCCTCTCAGCTAGCGAGGTGGGACTAAAAAACTGCTTAGTAAGAAACTCTAGTACCGGTTCGTGCCACGAACAGGTACTAAAGGTGCTCGTGGGGCCACATCCTCATTAGTACCGGTTCGTGGCACCAACAGGGACCAAAGGGTGGAATTGGTCCCGGTTCGTGCCACCAACCGGGACCAATGGCCTTGCACAGCGGCGTGGTGGTGAGTTTAGTCCCACCTCGCTAGCTAAGAGAGAGCCGCACCTGTTTATAAGGTGCGGTGCGCCTCAGCTGTCGAGCTCCTCTCTAAAGCAGGCTTACGGGCCTAACCTCTCTGTACATGCCTGTGGGCCTACTGGGCCTTCTGCGGGCCTGAATCCTGGCCCATGGATGGGTTTCTAATCGTACTAAGTGCATGCGTACACAAGGTTTCTCAAAAAAGAAACTTAGTCAACAATCGACTCTACCAGCGTCAGACCATTAGATGTCAATCTACCGGCAATCGTGCTTCTTCAGTCTCTGATCTTCCTGCCCCAGCCGCCCAAACCAACGCTGTCGGAACCGCCTGCTCCCGCCTCCCGTGGCCGGCAGTGCTACCGGGCAGGCCTCACGGCCCCATCATACTCGCATCCCTGGCATGTCTATCCCTCTACTCACCCACACCTCCTGTTATTTTCCGGCAACGGCAGCCGAACCAGTCAACCCTCGTACTCTCCACCGCGTGGGCAGCCACTGCCGTGTCTTCCCCGGCTTCGTGTCGTTCCCTTTGTAGGCCTCGCCGTCGTCCACCGCCCTGGTACTCTCGGCGCGGCATGGTCAACGATGTCCATCCAACGGCCGTAGTGCTTCTTCAACCTCTGGTCCTCTTGCCCCAGCAGCCCAAAGCAGCGCCGGTCGTGCCGCATGCTCCTGCCTCCCGTGGCCGGTTATGCTGCCGCGGAGGCATCACCGTCCCCATACTACTCCCACCGCTGGCCAGACCATCCCTCCACTCACCCACTCCCCCTGTTATTCTGCGGCGACGGCAGGCTCACACCGCAGCCGAACCAGTGAACCCTCGTACTCCTCTCCGTGTGGGCATCCACTGCCGCGTCTTCCCCGGTTCCGCGGCGTCCCCTTCCTAGGCCTCGCTATCGTCCACCGGCGTGGTGCTCTCGGCGTGGCGTGGTCAATGTGGTCAACGACCGACTTCCATCAGAAGAGTACTGTACGTGGAGAGGCTGACAGCTGGGTTTACGGCAGCCGCAAGCAAGTGCCTCCTTATTACGCGCAAAATAATTATTCCTCCACCTGACAGCAGGGACCCACCGAACGGGCCACCAGTATTTCGCGGAAAAAACGTTTCCCCCCTGACTGCTGGGACCCATCGGACGGGCCACCGTATTTCGCGAAAAAACGTTTGCCGCTGACTGCTAGGACCCACCGGACGGACCACCGTATTTCGCAAAAAAACGTTCCCCCCGCTGTCAGCTCGGACCCACCGGAAGTTCCTCCTTATTACGCACAGAAAAATGAATACTCCCCCTGCCAGCTGGGATCCACCATGGTGGGATGCTTACTTGTGGGCCTACAAAGTTGACGGGGACGGAGGGCTTTGTCAACTTAGTCAATATGAACGATTCTAGCTCCAGAGACCGTACGATGTCCATCCAACAGCCGTAGTGCTTCTTCAACCTCTGGTCTTCTTGCTCCAGCCGCCCAAAGCAGCGCCGGTCGTGCCGCATGCTCCTGCCTCCCGTGGCCGTCTGTGCTGCCATGGAGGCCTCATCGCCCCCTACTATTCCCACCGCTGGCCAGGCCCTGCGGCGACGGCAGCCTCACACCGCAGCCGAACCAGTGAACCCTCGTACTCCTCTCCGCGCGGGCTTCCACTGCCGCGCCTTCCCCGGCTCCGCGTCATCCCCTTCCTAGGCCTCGCCGTCGTCCACCGCCGTGGTGCTCTCCGCGCGGCGTGGTCAACGTGGTCAAGGAACGACTTCCATCGGAAGAGTACTGTACGTGGAGAGGCTGACAGCCGGGTCCACAGCCACAGCCCAGTTTTTTTGTGATTTGCCAAGTAAGTCGCTTTGTTAGGCCTGTTGGGCTGCAAAATTTTCAAGACGAGGAGAGCTTTCATTCGGCTGGCCGAGAAAATGGCCCATCAGTAATGAGAAATGGGCTGTACATTTTTAAAACACATCAAACCGGCAATTAGTTTCAAATATCTTTTTTTTTTCATTTCGAGATTTTAAATTACATTAATTTTTATGCGTGGAGAATTTGTTTGATTTTATATGGATATACATTTATTTTTAAAATCAGTTTGAATGTGAGTCAAAATTTCGGGATTAAAAACAGTTCGGACCGCACCGAAATATGCAAAATTTCGTATAATTTTTTAACCGTTGCCACAATATGGGCTGTAATGCTAAAAAAAGAATATGGGCTCCAAAAAACCTTCATAATTAGCAAATGGGCTGTAAATTATTAGAAATAATGGCAGATGGGTTGTATGCTGTTTTCCACAGATTTGAGGCTTTGCTAAAAAACAGGTTGACGCACAAGCAGTGACTGTTGGATGGCCATCCAACGGCCGTCGAGCTTCTTCAATCTCTGCTCTTCCAGCTCCAGCCGCTCAAACAAGCGCCGGCGGGAGTGCCTGCTCCCTCCTACCCGCGGCCGGCTCTGCTGCCGCGCAGGCCTCACCGCCCCCACCGTACTCCCATCGATGGCCTAGCCATCCCTCTACTCACCCACACCTGCTGTTATTCTCCGGCTACGGCAGACAAACCAGTAAACCCTCGTACAGTCGTACTCCCCTCCGCGTGGGAAACAACTGCCGAGTCTTCCCTGCCTCCATGTCGTTCCCTTCCTAGGCCTTGCCATCGTCCACCGCCCTGGTGTTCTCGGCGCGGCCTGGGCAACGTGCTCAACGACCGACATGCATCTGAAGTGGACTGTACGTGGAGAGGCCGACAGCTGGGTCCACGGCCGCACGCAAGGAAATGCCTCCTTATTACGCACAAAATAATGATTCCTCCACCTGACATCAGGGACCCACCGAAAGGGCCTCTGTATTTCGCTAAAAAAACGTTACCGCCGCTGACAGCTCGGACCCACCAGCTATATCTTCGCACGCGAGGAAGTGCCTCCTTATTACGCACAAAAAAATGAATACTCCCCCTGTTAGCTGGGACCCAGTATAGTGGCAGGCTGACTTGTGGGCCTACTAAGTTGACGGGGACGGAGGGCTTTGTCAACATAGTCAATATGCACGGTTCTAGCTCCAGTGACCGTACAATGTCCATCCAACGGCTGTAGTGCTTCTTCAACCTCTGGTCTTCTTGCTCCAGCCGCCCAAACCAGCGCCGGTCATGCCTCGTGCTCCTGCCTCCCGTGGCCGGCTGCGATGCGGCGGAGGCCTCACCGCCCCCTACTACTCCCACCGCTGGCCAGGCCATCCCTCTAGTCACCCACACCCCCTGTTATTCTGCGGCGACGGCAGCCTCACACCACGGCGAACCAGTGAACCCTCGTGCTCCTCTACGCGTGGTCATCCACTGCCGCATCTTCCCCGGCTCCGCGTCGTCCCCTTCCTAGGCCTCGCCGTCGTCCACCGCCCTGGTGCTCTCGGCGCGGCGTGGTCAACGTGGTCAAGGAACGGCTTCCATCGGACGTGGACTGTACGTGGAGAGGCTGACAGCTGGGTCCACGGCCGCAGCAAGGAAGTGCCTCCTTATTACGTGCAAAATAATTATTCCTCCACCTGACTGCGGGGACCCACCGGACGGGCCACTATATTTCGCAAAAAAAACGTCCCCCTGACTGCTGGGACCCACCAGCTACACCTTCGCACGCAAGGAAGTGCGTCCGGGCAAAAAAAACAAAATGATTCGCCCCCCCTGACTGCTGGGACCCACCAGCTACATCTTCGCACGCAAGGAAGTGCCTGACAGTCGGGACCCACCTGGTCGAAGCGTACGTAGTGTTGTCATTCTGGTCGCAAACGTGTACGTAAATATATACTGGTGGATGTAGAGGCGCGCACATGTCGTAGTAGAGGCGCGTACGTGTCCTAGTAGAGGCGCGCACGTAGCATGTACACGTACGTACAGCGGCCAGGGTGCAAGAAAGAAAATACGGCCACGTATGTGTACATACGGGCGGGGTCTCGAACGCCTACTCGCGCATACGTACGGCCAGGGCTCGTGTACATGGCTGGGTCGGAACGGAGAAATAGCGTCATCGTCGTGCTCATGGGGAGGCAACGGAATGCGTCGTGTTCATGGGGAGGCAACGGAATGCGTCGTGTTCATCGGGAGGCAACGGAACGCGTGGGAGCCAACCGGCTGGGTCGGAACGGAATGTGTGGTCGTGTTCATCGGGAGGGCTTGGTCGGAACAGGCGATGGAAACGAGGCCTGGCGTACCGCAGAACGGAGGAAACGGACCTCCTACGGTCAAAACGGGGGTCCTGTTGATCGGGAGGGGTGTGGCGTACTGCAAAACGGAGGAAACGGACCTCCTACGGTCAAAAGGGTGTCCTGTTGATCGGGAGGGGTCTGGCGTACCGCAAAACAGACGAAACAGACCTCCTACGGTCGAAACGGGGGTCCTGTTCATCGGGAGGGGTGTGGAGTACCGCAAAATGGGACTCCACGGGATACTGTTCATCTCCACCATCGACCTCCTCCAGCCTCCACGGGCTACCGTCGACCTCCTCCAGCCTCCACGGGCTCCTGTTCATCCAGCCTCCACCGGGCGCTACTCCACCGGCTACTGTTACACCACCCCTCCACCATCTACTGTTCATCCAGCCCTCCACACCATGGGGTCCTGTTCAACCACCCCTCCACGGGCACCCCTCCACCGTCTACTGTTCATCCATCCCTCCACACCACGGGGTCCTGTTCAACCACCCCTCCATGCGCACCCCTCCATGGTGTACTGTTCATCCAGCCCTCCACCACACCACGGGGTCCTGTTCATCCAGAGGCAACGCCACCGCTCACTGTTCATCCAAACCCCCAGCAACGCTCACTGTTCATCCCAGAGGCAGCATCGATCGGCTTCAGTTAGCAGCAGTAGCGAAGGAATCGCTCGATCGGGTTCAGTTAACAGCCATCGATCGATCGCTCGGGTTCAGTAAGGCGTAGCCTGCAGTGAAATCGCTCGGGTTCAGTTAGAGCCCAACGCCTCGCTTGGGTTCAGTTAGAGCCAACGCCTCACACACACGCACGTACGTGTTCGAGAGAAATGCGCATCGCTCGGCCCCCGACCTCCCACCGTAATCGGGAACTCCCCGAAATTTTCCTCGCCCTCGCTTCTACACGGTTTTTTCTGTCATGGATGGCCCAAAGAATGTCATGCAGCTGCGTCTCCGGCCCGCCAAGGACGAAAAGCCCATTTTCTGTCATGATTTTTTGTCATAGAAGTAGGAGCCCACCACATCTATGATGATACCAGGTTTTGTCACAATTATCATCATAGAAGTGTCATATGTATGACAGAAAAAAAATTCGTTCGGCCGAAAATGTCACGGATGTGTCTTTTTTTTGTAGTGACTGCTGCTGCACTTCTTCTGCTGGTGCTGCTGCACTTCTCTGCTCCTTGGTTCTGTCTTGTCTGATTCTAAGTTAGTTGTAGAAGTATTCCATGCTACTATTTTTTGACCAGAATTCGCTACCAGGTAGGAGATTTGGGATCGGATGCTCCGCCAAGAACAAGGGACCAAGGTGCTGAACTAACAGCAGGGGCAGAATGATTCTTCAGGTACCGACATAGCCGTCGACTAGAGAATTATGTTAACTGTTTGCTTTACTTGAAGCTCCAAATTGTAGTTATTTTATTCATTCACTAATTTGGTATAATCCTAATCTAGGAGGATTATCACTCTATGATATGAGATTCTGACGTTTAGCAATGATTAAAATCTGACATTGAATGGTTCTTTTCGGAAGTACAGTTGTAAGATCAATGATTCTAGCTTGGACCTTTAACTGGACAATACTAATTGGACATATAATTGATGATGTATGCAGAACAAGATATTCTATTGTCTTTTGTTCTTCAATCAGATTCATCTAGCCCTTTGTTGACTTTCTAATTGTTTCACCCTTTACCTCTGAAACATAGAAATTGGAGAAAGGTTATTGGCATATCTCCATCACTGACGAATATTTGCTAGAGAGGAAGAGGACCAGAATGTTTTTCTATTATTGGGGACATACATAATACATATAGATAAATTTGGACTCATTTATAACAGACATTTCTAGCCGAAAATATTAACTCCCTCCAACAGTGGGCACTGTCAAGGTAATGACAGGAATTTGCTGAACCTAATGGTATCCAATTGAGAACCTTCTCTAACTAAATGGGCTTATGAACAATCAACATCAAATAGTTCCAAATTAACAGATGTTGTTTTATGAAAATACTGATTTAAGAATTTGATGAATCTATAATTCTCTACATAATCACTTAGTGTTTTGTTTGATCATCAGGTTATCCTAGACCACTTGGGGACAATATCATCAATTTCTTGCATACTGCAATGCAAGTTAAAAAAGCCAGTTTCTTATTATCTCTGTGTTCACCTAACTGCCAAGAATCATAAAAGGATGCAACTAATGAGGTAGACTCTATTCTATGCATTTTTTGAAGTGTACATATGGTCTAACTGATTAACAAAACATTGTTCAACCTTCTATGAGTCCACCTAGGGAGCTGCACAGATTTGGAACAACATCCAGAACAGGCATCCAAGAATTTTGGTTAGGTACCACTATGCTGCCAGAGCAAGATAGCTGGCATGTGACTCCCTAGGGCAATGGTAAATCACAAATTGGCTGATCTTTGATGGGAAGCATCAGACAATGCCAATGTCCAGTAGTAAGATTTGATTGTGCAGGTGATCAAGCCAAGATAAGTGTGCGTACATCCCCTTTTAGTCGAAATCTGATGTTTAGCAATGATAAAAATATGATATTGAATGTGTCGGATTACGGGTTCCGGCAAACCCTTGCGGTTCGAACACTGGGGTGCGCATGAAGATCTCTATCCCCCTAGCTCACCCTCTCGCCATGATCTCAAGGCCTAGCTCGCCGAACCCACAGAACAAGGGACACAAGAGTTTATACTGGTTCGGGCCACCAATGTGGTGTAATACCCTACTCCAGTGTGGTGTGGTGGATTGCCTTGTAGGCTGGGGATGAACAAGTACAAGGGAAGAACAGCCTCCCGAGGAGAGGTGTTCTTGAGCTCAGTGAGCTTGTGCATGTGAGGATGGAATGGATCTGATCCAAGATGAGATGCCTCCTATGGTGGTGGCTAGTCCTATTTATAGAGGCCCTGGTCCTCTTCCCAAATGTTTAGGCGGGAAGGGATCCCACAACGGCCAATATGAAGGGGGAAAGCTAGTACAAGCTATCCTGACAAAAGGTGGTCTTTGCCTGCCAAAGGCTCTGGTGGTGACTCCGTTGTGGGCTCCGCTATGACCTCCGTCTGATTGTCCTGCTGGTCTTGGTCTCGTTGCACCGATATGGAAACCTTTGCCTGATGCCTCGGGACTCCTCGCCTGCACTTGCCCCTGATGCCCCTCCGCTGGCGCCAGCCTTGCCTTGGTCGTCATGGCTCACGTCACCGATACCTCGCGAGGTGCCCCTCGCCTTGATCTCTCCGCTCCTCGCGAGCCAGCCTAGTGAGGCTGCAATTGAGGAGGTCTTGTGTCGTCCGCCTCGCGAGGGTTGGCCCCTCGCAAGGGTCTTGATTGTTTTGCTGATGAAGATGGGCCATACCAGGCCGGTAGTGGAGCCATGCTGAGGGCCGCAGGCAGCCATGTCTGGGGCCCCCGTTCCCAGAACGCCGACGGTAGCCCCCAGGCAGAAGGCGCGCTCAAACTTGGCTTTGAGGCGAAGCCAAGGGGCAAGTGCGGAGCGTCGCAGGCCCCAACCACCTGCAGCCTTGATTGACACGTGGCGATTGACGGGACGTGGGCGTCTCCGCTTCCCCACGCTGCCTCGGCAACTTCCTGACTTGACAAGTCCTTGGTGCATGCAGAAAAGCCATAATTACCTGCGATCGTGGGGGTCGTCGGTTGGCCTCCTCCTGTTATAAATGGGGAGGGGGCGGAGTGCCCGTGGCCCATCTCTTCCTCCATTCCACCTGATTCTTCTCATTCTTGCTTGCTTCACTGCCTCGCAGCGCCGCCCATGGCGCCGATTCAGAGATTCTCCGCTGCTGAGAAGGGAAAACCCCCCAGCGAGGAGCTAGGTCCACACCCACTGAAGAAAAGGCTGGCCCGCTCCTGAGACGTTGCCGTGGGGCGAGAGGTGGCGAGGCCTTCCTACGAGCGGCCTCCCCCCGGTTACCCACTTCCCTTGTACGCCCAGGCGCAAGGCCCCGGAGAGGGAGGCAGCGGCTGGCGCCGCTCGCACCATGGCCACGGTGGACACGCCGTGGCGCACCGCCGCCCCGCAAACCCACGCCGAGGGCTCTTCGCGTGAACTCATGGTGTGGGTGGCGATGCCACCGCGCACGTGGATCCGGTTCCCGCAATTCTTCGCTTCAGAGATGCCGCCGAGGGGGCCACTCAAGTTGTGGCTGCAGCACGCCGAGTGCGACACCCCAACGATGGGAGCAGAGGTCGAGGTCATCTCCTAGGGCAAGATCTTCATGACCCACGGATGGGGTGAGGTCGCCCGCGTCTGCCGCATGGAGGGGGCCCTCGCTATCCATTTCGAGTACGATGGTGCCTCCACACTATTCTTCAAGGTCTTTGATGAGGAAGGCTGCCGACTGGAGTGCTGCTAAGGAGGGAGCCGTCAGGATGGCGCGGCGCCTGGCGCCGGCCCCGCCATTGGTCCTGCCGGCAGTCCATCCAGCAGCAGCGATGGCGTCTGGGAGTCCATCAGTTCTCCTGAGCCTGGCAAGACTCCGGAGACGAGCGACGATAGCTACGTGCCCCCGAGCTCCCGCCGTGCCGGAGCGCAGCAGCGGCGTCTGCTCATCGTAGCGACTGATCTGGATAAGGTTGTCGTCGGCCTCCCGTGGCCCACTGTTGATGATGGCGTCGACGGCGACGCTCGTAGATACAACTTCTTATAGTCTTCTCCTTTTGTTCCCTGCGAGGAATCGAAATGAACCCCACAGGGATGTGTAAAGAATCTGTAGTGCCTTTTGTGTCAATACCGTCCTTACTATGAGACCCTATGATTGCGTGTCCTTGCGTCAGCTTGGTCCCCCCTTCCCAGCCTCGCAACAGCTTGGCCCTCTATGCTGACAGGACCCAGTCCCCGGGCAGGCTTCAGCCGTCGCTGGAATGCCAGGTCGCGATGCCATGGTCAAGGCTAGGAGGTGAGCGGCCCGAGGTCCGGTGAGAGCTCCTGAGGCGCGATACTCAAGAGGTCCCCTTTAGCATGCAAGCAACTCCCTGAAGGTAGGAAAGGTAGGTGGCGTTGCCATAGCAAAGCCGCTGGGGCTAGGAACTCCGTGTCATAGTGCCCGGCTGGCTCGTATGCGTGACTTATATTTAGCGATCCTGAGTCGAGTCCTTGTGCCGCGCCCGGCTCAGGCGTCCGTGGTGGTACTACTAGGCCTGGACCATGTTGGATCCTTCCTCCTCCCGTGCCCTCCTGAGTGCTCTGCGTTCTCGGGTCCCGACCCTCGGGCAAGGCTCAGCTGCCGCTGGTATGCATGCCAGGTCGCGATGCCGTGGTCAAGGCCAGGGGTGAGGGCTGGAGATTCAGTAAGAGCTTCTGAGGGGCGATGCTCAGGAGCCCCCCTTTCACACGCAACCGAATTGCACGAAAGAAGGAACGAGCTGACGAGGACACCAGTAGCTGGCGCTCGGGAGATTCCTGCGAGTTACTTGGAGAGGGAATATAGCCCGTGATCGCGTTGGTTACCCAGCTGTTGATTATTCCACAAGAAGACGAAGGCACTGAGGATCTGATGAGGTGACATGTGCGGAGCGGGCCATGAGCCAGAGCTCGATCTCTCAGGTTTATCAGTATTGCAGGGACGGACCTGCGGACATGCCGGTATGTGCAGTTCTCGTCGCGGGGTAAACAGGAGATTGGTCAGCAATGCGGGATGCCGCAAGATGTAATCAAGCAAGTGATAATCATAGGGAACTCGTGCAAGGATTCAAGCTAGTTTAAATAGATGCAAGAACGATACATGCCCACTGGGACGGACCCGAGCGGCCTGGGCATGATGCAGCCCGAGGGGCGCCCCAACAGAGTAAGCTAAAGATACAAAAAGATACACGCCGCAGGGACATGCCCGTGCGACCTGGGAATGATGCAGCCCGAGGGGCGCTCCCAACTGAGTAAATCGGAAAATGTCACCTCGTACTGTTGTCGAAGGGGTGTCGAAGTAGCTGAAGGTGCGCGCTGAAGGAGTCGCTCCTCACGAACTACTAGGGCCCTGAGCCTCAGGAGACTCCGGGGGCTCGGGTGGTTCCTTGAGGACCGTCGCCATCTCCGCTATGACTGCGTGATGCCTGGCCTCCTGAGCCGCCAGAACGCTCCGCAAGCGGCGCTGGAAGGTGACAGCCACATTCGGCAGGCCGAGCGGCGTGCGACCGTAGCTGTGAGGTGGACCCTCGCATCGTCCAACGCTCGAAGGCCAAAAGCGCTCTTGAGATGCGGCCCTGTTGAGCCCTAGAATGTCGACGCAGACGCGCAGCCCGCCGTCCTCGCCAGGATGGGGGGCTGCGCCGGGTGGTGGGCGACGGTCGCCGCGTATCGTCCTTGCCTCTTGAAGCTCCTGGGTCGCCATGATGATGAACTCCTGAGCACCGGGTGTGCCTTTCCCAGTGCCCTTCTGGGGGAAACGTGCGGCGAAGCACGCCTCCACATGGTGCCCGAGCGCCTCCCTCGTGATGTTGGCTAGGTCTGAGGCCCCCCCGGAGAGAGCCCCCGAGCGTTGACCGAGGAGGGCGTCGTGCGCGCTTCCTATGCGAGGGAGGAAGGCGCCCCAACTGCGGGCGCGGATCCCGAGGTGGTGGCACCGGAGATGCCACTCTCCTGAGGCCCTAGGTGGAGTAGATGCTTCTTCTTCTTGGGGATGGCCTCAGAAGGGTACATGGTGCCTTCATTGTCGGGGTCTGTGATCTCTGTGGCATGGAAGGCGCACTCAAGCGAGCACACCGATTCTCTTTCTTCGCAGGGGACCGTGATGACTCCGCCGCTCCCTGGCATCTTGAGGACGTTGTAGCCGTGGTGGGTCACTGGCATAAAATTGGCCAATGTTGGATACCCAACGATGGCATTGTACGGCAAGCGGATGTGGGCGACGTCGAAGTCAATGAGCTCGGTGCGGTAGTTGTTACGCTGGCCGAAGGTGACAGGGAGGCGGACCTGCCCTATCGGGGTGGTGGAGCCATCGGTCACTCCTGAGAAAGGCTTGGTAGGCTGTACTGATTGTATGGCACTTGGAGGCTATCGAATGTCTCGACGGACAGGACATTGAGCCCTGCGCCACCGTCGATGAGGGTCTTGGTGACTTGGACATTGCTGATGACGGGTGAACAAAGCATCGGGAGGGCGCCGGGAGTAGCCACGCATTTGACCTGGTCTGATGAGCTGAAGGTGATGGCGCACTTAGACCACCTGAGCGGGCGCGTAGCCTCGGGCCAGGGAAGGGCCGCATTAACCTCACGAGCAAACTGCTTGAAGATGCGCTAGGAAGCTGGGGCCTGTGCACCGCCCAAGATGCAAGCGATAGCGCGCGGCTCCTGGAATCCCCCACCCCCCTCATCCTGATGGTGGTCGTCGTTCCTTCTCGGCGGTGGTAGCAATGGATGGAGGCCAGCATTGCCCTGAGGACGGTCCTCACGAGACTGGTCCCTCCAGGCGCTCTCACGAGGTTGGTCCTGCCAGTGGTCCTCGCGAGGCCGGTCGCACCACTCCTGACAGGGGCCGCGGTCGTCCCAGCGTCCTCCACTACTCCTCCTCCTTGGCCATAGCCTCGGTCGCTATGCTTGGGGCGTCGACCGAAGCGTCCATCTCGAATGGACCTGAGCTCTTGGCAGTCGTTAGTGTTATGGATGTGTACGTTGTGGAAGGCGCAAAACGAACGGCTGCTCTTGCACGACCTGGGGTGGTCCCGGCCGCGCTTCGTGTCCGGCTCCGCCGCGAGCACGGCTACTCCCTTGTGCTTCACGTCCTTGTCCTTGGCTTTCTTCTCTTCTGGGTCGGCAGCAGGGAGTTCGAGGAGGGAGAGGCGCCCCTCCTCAGCTCTTGCGCACTTCGTCGCCATGTTGAACATCTCCAGAGCCGCGCATAGCTCCTCGTGCATGGTGAGCTCCTCCTTTATCTTGATGTCGCGGGCACCTTCTGAGAATGCTGAAATGATGCCCTTGTCCATCACCTTGGGAATCTTGAGGCGAACGCTGTTGAAACGCTCGATGTACTTCTGCGGGGTCTCTCCTGGCTGCTGCTTGATGTGGCGCAGGTCACCCGCAGCCGGCGGGCGGTCGCCCGTGCCCTAGAAGTTGGCGACGAAGCGGTCGCGCATCTCATCCCAAGAGGAGATTGACCGCGGGGGCAGATTCAGGAGCCACGAGCGAGCGCCATCTTTGAGAGCCATGGGAAACCAGTTCACCATGACTTTCTCGTCGCCGTTGGCCGCCTCGATGCTCAGCTCGTAGAGCTGCAAGAACTCCGCAGGGTCAAGGGTGCCATTTTAGCGCGGGGGCAGGTCTGGCTTGAACTTGCCTGGCCACACGATGCTACGCAGCTCTGGAGTGAAGGCACGACAACCTGCTGTGTCCACCGGGGCCCGTCGTGGGGGCGGATCTTGATCTTGATGCCCGCGCACTGTCGCCGCAGGCGGCACACGGTCTTGACATGGTGGCGCTGGGAGCCAGAACGGGAGTGGGGACAGGCGCGGCGTCTTCCCGCAAGGCTGGTTCAAGCTCGTCCCAAAGCGTCTTATGTTCTTGAGACTCTGGCTGGGTGTCTTCCTCAGGAAACTGGAAGACTAAGGGCAGACCATCATGATGTGGCATGGCGTACGTTTAGGTCATGCTTGTTGGAGGTAGACGACAGGAGAAACGGAGAGGAAGAGAGAAGATTGTAGCGATACCGGGTAGTGCGGGGTTGATTTTAAACTATGGCGTTGACGACATTAAAAGTGGGAGCAGTTGGGACTAAGGTGGGCAGCGGAGCCTGGTCAAAGGGCTCACCTCCCGGTGAGCCTGCGCAGCGGTCTGCTCGCACGCCTCCCTGTCAGCCGGCGTAGCGGTCTGCTCGCATGCCTCCCGTCGACTCACACGCTTGCTCGGACAGCACCTGCCAATGAGAAGCGGGACTCGTGGCGGCACGTAAATGCCCACGGTTTCAATAGTGAAAGCGTTCGCCTTAACGTGACAGGTCTTTGTTCCAAAATACCTTGGCCCTTCATTTGTGCAACATGTCATAAGTAGCTTGTCTCAAATTGAAGAAAAAAATTACGAAGGAATATTTGTGCCATATCACGTGACGATGCTCAGTTTCTTGAATTTCTGGTCACTTTTGGATTTTCTGAAATTTAAAATCTAGGATTCAAAACAATATCATAACCTGCATCATGCAATAAATTTTCAACCGATACATTTGTCCTGTTGTATTTCTTAAGAAAGGATTTGGTCAAACAGTTTTCTTAGTTAGACTTCAGACAAGTTATATATGCAGAGTAAAAGGATAATCCGTCCGTACCAGTGCATTGCCTGATATATTAACTCTTTTTTTAGGGGTCCCTAATATATTAACTCAAGTACTAGGCACGAAAAAACGCGCTCAATTTTGTGCTCATCCTGGTGTAGTAGTAGTGTACTAGGCAATGCAGTTGACGGGTGACCTTGGGGAGCGGCGACCGAGGGAATTGAACCGTGCTCGGCACGGTAGGTAACGTTGTCCAGTTACTAAATCATCCCTCCATTGTTCATCGGTAGTCATTATGGACCGGGGACATGAGGGGAATTTCCTAGGGCTGGAATTCTGGCCGCCAGATATTTCGACTCGAAATGCGGAGGCTCGACTGGTTGGGTTCGCTAATGTGCGTACCACGCACGCCAGTAGATGGACACGAGCCTGGTTTTTTTTTTGAGGATCAACACGAGCCAAGGTCTGGCTGGTACGCCGTTGGGTACCATTCAAGAATATGAAAGGAATCTTTTAAATTGCCGAACGAATCTATGTGTATTACAATGCCCGTATTTTCCTTGCAAATAGTAATCTCGACATGGTAATAGATTTATGACGAGTTCTTGAATTAGAGTGAGTTTGTGATATAGTGATCTCAACGTGGATTTCAGATTTCATGGTATCCCTAGTAAGTTTTTCATTACAAATTCAAATTTAAAAGATGAACAATATGGTGGTGAGAAAACTTTGTATGTATCAAGCATATGACCACACACACACACACACACAACAACAACAACAACAACAACAACAATCCAATATGTATAGTGCATCTTTTTTTCCAAACCATGCATGTATGACACGAATTCAAAAATACTCCTCCTGTTCCTAAATATTAGTCTTTTAGAGATTTCAACAAGTGACAACATACGGAGCAAAATGAGTGAATCTACACTCTAAAATATGTCTATATACATCCGTATGTGCCAGTCCATTTGAAATCTCTAAAAAGACTAATATTTAGGAACGAAGGGAGTAAAATGTAAGACATGCATGGTCCTCAATTCAATATTTAAAATGAACAGGAAACTGAAACATGAATATTAAGTCTAGTACTACAGTACATGCAAATGTTAACCCCTCGACCTTAGATAAATTTGTGAAGCTCTGTTTAGGATTGTTTAGATTATAATTGTCCCCACACTAGCTCCCAAACACCGATTGGTTGTGCACACCCCCCTCCTCCCCGAGATAATATCATCTGCCCCCACACCATAGATGCTATATGCTGATACGAGTTGCTTGGAGCTTGTAGATCCGAGATATAGCAGCTCACGTGACGTCTTAATATTTTTACAGGAAACCTTAATGAGTTTGAGAATTGCACACAATTTTTACAAAAACTACTCAGATGCCCTTGGATCCCATATCCAATGACCTCGATGCTCGTATCACCGTAGCATCTAAGATGAAGGAGGGCATCATATTCTCCTGTATGTAAGAATATCATGTGCTACCACACCTTAGATGCTTTGGCGATACAAGCTCTTCGGAGCTGTTGGATTTGTGACCCAACAACTCCTCGGTGGTTCGAATGGTTTTTTGCAGAAAAGCCCCCAAAGAGTTCGGCCACTGCTTACAAGCACAAAGACTTCTCAGATGCCATTGGATCTCAGATCAAAAGACCTCGAAGCTCGTATCACCGTAGCATCCAAGCTGCAAGAGCACCTGATGTTTTCTCGCACAGGAGAATATGAGGTGCTACCGCACCGTAGATTCTATGGTGATACGAGTTCAGGAGATCTAACGGCCCACATTAGGAGGTTTGAATGTTTTTGCAATATACGACTGAGAGAGTTTGGGAATTGCGCAGAAAGTACAAGTACTACACATGTGCCATCTGATCACAAATCATACGACCTAGATGCTCGTATCACCGTAGCTGCTAATTAAGCTACGGGAGCACCTAATATGAGCAACGAGGATCCGTTGGATCCAAGATGCAGAGGCACACACGAGGCATGAATGTTTTATTTGTAAAAAAACCTTTGGAGAGTATGGAAATTGCGCATAATTACAAAGACTACTCCCAAGCCATTGGATCTCACTTCCAACGATGTAAAAACTCGTATCACCATAGCATCTAAGCTGCGTGGTGGATGTGATATTCTATGTCGTTTTCATTTTTGTTCGTAAACTTGCAGAATACGTGTAACTCGTGCTGTTACTTGTCTAACCGCGCAAAGTGTTTGTTCAAACAAACCATCCTACACTAAAATACCGGAACAACACACGGGGGTCCCACTTGTCATTGATCAAATTTGGACCTAAAACTAACAAATCTGAAAGACAAGATTCGAACTGGCAACCTGGACTACAAAGCGTAAGTCGATAGCTGAAACAACAACGGTTGTTGGCTTTGTCCCATAACTTGATTTTATACAGTATTATGTTGAGTAGAATAGAGGGAGTGCCTCGTCAACACGTGCATGACCACTGACACACTTACTGGTGGGTCCCAGGTCTGCGATCTCTCTCTCCTCTCCATCGTCTAACCTTTAGACGCACGGGCACACACGAAGAGCGGCCCTAGCTTGCCGTGGTGTTTTTATAAATAAATAAAAGCTTGAAAAATAGAAGAATCGCCTAGAACAAGAGACGTTGTGGCCGGTCGAGACGGAGCTAACCACACCTATCCTTTGTGCCACGTTGGCATGATGAAGCTGTGTGGCTAGTGGGGTGTTTTCGACCGACTGGCTGGGTCCTGAGGTCGAGCCATAGGTACTACGTCTGATACAGTATATTTTTACACGCACATTTTTCCTCCGTGCCGAGACGTGGCACACCCTACCGCGCATTCTCGGGGTCCTCCTGGGTGGTGCACGCATATATTCGTTTTCTGGGTCCTCCTCGATCGTAGCGCTGAAGCAAGTAAATGAGTCATCAAATCACGAAAGACCACCTTTTCCGCCGAGTACATCAGTGAAGCACGGTGGCTAGCTAGTTGGGCTAGTGCGACCGATTAGCTAGGTCGCCTCCACATTTGTTTTTTCACCCCTTTTTTATGTCCCTGCCGACAGGTAAATTTAAATATCCACTGGGTGCTTGGGTGCGGCAGGAGTTTTAATTTTTTGATTGACGGGAGCAGGCGGCGGCAGGATCTTTAATTTTTTTTATTGATGGGAGCAGGCGCGATAGCAATTAGTCACGATGACTCCGCCTGTAAAACCCACTGCTCCCTGATGTGAGAAGTCGTCGACTCGTGTTTTCCCATGGTGAAAACCAAAAGATTCCCCGCTCCTCGGCTGGCTCCCTCCTCCTTCCCATAGATTGCATTGCCTTTCAACCGTTTCGCCCCCTTTGCTTCCTCTCCCCATTGCTTCTACCTGGTGCCATGGCGGCGCAGCAGATCACGGAGTCTGAGGTGAGGCGCCTGACACAGGAGCTCCAGGCCAAGGATGCGGGGCCTAGGGTCAAGGACGTGGGGCTCCGTGAGCTCAAGGAGGAGAGGAGTGCCATGCTCCTCCGTTATGTGCGGGAGTTCACGGAGCTTCAAAAGCGGTAGGCGTCCACCACAAAGATGCTCGAGGCGTCGGCGGCGTTGCTGCAGAAAGTGGGAGATATGATAGGCCGTCAGGGTAGCCGGCTGGAGCGCGAGCGGGCCGATCGTGATGAGGTCTAGGATCGCCTCAGCCACTTGGTGGACCAAGTTGCCACGCACGTGTTGCGGTTGCGCGATGCCTACCATCGAGCGAGCGCGACCATGCCGGCCGTCGGGCTAAACCCGTTCGACCACCCCGTCGACTTCAACGAGCTGCGGCTTCCTGACCTTGTCTCCTTCTTCACCTATATCTCCGAGGAGCTGAGCCGTGTCCGCATGATTGTGGGGGCGGAGCTAGACAAGGAGGGGTTGCGGGCTGCCATCGCCGTTGCCGGGCGAATCCTCTCAAGGCTCTGTCACCGGAATCCATTCATGCCATTGCACGCCGTCTTTGATGAGCTGGCTCCCGTCGACCGGGAGCGGGCTCTGCGGGCGGTTGCACCCTGCATCACCAATGCCGTGCGCCTCGAGAAGCAGAGGGACTTCCGTGGTGTTTAGGCGCCCTCTGCATGGGCATGTCCATGTCTCGGCGCAACATGACCGTTGGATCAAACTCAAACGGTGCAGATCAGTCACTGTAGCACAAAGCGTGTGGGTGTGTTTGGTTGCATTCTCATCTCAATATAGTTGTTCCATCTTCGTGTATTTGTGTTAACCTACTAGTGTGGACTCATGCACCCTTCATGCACTCTGCCAAACACCCAAAAGTGGGTCGAGAAGGGAACTTTTGCTCCCATCCCGTGCACCCTTCATACACCCTGCCTAACACTGATTCGTGCTTCATATGGTTCATGTTTCGTGGAGTATTGTAGCACCGTACTCTCTGTGCGCTGTAGACCTAGTTCTATTAACATTAATCTCACCGTTCATTCTCGGCCGGACAGTCGGAAAAGCGGTACTATGTTACTACATTATTGTTCATATAGTTGACATGCGCACAACATCATTTGTTATCGTCATATCTTACTACACTAGCAAGAAGATTATGTAGTACTGACGTATGAACCAGTGCACATGCCTTGTAGTAGGTGCACTGTGTATGTTCAAGTGGCTGCCGTGTTTCGCACTCCTCCATCGTAAGAGTGGAAACGCTTGCTGTAATCATTTTTTTCTTCCGAAAAACAGTGGACACGCTCTACCGTGCGGATCTTCCTCCACGGTCGTCGGGAACCTTGCTACTCACTTTTGCCGACGTGTGGGACAGCCAGCATCGGGGTCCTCCTGCCATGCACTAAATTATTCCGTAGTACAGTGCCCAACTGCACGGTAGACTACCCCGATCGAAGCGCCGCAGTAATGCCCAATGAGCCGTCAAATCACAAAACCCCCTCCTTTCCAGCAGTAAGTTGGACGGACGAAGAAACCATTATTTCACTCTCTCTCTCTCTCAGCTTCCTCTCTACCCAACCCTCACTTCTCCCTAATCCTGTTCCTCATTTCTTCAAAAAAAACCCGACCTGCTTCTGCCATTGTTCTTCTCTCCCAAAGAAAGAAAGGTGAGCGCATCAATGGTGTTGATTCTGGCCAAGGCCCGGTCTTGCAACCCCGAGACTGATCCTATAATACCCTCTGTGTTCTTCTTTTGGGTTTGTGATTATGGTTTCTTTTCTTTTATTTCTATTTGACAGTTTCTTGATGGACGCTGGCGCACCGGCCGAAGTGATGTCTATGTCTCTGGCCAAAACCGTCGAGGCTCATGGTACGAAAAGTGCAAGCACCCCGCCGAGACTACCACAGACAAGCTCAAAGCCATCGCCCTGTCCAAGCACCCCTCTCCGGGATCCCTCATGAAGCAAGTCCAGGTAATATCTCTTCTTGAT
Source organism: Triticum aestivum (assembly GCF_018294505.1). NCBI lineage: Eukaryota > Viridiplantae > Streptophyta > Magnoliopsida > Poales > Poaceae > Triticum > Triticum aestivum. Next base: position 63,627,127 of record NC_057814.1, on the reverse strand, counting down.
GATCTTTTTCTCAATCTTGATCGTGTGGTTTTTACATCTAACACGCAGTACTAGTACTAGTAGTACAACTTTCTGGGTGACCTTGCATGTGATTTTTGTGTGCCAAATGACGATTCTAAATTCCTCTTTTGACCAAAACATGCTAGACGTGGACACTGATTTCTTATAGATTACTTTCAACTACTTTATGAACATCAATGCTACCTTTGAAGAGGGTATATTTGCATCAGTAACTTGTGTTATGGATATTGCAAGTAATCCCTCTGCTCTCATGCCTTTGAAGACATGTTCTAGTGTGTTTGTTCACTCATTTCTGTGCATATATGTACTCATATATGGAGTAAAATATCGAATATCATCTTATATTTCCAAACAGAGGTAGTAATAAAATATTTGGTTTCTGTTTGAATTAGAACCATGTCTGCGGTGCAGATGAAGTTCTCAAAGTCATGCCGTCTGAACTGGAAGACATGAGGATGAGTTCTATTGCTAAACTATCCAGCTGTTGTGTCCTTGTCGGCACGTGTCCTGAACAAGTGTTTTCCTGTAGGATTGTTGTCAGGCATGTTCTTGAGGCTGTACTTGACCACAACAATTTCCTGGTTGTGCCTTCGATTACGAAGGGTGTGGTCCTTGTAAAGCTTCCCGACAAATCTGATGCGGCATGTCTTCATCGTCGTGTTTATGAGTGGAACGACCACTCTGTTAAGTTCTCCAAGGTTGAGGAGACGGTGATGGTGCCGGTAGACATCTCTCACGAAGTCCATGGCCTAGTCTGTTATGCAGGGTTCATCCCATAGGTCAGTGGCAAGAAATAGTCAACAGAGTTTAATTACTGCAACTTTGCTTGTCTGTAGTAAGTACTATCGTTCAGAACTTGATTTGTGTTTGTGAACCTTGTATTGTTTAGTACTGCTGCTTTTGGTGTGTGTTGAGTCCTGAGAACAGTCTATGTTAATGTCTGTCCACTCAATTTAGTCTGTATATTTTGAAGTATCCAGATCATCTTTTTTGTGAGGACGGTTTATCAATTATGGTTACACTCCAATATATGTATGCATTGCAGGGTTTTTCTCACCCACCAGGATTTCCAGTCCCATGGATGTTCGGTCCATACGATTTGTCACGACCTTTGGACTGTCCTGCTTGTGGGAGTAGGCGGGGGGCCTGCATGCCACGCGTAGTTGGACGACCAATATTTTGTTTAGTACTTCAACACAGTGATTTCCTGGTAAGGATTCACTCGTGTCACATCAAGTAAATCTTATTGATTTACTGTCTAAATCTCATTGATTTAATGTCATGTTTTCTTTCTTTTGCTGCAATTTTACGATCCAGGTTTTGCCATGTGACATTCATCACAGAATAAACCGTTTGGTTTTCTCTACGATGGATATTTTTGCAGGTTTCACTTCTTATGTCGTGACAGTAATGAAGGAACTGTCCATAACTTATATTACTGGAAAAAATTGGATCAGTCTGTTGTCTGAGTACAAGATGAATCCCTGTGATGAACTGCAGTTTGGTTTAACAAACACGCCACAATTAGTCCTTCTCGCATTTAAAAGAAATGAAGAAAAAGACTGGATCACGGTCATGGAGCCTAGTCATGTTAGAAAGCTGATCGTAGCAGACCAGACACGATCGCCGCTGTCTCGCACATCGGTACCACCTTCAGCAATGAATCGAGCACCGGCAGTTGCTCTTGCACTGACAACGGCAGCAGCTCAGTCTGATCCAGCCGAGGATTGGGCACCGACCGCGTCAGCGGATCATGCTGATCTACCGGAGGATCGGGCATTGACACCGGCACCTGCTCCGACACCGGCACCAGCTCTACAAGGAGCACCATCTCCTGCAGAAGCAGCGGAACTACCAGTCGCACCGGCACGGGCACCAGCAACAGCTTCGGCACATGCACCAACACTTGCACTTGTAGTATCTGCTCCGGCCCGTGCAGCGGCAACGGAACTAGCAGTTGCATCAGCAACAAACTGGGTTGCAGTTCGCACTTCATATACCAAAGTCCTTACAAAAACCGACATGTCCACCTTCTTGGTAAGCATTGGCCACCCAAGTGCTTCGTTCTTTTTTCTTTCCATGTTGTTTCACATGATTCACTGTGTTGATCTAACTGTTTGTGTATGTCTTCTTGTTTGCACACAGAGAATTGCTAGAGCAACAACAGAGTCGTTCAACAATCCGGGCGACCATGGCCAAGTTTCTCTTCCCATGCGAAGTCTTGGTGTGAATGAACCTACTCAATATACTATAAGTACAAAGGATGGTCGCATGATGATTGATGCTAAAGCATGGTCAAGGTTCAAATCTAAATCAGATCTTGCGGTAGGGGATGATGTCAAAACCAAACTTTATCGGCAAGGAGAGCTGGTCCAAATCAACTTTGAAATTCTTCAGTACTGCCGAACTGATCTATCCGCCGAGAGATTTTGATGTAAATACTCTCGCATGGTGAAACAAGTGTCTTGTGTGTATAAGTAGTACGACAGTATTCTTGATAGAATTGCAACTCTGATTGCTGGTTGGGAATTGTAGTTTGATTTCATTCCAATAGTTGCCGTGCTTTATTCAATTTTGTGTATTCGCCTTGCGATAGCATCTAAAACCAGCGCCGTACCGACCGCTTGCAATAGGAAAAGCGTTGAGGGAGAACACATGGGCCCCCAAACATGCAGGCCCACCGGCTTGTATGAGTATTTTATCTTGTGAGAGAAAAGGATGAACGAGGGAAGGCCTTATTTGCAAATGTCGAGAGGTGTGTGGGGGTACCTTTTTGCAAAATTGCCATAGTTTCCTTCCTATCCGTCATATATAAATCGGACGGCCTATATTGTAGGATGGCAGGGACACCATCATCACCAACTCGTCTATACCATGTTCAAAAAAACTGTGTTTCTTATAATTATATATGTTATATATATTCCCCTTGATTTTTCTTATGTATAAAGTTGTGATATAAAAGATCTTTATATTTCTTTACAGGGGGGATATCTCTCTGTCAAAAATATATTTATGTGTAATAACTAGTTACTCCTGTCTTTCTACTTCCTTCTGCTGATATGTGGGGCATCTGGCAACGGGGTCCACGTGCCATATGCACCAAATTAGAGTGCACAACTGCACGGTAGACACAGCCCAGTCGTAGCGCCGCATTAATGCCCAATGAATCGTCAAATCACAAAAAATCCCACCTTTCCAGCTTTAGCAGTAAACTGGACGGACGAAGCAGCAATATTTCACTTGGCCTGAATCCCTTCTCCCTCGTCTGCTTGTTCAGAGAAGACCCCCGCTCGGCGATTGCATTGGGTTTTCTCATGGAGAACCTGGTACGAATTCTTCCTCCATCCCCGATAATTCCAAGTCCCTTTGTCGCGGGTACTCCTAGGATGGCAGCCGCCGCCGTTGATGCATTTTTCTTCCTACTGAATCTAGTGTGTTTCATTTGCAGTGCCCAAAGTGCGAGGACCCTACAGGTTTCTACGCCCTCGGCGAGACGCCACACTTGTTCCTTGTCATCCTAACACAGGATTTTAAAATGCGGACAATATGTTCCTCGAATCCTCTTTTCGATCCGGGAGGGTGGGGTTTTTTGAACATGCTGCCGACTAATTTGGAAATTTGAGTTGCTATATTTGGATAAAAGGTACTAGTACCATGGTTAACACTGACGTGAAGGGGGAAATTATTTCTAGATTTGGATATAGGGAATACATTGTGTTCTCATATTATTTTTCCTGCAGTGCATTCCTTGCTCTGCCAGAACACAGGTATTCAAGATGCTCGGCCTTGCCATAACTGAATACACCAGATTAATGGTAACAGTGAAGACAAGCCATGGATATAAGTTTCGAGTTGGGTTCATGAACCAAGAAGATCGCTGTTTTTTATGGTCGAACTTGGGTAAACTTTCTCAAGTGTTACAGACTCAAAGTTGGTGCACGAATGTTGATGGAAATAGCTGAACCTGGTCTCATCTTCACTGTGATCTTCCACCCTGACGTCATTCCAATTGTTCATCCATGTTAGTTTTCTATCTGGTTCTTGCTTCTTGCCTCGATTACTTCATAATCCACCTATTTTGTCTCACGAAGATGCTACTTCTAACTAATATTTTCTTATAATTGGTGGCACGTGTAGGTTTTTTTAGAGTTAAGCAGGCTACTCGTTTGTTATCCTATAAGAAATCGGCTGTTACTCATGGCACTGAAGTTTACTTGGACGACATCCACAAGTTCCTACACTATTGATCGTCTTGACGTCCTTGTGGGGCATTTCAATGGTGCAATGCCACGTGGGATATGTGTGCCACTGCTGCACTCATTGAACAGGTCCAACTGTGTTGAGAAACTTATGGTACGAGCTGTTGTCTGTTATATATGTTGTTCATAAACTCTTGCTTATGCACAGTTTTACAGTCTTCTTGAAATAGGAACTGCCCAGGTCTATTGTTCCTATACAGATGCCTGACCATGGTCGGGTCAGACTTGCGCTTGGTCACAACATGATGTTTATGTCGACCCACTCGATTCCACTTGGAGGTGAAAAGATACTTATTCATGGGTGGTCTCAAATAATGAAGGCACGTCCATCTTGGAGAATAGGACAGAAGATTATGTTCCTGCTTTTCCATGGCTCTAAAGCGAATATCCTGTTTATTGACCACATTGCGAGATGAAGCCGCTTTCAGAAGGTTGGGGATGCACGGGGTGGCGCCTGGGCCTTCTCCTGGGGCTTGGCGGCCTCACCCTTTGGTTAACTTTAGGCAAAGTAGCACTGTTCGAGGTGTGCTTTGTACGGTTGAACCTGTATAAGTACTCATACTGCTTTCAGCTATGGTTGTTAAGTGCCCCTGCTGGTTTCAGTTAAGGTTGTTAAGTACTCCTGCTGCTTTTACAGTCTGTCATGTTTCTTCAGTCCTATCTTCCTCCAGCTGCCAAAACCAAACTAGCGCCGGCGGGCCGCCTGCTTCCGCCTCCCACGGCTGGCTGCGCCTCAGCGCATGCATCGCCGCCCCACCATCTCCTAAATCGTTAACACCGACCTCCGAGGCCTCGCCGTCGTCCTCCGCGCGCTTTGCTGCGCTCGCCGCGGCGCCGCCCTCTTGAGTTGTCAACATGGTCAACAAACAACAGGAATCGGCATAGGACTGTACATGGAGAGGATGACAGTAGGGGCCCACCATGTCCATGGCCGAACGCAAGGAAGGTCCTCATTTCTTGTTATATATATATATATATATATATATATATATATATATATATATATATATATATATATATATATATATATACTCCATTGTCAGCGTATGGAAAAAGAAAATGCTTCCTGCTAGTGGTTTCCTGACATCTGAGACCCACGACATTGTGAGCGTATATAGTCAATAGACAAGAGAACAGCACAAGATCGGCTGAAACCTGGGACGTAGCTGCTCGAGCAGTATTTTTTTGTTATTGTTGAGACGGAGCAGGGTTTCAACTGGGCTGTGGCCCGTCTAGCCCAGGCTTATATTTTATGTTCACCACATGACCAGCCCAGCTATTTTCTTTTGTGAAAATGAGCCCAGTTCATTTTTTCCGAAGAATACCCAATCTAGGCCTAGTTATTTTTCTATGCCCTGATGGGCTGCAACTCTTTCAGGACGCCTGCAAATCTTGAAAGTAATATGAAATGGGCTGTAAATAGAAAAACAGATGACAAATTGGCTATTACTTTATAATTTCTGAATATTTTCACATTTACATATTCCAACTTCACTGGGCTTTAACCTAATTTAAATATATCTTCAAAGTACTTTAAATCAGGCTCGACATTTCGGTATTAAAAATAGGTTGGAACCCACAGAAATATACGAAATTTCATTAAAAAAATTAACCCTGGCACTGGCCAACAAAAAAACGGACTGCAATAAATTGAATAAGAAGTTGCAATGAGCTATATATAAATTATTAAAAAAATAGGGAATGGTCTGACTTGTGGGCCTATTAAGTTGCCGCGTATGCGACATTTTTTTACTTATTATATATGACAACAAACGATTCTAGCAGACGCAACCATTGGATGTCAATCCAACGGCCGTCGTGTTTCTTCAATCTCTGATCTTCTTGCTCCAGCCGCCAAATCCAGCGCCGGCAGGACCGCCTGCTCCCGCCTCCCGTGGCCGGCAGTGCTGCCGCGCAGGCCTCACCGCCCCTACTACTCCCACCGGTGGCCAGGCCATGCCTCCACTGCTGTGGCTTCGCCGCCTCCGGGTCATTCCCTTCCTGGGTCTCGACATCCTCCATCGCGCTGGTGTTCTCGGCACGGCATGGTCAACGTTGTCAACAAACGACAACATCGGAAGAGGGACGTACATGGAGAGGCTGACAGTTGGGACCCACATGGTCCATGGTCGCACGCAAGCAAGTACCTCCTTATTACGCCAAAAAGAATGAATACTCCCGCTGACAGCTCGGACCCGCCAGCTATATCTTCGCACGGAAGGAAGTGCCTCCTTATGACGCACAAAAAAATGAATACTCCCCCTTCTAGCTGGGACCCACCATAGTGGGAGGCTGACTTGTGGGCCTACTAAGTTGACACGGATGGAGTTGTCAATTTAGTCAACAAACGATTCTATCACCAGTGACGGTTGGATTGTTACCATCCAACGGTTGTCCTGCTTCTTCAACCTCTGATTTTCTTGCTACAGGCGTCCAAACCACTGCGAGCTCTTGCCTCCCGTGGCCGAGTGTGCAGCCACGGAGGCCTCACCGCCCCAGACTACTCCCACCGTTGGCCAGGCCCTGCAGCGACGGCAGCCTCACACCACAGCCGAACCAGTGAACCCTTGTACTCCACTCCGAATGGGCATCCACTGCCGCGTCTTCCCCGGCTCCGCGTCGTTCCCTTCCTAGGCCTCGCCAGCGTCTACCGCCTTGGTGCTCTCGGTGCGGCGTGGTCAATGTGGTCAACGAACAAATTCCATCAGAAGAGTACTGTACGTTGAGAGGCTGACAGCTGGGTCCACGGCCGCTGCAAGGAAGTGCCTCCTTATTACGCGCAAAATAATTATTCCTCCACCTGACAGCAGGGACCCACCGGACGGGCCACCGTATTTCGTGAAAAAAACGTTTCCCCCCTGACTGCTGGGACCCACCATCTACATCTTCGCACGCAAGGAAGTGCGTCCATATTACGGGCAAAATAATGATTCGCCCCCCTGACTGCTGGGACCCAGCAGCTACATCTTCGCACGCAAGGAAGTGCCTGACAGTCGGGACCCACACGGTCGAAGCGTACGTAGCGTTGTCATTCTGGTCGCGAACGTGTATGTACATACTGGTCGATCGGTCTATCTGCAGGCTGCAGCGATGAACCGTGGCCGTGCAAGGAAGGGCACGTGACGTAGTAGAGGCGCGCACGTGTGGTAGTAGAGGTGTGCACGTAGCATGTACATGTACATATAGCAGCCAAGGTGCAAGAAAGAAAATACGACCACGTACGTACATACAGGCGGGGTCTCTAATGCCTACTCGCGCATACGTACGGCCAGGGCTCGTGTACATGGCTATTGCTGGGTCGGAACGGAGAAACTCCATCGTCGTTGTGTTCATCGGGAGGCAACGGAATGCGTCATGTTCATCGGGAGGCAACGGAACGCGTGCTGTTCATCGGGAGCCAACCGGCTTGGACGGAACAGGCGATGGAAACGAGGCCTGGCATACCGCAGAACGGAGGAAACAGCCATGTGTTCGACCAGCCACGGTGGATACGGGATCCTGTTCATCGGGAGGGGTCTGGCGTACCACAAAACGGAGGAAACGGACCTCCTACGGTCGAAACGGGGTCCTGTTGATCGGGAGGGGTGTGGCGTACCGCAAAACGGAGGAAACGGACTTGTGTTGAGCACTACGGTCGAAATGGGGGTCCTGTTCATCGGGAGGGGTGTGGCGTACCGCAAAACGGGACTCCACGGGATACTGTTCATCTCCACCGTCGACCTCCTCCATCCTCCACAGGCTATTGTTCATCCACCATCGATCTCCTGCAGCCTCCACCTGCAACTGTTCATCCACGGGCTCCTGTTCATCCAGCCTCCACCGCACGCTCCTCCACTGGCTACTGTTCAACCAGCCCTCTCCACGGGGGTCCTGTTCACCACCGCTCCACGGGCTACTGTTCATCTAGCCCTCCACCGGATACTGTTCAACCAGCCCTCCACCGACTACAGTTGAACCAGCCCTCCACGGGGTCCTGTTCATCCAGCCCTCCACGAGGCCATGTTCATCCACTGGCTCGATCGATCGGGGTACTGTTCATCCAGCGGCAACGGCCTCTACTACCATGGGTTCCTGTTCATCCAACCCCCACCGGAAACTTTTCATCCAAACCCCCCAACAATGCTCACTGTTCATCGAGAGGCAGCATCGGTCGGCTTCAGTTAGCAGCAGTAGCGAAGAACTCACTCGGCTTCAGTTAACAGCAAGGGATCGATCGATCGCTCGGGTTCAATAACGCGTAGCCTGCAGTGCAATCGCTCGGGTTCAGTTAGAGCCCAACGCCTCGCTCGGGTTCAGTTAGAGCGCAACGCCTCGCACACACGCGCGTACGTACGGGAGAAACATGCATCGCTCGGCCCCCGACCACCTACCGTAACCGGGAACTCCTCCTATTTTTTCCTCGCCCTCGCTTCTACCACGGTTTTTTCCGTCATGGACGGCCCAAAGAATGTCATGCAGCTACGTCTCCGGCCCGCCCAGGACGAAAAGCCCATTTTCTGTCATGATTTTTTGTCAAGGATGACAGAAAAATTTCGTTCGGCCCAAAATGTCAAGGATGTGTCTTTTTTTGTAGTGGTATCAAGCATCCCCAAGCTTAATTCTTGCTCGTCCTCGAGTAGGTAAATGATAAAAACAGAATTTTTGATATGGAATGCTACCTAGCATAATTTTCAATGTAATTCTCTTTATTGTGCCATGAATGTTCAGATCCGAAAGATTCAAGATAAAAGTTTAATATTGACACAAAAATAATAATACTGCAAGCATACTAACGAAGCAATTATGTCTTCTCAAAATAACATGGCCAAAGAAAGTTCATCCCTACAAAATCATATAGTTTGGTCATGCTCCATCTTTGTCACCCAAAAATGCTCAAATCATGCACAACCCCGATGACAAGCCAAGCAATTGTTTCATACTTCAGTATTCTCAAACTTTTTCAACTTTCACGCAATACATGAGCGTGAGCCATGGACATAGCACTATGGGTGGAATAGAATATGATAATGGGGGTTGTGTGGAGAAGACAAAAAGGAGAAAGACTCACATTGACGCGACTAATCAACGGGCTATGGAGATGCCCATCAATTGATGTCAATGAAAGGAGTAGGGATTGCCATGCAACGGATGCACTAGATCTATAAATGTATGAAAGCTCAACAAAAGAAACTAAGTGGGTGTGCATCCAACTTGCTTGCTCACGAAGACCTAGGGAACCTGAGGAAGCCCATTGTTGGAATATACAAGCCAAGTTCTATAATGAAAAATTCCCACTAGTATACGAAAGTGACAAAATAAGAGACTCTCTATCATGAAGATCATGGTGCTACTTTGAAGCATAAGTGTGGAAAAAAGGACAGTAGCATTGTACCTTCTCTCTTTTTCTTTAACATTTTTTTGGGACTTCATTTTTTTTATTTTGGCCTTTCTCTTTTTTTCCCTCACACGGGACAATGCTCTAATAATGATGATCATCACACTTCTATCTACTTACAACTCAATGATTACAACTCGATACTAGAACAAAATATGATTCTATATGATTGCCTCCGGCGGTGTACCGGGATGGGCAATGAATCAAGAGTGTCATGTATGAAAATTTATGTGTGGTGGCCTTGCCACAAATACGATGTCAACTACATGATCATGCAAAGCAATATGACAATGATGAAGCGTGTCATAATAAATGAAACGGTGGAAAGTTGCATGGCAATATATCTTGGAATGGCTGTGGAAATGCCATAATAGGTAGGTATGGTGGCTGTTTTGAGGAAGATATAAGGAGGTTTATGTGTGATAGAGCGTATCATATCACGGGGTTTGGATGCACCAGCGAAGTTTGCACCAACTCTCAAGGTGAGAAAGGGCAATGCACGGTACCGAAGAGGCTAGCAATGATGGAAAGGTGAGAGTGCGTATAATCAATGGACTCAACATTAGTCATAATGAACTCACATACTTATTGCAAAAGTCAACAAGTCATCAAAAACAAAGCATTACGCGCATGCTCCTAAGGGGATAGACTGGTAGGAAAAGACCATCGCTCGTCCCCGACCGCCACTCATAAGGAGGACAATCAAAGAAACACCTCATGCTTCAAATTTGTTACACAACGGTTACCAAACGTGCATGCTATGGGACTTGCAAACTCCAAGACAAGTATTTCTCAAATTCACAATTACTCAACTAGCACAACTTTAATATTATCATCTTCGTATCTCAAAACAATCATCAAGTATCAAACTTCTCACAGTATTCAATGCACTCTATATGAAAGTTTTTATTATACCCATCTTGGATGCCTACATATTAGGACTAAGTTTATAGCCAAAGAAAATTACCATGCTGTTATAAAAGACTCTCAAAATAATATAAGTGAAGCATGAGAGATCAATAATTTCTATAAAATAAAACCACCACCGTGCTCTAAAAAGATATAAGCGAAGCACTAGAGCAAAATTATCTAGCTCAAAAGATATTAGTGAAGCACATAGAGTATTCTAATAAATTCCGATTCATGTGTGTATCTCCCAAAAGGTGTGTACAACAAGGATTATTGTGGTAAACTAAAAAACAAAGACTCAACTCATACAAGACGCTCCAGGCAAAACGCATATCATGTGGTGAATAAAAATATAGCCTCAAGTAAAGTTACAGATAGACGAAGACGAAAGAGGGGATGCCTTCCGGGGCATCCTCAAGGTTAGGCTTTTGGTTGTCCTTGAATTTTACCTTGGGGTGCCTTGGGCATCCCCGAGCTTAGGCTCTTGCCACTCCTTATTCCAAAATCCATCAAATCTTTAGCCAAAACTTGAAAACTTCACAACACAAAACTTCAACAGAAAATCTCATGAGCTCCGTTACTGTAAGAAAACAAACCACCACTTTAAGGTACTATAATGAACTCATTATTTATTTGTCTTGGTGTTAAACCTACTATATTCAAACTTCTCTATGGTTCATACCCCCCGATACTAGCCATAGATTCATCAAAATAAGCAAACAACACACGAAAAACAGAATCTGTCAAAAACAGAACAGTCTGTAGCAATCTGTATCAAAGGCAAACTTCTGTAACTCAAACAATTCTGCAAAAATACGACGACCTAGATAATTTTTTTATTGATCTAGTTCAATTGGAATTTGTATTTTATCACGTTCTGGTGATTTTTAATAATTGTTTTTGTGAGCAGAAAGTCTCTGACTTTTTCAGCAAGATCAAATAATTATCATCCAAGAAGATCCTATAGGTTTTACTTGGCACAAACACTAACTAAAACATAAAACCAAATCCAACCAGAGGCTAGATGAATTATTTATTACTAAACGGGAACAAAAAGCAAGTAACAAAAATAAAATTGGGTTGCCTCCCAACAAGCGCTATCGTTTAACGCCAATAGCTAGGCATTGATAATTTTAATGATGCTCACATCAAAGACAGGAATTAAAGCACAAAGAGAGCATCATAGAACACGTGATAAACACATCTAAGTCTAACATACTTCATATGCATAGGCATTTTATAAGCAAACAAATTATCATAGAAAGAAAACAATAGCATATGCAAGGGAGAAGAAAGAGACGATAGCAATCTCAACATGACGAGAGGTAATTTAGTAAGATAAAAATTTCTACAACCATATTTTTCTCTCTCATAATAATTACATGTAGGATCATAGGCAAATTCAACAAAATAGCCATCACATAACATATTCTCAACACGATCCACATGCATGCGAAGTTGACACTCTTCCAAAATAGTGGGATTATCATTAACTAAAGTCATGACCTCTCCAAACCCACTTTTATCAAAAATACCATAAGATTGAACATTCTCCAAATATGTGGGATCTAAAGTTGACACTCTTCCAAACCCACTTTTGATATTACTTCAAACACTATTATCAATCTCATATTCATCATGGGGCTTAAATAAATTTTCAACATCATAAGAAGAATCACCCCAATCATGATCATTGCAACAAGTAGTAGACATAGCAAAACTAGCATCCCCAAGCTTAGGGTTTGCATATTATAAGCACAATTGACATCAAAATAATTTATAGTAAAATCATGGCAATAATGCTTTTTATTCATGGAGCTATCATGAATCTCTTAATAAATTTTTTCATCACAATTTTCAGATTCACGAAATTTCAAGCAAAACCTCATAAAGATAATCTAGTGCACTCAAATCACTAGATTGGTTCATCATAATTGTATCTCTTAAAAAGATTAGCAAGGGGATGTGGATCCATAACCTTTTAGCAAGCGAAGATGCAAGCAAAAAGAAGGCACATGGTAACACAAGATCGAATGGAAGGAGGGCGAAGAAAAGGCAAGCGTGAAGTGGGGGAGAGCAAAAGGAGAGGCAAATGGCAAATAATGTAATGCGAGGGATAAGAGTTTGTGATGGGTACTTGGTATGTCTTGACTTGCGCATAGATCTCCCCGGCAACGGCGCCAGAAATCGCACGTTGGCGGGAGATCAAATCTTGACTTGACTTGGCATAAGCCTCCCCGGCAACGGCGCCAGAGATCCTTCTTGCTACCTCTTGAGCATGCGTTGGTTTTCCCTTGAATAGGAAAGGGTGATGCAGCAAAGTAGCGTAAGTATTTCCCTCAGTTTTTGAGAACCAAGGTATCAATCCAGTAGTTGACTACACGTAAATCGCCTAATACCTGCACAAACAATTAAGAACCTTGCAACCAATGTGATAAAGGGGTTGTCAATCCCTTCACGTGATAGAGATAATAAGATAAATATTTTTGGGAATTTGGTTGTATAGATTGGAAAGTAAAGATTGCAAAATAAAATAGATCGGAAACTTATATGATGGAAAGTAGACCCGGGGGGCATATGTTTCAATAGTGGCTCCTCTCATGATAGCATATATTACGGTGGGTGAACAAATTACTGCCGAGCAATTGATAGAGAAGCGCATAGTTATGAGAATATCTAGGCATGATCATGTATATAGGCCTCACATCCATGTCAAGTAGACCGAAACGATTCTGCATCTACTACTATTACTCCACACATCGACCGCTATCCAGCATGCATCTAGAGTATTAAGTTCATAAGAACAGAGTAACGCATTAGGTAAGATGACATGATGTAGAGGGATAAACCCCATCTTTTTATCCTCGATGGCAACAATACAATACGTGCCTTGCTGCCCCTACTGTCACTGGGAAAGGACACAGCAAGATTGAACCCAAAGCTAAGCACTTCTCCCATTGCAAGAAAGATCAATCTAGTAGGCCAAACTAAACCGATAATTCGAAGAGACTTGCAAAGATATCAAATCATGCATAAAAGAATTCACAGAAGAATCAAATATTGTTCATGGATAATCTTGATCATAAACCCACAATTCATCGGATCTCGGCAAACACACCGCAAAAAGTATTACATCGAATAGATCTCCAAGAAAATTGAGGAAAACTTTGTATTGAGATCCAAAGAGAGAGAAGAAGCCATCTAGCTAATAACTATGGACCCGAAGGTCTGTGGTAAACTACTCACACATCATCAGAGAGGCTATGGTGTTGATGTAGAAGCCCTTCGTGATTGATTCCCCCTCCGGCGGAGCGCTGGAAAAGGCCCCAAGATGGGATCTCATGGGTACAGAATGTTGCGGCGGTGGAAAAGTGGTTTCGTGGCTCCCCTGGATGTTTTCATGGTATAAGAGTATATATAGGCGAAAGAAGTAGGTCGGTGGAGCTTCGAGGGGCCCAGAGGGTGGGGGCGCACCTACCCCCTAGGCGTGCCTACCTACCTCGTGGCCGCCTCGTTGCTTCCTTGACGTCCACTCCAAGTCTCCTGGAATGCGTTTGTTCCAAAAACGATCATCGCGAAGGTTTCATTCCGTTTGGATTCCGTTTGATATTCCTTTTCTATAAAACACTGAAATAGGCAAAAAAAAACACCAACTGCCACTGGGCCTCCGGTTAATAGGTTAGTCCCAAAAATAATATAGAAGTGCATATTAAAGCCCATTAAACATCCAAAACAGATAATATAATAGCATGGAACAATCCAAAATTATAGATACGTTGGAGATGTATCATGCTCCAAGATATTTTGATATGCATCTCACATGGTTGGTTATAATAAACGGTGTGGGATCTACTTGATTTTTCTTGATTTGAATTACATAATGGGGTAACAGCGGCAATGGACGGTGTTTGAATTGCTAGACCTTTTATCTGCAGTGAACATGCCACAATATGTGTGTCGAAAAAGAATTCGAATTATTCAGGGTTCGTTTTCACATTTTTATGCATTAACTAAGTTTTGAACGCATTTATGTACATAATTCAAATTTGAACTACATGCGGATGCTCCAGTGCATATAAATTAGTTGAAAAATCAAATCTTTGTCCTTCGGTGCATGCTTAGATGACATGCAAGAAATGGGAATGAATGTCAACACCCTGCAACCGTTATTCGGCAACAAACATTGAGATACCTGGTTTATAATTCTAATAAATCCAAAACTCGTCTGAAATTCATGAAACTTGGCATGCTATCATGGAGCGGCATCAACATGCCATGGTAAATTTTTTGTCCCATTTGGGGCAGGTTTGGGTATATGCTTCTCACAAACCAGATCTTCTCACAACAAGCATGATGGTTTCGGTAGGGAAAGTCCCACCTTTGCGGACAAAACGATATCCATTGCCTCTTATCGCTTTAAAAAAATTTCTTATGTCAACGTAGAACAACGGGAGTGTTGGGTCAATTTTTGTGATATTTTGGGGTTCTTTTGGACATTTTTATGCATTAACTGAGTTTTCAATGCATTTATGTGCATAATTCAAATTTGAGCTACATGCACATGCTCAAGTGCATACAAATTGGTTGAAAAATCAAATCTTTGTCCTTGGGTGCATGCTTAGGTCCCATGGAAGAAATGGGAATGAATGTCAAATACCCTGCCACCGTCACTCGGCCGCAAACATTGAGATACCTGGTTTTTAAACTCTAGTAAATCCAAAACTCGTCTGAAATTCATGAAACTTGGCATGCTATCATGGAGCGGCATCAACATGTTGTGGTAGTTTTTTTGTCCCATTTGGTGCAGGTTTGGGTATATATACTTCTCACAAACACGAGCTTCTCACAACAAGCATGATGGTTTCGGTAGGGAACGTCCCACCTTTGGGGACGAAACAATATCCATTGCCTCTTATTACTTTCAAAAAATTTCTCGTGTCAACCTAGAACAACAGGAGTGATGTGCCATTTTTGTGATTTTTCGGGTACGTTTGGACATTTCTATGCATTAACTGAGTTTTCCGTGCATTTATGTGCATAATTCAAATATGAAGTGCATGCACATGATCCAGTGCATATAAATTCATTGAAAAATCAAATCTTTGTCCTTGGGTGCATGCTTAGGTCCCATGCAAGAAATAGGAATGAATGTCAAACACCCTGCCAACGTCACTCGGCCGCAGACATTGAGATACCTGGTTTTTAAATTATAGTATATCCAAAACTCGTCTGAAATTCATGAAACTTGGCATGCTATAATGGAGCAGCATCAACATGTTGTGGTAGTTTTTTTGTCACATTTGGGGGGGTATATATATTTCTCACAAACCAGAGCTTCTCACAACAAGCATGATGGTTTCGGTAGGGAACGTCCCACCTTTGGGGACGAAACAATGTCCATTGCCTCTTATTGCTTTCAAAAAATTTCTCGTGTCAACATAGAAAAATACGAGTGTTGTGCCATTTTTTGTGATTTTTTGGGGTTCGTTTGAAAATTTTTATGCATTAACTGAGTTTTCAGTGCATTTATGTGCATAATTCAAATTTGAACTGCATGCACATGCTCCAGTGCATATAAATTCATTGAAAAATCAAATCTTTGTCCTTGGGTGCATGCTTAGGTCCCATGCAAGAAATGGGAATGAATGTCAAACAACCTGCCAACGTCGCTCGGCCGCAGACATTGAGAGATACCTGGTTTTTAAATTCTAGTATATCCAAAACTCGTTTGAAATACATCAAACATGGCATGCTATCATGGAGCGGCATCGACATGCGGTGGTAATTTTTTGTCCCATTTGGGGCAGGTTTGGTTATATGCTTCTCACAAACCAGAGCTTCTCACAACAAGCATGATGGTTTCGGTAGGGAACGTCCCTCCTTTGTGGATGAAACGCTATCCATTGCCTCTTATTGCTTTCAAAAATTTCTCGTGTCAACATAGAACACCAGGAGTGTTGTGTCAATTTTTGTAATTTTTCGGAGTTCGATTGGACATTTTTATGCATTAACTGAGTTTTCAATGCATTTATGTGCATAATTCAAATTTGAACTGCATGCACATGCTCCAGTGCATATAAATTGGTTGAAAAATCAAATCTTTGTCCCTGGGTGCATGCTTAGGTCCCATGCAAGAAATGGGAATGAATGTCAAACACCCTACCACAGTCACTCGGCCGCAAACATTGAGATACCTGGTTTTTAAACTCTAGTAAATCCAAAACTCGTCTGAAATTCATGAAACTTGGCATGCTATCATGGAGCGGCATCAACATGCTGTGGTATTTTTTTGTCCCATTTGGGGCGGGTTTGGGTATATGCTTCTCACAAACCAGAGCTTCTCACAATAAGCATGATGGTTTCGGTAGGGAAAGTCCCACCTTTGGGGACGAAATGATATCCATTGCCTCTTATTGCTTTCAAAAAAATTCTCGTGTCAACAGAGAAGAACAGGAGTGTTGTGTCAATATTTGTGATATTTTGGGTTTCGTTTGGATATTTTTATGCATTAACTGAGTTTTCAATGCATTTATGTGCATAATTCGAATTTGAACTGCATGCACATCCTCCAGTGCTTATAATTGGTTGAAAAATCAAATCTTTGTCCTTGGGTGCCTGCTTAGGTCCCATGCAAGAAATGGGAATGAATGTCAAACACCCTGCCACCGTCACTCGGCCACAAACATTGATATACCTGGTTTTTAAACTCTAGTAAATCCAAAACTCGTCTGAAATTCATGAAACTTGGCATGCTATCA
Organism: Triticum aestivum; assembly: GCF_018294505.1. Taxonomy (NCBI): domain Eukaryota; kingdom Viridiplantae; phylum Streptophyta; class Magnoliopsida; order Poales; family Poaceae; genus Triticum; species Triticum aestivum. The sequence goes on along the minus strand of NC_057814.1, from coordinate 63,609,806 downwards.
TGGAGCGGCATCAATATGTTGTGGTAGTTTTTTTGTCCCATCTGGGGCAGGTTTGGGTATATGCTTCTCACAAACCAGAGCTTCTCAGAACAACCATGATGGTTTCGGTAGCGAACGTCCGACCTTTGGGGACCAAACGATATCCATTGCCTCTTATTGCTTTCAAAAATTTCTCGTGTCAACATAGAACAACAGGAGTGTTGTGTCAATTTTTGTAATTTTTCGGGGTTCGATTGGACATTTTTATGCATTAACTGAGCTTTCAATGCATTTATGTGCATAACTAATATTTGAAGTGCATGCACATGCTCAAGTGAATATAAATTGGTTGAAAAATCAAATTTTTGTCCTTGGGTACATGCTTAGGTCCCATGCAAGAAATGGGAATGAATGTCAAATACCCTACCACCGTCGCTCGGCCGCAGACATTGAGATACCGGGTTTTTAAATTCTAGTAAATCGAAAACTCGTCTGAAATTCATGAAACTTGGCATGCTATCATGGAGCGGCATCAACATGCCGTGGTAAATTTTTTGTCCCATTTGGACCAGGTTTGGGTATATGCTTCTCACAAATCAGAGCTTCTCAAAAAAAGCATGATGATATCGGTAGGGAACATCCCACCTTTGCGGACGAAACGATATCCATTGCCTCTTATTGCTTTCAAAAAATTTCTCATGTCAACATAGAACAACAGGAGTGTTGTGTCAATTTTTGTGATATTTCGGGTTTCGTTTGGACATTTTTATGCATTAACTGAGTTTTCAATGCATTTATGTGCATAATTCAAATTTATGCTTAGGTCCAATGCAAGAAACGAGAATGAGTATCAAACACCCTGCCACCGTCACTCGGTCGCAAAAATTGAGATACTTGGTTTTTAAATTCTAGTAAATCCAAAACTCGTCTAAAATTCATGAAACTTGGCATGCTATCATGGAGCGGCATCAACATGTCGTGGTAAATTTTTTGTCCCATTTGGGGCAAGTTTAGGTATATGCTTCTCAAAAACCAGAGCTTCTCACAACAAGCTTGATGGTTTCGGTAGGGAACGTCCCACCTTTTGGGACGAAAAGATATCCATTGCCTCTTATTGCTTTCAAAATTTTCTCGTGTCAACTTAGAACAACTGGAGTGTTGTGTTAATTTTTGTGACATTTCGAGGTTCGTTTGGACATTTTTACGCATTAACTGAGTTTTCAATGCATTTATGTGCATAATTCAAATTTGAACTAAATGCACATGCTCGAGTGCATATAAATTGGTTGAGAAATTAAATCTTTGTCTTTGGGTGCATGCTTAGGTCCCATGCAAGAAATGGGAATGAATGTCAAACACCCTGCCACCGCCAGTCGTCCGCAAACATTGAGATACCTGGTTTTTAAACTCTAGTAAATCCAAAACTCGTCTGAAATTCATGAAACTTGGTATGCTATCATGGAGCGGCATCAACATGCAAACCAGAGCTTCTCACAACAAGCATGATGGTTTTGGTAGGGAACGTCCCACCTTTGGGGACGAAACGATATCCATTGCCTCTTATTGCTTTCAAAAAATTTCTCGTGTCAACATAGAACAACAGGAGTGTTGTGCCAATTTTTGTGATTTTTGGGGTTCGTTTGGACATTTTTATGCATTAACTGAGCTTTCAATCCATTTATGTGCATAATTCAAATTTGAACTGCATGCACCTGCTCCAGTGCATAGAAATTGGTTGAAAAATCAAATCTTTGCCCTTGGGTGCATGCTTAGGTCCTATGCAAAAAGTGGGAATGAATGTCAAAGACCTGTCACCGTCACTCGGCCACAAACATTGAGATACCTGGTTTCCAAATTCTAGTAAATCCAAAACTCGTCTGAAATTTATGAAACTTGGCATGTTATCTTGGAGCGGCATCAACATGCTGCGGTAAACTTTTTGCCCCATTTGGGGCAGATTTGGGTATATGCTTCGAACAAACCAAAGCTTCTCACAATAAGCATGATGGTTTCGGTATGGAACGTCCCACCTTTGGGGACGAAACGATATCCATTGTCTCTTGTTGCTTTCAAATTTTTTCTCGTGTCAACATAGAACAACAGGAGTGTTGTGTCAATTTTTATGATTTTTCGGGGTTCATTTGGACATTTGTATGCATTAACTGAGCTTTCAATGCATTTATGTGCATAATTGAAATTTTAACTACATGCACATGCTTCGGTGCATATAAATTGGTTGAAAAATCAAATCGTTGTCCTTGGGTGCATGCTTAGGTTCTATGGAAGTAATGGGAATGAATTTCAAACACCAGGGCATCGTTGATTGCCGGCAAAACGTTGAGATATTATTTTAAATTCAAGTAAATCTAAAATTCGTCTGAAATTTGGCATGCTATCATCGAATGGCACCCGACATGCTGTGGTATTTTTTGTGTCCATGCTGAGAGAAGGTGCACTCGAATAACAGCCAACAAAGGCATTTTGAAAAAATAGCTGCCACTTTAATATCTCAAACGTTTGTATAATTCAAACTGTGTGCATTCTGTTAACCATTCACGTGACGCCATCTGTCTTGATTTAATGGGAACGCAAACGGTTCTTTTGGATGACCGGTGTGCAACCACTTACAAACCATTTGGTAAAATTTGCATCTGTCATATTGGGTACGTTGCCATTTGTCGAACGGGAAAGATTGACATTTATTGATGTAGTAACATTGCCATCTATCTATTATATAATTAAAACAAGAGTCAAACGAGCCATTACGTTAGTCCACACATATTAAATTATCTTGACCAGCAACTTTTGAGATTAACGGCGGAGATTTAAAGATCTAAGCGTTACATAAAAAAAATATTGACACGTACAGACGCTTTAACATGTCACGTAGGAATAACTTTTAGGGACATAGAAATAGTTAGAAGAATAGGCACGTCTCATGTATTATGACAGCCACGAATAGTTATGTACATACTCGGGAAAACCTATAGCCTGTCACGACTTCTCTTTCCAATAGAAACCCAGTCAATCACGTACCGGTAGAAATAGGCCATATGGGAGTATATATTAAGGAAAATAGCAAACTTTCCTAGAAAAAGGAAACAGGCAAACAGCTATCACGTACGCAGTAAAAAAATCAATCACGTGTTTGCCGGAAGGAAACTACGGACTAGAGGGTTGCATCCTCTAACAAAACAGTCTTTTTCTTTTCCTAAATACTTCACAGTGCAGCTGCGCCAGATGGACGCGGTGAGCGCACGCGCTAGATGACAAAACTAGTTTGCTGTCTGTAATAAACGCGTTATCCACTGGGTAGTGTAAAGCGCATGCATGTGCCAACGTCATCTATTTATTCTGTTTCAAATTTTCAAAAAGCTACAACTTTTGAACCGAGTGCTAGAACGCAGAACCGTTTTCACTGCAGGGTTCGTCGCGACGAGCTCTTCAAAACTAGATCCCATATGAATTTGTTTTGATGATTTTTTTTTCGAAAGCAACTTTGATGCTAGATGAAGCAACATTAGTGTTAAACATGAGCAACTCTGCTGCTAGATGAATTGCACCGTGTGTATGACTAACTTCGCCTAGTAGCCACCTAGGTAGTTGTGTGCAACAGTGTAATAGGGGGGTCACCATGATTTCTAAGTTGCATACATTGGAAAATAAGTTGTGGATTGTTTAGTTGCCTATCATACTGTGAGTGGAAACTCTAACATGGCTTATAAGTTGTCTACCGCAGAAACCAGGTTGCCCTTTCACTACGAAGTTGCCTACGAGTAATCCTCAATTTCTTACAATACTATGAAAGTTGTCCATCAAGGGACCTAAGTTGCCTACAATATCGAAAAGTTTTTGTGGGATTTAAGTCATCTATTATGATTTCAAATTTTGAAATATGTGGGGATGGGTGGTATGAGATCTGTGTGTTTTCCTTTTCTAGGGGAGTCTGCCCGCCAACGCTATTAAGCACACGAATGTTGGCTAGCCAGGTCCTGACGAGCTCTTCAAAACTATACCCACATGAATACGTTTTGATTATTTTTCTTTCTTTCAGAAAGCAACTTGGACGCTAGATGAGACAACTTTAGTGCTAAACAGAAGCAACTCCACTCCAATTTAAAGTAACTAAGTACCAACAATGAGCAACTAACTAGTAATAGAGAATAACCTTGAACAGAGGTAGACAACATCATATCACCTTTCTAAGCAACTTTCTTTCTATGAGAGACAACTTTAGTGCAAAAAATAGGCAACTTCACTACACTTTCTCCTAATTAATTTTCTCTAACATTCTCCTAACATCCTCACAGATACTTCTAAGTTGCATATTCTCCTAGCTTCCTCACTGGTACTTCTAAGTTGCATATTGTTGATTCTAAACTGCCTATAATACTATGAAGTCATCTACCATTGATACTCTTGTATCTGCTATTGCTAACTACGATAGGCAACTTGGTGCTCAATTTTGGCAACTTTTAGAGTGTTTGCATGCAACTTAGAAAAACAATGGTAAACCACTTCACAATATTGTAGGCAACTATTTTTGCAAAGTTAGGTAACCGAGAAGCATTGATAGACAACTAATTACCAATAGTAGGAAACTAGGCATCAATTGGTAGGCAATTTACAATATTTATAGGCAACTGCACATCAATTGTAGGCAACTAACTATCAAACAATAGGCAAATGAGCAACCATGCATGATAGGCAAGTTGGGATAATGTTTGTAAAATTCACAGGTACACATAGTGTAGTGAAGTTGTTTTGTATGTAGCACTAAAGGGGCGTTATGTTTTGCCTGATTTTTCTTGTTTTTACGCCAACAAACCTAATAGGAAGTCTTACTAGGCCAAAGAGAAGAAGTTGCTTCTCTATAGCACGATAGTTGCCTCCTTCGCACCCAAAGTTGCCCTAAAAAAGTATCCAGTAGCCCACAGTCAACCATACAATTGCCTAAAACAAAGTATCCAGTTGCCCACAATTAACAAATAGTTTGCCTAAAACAATATATCCAGTTGCCCAATCCTCATGAACAGAAATATTTTATCAAGACCATTTTTGATAAATATCTAAATGTTTTAGATACCTGTAATTAAGTTTGGGTCATAGAGGGGGAGTCAAGATTTTCCCTTCCTCGGGTGGGATCCCTTGGTGCGACCGTAGAGGGGAGCGGGTGGAACATACCTATATATGTTGTCTCTACTAGTTGTTTTTGTGGTTCATTTTTTGCACAAGGGTTGCATGATGTTACTGCAAGGAGCTTATGGGGCAGCAACCCCACTTTTAATGCATGACACTAGTTGCTTCAAATTTTGTAAGAGTTGTCTGAAATCATAGCAAAGTTGTTACATGTTTTTTACTTTTGCATAGGGGATGCGTGCTATCTTTTACTGCAAGGAACTCATATGGGGCAGCAGACCTTTTTTACATGTCTGATAGTAGTTGGACTCATTGGATGGCTAAAAGTGTCTACAGAGGTCGATTCCGATATTTGGGGCGTTTTGGTGATCCACGTTGGAGTTGTCTTTATGTTAGGCGATTTAGAGGTGAAACTAGTCAATTGATAGTCATGGTAACCGACTTAAAAGGATCCTCCGTTGATAGGTAGTCATACTAGGAGAAAGGAGTTGCTTTTCTATAACACTAAAGTTGCCTCTGTAGCACACAAAGTTGCTCGGAAAAAAAAGTTCTTCGAAACCTACTCATATGGGATCTAGTTTTGAAGAACTCGTCGCGAGAAACCAACCGGTGAAAACGGATTTGAATTTTGACATTCTAATCAAAAGTTACAAGTTTTTAAAGTTTTTGATCCCCTAATAAATGCAGGTGGGAGCTAGCGCGGGAGGTTTTTCCTTTTTTAGACTGTCCTGGCGCGGCGTGCGGTAAAACTTTCCTTTTGGGCAGGGCGCTCGCTGGCCCGAACGGGCGCTCGTGCGCCAGGTAGCCAGGTCCCTTTTCTTTTTGCGGGATTCTAACAAAACACAGTCACAACTTTACTCGGATTTTCTTCTTCAATAACTGTACCAGGACTAATTTACCAATTATATTTATTTGGTTTATACAAGGCAAATTGATCGGAGCGGTAGCCAACACAAATTGGAACTTTTGTTAGGCGTCACAATTTTTGATACACATGCAATACAATGAATAAATAACAAAAACTTTATAGACTGTTAAATCAAGAGATTTCTAAAATTGGGACGACTTTTATATGAGAAAATAGTTGATAGACATATATATTAAAATGCAACCAATCACTAGCATGTAAAATATGATTATCATTTGTTTCTACAATCCAATTTTTTTTTATTCTGATTGTAACTGTTGACATTAAAGATGAAAATTACGCACAATATTAGTCTATTATTGTCATGTACAAACAAATCTATCATTTGTTTACAATAAAATAAATATATCATTGATATGTACAAATTGAGTGCAACATGGCACGTCCAAAACCAGATCAGGTAATATGGGTCAAGACCTAATAGATTTTTGCATACAAGGTAGTATTAGAATATTGCCATATATTCGTCTACAAAAAGTATATTGCCGTATTGATCCGTCACGCCTGCATCATGTGTAGTCACGATCACGTGCAAGATGTGGACGCGAGAAACCATAGCTGCCCATTAAAACTCTGATTGGATACGTACACAGAAAAAAAATACTTTCAAGCTAAACCATTGTATTCACACGATAAAATACTTTCAGTCGGAATCTGCCGCCCAACCAACAAGAAGCCTATAGAAAGCGCTAGCGGAGAATATCAAATGGCCCGAAGTCATGGAAATACGTTGGGGACATTCAAGGAGCACACATATGACAACTGCAGCTACAAGGTAGTCAGGGCCTTAAGCTAGAATACTCAGCAAGTCATTTGAAAATGTGCTTTAAAAGATTCAATGGCTGAAAGAACAAAGTTGAGATCGAACTATTCTAAGGCCATTCGGTAATACAGTGGCAAGAAAACATACGACATGATGCTGATATAAGCAAGTTAATTTGAATAGGACTATTTTTTTTGCGGGGGTAAATCAGACTAAGTTGGCGTGTCTTAAAATAAATAATGTTATTTCTCAATGGATGTCGAATTTGGAGAATGAATAGTCCGATTTTGTTGACGTATAAGTATTTTATGGAAATCTCAATAGCTAAATATGTAAATACAAGCATCTTATTATGTCCATGAAGGAAAAAATTATTGTTTGTATATGAAATTTCATATACATAAAAAATGAATGCAACATATTCGTTTTCTTAAAATATTTCCAGATAGTTAATAAGTAGCTCATGTTTGCGGTATATTTTATGTAAAAATAAAATTGATTGTATATAATGCAATCATCTTTTATATAAGAAATTATGAATAAGAATTATCAGTTCAGTTTCGTACAAACTTTATATGAAATACTTGAACAAAAAGTTTAGAATATGATTTATAGAAAAAAAACTTATTGGATGTATAGACACAACTATTTCTATATTTGTTTGAAAAGTAAATAGTAAAAAATATATTCTTACAGACATTATGCATTATATATTAATAACTAAAATGTGAAAAAAATACGAGTAATTAATTTTATTTATATATGACATTTATCCTACAGAGGGGAAACTTGGAATTAACAGGAAATTTATTTCATTGTTGTAACATGCAAGTAGTGACTGAGAAAAAATGTCAATGTAACTTATCTCAAATCTATGAACATGTCTGCCAACACAAAAACAGTAAGAAATGTTTCTTTTAAGGGGAAAGACCCCGGCCTCTGCAAAAAAAAGTAAGAAATGTATGTCATATATATCGACGTCAACCATTTCTGCATTGTGAAAATTAGAAAAGGTTGACATCATAGAGTGAAGGCCAGAGGAAACATTCATATCGCCAAGCAAAGGCAACTCCATATATACAAACTCCACATTTGGATTTGTAATATCAATTTAAATAGTATATAAGAATGATGTTCTCATTCCAAAACAGTTAGTACAAAGCCATGGAGGAAAATTGTCAACGTACATGCTCATATATGTCAACAAGCATGGGTTGTTGACACAGTTATATGGACGAAAACTGAAATAGCTTTATAGAACAGTCCAAACCGAACTGAAACTAAAACACATATAATAATACGCGCAAATGCGTGGGAAACTCCGCTAGTTTGTCAACCTTGTAACACCGCGGTTTGTCAAAATATGAAGCTAAAAACCACTAGCAGTATCTAATTTTTGCAACTATAATTCAGTAATTAAGCATAGATGGAGGTGAGGAGGCATGTTTAGCCGGGCGTGTAGAGGGCGGCGCAGTATTATTAGATTTGACAGCGGGCGGCGCAGTCCTCGATACGACTTTAATGCAGACGAGGGAGAGGGTAGCCGTTCTCAAAATGTTGAACGACCAATGATGCATCCTCCTTCAATTAGCATTGTGTGAATGCATGAGGGAAGTAATGGGAGGAGGACCGGGAAAAGAGGCAGCACGATGTGAATGCAACGCAGTTTGTACTCATATAAAGGCGCCCCTCCATTCCAATGAATCTACCGCATCGTACGCACCTAAGCATTTGCCTATGCACCTACACTAATAAGCGCAAAACTGCTCACTCCAGACCCATGGCGGCGATGTGCGCGAGCGGCCAGCGGCTGTGCCAGATGGTCCACGATGCCGGCCTACGGCATGGCACCGAGGATTGTCTCCAGACGGTGTTGGCGACTGGCTGGTGGATGGCCGCCGTCGACGCCAGCTACGACTCTCAGTTGGACAAGATGATCGTTGCCACCACCAACAAGTTCACCGTCGTCAAGATGCTCGCGGACAACATCGCCTTACTTCTCCAGCCCGTGCGCCCGGGCTCCTCATTGCCTGCCACACTAATCAGCCTCCATGGTCGAAACCTCTTTCTAGCACTGGTGGCCCTGCGACTGCCCGTCGATGCCACGAAGAATGTCCACCTGGAGGTCGTGCCCACTGCAAGACGCCTCGCCCTGCAAGAATTCGTCGACCTATACATCCACGTGTACGAGCACATCGTGTACATAGGTATCTACAAGGCCAGTGGGGACGCTGCGACTTTGGCCTTCTTCAACTGGCTGGAAGCCTTGGATGCCTTTACTGAGAAGCACCTTGACCTCGCCACAAAAGCCGCCGCTCCTTAGCCGCCGACCGGTGGCCCGGCGCTCTGAGTTGAGGAGGAGGAGGTCGTACGTTGATGGCTGTATCTTTCTTCTTGACTCCTGTAACCACCACTGCGATCGCATCACTTTGGCCTTAATCCTTATTGTGCTATTGCATTCTCGTTCCAGTCAATACAGACATGTGCGATCCCTTTGCTTAATTATATGCATCACTGTAATTAGTAGTCCATCCGTCAATTTATAAGTTGTGCTGCCAATGTTCGGCCGGCACACGATCACGCACGTTCGTGTGCATGCGGTTGCGCCGGGCGCGGCGTGACGATGCAGTTACCCGCTGCAAAAACTGCCATGCTGGGGACGTGGCATTGACCATTGGGCCGGGCGGCAACAGTCGGTCGTCCGGGTGCCCAATAAAGGATGCAAAGAGGGATCCTACAGCAGCAAGGACCAGCTTCCCTATCGATCGCTCATCTAACAAAACTCCCAAGTTAACTGTGCTGAGGCTGGAGTAGTCATCAGATGGGTGACCGGATGAGAAGTGACTTCGATGTTAAATTAACTTATTTAATGGGTCACTATTAACATTTAATTGTGTTCAATGTATATAGTGCTCCATCATATTAGTTGAATTAACCTCGAGGTCCTTGTTTTGTAATTTTTGACATTTTTTTGTTTTTTGTACACATGTTGATTGGCTTGAAGAAGGTCTATCTCGTTACTTTTTTATATTTTTTGTTTTTTGAACACATGTTGATTGGCTCGAATGAAGGTCTATCCCGTTACTTTACGACATGTTTCCAAAACATGGACCTCGAGGTTAATTCAACTAATAGGACGGAGCACTATATACATTCAACGCAATTAAATGTTTTCCAAAAAAGTGATATTATTTCTGTGAAACTTATAAGTCATGTATGTCAAATTAACCTCTATGTACCTGTTCTCGAATTAACCTCCGAGCCTTTTTGCCGCGTATCACACACATCTTGTTAAGTTGAACCGTTTATGTTCTCTTCCCTAATCGAAAATAGTTCATTCAACTGAACCATATGCCGTATATCACACACACCTTGATCTGGCTGACCGTTTCTAATGCTTTCCCTAATAGCAAACAGTTCATCGAAGCAAACTGTATGCCGTATACCGCACATGCATTGATATGGCTGCCCATTTTTGTTGTTCTGTCTAATCGCAAACAGTTCGTCTGGATCAACTGTATGCCCTGTATCGCACACACAACTAAAATTTGAACCATGTTTGATGGCTCCACCATCGCAAACGTTTTGCACCTTTTTTTATGGTTCTTTTACACCACCGTTTGTGATTATTGCATCGCACACAGTTTCATCGAAGGGTCTCTGATCGTAGTGTCGCATTAGCAGCATCCTGTAGTAGTGACTGCTTGTAATTTCTTGAAATAGCACTTACGACGAGACACTTTTTACCTGATAGAGTGATATTGGTTGCATGTTCATATGGTGCCTAGCTTTCATTTCTTCTAATTTTGTTGAAATGCCTTCTGCTTATTGTTTTTCATAGATATTCCATCCTCCTATCGTACGTGTGAGTATGCAATGCTGTCTTTTTTTTGTATATATTCCATCCTCCTATCCCGCGCTTGCCTTAAATCAAAGTAGTGTTTGTCTGTATCATGCATCAACCAGTTATGCAGAGCTAATTTTATTCATCTTCTTGTGGTTTTGACTTCATAAGGCAATATCAGAAAAGAGGAAGGAAAAGTGTAAGTTAGGGGATATGTTGGTGGTCCTCCGGACCGATGCAAACAGAGACTCCCTAGATTTGCCACTGCTGCTGCTAATGCAGTTGTAGTCCCAAGTCTACATGATGAGCTCATCTCCCGTACTCCACCATCGCAGGTGGTTGCTCTAAGTTGACAGTGTGATAATTGGTTTCATGTTGCATATGTTGTTTAGCCTGTATTTCTTCTATTTTGATTAAATTGCACCTGGTGAGTATATACGTTATACATGTGCATATGACACGCCTTTCTGTGTCAAGAATACACTGCATCTATCTACCATACCATGTTCTTACATCAAAGTACTGCTGTTGTGTATCCCACATAAGTCACTCATGATTGGACACTTTTAACATGGCAGTTTGATAGTGGTTGCATCTTGCATTGATTTCTAGGTTGTACTGCTTCTAATTTTTCGAAATGCCACTTATGACAAGACACTTTTAACTTGGCAGAGTGATATTTGTTGCATCTTTCATATGGTGTCTAGCTTGCATTACTTCTGTTTTCTTGAAAATCCTTCTGCTTAGTTTACACATAGTAGCTGTGAATATGGCACGCCATCCTGTTTTTCTTACATATTCCATCCTCATATGGTTGTCTTACATCAAAGTATTGCTTGTCTGTATCATGCATCAATGAGTTCTAAAGACCGATTTTATTCTTTTGTGTTGTGGGTACGGCTTGACATGGCAAAGTCAAAAAAGAGCAAGGAAAAGAATATAGTAGGGAATGGTGTTACTCGTCGGGTGCATCGGAAAAGGATCCTCCCTCGAGATTCTGCTGGTACTTATAGTGCAGTACGAGGTCCATGTCCACCGGCTAAAACTATAAACACAGTATCACCTGCTCCACCAGCTGCAGCATCCGCTTCAACTGTACCGGCATCTCAACGAGTTACTCATTCGTTTGCTCCGCAACTGGCCAGTTGCCAAGCTGCCTTCACACCTAACACTACTTCTGAAGCACTGCTGACAGAACAGGACTTGGCAAGATTAGATGAACCTCATGAGCATCAACACCGAGACGGTACCTGACCGAGTCAAGTTGCAGCTGCATGCTCGTTTATTTGTACTCTCATAGTTTGATGTGCACTAACACTTTCCATATTCATTGTTGAACTAGCACCATGGCGCAAGCAGAAACAGACATCAGGGATAATGCTTGACAGATTAACAAAATCTAAAGGAGGAAGAATGGAAATCCATTTTGAGGTATGTTTAAAAAGGACATGTGATGCTACAGATTCAGCCAAGTTAGTATTAGAGGCAGCCGTTGCCGTTAGGTGTCATGCACATATCCTCCCAACGTGGATCCAGTATAGGAATGAGAAAGACGATACCGAGTTTTACACCTTCCTTGACCATTTATCCGTAAGTAATGTTATTCATCTCAATTTGTAATATTGTCTTGCCCTATCCCATACTTTCTAGCTACCTCCTAATAAGACTCACATTCTTTTTTCAACAGATGAGGTTCAAGTTGGATCCGAAAGATGATGCAACTAAACAAGCATGCACTCATGTTTTTCAGTATGCTCTGCGACAATATTGGTATCGCCTTAGAAAAACTCACTTTGAAGGCAAGGCTAACAATGAAATCACCCAAACATCTCCAGTGGAATATATTACAGATGAAGACTAGACAACCCTTGTTAAACACGGGTCCGATCCAAAGTATCAGGCTGGGTATATGTATTTGATCAGATCACATATTGAGCTTGTATTTACCTATGTGCCTTACAAGTGTATCTTCTTCTAGGCTAACTGTTTGAAGAACAAGACCAACCGTTCTAAAGTGAAATTCCAACAGACAACAGGATCTCGTAGCTATATTGCACACTGCGAGGCTCTGGTAAATAGCTTCTACTTCCTTACTCCTGTGCCATATTATCGTGTGTGTGTATATATATATATATATTGACTTGTTCCAAATATAGAGGAAAGCCCATGCAGACCAAAAAGAACCTGAACCGAATGCAGTGCAAATCTTCAAGGATTGCCACACCACCAAGATGAAGGGTATGAGCACACTAGTTCAAGCCACTATTGTGAGTCCTTACTCCTCATGCCTTTGAACTGCTTGTTACTTTCACATGTTCATTTAACTGCTTGGTTTGCAGCCAATGTCAGTTACTCTGTTCACTTTTATACATAGTTTTCTTAACGTATCATTTCACCTTACACGGTTTGAAAGAGATGAAGGATATTCTTTTGGTCTTGATCTATAATCAAGTTGTGATGTTCACGTGCCCACACAATGATACAATAGCCTATTTGTTTTATATCTGTTTGCCCATGATATGAATGATGCCATACTATGTTCACCCTACTTTAAACCATGTCTCTTTATCCTTACATGTCAACGAATGTGGGGAAATAGACAATACAGTAGGCATGCTACATGGACATATGTTCCAAAAGTGATTTTATTATGTAGTTGGCACTACAATACATGCTAATGTATCATAGTAGTTCACCAAAATAAGTTATGTATAAACGTGAAACCTACCTTGTTTGTTTTTGTCTCATTAGTAATAACTTATCTGGTACACTAATCTACAAGTTCAAACTTTCAGCAAGCTTTGGAACAAATGATTGAACAGCCACAACCACCTGAAGGTGATGAGGCTACCACAGGCACAATGTCACCTCTTGCTGCAGTGAGTCAGTATCTCTCGACTAACAGTGCAAAAAGTACCTTCTTGCGTAATTCCAGGTTGGTTGTCAAGGTAACCTCAACCAAATTGCCTACTAAACAAAATCTTCCGGCTAGACAAAGTGATATATCTGTGCTCTAGACACAAGTCCACCCTAATGGACGTCATTTCAGAAACAAGAATAGTGGTTGACAAATGTCGTCAAGATATGAATGGGTTTGAAACCAGACTATCAGACATTTTGCTTTGTTGTTGAAGAGCAATGGCGGAAAAAAGGAGATGATCATGCTGCTCCATCAGATTCTACAGCCTGAAAAATTAGCACTCTGGTCAAATGATCTGTGCTTCTATACATATGATGGTGCTTTTATCTACAAGGACTGTAAACTTTATGCCAACATGCCTTTTGTTGTATGGGTGGAATTTATTTTGTTGTGATACAACATTTATCGTGCTGCCAAAGGCTGTAGAAATTACGACGCTATTTTTGTATAATGTAGGTTTATCTTAGTAATGTATTCGGCCAAAAGCTTCGTAGGAGCCTATCGTGCCAACATTCATTAGGCCCATTCCAATTGGGATAAAAACGACTATGGGCCGTAATTTACATGTAGCCCACTAAAAATATCTGGGCCTAAATCAGCATAAGCTTTCGTATTTTTGGTAGGTCGGTGCCCCTAGTGGGCCTTTAACAGGCCTAAATAGAATTTGGGCCCTCAGTAACAATAGGCCGTTAACATGTGTAAATATCACGAGCCCATAAGTAACATGGGCCTTCAAAAGGCCGAAAGTGACATTGGGCCTTGATTGTGCCAAATAACCCACTGGTCATTAGCAGGCCGAAATGTATCTCAGCTCGTGGTGGCCTATTTACAATGCGGATCGTTCACAGGACGAAATTCAGACGGGCGCAAATGCGCCGACCTACTACACCGACCTTTAACAGGCCGGAAGTTCGGTCGGGCTTGATTAGTATCAGTTTTATATGGTCCGTTAATAGGCCCGATGTGATGTTGGGAAACATATGGCCCATGGATTTCGTCCGACATTACCAGGCCGAAAATCACAATAGGCTGGAAGTGGCCCAAATCTATAGTTGGCCTCTATCAGGCAGAATGTGAGACATGGCCGAATATGACCAAAATCCTTGATGGTCGTTTATGGGTCGAAAGTTTCAATGGCCAGTAAATGGGCCCAAATTAGGCAGGACCTTTAATAGGCCGGAAACACCCCGGGTCGTAATTCGGCCCAAATACTTAGCAGATTGTTAAGGGGCCAGAAGTGACCATGGGCCACGATGATGACAAGTTTAGAATGGGCTGTTGACGGGCCGATTTGACAATAGTCGTACGGGCCTTAACTGCAAATGGGCCGTCTGCAAGCAGGCCGTTAATGGGCCAGCCCGCTAATTTTGACCGGGCCATCCTTTTTAACCTAAATGGGCCACTGTTGGGCCTTGCCATGTGTCGGTGTATCATAGGCGCCTCCTGTCCATTGGGCGATTGACATCTGTCCTTTTCAGTTGCTGAAACGTGGTTGCTATAGCCAATGATAATTTTACACATGGAAAATCCACATTGGTCCCAGCTGTTAATGGGTTATCGGATCCAAACCGGAACCCGATAGCTTAACAGCGACCCGTCTTGGTGGATGCCATGTGTCGGTCACCCTTGATGAAGGCACTTCTATGAAGCGCGATTTATCGTCATGGAAGTGGACACTTCCGTGATGATAATTTTGGTAATGTCATGGAACACTTCTACAACAGCACATGTATGACTATCTTGATTCTGTCATAAAATCGTCGTGGTTGTACATGCATGACAGAAAACGTGACCTACTGTGACAAACACGTATCATCACGGAAGTGTATTTTTTGTAGTACATCTTCATGGTTCCAACAATCTTGTCAAATAACCAGTTCCAACCATATAACTTTAGTGTGCAAGATTAACTTATTTATGTTTATCCATGGTGTGACCCACTCTGAACTGTGTCCATGACCGAGGACGCGACTATCAATAGATTTAACACACACTCTGCAGAGGTTAGCACACTATACCCACACCACAGAATCCATGGCCTCGAACTCCCATTCGGGTGGACCAACGGCATTCCGACAGAACCAACCCATTGCCATGACACTCTCCCGGCCACTCCGACCAACTCCCCTTTGGGCTAAGTCACGGGTGGCCCCGATGCCACTCCGGACATCTAACGGCCACCATCGTGGCAAAACATAATGGTCCCAAACGGGGACAAGGTACCATAAACAACAACAGGCACACAAGGTTATGTCTTCTTACCGGGCCAGGGTAACGCACGCCCATAACCTTCCTTCATTGGAGGCACCGACCAGAGGCATGACAACGGACCGAATAAGGGCCTTCCCATAAAGGCAAATGTGGTTGCACTGGGAAGTTCAATTTCGGTGGCACCATAACTCGATCAACATTATGTTCAAGTTGAATTATCATCAGGTTTAACTTGAAATAAAAGAACTCAAGCCATAGTATGCCATGAACATGCAACTATATGACATGCAATTATATCCACATATCACTGGAATGAAACAGATCAACATCATAGAATCATTATGCATGCACTACTCATCATTTAGAGACACCGGGTTTTTACTCAATCATTTTTAGCTATGACATTAGCATGGTGAAAATAATAAATCATTATATGAGAATAATACCAATCATTACCAAACCTTAGCACAGAGGAGGGTCACACTCCTCCTGGTTCTCCTCAAGGTAGGTTTCTTCCTCTGAAAATAATTAAAAACAGTAAAAGAAAATATCAAGAACCATTCTGAAATTCACCAGAAATTCAAGATAGCAAGGAAAAATCTCAAACTTGGTGTGCTCATAAATAATCTTAATACAAAACCATTGCAAAAAGAATCAATGCATTTGGACTTGTAGAATAGGAGTTAGGGCTGGTCAAAGTTGCTAGTCAAATTTGATTTAAATTAGATTTAAAATAATATCAGGGGGGTGACGTCGAAGACATATTCTAGCAAATACGCCTCCAATCGTCCCGCTTCGGGCGTGAGTGGAGAGGCTGACAATGGGCCCCGCCCATCGGGTTTTGAGAGAGGGGGAGAGAAACAGGGGACGACGGCTCGTCGCAAGGGCTCTCTCCGGCGAGGAGGGCACGACAACCGTTGAGGAAGGGAGGGATTGAGAGAGGGGGTCCAGGCGCACCTGCTTGTACCCGTGGGAAGGCAGGAGATGGACAGAGTCGACTGGAACGAGCGTCTCTAGCGGCGGCTGCGGACGAGGCTCGTCAGAGATGAAGAAGACGGCGAGGATGGGTGACTCCAAGGGCTCCAGGGGTTTTCTCTCGCACCAATGGACTGCTAGGGAGGCTCTAGAAAAGTGGATTGAGCTTGAGGGGCACTGGAGAGGTGGATGGCCGAGGGAGGGGATCGCCGGCGAGGTCGGGAGGGGAATGGCGGCCAGAGGCCTGCCTTGCCGGGCCACGGCTATCTAGGAGGAGTTGTGGATGCAGAGGAGTGCGGTGAGATGCTAGGAGGGGCGAGGGAGGGGCTCTATATATAGGGGAGCCGAGGCGGGGTCGTGAGCTCCGGCGAGCTCTCTGGAGTCTCCGAGAAGCGACGAGGAGCGTCAGTGGGAGAGGGGAAAGACGCCAGGGCTCACGCGGCCACTGTGCGAGCTCGGGGACGAGCACGGGATGCTCGGGAGGGGACCTGACTCGAGCACGGGTGCACTGTACTCTATGGCGCGGGGAGCTCGTGATTGCTACGGCGGCTTCGGCGTCGGCGAGCGGCAATGAGAGGTCTGGGGTGATGAGCCTTGATGACCCACAGGTATAGGGGATCAATTGTAGCTCTTTTCGATAAGTAAGAGTGTCAAGCCCAACGAGGAGCAGAAGGAAATGACAAGTAGTTTTCAGTAAGGTAATGTCTGCAAGTGCTGAAACTGTAAGTAGCGAGTAGTTTGATAGCAAGATATTTTGTAACGAGCAAGTAACGATAGTAACAATAAGTATGCAGCAAGGTAGCCCAATCCTTTTGAGGCAAAGGACAGGCCAAAATGGTCTCTTATGCTAAGCAAAGCATTCTTGAGGGTACACGGGAATTTCATCTAGTCACTTTCATCATGTTGGTTTGATTTGTGTTCGCTAGTTTGATAATTTGATATGTGGGTGGACCGGTGCTTAGGTGTTGTTCGTACTTGAACAAACCTCCTACTTATGATTAACCCTCCCGCAAGCATCCGCAACTACAAGAAAAGTATTAAGAATAAATTCTAACAATAGTATTAAACTTTTGGGTCCAATCGGTCCCTTACGGAATAACGCATAAACTAGGGTTTAAGCTTCTGTCACTCTCGCAACCCACCATCTATTTACTACTCCACAATGCATTCCCTTAGGCCCAAATATGGTGAAGTGTCATGTAGTGGACGTTCACATGAAACCACTAAGGGAATCACAACATACATATTATCAAAATATCGAACACATATCAAATTCACATGATTACTTGCAACATGATTTCTCCCGTGACCTCAAGAACAAAAGTAACTACTCACAAATAATAAACATGCTCATGATCAGAGGAGTGTTAAATAGCATCATGGATCTGAACATATAATCTTCATCCAAATAAACCATATAGTAATCAACTACAAGATGTAATCAACACTACTAGTCACTCCCTAGCACCAATCTATAGTTTCGGTAACAAGATTGAATACAAGAGATGAACTAGGGTTTAGATGAGATGGTGCTGGTGAAGATGTTGATAGAGATTGCCCTCCCCAAGATGGGAGAGTTGTTGGTGATGATGATGACGATGATTTCCCCCTCCGGGAGGGAAGTTCCACCGGCATAATCGCTCCACCGGAGGGCAAAAGTGCTCTTGCCCAAGTTCCGCCTCGAGACGGCGACGCTCCGCCCCGAAAGTCTTCTCCTTGTTTTTTCTTGGTAAAAATGACTTATATACCAGAAGATGGGAACCGGAGGTAGGCCGAGGAGGCCACAACCCACCAGGGCGCGCCAGGGGGCCCTGGCCCCGCCCAGGTGGGTTATGCCCACCTGGTGGGCCCCCCTCTGGTAGTTATTGGCTCTAATATTTCTTACATAATCCATAAAAATTCTCCGTAAAGTTTCAACTTGTTTGGAGTTGTGCAGAATAGGTGGCCTGACGTAGCTTTTTCAGGTCCAGATTTCCAGCTGCCAGAATTCTCCCTCTTGGTGTGTACCTTGCAAATTATGAGAGAAAAGGCATTAGAATTACTCCAAAAGCATTATTATGGATAAAAACATTGTAAATATAAGTAAGAAAACATGATGCAAAATGGACGTATCAACTCTCCCAAGATTAGACATCGCTTGTCCTCAAGCGAAAACCGAAATCGAAAAACATGTCCACATGCTTTGAGAGAGAGGTTCCGATAAAAACAATATAAGGACATAGAACCATCATGTTGATTATTATAACGACAACAAATTTAAACATAATACCAGGTGGCTTGATGCGGCAGGCTGCGAGCGGCGCTGAGACGAGCACGGGCGAAACAGAGGGCGGGCGCAGCGCAGAGCGCGCCGGCCTCGTGCCAGGGGCGGTGTACACACACGGTCACCGCGTGCACTGTGCCTACGCGGTGCCCAGGTGAGGCCAAACCATGTCTGTGTTGTCGATCTTGAAGTGTTTAGTCTAGGAAAGCTAAGAACACACTGCCAGGATGAGTAGATGGATCACAGCACTCACTGAAAGTTTCTGGACAGAAACTTGTGGCTAAAATTCTAATCAAACTAGGAAGAGTTAGGAGCTGAGGTTTGGGGTTTATGGTTAAGTTACTAAGGTAATGATGCTCAAGAAAATTCAGCTCCAAAAGATGAAAGACTAATACACTTCATGTACAAAGTGTATTTCCGGGATAGAATGCAAATGATTTTTGATACGTCTCTAACGTATCTATAATTTTTTATTGTTCCATGCTATTATATTATCTGTTTTGGATGTTTAATGTGCTTTAATATGCACTTTTATATTATTTTTGGGACTAACCTATTAACCGGAGGCCCAGTGCCAGTTGCTGTTTTTTTGCCTATTTAAGTGTTTTATAGAAAAGGAATATCAAAAGGAATCCAAGCGGAATGAAACCTTCGCGAGGATCGTTTTTGGAACAAACGCAATCCAGGAGACTTGGAGTGGACGTCAAGGAAGCAATGAGGCAGGCACGAGGCAGGGAGGCGCGCCCGCACCCTCGTGGGCCGCTCGTAGCTTCACCGACCTACTTCTTTCGCCTATATATACTCATATACCCTGAAAACATCCAGCGGAGCGACGAAACCACTTTTCCACCGCCGCAACCTTCTGTACCTGTGAGATCCCATCTTGGGGCCTTTTCTGGCACTCCGCCAGAGGGGAATCGATCATGGAGGGCTTCTACATCAACAACATAGCCTCTCTAATGATGTGTGAGTAGTTTACCACAGACCTTCGGGTCCATAGTTATTAGCTAGATGGCTTCTTCTCTCCCCTTGGATCTCAATACAAAGTTCTCCTCGATTCTCTTGGAGATCTATTCGATGTAATACTTTTTGCGGTGTGTTTGTCGAGATCCGATGAATTGTGGGTTTATGATCAAGATTATCTATGAACAATATTTGGTTCTTCTCTGAATTCTTATATCATATTGACAGTATTGTATTGTATTGTACGATCAAGGGTGTCCTTTCCCAGTGACAGTAGGGGCAGAAAGGCACGTATTGTATTGTTGCCATCGAGGATAAAAAGATGGGGTTTATATCATATTGCTTGAGTTTATCCCTCTAGATCATGCCATCTTACCTCATGCATTACTCTGTTCTTATGAACTTAATACTCTAGATGCATGCTGGATAGCGGTCGATGTGTGGAGTAATAGTAGTAGATGCAGAATCGTTTCGGTCTACTTGACATGGATGTGATGCCTATATACATGATCATGCCTAGATATTCTCATAACTATGCGCTTTTCTATGAAGTGCTCGGCAGTAATTTGTTCACCCGCCGTAATATATGCTCTCATGAGAGAAGCCACTAGTGAAACCTATGGCCCCCGGGTCTACTTTCCATCATATAAGTTTCTGATCTATTTTATTTTGCAATTTTACTTTCCAATCTATACAACAAAAATACCAAAAATATTTCTCTTATTATCTCTATAAGATCTCACTTTTGCAAGTGGCCGTGAAGGGATTGAGAACCCCTTTATCGCGTTGGTTGCAAGGTTCTTAATTGTTTGTGCAGGTACTAGGCGATTTACGTGTAGTCTCCTACTGGATTGATACCTTGGTTCTCAAAAACTGAGGGAAATACTTATGCTACTTTGTGCATCACCCTTTCCTCTTCAAGGGAAAACCAACGCATGCTCAAGAGGTAGCAAGTAGGATTTTTGGCGCCGTTGCCCGGGAGATCTACGCGCAAGTCAAGACATACCAAGTACCCATCACAAACTCTTATCCCTCGCATTACATTATTTGCCATTTGCCTCTCGTTTTCCTCTCCCCCACTTCACCCTTGCTGTTTTATTCGCCTTTTTTCCGTTCGTCTCTTTTTGCTTGCTTCTTGTGTGTCCGTGTGTTAGATTGTTTGTTTCGCCGTCATGGCCAGTCCTTTATCTGTTCCTTTGTCTCCCGAGTTTGAAGTTCTTCACTTCAAACAAAGACAAGGAGAAAACTTAAAAGATGCTTGGTATAGGATGATGGAATCTTATCGTAATTGCACCCTAGAGGTAAATTTTAAAATTTTACTTCGCAATTTTTATGTTGGGCTAAATATGTCCCATAGACAACTCTTGGATTTCGCTTCCAAAGGAAATTTTATTGAAATTGATCCTAGTATTGCATATGAAATTTTAGAGGGAATAGTGGGAATACTACCTCTACAAAAGGGATCACATCATACTCAGGAAGAGCGCAAGTTTTTGAGAAAATTTGCGAAGTAACAAAAATCTTACAAAAGTCCCTTGAACCTCTCAAAAGTGTTAGCGGAAACCTTCATCGCATGAATATGTTGATCACCCTTTGCAATAAGCGGCTGGATTCTTCAGCTCTAAAAATTTCCAAATATGAAGAGAAACGCAAAGAACTTCCCCGATTCGAGCATGACTCCGCTAAAAAGATAAAAACCAAAGATGACAATACCTAGATCTATTCTTGTTTTTATGACTAGCTAGGGGCGTTAAACGATAGCGGTTGTTGGGAGGCAACCCAATTTTATTTTTTTTCCTTGCTTTTTGTTCCAGTTTAGTAATAAATGATTCATCTAGCCTCTGGTTAGATTTGGTTTTATGTTTTAATTAGTGTTTGTTCCAAATAAAACCTATAGGATCTTCTTGGATGATAATTATTTGATCTTGCTGAAAAAGTCAGAAACTTTCAGCTCACGAAAACAATTGTTAAAAATCACCAACACGTGATAAAATACTGATTCCAACTGTAGTAGATCAATAAATAAATTATCTACGACGTCCTATTTTTGCAGAATTTTTTGAGTTGCAGAAGTTTGCGTCTGATACAGATTGCTACAGACTATTCTGTTTTTGACAGATTCTGTTTTTCGTGTGTTGTTTGCTTATTTTGATGAATCTATGGCTAGTATTGGGGGGTATGAACCATAGAGAAGTTGGAATACAGTAGGTTTACCACAATATAAATAAAGAATGAGTTCCTTACATTATCTTAAAGTGTTGGTTTGTTTTCTTACAGTAACGGAGCTCATGAGATTTTCTGTTTAAGTTTTGTGTTGTGAAGTTTTCAAGTTTTGGGTAAAGATTTGAAGGATTTTGGAATAAGGAGTGGAAAGAGCCTAAGCTTGGGGATGCCCACGGCAACCCAAGGTAAAATTCAAGGACAGCCAAAAGACTAAGCTTGGTGATGCACCAGAAGGCATCCCCTCTTTCGTCTTCGTCTATCGGTAACTTTACTTGAGGCTATATTTTTATCCACCACATGATATGTGTTTTGCTTGGAGCGTCTTGTATGATTTGAGTCTTTGTTTTTTAGTTTAACACAATAATCCTTGCTGTACACACCTTTTGGGAGAGACACACATGAATCGGAATTTATTAGAATACTCTATGTGCTTGACTTATATCTTTTGAGCTAGATAATTTTGCTCTTGTGCTTCGCTTATATCTTTTTAGAGGACGGTGGTGGTTTTATTTTATAGAAATTATTGATCTCTCATGCTTCACTTATATTATTTTGAGAGTCTTTTAGAACAGCATGATAATTTGCTTTGGCTATAAAATTAGTCCTAATATTATAGGCATCTAAAATGGGTATAATAAAAACTTTCAGATAGAGTGCATTGAATACTATGAGAAGTTTGATACTTGATGATTGTTTTGAGATATGAAGATGGTAATATTAAAGTTGTGCTAGTTGAGTAATTGTGAATTTGAGAAATACTTGTGTTGGTGTTTGCAAGTCCCGTAGCATGCACGTATGGTAACCGTTGTGTAACAAATTTGAAGCACGAGGTGTTTCTTTGATTGCCCTCCTTATGAGTGGCGGTCGGGGACGAGCGATGGTCTTTTCCTACCAATCTATCCCCCTAGGAGCATGCGCGTAGTGCTTGGTTTTTGATGACTTGTAGATTTTTGCAATAAGTATGTCAGTTCATTATGACTATATGTTGAGCCCATGGATTATACGCACTCTCACCTTTCCATCTTTGCTAGCCTCTTCGGTACTGTGCATTGCCCTTTCTCACCTTGAGAGTTGGTGCAAACTTCGCCGGTGCATCCAAACCCCGTGATATGATACGCTCTATCACACATGAGCCTCCTTATATCTTCCTCAAAACAGCCACCATACCTACCTATTATGGCATTTTCATAGCCATTCCGAGATATATTGCCATGCAACTTTCCACCGTTTCATTTATTATGACACGCTTCATCATTGTCATATTGCTTTCCATGATCATGTAGTTAACATCGTATTTGTGGCAAGACCAGCATATATAATTTTTCATACATGTCACTCTTGATTCATTGCCCATCCCGGTACAGCGCCGGAGGCACTCATATGGAGTCATATTTTGTTCTAGTATCGAGTTGTAATCATTGAGTTGTAAATAAATAGAAGTGTGATGATCATCATTATTAGAGCATTGTCCTGTGTGAGGAAAAAAAAGAGAAAGGCCAAAATAAAAAAAAGGAAGGCCCAAAAAAAGGAAAAAATGTGAGAGAAAAAGAGAGAAGGGACAATGATATTATCCTTTTTTTCCACACATGTGCTTCAAAGTAGCACCATGATCTTCATGATAGAGAGACTCTTATTTTGTCACTTTCGTATACTAGTGGGAATTTTTCATTATAGAACTTGGCTTGTATATTCCAACAATGGGCTTCCTCAAATTCCCTAGGTCTTCGTGAGCAAGCAAGTTGGATGCACACCCACTTAGTTTCTTTTGTTGAGCTTTCATACATTTATAGATCTAGTGCATCCGTTGCATGGCAATCCCTACTCCTTTCATTGACATCAATTGATGGGCATCTCCATAGCCCGTTGATTAGCCGCGTCAATGTGAGTCTTTCTCGTTTTTGTCTTCTCCACACAACCCCCAGCATCATATTCTATTCCACCCATAGTGCTATGTCCATGGCTCACGCTCATGTATTGCGTGAAAGTTGAAAAAGTTTAAGAATACTAAAGTATTCTTACAATTGCTTGGCTTGTCATCGGGGTTGTGCATGATTTGAGCATTTTTGGGTGACGAAGATGGAGCATGACCAAACTATATGATTTTGTAGGGATGAAATTTCTTTGGCCATGTTATTTTGAGAAGACATAATTGCGTAGTTAGTATGCTTTAAGTATTATTATTTTTATGTCAATATTAAACTTTTATCCTGAATCTTTAGGATCTGAACATTCATGCCACAATAAATAAAATTACATTGAAAATTATGATAGGTAGCATTCCACATAAAAAATTCTGTTTTTATCATTTACCTACTCGAGGACGAGCAGCAATTAAGCTTGGGGATGCTTGATACGTCTCCAACGTATCTATAATATTTGATTGTTCCATGCTATTATATCATCTGTTTTGGATGTTTAATGGGCTTTAATACGCAATTTTATATTATTTTTGGGACTAATCTATTAACCGGAGGCCCGGTGCCAGTTGCTGTTTTTTTTCAATTTCAGTGTTTTATAGAAAAGGAATATCAAACGGAATCCAAGCGGAATGAAACCTTCGTGAGGATTGTTTTCGGAACAAATGCAATCCAAGAGACTTGGAGTGGACGTCAAGGAAGCAACGAGGCGGCCACGAGGCAGGGAGGCGCGCCCCCACCCTCGTGGCCCCTCATAGCTCCACCGACCTACTTCTTTCACCTATATATACTCTTATACCCTAAAAACATCCAGGGGGGCCACGAAACCACTTTTCCACCGCAGCAACCTGCTGTACCCGTGAGATCCCATCTTGGGGCCTTTTCCGGCGCTCCGCCGAAGGGGGAATCGATCACGGAGGGCTTCTACATCAACACCATAGCCTCTCTGATAATGTGTGAGTAGTTTACCACAGACCTTCGGGTCCATTGTTATTAGCTAGATGGCTTCTTATCTCTCTTTAGATCTCAATACAAAGTTCTCCTCGATCTTCTTGCAAATCTATTCGATGTAATACTTTTTGCGATGTGTTTGCCGAGATCCGATGAATTGTGGGTTTAAGAACAAGATTATCTATGAACAATATTTGATTCTTCTCTGAATTCTTTTATGCATGATTTGATATCTTTGCAAGCCTCTTCGAATTATCGGTTTAGTTTGGCCTACTAGATTGATCTTTCTTGCAATGGGAGAAGTGCTTATCTTTGGGATCAATCTTGCGGTATCCTTTCCCAGTGACAGTTGGGGCAGCAAGGCACGTATTGTATTGTTGCCATCGAGGATAAAAGGATGGGGTTTATATCATATTGCTTGAGTTTATCCCTCTACATCATGTCATCTTACCTAATGTGTTACTCAGTTCTTATGAACTTAATACTCTAGATGCATGCTGGATAGCGGTGGATGTGTGGAGTAATAGTAGTAGATGCAGAATCGTTTTGGTCTACTTGACACGGATGTGATGCCTATATACATGATCATGCCTAGATATTCTCATAACTATGCGCTTTTCTATCAATTGCTCGGCAGTAATTTGTTCACCCACCATAATATATGCTCTTATGAGAGAAGCCACTAGTGAAACCTATTGCCCCCGGGTCTACATTCCATCATATAAGTTTCCGATCTATTTTATTTTGCAATCTTTACTTTCCAATCTATACAACAAAAATACTAAAAATATTTACCTTATTATCTCTATCAGATCTCACTTTTGCAAGTGGCCGTGAAGGGATTGACAACCCTTTATCGCATTGGTTCCAAGGTTCTTAATTGTTTGTGCAGGTACTAGGCGATTTACGTGTAGTCTCCTACTGGATTGATACCTTGGTTCTCAAAACCTGAGGGAAATACTTACGCTATGTTGCTGCATCACCCTTTCCTCTTCAAGGGAAAACCAACACATGCTCAAGAGGTAGCAATTTTCTCTAGCAAAATTGGGCCACATGACCACATGATATTTTTGCATGAGATGACGAGGAAAGGTCCAAAGGGTGTGCAGGAATTTTCTCAGATTTTCAGAGACAAGAAACAGAGGGGGTTTTCTGGAAGGAAAGTGAAAATATTCCATTTTCAGGGTGAAAATGAATATTTTCCTTAGAAGAAAAATATTCCAAAGCAATATGATGATGAATGAGAGATCAAGACAGGTTATGAGAGGTGAGGGGAGTCACTTGGGTGAAAACCAAAACAATGCCCAAGTGCTAAGTCCAAATAAATTAACTCAAAACTCATTTTTAAAGCAAATGGCAATTGAAAATCATGACACTACTAAGGAAAAGCCTAGCAGTAGCGCGGGTATTTGGTGTATCAGTAGCGCGGGTACCCGCGATACTGATATGGTGCTACAGCCAACGTTTAACAGTAGCACATTTTCACACGCGCTACTGCTATACCTACTTAGCAGTAGCGCTTTCCATACCAGCGCTAGTGCTAAGTGCTTTAGCAGTAGCGTTTTCCTGTCCAGCGCTAAAGAGCGCTACTACTATATTTTCTCATATCTTTTTTTGCTGCATATTTCTGATGTTATTGTACAGGTTTTATAAAGTATTCTAATCATATCATAACACATGCAATATGCTCATCATATCATACACATAATAGTCTCATCATATCATCCAACACAAATCATGTCATCACATCATCATCACGATATAGCTATACAAGTTACTTGACATGTCTCATCATACATAATGTAGTACTTCTTGAGGCGTCGGTTCGTATCCCTCTCTCGCACTGGCGTGAACCTAACTAACTACTGGCTGTCGCTCGGAAATAGAAAACCGGTACACCTGGGCCTGACACTCCAAGCCACTCATCGTATACTCGTGGCGTAGCACTTCTTCTCCATCGATGATCTATGCACCTGCATCGTCACATGAGTCGATGATATGCAACATATATAGTTGAGCAACAGAAAGAGACAGACTTGGCAAAAATAGAAGCAACATATCATAAGCATAAATAACAAAGTCCATCCTACCCAAAATGCCCTAACAAGAGTGTTCTTCGCTTGTTGAGGAGGATGGTTTAATCACAAATAAAGTTTCGTCGTGCGTAACTCAAAGTTTCGTCATATAGAAAGTATGGACTAAACGGAAACATTGTCATATATCGTCAATCACTCCAACATGTCGTGCCATCCATCCAAGTCAGGGAGATAGTCCCCCAGCTTAGTGAAACGCTTCAGGTCGAGACGCTGAGCGGCTACACGTGTTCGGACGTCTACCCGTGACATTTTCCCTTCCTCGTAGAACATCCCTGTTTTGTTGAGGACCTCCTTTATGATGATTTGGGCAAGTTCACGCTGGATGTGATAGAACTCAGCTCGAAGTCGATGATCCGGGATATCTCCTAGGTTCTTAGCCCATTGCAGAATATGGGCATCGCCGGATGTCGGTGGCATGTGAAGGTTCTGCTGATCCCGCCTGTACTCCATCATGCGGTGTAGGACATAGAATCCATCACTAAGAGTATCACTGGGTTCCTGGATGCACTAGAAGTCGGTCTTATGGCCGAAGGCGGGCCTGCAGTTCCTTGTCTTCCCTGTCTTGATCTCTCCACCCCGTACGCCGTAGAAAAAGATAGCACTGTCGAGAACAGACTTGATGTGGGTGTAATCCTTTTTGTTCATGTTCTTCGACGAGTCCCAGTAAAGAGTGTGGGAGAATCGGGAGGTAAAGGATGATGAGGACGGCGCGCCCGTGGCTGCACACAATAAGTACACCTCAAATTAGCCTCCACCGGGCGAATGAATGATTGGAATCGAAGGAACGATATCCGCGCGGATGACTTACATGGGATGATAAGGCATGAGAATCGTCTCCTTGTCCTTATTGGCAACCATGAAATTGGCAATGTAGTCCCTCGCGTATTCATGGTGCTCTGGCAGACTGCCAAGAAGCCCTCGTGCATGAAGTATGGGTCAGCGACACAGATATAAGGTATCTGCTCAATCCCGATGATGTAGTTCATGTACAAGGCAAAAGGTGGACACACGTAAAATCCAGCTTCTTCAAGTGAAACATGTCGAAGATGTAATCGAATCCAAGGAAGAACTTCTCCGCGAGGAATGTGTCAACGTACAACCTTTGTCGCGGCACGTTAACCACGTAGAGCGGTTATCCTGGGTTTTCCGATGCAATTAGGCTTTTCTCTCTCCGCAGCACATCGTCATGAAGTCTCCTTAGATCGCCGTATATGTCCTCTACCGCCGCCTTAGGTAGGATGGTTCACCGGGGATATGGTATTTCTCCGCACCCATGACAGGTATACGATCTTGAACCCGTGGCTGCGGAGGCGGCTGGATCATAGAAGCACCTTTGTTGCCTTTCCTTGCTCTCTTCTTATGCTTCTTTGGTACTTGAAGGTCGTCTATAATACGTTCAGCCTCTGGAGGTGGCAATTCAGTCACCGACTCATGACGCTCAAACCAAGTACTCATACTGCTGAGCCATCAATCCTCGGTTGTCATAGGCGCTAGTATTGAGATATTGTAGAGTGTCATCGTAATCATCATCCTCATCTATGGCATCCATATCATGCATTGCTTTTTCCTCACCCCGTCCGCTATTACCCGGCATGACAGGCGACACTAATTGGGTAGGTGGGGTGTCGATGTTCATACCTTGCTGAGGCTGCGCGATCGTGGGTGTGCTCCCGACCGCCTCCAGACGAAGCAGACTCTTTGGCCACAACAGGACCCACCTCTTGCAGTCGCCAAGCCACCATGGGGTCTCGTCGTCATCTCCCCCTAGTACAGGAGGAGCCAAATTCTCGCGGCCCGGTTTGACACTGGCCACAGAAACCTTGAAGATGTCAGGGGGATCGGCTAGCTGCGGAAAAATTGTTCCTTCGGCCTCATTATCGTCGCCTTCTGATGTCTCCTGAAGCTACATCGGTATTTCCCCAAAGAGGAAGGGATGATGCAGCACAGCCACTGTAGGTATTTCCCTCAGATATGAAACCAAGGATATCGAACCAGTAGGAGAACCAAGCAACACAACGTAAACAGCTCCTGCACACAAATAACAACACCTCACAACTCGACGTGTTAAAGGGGTTGTCAATCCCTTTCGGGTAACGGCGCCAGAAACGGTGCGTGGACGGGAGAAAGTTGTAAAAGATTGAATAAATAGATCGCAAATAAAATAAAGTGCAGCAAAGTATTTTTGCATTTTTGGTTTAATAGATCTGAATAAAAAGAGCAAATAAAATAGATCGCAAAGCAAATATATGAGAAAGAAGACCTGGGGGCCATAGGTTTCACTAGTGGCTTCTCTTGAGAAAAATAGCAAACGGTGGGTAAACAAATTACTGTTGGGAAATTGATAGAACTTCAAATAATCATGATGATATCCAGGCAATGATCATTACATAGGCATCACGTCCAAGATTAGTAGACCGACTCCTGCCTGCATCTACTACTATTACTCCACATATCGACCGCTATCCATCATGCATCTAGTGTATTAAGTTCATCGAAAAATGGAGTAATGCAATAAGAACGATGACATGATGTAGACAAGATCGATCTATGTAGAGATAGACCCCATCGTTTTATCCTTAGTTGCAACGATGCATATGGGTCGTTTCCCTTTCTACCACTGGGATCAAGCACCGTAAGATCGAACCCAGTACCGGGCACCTCTTCCCATTGCAAGATAAATAGATCAAGTTGGCCAAACAAAACCCAAATATCGGAGAAGAAATACAAGGCTATAAGAGATCATGCATATAAGAGATCAAAGATATTCAAATAACTTTCATGGATATAAAAAGATATAACTGATCATAAACTCAAAGTTCATCTGATCCCAACAAAGACACCGCAAAAAGAGTTACACCATATGGATCTCCAAGGGACCATTGTATTGAGAATTCAGCGAGAGAGAGGAAGCCATCTAGCTAGAACTACGGACCCGAAGGTCTACAAAGAACAACTCACGCATCATCGGAGAGGCACCAATGGAGGTGGTGAACCCCATCTGAGATGGTGTCTAGATTGGATCGGGTGGTTCTGGACTCTGCGGTGGCTGGATGAATATTTCATCGACTCCCCTAGGGTTTTGGGATTTTTGGGGTATTTTAGAGCAAAGTGGCGGTCCGGGGGGCACCCGAGGTGGGCACAACCCACCAGGGCGCGCCTGGGCCTCCTGGCGCGCCCTGGTTGGTTGTCCCCTCCTCGGGACTCCCCCAGGTGCTACCAGGGCCAAATATCTTCCTTATGGTCCATAAAAAATCTCCGTAAAGTTTCATGGCATTTGGACTCTGTCTGATATTGATTTCCTGCGATGTAAAAAACATGCAAAAAACAGCAACTGGCACTTGGCACTATGTTAATAGGTTAGTACCAAAAAATGATGTAAACTGACTATAAAACATCCAAGATTGATAACAAAACATCATGGTACAATCAAAACTTATAGATACATTGGAGACGTATCAGCATCCCCATGCTTAACTCCTTTTTGTCCTCGAGTAGGTAAGTGATAAAAATAGAATTTTTGATGTGGAGTGTTGTCTATCATGTCATATCATATTCTTTCTTTACAGCATGGACATTTGGAATTTTATGTGATTCAAAGCAATAGTCTAGTTTTGACATAATAATTTAGATACTCAAGCATATCAACAGGCAATCATGTTTTTAAAAATATCAATGCTAATATAAGTTATCCCTAGCCCATCATGCTCAAACATTGATCCATTCATGAAACACACTCGCATATTAGATACACCCAATACTCAAGTATGATCATATTTCCTCTTAGTTGGTGCTTTTGTAAGAGAAGATGGAGACTCAAATTCAAAAATAAAAATTGCATAAAGTAAAAGAAAGGCCCTTTGCAGAGGGAAGTAGGGATTTGTTGAGGTGCCAGAGGTCAAAGCGAAAAATTAGAGATAAAAACATTTTGGGAGGTGTATCCATCCCACCAACGAAAGCGACTTAGAGTTCCCAACACTTTCCATGCTAGATATGCCATAGGCGGTTCCCAAACAGAAAATAAAGTTTATTCCTTTTTCCACCATTCTTTCACTTTCCATGGCTAGCCATATCCACGGTTGCCCTCCATACCAACACTTTCCAAGTAATTTATTATTTGACAACATAAAGTAAATTCATTTTTGCATTACGGGACTGGGCATCCCTAAAACCTTTGCCTTACTCTCGTGCAATGACAAGTGAATAAACACTCATCGTGAGAATAACACATCCAGCATGGAAAATATCAACCACCCGTCACCGCCCAGAGAGCGAAACAAACACACAAAAGAGGAGTTTATTTTGAAAATTAGAGATGGGACATGCAAATTTGCTTAGAACGGCAAAAGAACAATGCATATCGGTAGATATAGTGGACTCATGTGGCAAAACTGGTTTAAAGGATTTTGGATGCACAAGTAGAGATCATACTTGGTGCAAAATGAGAAGCGACCAACCAAGAAATGAATAATCTCATAAGCAAGCATTAAACATAATTAACACCGAATAATGCACCACAAGTAGGATATAATTTTCATTGCATGACTCTTTCGTACTTGCATAGGGAATCACAAACCTTAACATCAATATTCTTACTAAAGCATAATTACTCATCAATAGAACTCACATATCTCATCATCATATCTCAAAACTATTACTAAGAATCAAGTTTATTTTGTCCAATGATCTTCATGAAATTTTTTACTTTATCCTTCTTGGATATCTATCACTTTGGGACTAATTTTCATGTGTTGATTTTCATAAGCTCAAACAAATATAAGTGAAGATCATGAGCATAAAATTTTTCTTTCTCTCAAAATAATTTAAGTGAAGCAAGAGAGAATTTCTTTAAAACTTTTACTAACTCTCAAACAAATCTAAGTGAAGCAAGGGAGTATTTCTTCAAAAATAGTAAGCACACCGTGCTTAAAAAGATATAAGTGAAGCACTAGAGCAAGTCCTAGCTCATAAAAGATTCAAGTGAAGCACAAAGAGCAATTCTAACAAGTCATGATATAATTTTGGCTCTCTCAAATAGGTATCTCCAGCAAGGATTTATGACTTAAAACACAAAATAAAACAAGCAAAGACTCATGTCATACAAGACGCTCCAAGCAAAACACATATCATGTGACGAATAAAAATATAGCTTCGAGTAAAATAATGATAGTCGTTAGAAGAAAAAGGGGATACCACTCGGGGGCATCCCCAAGCTTAGTTGGTTTCTCATTCTTGGATAATAGCTTGGTATACCGGGGCATCCCAAAGCTTAGGCTCTTCTATCCTTCTTTCATCCATCGTAAGATAACCCAAAACTTGAAAACTTCAATCACACAAAACTCAACAAAACCTTCATGAGATCCGTTAGTATAAGAAAGCAAAGCACTACTATAAGTACTGTATCAAACCAATTCATATTTTTTTTTGTATTATATCTACTGTATTCAAAATTTTCTATGGCAAAAACTCATCAAAGAAAACCATAGAGCCATCAAAATAAGCACACAACACAAAGAAAATAGAATCTGTCAAAACAGAACAGTCGGTAGCAATATGATACTTTCGAATACTTCTGTAACTCCAAAAATTCTGAAAAATTAGGAAGAACAGGGTAATTTGTATATAGATCTACTTCAAAATGAATTGGCATTTTATCACGTTCTGGTGATTTTCAACAATTCTTTTTGTGAGCACCAAAGTTTCTATTTTTCAGCAAGATCAAACAACTACCACCCAAGAAGATCCTAAAGGCTTTACTTGGCACAAACACTAATTAAAACACAAAAAACACAATCATACCAGTAGCATAATTGTTCAGACACACGAGAACGGAAAGCAAAAAGCAAAAATAAATTTTATTCATTGAGTTGCCTCCCAACAAGCGCTATAGTTTTACGCCCTTAGCTAGGCATAAAGCAGGGATCTAAGTTTTGTCATCTTTGGTTCGAGATCCATAAGATGCCCTCATGATTGATTCATATGGTGGCCTGATTTTTGTTCTAGGAAAGTGTTCCATGCCCTTCCTCAAAGGAAATTGGAACTTAATATTGCCTTCTTTCATATCAATCACGACACTGATGGTGCGTAAAAACGGTCTACCAAGAATAATTGGACAAGACGGATTGCAATCAATATCATGAACAATAAAATATATGGTCACATAATTCCTATTTGAAAGAATAAGAACATCATTAATTCTTCCCATAGGCTTTTTAATAGTAGAATCCGTCAAGTGCGAACTCAAAGAACATTCTTCAAGATTGATAAGACCAAGCACGTCACATAAAGATTTCGGAATTGTAGAAACACTAGCACGCAAGTCACACAAAGAAAAACACTCATAATTTTTAATCTTGACTTTGATAGTAGGTTCCCATTCACCATATAATTTTCTAGGAATTGATACTTCTAATTTCAATTTTTCTTCCAAAGCTTTCAACATAGCATCAACAATATGTTTAGTAAAAGCATTGTTTTGTTCATAAGCATGGGGTATTTAGCATGGATTGCAACAAAGAAATACAATCAATCAAAGAGAAAATATCATAATTAAAGTCTTTGTAATCCAAAAGAGTGGGTGCATCACTAGCTATAGTTTTGACCTCTCCAAACGCACTTTCATCAATTTTCTCAACAAGATTTTCACCCTCCGAAATATTGGGACGCCTTATACCTAAAGTTGACTCTTCTCCAGTCCCTTTTTCATCAATCTTAACTTTACTAAACAAGGAATCAATAGAAGAAACACCAATCCTTTTAAGATCTTGATCACTTTTACGAAAGAAATCACTAGAGAACGCTTTTTCTAAAAAAATTCTTTTTAGCTCTAAGCATAGCGGTTCTTTTCTTACTTTCACCCATAGAAACATAAAGACCTTTAATTGATTCATCAACTTTAGGAACAAAAATTTTCAACTTGAGATTTTCCACATCAAGAGCAATTCTATCAACACTTCTAGACACATCATCAATCTTATTCAACTTTTCTTCTATGGTAGTGTTGAAAACTTTTTGCGTGTTGATAAATTCTTCAATATTGTTCTCCAGAACAGAGGTGTTCCTATTATTATTGTAAGATTGATTTCCATAGGAATTAACATAATTATTAGAGGAATTACTAGGAAAAGGCCTAGGATTAAAATTTTCCCTATAAGCATTGTTGTTGAAATTATTTCAAGAAATAAAATTCACATCTATGGCATCACTATTTTGCTCAATCAAAGTAGACAAAGGCATATCATTAAAATCAATAGGAGCACTTTTACTAGCAACCAATTTAATAAGAGCATCAACCACTGGTGCGCGTCGGTGCTATACAAACGGTTTTTAACCCCTTTCTGCGACGGCGTTTGGAACCGTCGCCAAGTGAGTGTGGGCGATAGGGGGATCCTTCCCACACGACCGAGAAACCGTCGAGGATAGGGAGCCTTGATGCATTCAGTTGTCGATATATAGCCATTGCCAATATCTCGGATATCCCTAATGCTTCATCCTTGCTACTCGTTTGTGCTCGCATTGCCATCGCACTCGGAATTTTGTGGTTTTTACCTAAAACCAGGTAGATTCCAGGCACGAGAGCTTTCCAGGCAGATTCCAGGCACGGGAGTTTTACGATGCCTGGCACATCACAAATAGTTCACACATTTAGTTTTCCTGCACCGTATGTGATAGTGTTTGACATCACACACGCTTTGCAAACGGCAACTGCGTGCATGCTTGCACACGTTTCCTCTCTGTGAACCGTCTCGGATTATGGTGTATATCGCAGACATTTGTGTTTTACTAACCGTGTGTGCCGTAATGACCCGCACAACGTAATTTCGCCCTAATTTAATTGCTGCTATTTAAAATTGTACCTAATTTAAACTTGAAAGTAGGCTATAGATTTATTCATATCCATCAGGTTCAAACAACCAATGCATTATTCGATTCACAGGTACATATGTTTAAGAATTACATAAGCACCAAATAAAGAATGATGAACCAGGGTTCTATACTTGTACTATTACAGATGGTAAAGAAAGAGGCCACATACATTCCGGTTGCTGAACAAGGTGAAGCGGAATGGCCCTATTGTGCTCTCCTGGATGCAGAAGGCATGCAGGACTCTAGTCCAACCCCTTGTGATGGCCGGCCGCCAATCATGTAGTTTCAGAGGTAATCTTGAGTAAACTGCTTCAGGATCCACAGCAAAAGAAAAAAGAATTAGATATTGTCATCTGACACAACTCATTACGGGCAGTAAAAAGAAGGCTACAGGGTTCTTACTTACCGTCCTGCAGTTCACTATTGTCTTGCATAAAGTGTAAACAAATAGTTCGATTGACATCTTTTGACCCATTTTAATAACAATGTTTATCAGTTTCCTCACTTGATGCGGGTTCATGAATATCACATTGCCCCAGACGCAGAAAGGGTCAAAGTGTGGATCTTTGGCAATGATATATGTACCTAAAAGCACCAAGTTAATATTACAAGCTAAACAACAATTGAAAAATGATGTAGTACAACACTCCATCCATCCCATTATATAAGATTTTATTACATGTATATCTAGACATCTTCATAACATTAAGATAACACTCTTCCTTGTTGCTATGTAGCCTGGGATTGCATATTTAGTCATTCAATACAATGCATGTTGCTAAACACAATTGAAAAACGAAAAGGCATGTTAACTGCAATATCTTAACAGCAACCAAATATCGTAATTCATAGTGGTATTGTTGGAACTGTTATTGATGAAATTGAACTGCATGGCAAATAGTTGCACATATAGAGCATCACATTGTGAAGAACTGAAATAAACAAGTCATAAGGACATCTCTAGGCGATCCATAAAAAGTTAAAGGACTAAAACCCTTAGTGGATATATATATACTCCAACAATGTTTGGCCTTTTCTAGTCGATCCCCTAAACTTAAGGTTGTAAACTTCAATTTGATCAAGTTCAAAGCAGGTTCAACTGAAAGTAGCATGCATTCACACATAAACATAGATAGTTTTGCATAACCAAACATAAAACATAAATTTAAACTAAGCGAAATTACTTTTGGTCGAAGTAGAGGTTGGGCCAATCCTTCCTCGTCATGTATGGTGTACCGCGAGCCGGGTCCAGGCCGGTACCGTCATCGGGGTCGTTGGGGAAGGCACTCCTCCACTCGTCGATGTCGATCTCCTCATCCTTGGAGCCCACCTCGATGCCCTCCGCACCGCCGTCACCACCGCCTTCGACCTCGTCATCGGAGGAGAGCGTGACAACCTCGCCGCCCTCCGCACCGCCGTCCTCGCCGTCTTCGACCTCATCATCAGAGGAGAGCGCGATAACCTCGCCGCCCTCCGCGCTGGCAAAGATCACCCGCTCCGCCTCCACGAGCTCCGGGTGCTGCCGGCGGAGCTCATGCATCTAGGCCTCGTCAGCGGCCTCGGCCTCGAGGCACTCCCATGCCTCATAGTCCTCCCACGCCATAGCCGAGCTCACCACCCCTGGCTCCGACGGAACGAGGTCGACCGGACGTGTGCCGAAGGGGAAATTGAGCCTAGCCGCCACGCCGTGGTAGCGGACCTACCAGTGGCCGCACTCCATGGCCGCGAGCTCGGCCATGTGGAAGCTACCGAGCCACCGGCGGGTGTGGGTCTCTCGATCTGTAATCTCGGCAACCCACGCCCCCCACCGCCGCTGCCGAATCCCGAGGTAGGACTTCGTCGGCTGCCGGGTCCGAGGGAGGCGGGGAAGTCCTTGAACCGGCGTAGGCGCGCGGCGGCGGGCAGTTTGGGGGACTGGAGATGGCGGATCAGGCCCACAGAGGACGACGGGGACACCTCGGCAGCCACCTTGCCGGCGTCGGGCGAAAAGGCCGTGATAAACCTCTTTTTGGCCATCCTCGAGCTCCCCGGCACACAGGCAGAGGTTGAGGATGGAGGTGCCGGCGATGGAGGCGACCTACCAATGGTTTTGAGGGTTGTGTGTGTCTGTGTGAGCAGAGGTTTTGGGGTGTGTGTGGAGGGGGCGGGGTGGGCAAGGTTGTGTTTGAGGAAATACTGTGGCAATTGAAATTTTTTACTAGGCAGGAGTAACAAGGCGGGGCTACTAGAAATTTGGATCAAGGGCGAGGAGATATTTTTGAGATTGCGAGGGATGCAGAGGCGGGAGTAAAATGTCGGGGCTACTGAAAATTTGAATCAAGGGATTGAAGCAGAGTGGGAGTAATAGACATCGCACACAGTCCGCACATACTAATCGTGTGCTATCAAACATTAAAACCTTCCAGGCGGTAGATATTTTCGAGATTACGAGGCAGTAATATTTTTGAGATTGCGAGGGATGCAAAGGCGGGAGCTTTTGGGGAGCAAGCGAGTGTGCTTGACACGCTGGCTGTGGACTGTAGCCGACGCACCTTCTCGTGTAAGCCATAGGCGTACTATACACCGATGGTGCTCCAAGATTTTTTGTACTAAATCTCACACGGTTGGTGATAATAAACTGTGTGGGATCTACTTGATTTGAATTATGTAATGGGGTCACAGCAGCAATGGAAGCTGTTTGAATTGTTATAACTTTTATCTGCAGTGAACATGCAACTATATGTGTGTCGCAAAAGAATTGGAATTATCCAGGGTTCGTTTGGACATTTTATACATTAAACTGGTTTTCTAGCCATTTCTAGTGCACAATTCAAAATTAAACTACATGCACATGCTCCGGTGTATATAAATTGGTTGAAAAATCATATATGCGTCCTTCAGTGCATGCTTAGGTCCCATGGAAGAAATGGGAATGAGTTTTTCGGGGTCCGTTTGGCCATTTTTATACATTAACTGGGTCTTCTATGTTGGAAATATGCCCTAGAGGCAATAATAAAATGGTTATTATTATATTTCCTTGTTCATGATAATTGTCTATTGTTCATGCTATAATTGTATTAACTGGAAACCGTAATACATGTGTGAATACATAGACCACAACATGTCCCTAGTAAGCCTCTAGTTGACTAGCTCGTTGATCAATAGATGGTTATGGTTTCCTGACCATGGACATTGGATGTCATTGATAACGGGATCACATTATTAGGAGAATGATGTGATGGACAAGACCCAATCCTAAGCATAGCACAAGATCGTGTAGTTCGTTTGCTAAGAGCTTTTCTAATGTCAAGTATCATTTCCTTAGACCATGAGATTGTGCAACTCCCGGATACCGTAGGAATGCTTTGGGTGTACCAAACGTCACAACGTAACTGGGTGGCTATAAAGGTGCACTATAGGTATCTCCGAAAGTGTCTGTTGGGTTGGCACGAATCGAGACTGGGATTGTCACTCCATATGATGGAGAGGTATCTCTGGGCCCACTCGGTAATGCATCATCATAATGAGCTCAATGTGACTAAGGAGTTAGTCACGGGATCATGCATTATGGTACGAGTAAAGTGACTTGTCGGTAACGAGATTGAACGAGGTATTGGGATACCGACGATCGAATCTCGGGCAAGTAACATACCGATAGACAAAGGGAATTGTATACGGGATTGATTGAATCCTGGACATCGTGGTTCAGCCGATGAGATCATCGTGGAACATGTGGGAGCCAACATGGGTATCCAGATCCCGCTGTTGGTTATTGACCGGAGAGTTGTCTCGGTCATGTCTGCATGTCTCCCGAACCCGTAGGGTCTACACACTTAAGGTTCGGTGACGCTAGGGTTGTAGAGATATTAGTATGCGGTAACCCGAAAGTTGTTCGGAGTCCCGGATGAGATCCCGGACGTCACGAGGAGTTCCGCAATGGTACGGAGGTAAAGATTTATATATGGGAAGTCTTGTTTTGGTCGTCGGAAAGGTTTCGCGCATTATCGGTATTGTACCGGGAGTGCCGAAAGGGGTCCGGGCGTCCACCTGCCCCAGGGGGCCACATGGGCTGTAGGGGTGTGCGCTTATATGGGCCAAGGGAACCTGCCCCAAGAGGCCCATGCGCCAAGAGATAAGGGAAAGGGAGAGTCCTAAAGGGGGAAGGCACCTCCTAGGTGCCTTGGGGAGGATGGACTCCTCCCTGGCCGCACCCTTCCTTGGAGGAAGGGCCAAGGCTGCGCCCCCCCCCCTCTCCCTTGCCCCTATATATATGTGGGGGGGAGGGAAGCCATACCCCAAGCCCTGGCGCCTCCCTCTCCCTCCCGTGACACATCTCCCTGTTCCCGCAGCGCTTGGCGAAGCCCTGTTGGAATCCCGCTACTTCCACCACCACGCCGTCGTGCTGCTGGATCTCCATCAACCTCTCCTCCCCCCTTGCTGGATCAAGAAGGAGGAGACGTCTCTCCCAACCGTACGTGTGTTGAACGCGGAGGTGCCGTCCGTTCGGCGCTATGATCATCGGTGATTTGGATCACGACGAGTACGACTCGATCAACCCCGTTCTCTTGAACGCTTCCCCTCGTGATCTACAAGGGTATGTAGATGCACTCCTTCCCTCTCGTTGCTAGTAAACTCCATAGATTGATCTTGGCGATGCGTAGAAAATTTTGAATTATTGCTACGTTCCCCAACATTCTAGGCATTTTTACGTGCATAATTCAAATTTGAACTACAAGCACATTCTCCAGTGCACCAAAGTTGGTTGGAAAATCACGTGTGTGTCCATGGGTGCATGCTTAGGTCCCATGTAAGAGTTGGGAATGAATTTCAAACACTAGGGCACTGTTGATTACCGGCAAAACGTTGAGATACCTGGCTTTTAATTCTAGTAAATCCAAAACTCGTCTGAAATTCATGAAACGTGGCATGCTATCATGGAGGGGCATCAACATGCTGTGGTGAAAGTTTTGTCCCATTTGGGGTAGGTTTGGGTATACGCTTCTCACAAACCAGAGCTTCTCACAACAAGCATGATGGTTTTCAGTAGGGAACGTCCCACCTTTGGGGACGAAACAATATCCATTGCCTCTTATTGCTTTCAAGTTTTTTCTCCTGTCAACATAGAACAACAAGAGTGTTGTGTCAATTTTTGTGATTTTTCGGGGTTCGTTTGGACATTTTTATGCATTAACTGAGTTTTCAATTCATTTATGTGCATAATTCAAATTTGAACTACATGCACATGCTCCAGTGCATATAAATTGGTTAAAAAATCAAATCTATGTCCTTGGGTGCATGCTTAGGTCCCATGCAAGAAATGGGAATGAATTTCAAACACCGGGGCACCGTTGATTGCTGGCAAAACATTGAGGTGCCTGGTTCTTAAATTCTAGTGAATCCAAAACTCGTCTGAAATTCTTGAAACTTGGCATGCTATCATGGAACGGCATCAACATGCCGTGGTAAAAAATTTGTCCCATTCGGGGCAGGTTTGGGTATATGCTTCTCACAACAAGCCTGATGGTTTCGGTAGGGAACGTCCCACCTTTGGGGATGAAACGATGTCCATTGCCTCTTGCTGCTTTCAAAAATTTTCTCGTGTCAACATAGAACAATAGGAGTGTTGTGTCAATTTTTGGGATTTTTCGGGGTTCGTTTGGACATTTTTATGCATTAACTGAGTTTTCAATGCATTTAATGTCAATAATTCAAATTTGAACTACAAGCACATGCTCCGGTGCATATAAATTGGTTGAAAAATCACATGTGTGTCCTTGGGTGAATTTCTAGGTCCCATGCAAGAGATGGGAATGAAATTCAAACACAAGGGCACTGTTGATTGCCGGCAAAACGTTGAGATACCTGGCTTTTAAATTCTAGTAAATCCAAAACTCGTCTGAAGTTCATGAAACTTGGCATGCTACCATGGAGCGGCATCAACATGCCATGGTAATTTTTTTGTCCCATTTGGGGCAGGTTTGGGTATATGCTTCTCACAAACCAGAGCTTCTCACAACATGCATGATGGTTTCAGTAGCGAACGTGCCACCTTTGGGGACGGAACGATACCCGCCTCTTATTGCTTTCAAAAAAATTATAGTGTCAACATAGAACAACCGGAGTGCTATGTTTAATTTTGGAATTGTTTGGGGTTCGTTTGGTCTGTTTTATACATTAATTGAGTTTCTGGGCATTTAATGTGCATAATTCAAATTTGAACTACAAGCACATGCTCCAGTGCACCAAAGTTAGTTGAAAAATCACATGTGTGTCCTTTGGTGAATTTCTAGGTCCCATGAAAGAGATGGGGAAGAAATTAAAACATCTAGGAGTCGTGGCTCGGCTGGAAAGATTGAGGAACTTGGTTTTTTAATTCTTGTAAATCCAAAACATGCCTGAAAATCATGAAACTTGGCATGGTGTCATTACATGGCACTAACATGTTGTGGTAATTTTTCTGTCTGATTTGCGAAGGCGAACACATTAACAATCAATAAAGTCATTTTGGAACAAGTGCTGTCACGTTACAAATCGGAAACACAAGTATTATTGAAACCGTGGGTGTTCTACTTACCAATTACGTGCCGCCACGCGTCCCCTTTTTTTATTGGCTACTAGGAGGTGCCGTGCAGGGTAGCTATGGCGTGTGATCAGACCTCTATCCACCGCGCACCTCCCTCCCAACGTCTCCATTAATGGCGCCCGAACCCTTTGTTTCACGGCGTGGCTATGTCTCACTGGACTGAGATTTAAGAGAGAAAAATGAAAATCGGAAAAGAAAGTTTTGCACGGATCTTGATGTAAGATCCGACGGACCAATATAGCTTCAACTGCGACTTATAGCAGGCATGATGAAGATAAGGACGATGACAATGGATAATAATTGTCTTACATATTTAGGAACATAATTAAAAACAGCCACATGCGGCAACACCCAAAATACACAAGGGCAAAAGAAGAAGGAAGAGAACGATCTGGCTCGTTGATCTCTGCTTTCTTGATGCGTTCCTGCAGGCCGCCGGAACTAGTCTCCGCGGCGAGCAGCGATGAGCTCTTTCTTGTCCTCAAGATGCTGCTTGAGAGCATCCACTGATTCCTCCACGAACCTTCTGCGCTCGATGCGCAGCATGGCATTCTCATCCATAAGTTTCTCGACGATGATGCCGGTCCACTTCAACAAGGCAGTGGTCTCCTCCTGCTGCTCCGCACTTCCGACGAACTTCGCCCTCAGCAGGTCAAGCTCGGCCCGGAGCTTCGCATTGCTCTCATTTAGTTGCCATATGACACCGGTAGACTGTTGAAACGAGGCTTTCAGGTCATCCTGCAACCTCGCCCAGCTAGAGATCTGATCCATATGCCTAAGGACGATGGCACACATGCGCCTGTAAGAGTCCTCGCCTGCCCGCGAGACATTTTCCCAGGCCGCCGCTGTGCGGCAGGACATCTCTGCTGCATTCGCGATGCGGCGGGACATCTCTTCTGCTTCCGCGGCGTGGTCGGACCAGTTTCCTGCATCGACGGCGCGGCGGGACCTCCATGCTGCTTCGGCGGCACTGCGGGACCTCTCTGCTGCTACGGCCACGCGGCGGGACATCTCTCGTGCTTCCGCTTCCATGCTCGCCTCTCCCTGGTGGCAATCTCTCGACCCAGAACTCACGCTGGCCATGGCAGACGCAAGGGAATGCTGATGAATGACTTGTTTGTTTTTGTGGATGAGGAGTTGAGGAGGAATGTGCAGTCATCTTGGAGTAGTAGTATTTATAACCGAGTACTAATACGCTCCTAAGTGGGAAACCGTTTAGGTTTTGATCGGTGTGAACATGTTTGCAATTTGGAATGTGACGGGACGCATGCTCAAAATTTACTGACGGTTATAAGTGCGGCACTATTCCCAGAAGGCATAACATGGGCACGCTTTCTCGGCCGCGTATGTGGTGTTTGCACCATAGGGTGCTCCGCAATAGGCAATTTCAGCATATGTCTTGTTCCAACAACCGTGTGCGCTCGTTATTACCATTGCGCATGCTTCTTTTAATTAGAATGTGTGCCCGTCCAGCGCACACACGTTGATCTGTCTAACTGTTTCTGTTTGTTGTGACTAATCGCAAACAGTTCATCCGTGTGAAGTGTATGCCATCAATCGCAGACACGTTGATCTGGCTGACCGTTTCTGTTCTGTTGCCTAATCGCAAATAGTTAATCCTTTTGGAGTGTATGCCCTCAATCGCACACACCTTTATCTAGCTGCCCGTTTCTGTTGTTCCTCCTTATCACAAACAGTTCATCCGAGTGAACCGTATGGTATATATCGCACGCACCTTCATCTGGCTGCCCGCTTCTTTTGTTCCTCCTCTTCGTAAACAGTTAATTGAACTGAAACGTATGCCCTACATCGCACACGCAACCAAAATCTGAACCGTGTTTGATGCATTCTCC
Source organism: Triticum aestivum (assembly GCF_018294505.1). NCBI lineage: Eukaryota > Viridiplantae > Streptophyta > Magnoliopsida > Poales > Poaceae > Triticum > Triticum aestivum. The sequence continues at coordinate 63,566,357 of NC_057814.1, read as the reverse complement.
ATCGCAAATGCTTTGCACCTTTTTTGGTGGGTTTTTTACACCACCGTTTGTTATTAATGCATCGCACACAGTTTCGTCGAAGGGTCTCTTATTGTAGTGTCGCGTTAGCAGCAACCTGCAATAGTGAACTTTTTCACTCAAAGAAGAAATTTCTTCAATTGAATTAACTTTTTTAGTAGTAGGAACTCTTTCGGTATGCCATTGTGAATAATTTGCCATGATATTATCAAGCAATTTGGTGGCTTCACCCAAAGTAATTTCCATAAAAGTTCCACCCGCGGCAGAATCTAAAAGATTATGAGAAACAAAATTCAACCCCGCATAATTTTTTGTATTATCATCCAAAGATTTAACCATGAGTTTGGAAATTCCTTAGCATCATTTTCATCCTTTCCCAAGATTGTGCAACATATGCTCATGTTCAAGTTGCTCGAAATTCATGATCTGGGTTCTAAGGGAAATAATTTTTGCGGGCGGAAAATACTTAGTGATAAAAGCATCTTTGCATTTATTCCAAGAATCGATACTATTGCGAGGCAAAGAAGAAAACCAAATTTTTGCAGAATCACGCAAAGAAAACGGAAATAATTTCATCTTCACCACATCATTGTCCACATATTTTTTTCTTTTGCATATCGCATAATTCCACGAAGGTATTAAGATGGGACGCGACATCCTCATTAGGAGTACCGGAAAGTTGATCTTTCATAACAAGATTCAACAAAGCAGTATTAATATCACAAGACTCCGCACTAGTGGCTGGAGGAGCAATCGGAGTGCCAATAAAATCATGTTGTTGGTATTTGAGAAATCACATAACTTGGTGTTCTCTTCAGTCATGATGACCACACAACAAGATTGCACTCAAAAACAGATCTGGCAAGAAAACGGCGAACAGGAAAAAAGAGGCGAAAAAACAGAATTTTTTTGTGAAGTGGTGGAGAGGAAAACGAGAGGCAAGTGGCAAATAATGTAAATTGCAAGGAGATGAGATTTGTGAATAGGAACCTGGTATATGTTTAAGATCCTCCCCGGCAACGACACCGGAAATTCCTTTTGATGTCACTTGAAGCTACGTCGGTATTTCCCCAAAGAGGAAGGGATGGTGTAGCACAGTGGCGGTTGGTATTACCCTCAGATATGAAACCAAGGTTATCGAACCAGTAGGAGAACCAATTAACACTACGTAAACAGCCCCTGCACACAAATAACAACACCTTGCAGCCCGACTTGTTAAAGGGGTTGTCAATCCCTTTCGGGTAACGGCGCCAGAAACGGTGCATGGACGGGAGAAAGTTGTAATAGATTGAAGAAATAGATCGCAAATAAAATGAAGTGCAGCATATTATATTTGGATTTTTGGTTTAATATATCTAAATAAAAAGAGCAAATAAAATAGATCGCAAAGCAAATATATTAGAAAGAAGACCCAGGGGACGTAGGTTTCACTAGTGGCTTCTCTCGAGAAAAATAGCAAACGGTGGGTAAACAAATTACTGTTGGGCAATTGATAGAACTTCAAATAATCATGACGATATCCAGGCAATGATCATTACATAGGCATCACGTTCAAGATTAGTAGACCGACTCCTACCTGCATCTACTACTATTACTCCACACATCGACCGCTATCCAGCATGCATCTAGTGTATTAAGTTCATGGAAAATGGAGTAATGCAATAAGAACGATGACATGATGTAGACAAGATCTATCTATGTAGAGCTAGACCCCATCATTTTATCCTTAGTAGCAATGTTACATACGTGTCCTTTCCCTTTCTGTCATTGGGATCAAGTACCGTAAGACCGAACCCAGTACCGGGCACCTCTTCCCATTGCAACATAAATAGAGCGGGCCAAACAAAACCCAAATATCGGAGAAGAAATATGAGGCTATAAGAGATCAAAGAAATTCAAATAACTTTCATGGATATAAAAAGATATAACTGATCATAAACTCAAAGTTTATCAGATCCCAACAAACACACCACAAAAAGAGTTACATCATATGGATCTACAGGAGACAATTTGTATTGAGAATTCAGCGAGAGAGAGGAAGCCATCTAGCTACTAACTATGGGCCCGAAGGTCTACAAAGAACTACTCACGCATCATCGGAGAGGCACCAATGGAGGTGGTGAACCCCATCTGAGATGGTGTCTAGATTGTATATGGTGGTTCTGGACTCTACGGCGGCTGGATGAATATTTCGTTGACTCCCCTAGGGTTCTGGTATTTTTGGGGTATTTATAGAGCAAAGAGGCGGTCTGGGGGGCACCCGAGGTGGGCACAACCCACCATGGCGCGCCTGGGCCTCCTGGTGCGCCCTGGTGGGTTGTCCCCTGCTCGGGACTCCCCCAGGTGCTACCAGGGCCCAATATCTTCCTTCTGGTCCATAAAAAATCTTCGTAAAGTTTCCTGGCATTTGGACTCCATCTGATATTGATTTCCTGCGATATAAAAAACATACAAAAAAAGCAACTGGCACTTGGCACTATGTCAATAGGTTAGTACCACAAAATGATATAAAATGACTATAAAATGATTATAAAACATCCAAGATTGATAACAAAACAGCATGGAAGAATCAAAAATTATAGATACGTTGGAACTGCAAAGACATGTCTGCGACATGAGACATCCGAAAGGAACGGAAACGAGAGATTATACATTTATCGAAGAGGGACGGTGTGATAGGTACCGTGAGGGTGTCGAGCTCAGCCAAAGACGACGCACCGCTGTGCACGTCCCATACGGAGGACGGGCTGCTATGAGCAGGTGCGAGAGCCGGTGGAGGAGCTGGTGCGGGAGCAGGTGCTGGTGCGACGCTAGTCGATCTGCTCCCGAAGAAGTTGGCAAGGGAAAGTCTGTGGCACCCCGGCTTAGACAAACCGGAACGCCCAGTATTCCAGTCTAGAGATCGAGGAGAAGTCTTCTGGAATACGGAACTGCTTAGCATAGAACAAATCAGCTCTTTATTACAAGCTATATGGATACAAGGGGATTACATTGGCATGGCAACACTACGCCTGCCACGGTTGCTCCATGCAAGCAGCAGAACGACACAAAGCAGCGGAACAACGATGACGGTGATGAAAACTCCGTAGGGACTCTGGCTGGAACGCTTATCCTAGCTTGCAAACAAGGAATCCACGACAAACAAGCAATCAAATCCGCCATGACCTGCAAACTGGCATAACATGCCCGGTCAGGACATTGAATATACTTGCAAGCTCACAGCAACCAAGACCAATCAAGACAGACAACAACATCGCAATTACAGGTTGACAAGGATTAACATGATACTCTCAGATCAATCATAGCATGAACAAGATGAACATGATACAGCTAGAACAATGTGAGCATGGCATGAACATATGAACCTGATGATACTAGCAGCAACATGATGACGCTATCATGCACCAACTTACTCTGCTCGGGTTACCTCGTAACCATCACATGCATAAGCTTACCATCACGGACATCACACGATCATCTCAGGATCCAATCAAGCTTGGTATTGTAATACCGTAGTAATCATTACATGTCCACAAGGAGCTTGACCTTTAACCGTGATTCTGGCATAACACCACAAATATACAACAACTCGGTATCCTCGATACCACGATGATCCTCTCTTGATCACAGCCAATCTCTTTCTCATCATCGAACCAGGGTTGTTATTAAGCACATTTATTATTATTGTTGTTGACCCATAGTGTGACCAGCTTTAAACTGGGCCCATATCCATGGGCGCGGCTATCGATAGATTTAACACACACTCCGCATAGGTTAGCACACTGTACCCACACCACGGAACCCATGGCCTCACACTCCCATTCGGGTGGACCAACGATGTTCCGACAAAACCGCTCTACTGCGATGACACTCTCCCAGCCACTCCGACCAACTACCCTCTAGGCTAAGTCGTGGGTGGCCCCGATGTCTACCAAAGACATCCAATGGTGATCGTAATGGCAAAACAATCAACGGTCCCAAACAGGGACAATGGTATACCAATCACAACAACGGGCACACAAGGCTTATGCCGTCCTACCCGGCCAAGGTAGCGCCCGCGCATAACCCTCCCTCGTTGGAGGCACCGGCGAGAGGCATGACAATAGACCTAGTTAGGATCCCCCCCCATAAGGCAAGTGTGGCTGCACTGGTCAACTCGATTTGGTGGCACCATGACTCAGCCAACAGTTGTTCAAGTTCATTTAAGTCCGGTTAAACTTGAATGCAAATGATTCTGAGTCGTAGAATATAACATGATGCAACTATCATGCATGATATCAACATAAGCATGGGGGTACAACATAATCCGCAAGCATATCAACAACAATAAAGCATATATCCGAATGAACATGGCATACTGACTAGCATGAACATCACAAGTATAACACTACTCAAAGCATAACATGACCACTAGCATCGGAAATAACTACCATGCAAGAACATAACAGTAATGCTACCAGGTAAGCATAACCAACTAGATGCAAAGGAAACATGCATAGCAACGGTATTGGATAACAGACGATGGTCATGCACCGAAGAACGTGATCAACACCACACATGTACTACTACCAAGCATGACACACGACAGAAAAACTATCAACTAGCTAGTACATGATAACCAGGTGCATAAAAACATAGCATGAAAGTGAACACAAATCCATAAGCATCACCGAAACGAACGATAACCGTATCAAAACAAGCAAACATTTATTAAATATTCAAGTTGAAAACCATGGCTACTGAAGCAAGTGGGTATTGTGGCTTGCCTGGGGATGAAGGATACACCAGGGAGAAGTGCGGAAAGCTCGCGGAACGAATCACCGGACAAGTTTCTCTCCCGGAGGGGGCTTATTAGCGGCAAGGACATCAAGGTCATTTTGAGTATGTCAAAACATAATGAAAGTGACACCAACAGTACGGGCTCGACGGTACAAAGACGTGGGCGTTGGATTCACCTCATTTGGAGTTGTGAGTGAAAAGTTATGGCCGTTCGTTCGTTAGGCAAAAAAACTAACATAATCTATGATTTTCTGCTCTTAACCGATGAACGTTCACAAATTAAAGGTTTCGGACGGCGGCTGAAAAACAGAAAGCGTATTTTGAGAAATATGTCTTCGCAGAAGAGAAAGCGTAAACTTGACTGAAGAGGTAGAGGAGTACACTTACTGAACTGGAAAGCATATTATAGGAACTACGCTTCCACTTGCCACGTCAGCGGAGCAGGGTCAACTCTCCGTGTTACTGAGGTCGCGTGGGGTGGAGCCCGCCTGGCCCTGACCGTCTTCAACCTCCTGCTCCGGAGCCCGCCGAGACAAGGGACGAGGCCGTCCCAACGATGACTGCCGGCGAGTCCGGCCACCGTTCGGGACGGACGACCTATCAAAATGCTCATGAGGCCAAAGCGGATCCATCCCCGGCCATGGAAGATACCCAGTAGCTCGGTAATGGCCGACGTCAGGCCTGCAGCGGAGGGGGTCTTCGGGAGGAGATGTGCATGGCGCTCTGGTGCGCCGGAGGAGGGGGTGGAGCACTGGGACGGCATACTGGTGGTGGAGGAGACGGCTAGTGGTAGAGGAAGAGTGAATGATGCTCGGGATCGCCGGTATGGAAGCGAGGCTCGCCGGCAACCGTAGCAACAAAGGAGGTTGGGGAGGCGCTCCGATGATGCTCCGAGGGGGTAGGGAGGTGTAGGGGAGTGAATTGAAGCTGGTGGAGAGCTCAGATGGCCTCGGGGAGCTTTAAATAGGCGGGGGCGAGGGGGTGGCCGCGGACGCGTGGCCGTGGCTCGGCCATGGCCACGTACCCGTGTTCAAGCCAGCTAACTCGAAGGAACGATATGGAGGGAAGCAGGAGGGGCAGGTCACAGGGCAGAAGAGGTCTAGGGGCACGGGGAGGAAATGGCGAGGGGCGAACCGAGACGAAATGGCACAGTCCGTCCGTGGGCGCGCGGTTACTGATACGTCTCCAACGTATCTATAATTTTTGATTGTTCCATGCTATTATATTATCAATCTTGGATGTTTTATAATCACTTTATAGTAATTTTATATCATTTTTTGGTACTAACCTATTGAAATAGTGCCAAGTGCCAGTTGTTGTTGTCTGCATGTTTTTTACATCAAAGGAAATCAACATCAGACGGAGTCCAAATGCAACGAAACTTCACATAGATTATTTTTTTGACCAGAAGACACCTAATGGGCCGAGGCTGCGCCTGGGGGGTGCTCCGAGGAGAGCACAACCCTGGTGCGCCCTGGTGGGTTGTGCCCACCTCGGGCGCCCCCCGGACCGCCTCTTTGCTCTATAAATACCCCAATATTCCCAAAACCCTAGGGGAGTGATACGTCTCCAACGTATCTACTTTTCCTAACGCTTTTCCTCTCATTTTGGACTCTAATTTGCATGATTTTAATGAAACTAACCCCGGACTGACGCTGTTTTCAGCAGAACTACCATGTTGTTGTTTTTGTCCAGAAATAAAAGTTCTCGGAATGGAACGAAACTTTGCGAGGAATTTTTATACAATAAACAGGAATTTCTGGAGCCAAGACCTGCCGGAGAGGGGCACCTGGGTGGGCACAACCCACCAGGGCGCGCCCCCCTCTCTTGGCGCCCCCAGGTGGGTTGTCCCCACCTGGTGGCCCCACAGACCCTGAAACCGACGCTATAAAATCCTATTTTTCCAGAAAAAATCAGTTAGAAATAATTATCGTGATCCATGAGATGGAGCCACCGTCACCTCCTGTTCTTCATCGTGAGGCCAGATCTGGAGTCCGTTTGGGTCTCCGGAGAGGGGGATCTTCGTTCTTCATCATCACCAACCCTTCTCCATCGCCAATTCCACGATGCTCCCCACCGAGAGTGAGTAATTCCATCATAGGCTCACTGGTCGGTGAGGAGTTGGATGAGATTCATCATGTAATCGAGTTAGTTTTGTTAGGGCTTGATCCCTAGTATCCACTATTTTCTAAGATTGTTGTTTCTATGACTTTGCTATGCTTAATGCTTGTCACTTTGGGTCGAGGTGCCATGAACTCAGATCTCAACCGTTTATGTTAACATAATTATATACATATTTTAGATCCGATCTTGCAAGTTATAGTCACCTACTACGTGTTATGATCCGGCAACCCCGGAGTGACAATAGTCAGGACCACTTCCGGTGATGACCGTAATTTGAGGAGTTCATGTAATCACTATGTGTTAATGCTTTGTTCTAGTTCTCTATTAAAAGTAGGCCTTAATATCCCTTAGTTTCCAATATGGAGCCTGCTACTACAGGAGGGTAGGACAAAAGATGTCATGCAAGTTCTTTCCATAAGCACGTATGACTATTTACGGAATACATGCCTACATTATACTGACGAACTGGAGCTAGTGCCGTATGACTATTTACGGAATACCGTCCAACAAGTCACCGATCCAATGCCTATGAATTTATCTTATATTGTTCTTGCTAAGTTACTACTGCTATCATCACTATTACACTGTCTACAAAATACTGCTATCACTGTTACTGTTACCATTGCTGTTGTTACTACTATCAAAACTATCATACTACTTTGCTACTGATTACTTGCTGGAGATAATTAATCTCCAGGTGTGGTTGAATTGACAACTCTGCTGCTAATACCTTCAAATGTTGTTTGGCTCCCCTTCTATTGAATCTATAAATTTGGGTTCAATACTCTACCCTCGAAAACTGTTGCGATCCCCTATACTTGTGGGTTATCAAGACCTTTTTCTGGCGCCGTTGCCGGGGAGCATAGCAATATTTGTTGAGTCACTTGGGATTATTATCATATTATAATATGAAGAATCTGAAGGATCCTAAGACTAAGATTTATCCCTCTAAGACGAGGGGAGGTAAGGAACTGCCATCCAGTTCTCGCTTCAGATTCACCTTGTGTTATGAGTAAACTTGCAACACCACCACATGCTATCAATTCTAATATGTCGCAAGTTATTGATGATGCTACTTCTGCAATGGATAATGCTTATGATGATGCTAGTACCTTGCTTGATAATGATGATGTGCCACTTGGTGAATTTCTTGATGAACAAATTGCTAGAGTAATACAACATGATGTTGTTGAATCTGATGATGAGCATGAAAATGAAACACCTTCTAGAACTAGCCTTCCTAGATATGAATTTCCTAAGGTACCGGAAGGTTATGTTATGAATGAGGAGACAACTAGAGATATTCTTGCTTGTAAGGATAGAGATGATCTAGAGAAATTACTATGCAAGTATAAAGAAAAATCTCTAGATGCTAGAATGGAATATGATCCTAAGTTTGCTACTTCACCGACCTTTATTGATGATAAGGATTATGAATTCTCTGTCGACCCAGAGTTAATTACGTTGGTTGAATGTAATCCTTTCCATGGTTATGAAACTGAAACTGTTGTGGCACATCTTACTAAGTTGAATGACATAGCCACTCTTTTTACTAATTATGAGAAAACTCGCTATTACTTTATTCTCAAATTATTTCCTTTCTCATTAAAGGGTGATGCTAAAGCTTGGTACAATACTCTTACTCCTGGTTGTGTGCATAGTCCCCAGGACATCATTTATTACTTCTCTGAAAAATAGTTTCCTGCCCATAAGAAACAAGCTGCCTTACAGGAAAATTTCACTTTGGGCAAACTAAAGAAGAGAGTCTCCCACAAGCTTGGGGGAGGCTTTGCCAGTAACTTAATGATTTACCTGATCATCTTCTTAAGAAAAATGAAATACTTGATATCTTCTATAATGGACTAACCGATGCTTCTAGGGACTTCCTAGATAGTTGTGCTGGTTGTGTTTCCAGGGAATGAACTGTTGGGCTAGTTGAAGAATTATTGAATAACATATTGAAAAAGTATGACGATTGGACTCTTCCTGAACCACCGGCTAAACCCACTCCAAAGAGGAGGGGTATATTATATCTCACTCCTGAAGATATGCAAGAGGCAAAGAAATCTATGAAGGGAAAATGTATTAAAGCTAAGGATGTTAAAAATGTACCTGCTATTGAAGAAATACATGGGCTTAATACACTACCACTGCCGAAGGTGATAGAGGTAAATTCTCTAATGAAATACAATGATAATGAGAATCCTCACAATATGCATCCTAGTCAATGCCTTTATGAGTTTGAAAACTACATTAGAAAACAATATCACTTCAATGCAAATGGTATTTAGAATCTCAAAGGATGTTAGAGGTGTTGGAAAACATGCTTCTATGGTACAAACATAGTTAGAACAAATTGCTAAATCACAAAGAGAATTGCTTGATGAAATGAATAATAATATACATGACTTTGCTGTTAGAGTTGCAACTAGAGGAGGTAAAATGACTCAGGAACCACTTTATCCTTAGCTTTAATACTTAGGGACACCAAAAAAGAATTGAACAAGATTCAAAAAGAAATAACACCACTGCACCTAGTCCTTCTAAAAAGAAAAAGAAGAAGAAAAATGATAGGACTTTGCAAGCTTCTAGTGAACCTGAAGTAGAAAAACCTCCTGATAATGATAATGAAACTTCTATCTCTAATGCTGAAACTCAATCTGGTAATGAACATCCACCTAGTGATAATGAAAAAGATAATGCTGATATTCATGAAGATACCCAACCAAATAATGAAAAAGAACCAGATAATGATGTTGATCTAGAAACATGTGTTGGTCTTGATAACCCACAACCTAAGAATAAAAGGTATGATAAAAGAGACTTCATTGCTAGAAAACACGATAAAGAAAGTGAATCGTGGGTTCAAAAACCTATGCCTTCTCCACCCAAGTCAACTAAAAAGAAAGATGATGAAGAATTTGAACGCTTTGCTGAAATGCTGAGGCCAGTCTTTTTGCATACTCGCTTGACTAATATCTTGAAAATCCCTCCTTATGCAAAGTATATGAAAGACATCATCACTAATAAGAGAAAAATACCAGAAGCTGGAATCTCCACTATGCTTGCTAATTATACTTTCAAAGATGGAGTACCTAAAAAACTTGGAGATCCAGGAATACCAACTATACCTTGCTCTATGAAAAAGAATTATGTGAAAAATGCTTTGTGTGATTTAGGAGCTGGTGTTAGTGTTATGACTTTCTCTTTATATAAAAGACTTGACTTGAATAAACTCACACCTACTGAAATATCTTTGCAAATGGCTGACAAATCAACTGCCATACCTATCGGTATCTGTGAGGATGTGCCCGTTGTTGTTGCTAATGTTACTATTTTTTACTGACTTTGTTATACTTGAGATGCCCGAGGACGACAACATGTCGATTATCCTTGGTAGACCCTTCTTGAATACTGCAGGAGCTGTTATTGATTGCAATAAAAGTAAGGTCACTTTTCATATTAATGGTAATGAGCATACGGCACTTTCCGAAGTAACAATTCCAAGTGAATGGTATTAATGTTATAAAAAATCTCCGAAAATCACTATTGGAAGTTGTCAAATACCTATACCTACTGTCAAAAAGAAATATGAAATGCTTATTGTTGGGGACATTCATATCCCCATTGAGGTAACTTAGTGACTTACGAAAATTCTTCGGTTTCATGCTAATCAAAAGTGGTTGCTAATAAGACTTGATCAACCTTATTAATGAATCATTTTTGAGCGGTATGAAGTTGATGAATTTAGTAAGCACTACCTTCTGTCCTTACTTTTTGTTTTCTATTTTTACTAGTTAAATAAAATAAAATGTCATGTTTTGTCTGTTTTCTGAATTTCCCGTGCAATAAAAAAATGACCCAAAAATAAAAGTTCTCAGAATGCTCTGAAAATTTAATACGATTTTTTTCTGAATATTTCTGAATTTTTGGTGCAAATAATATCAGAGGGAGGTGCACCAGGTGGGCACAACCCACCTGGGCGCGCCAGGATCCCCAAGCGCGCCCCGGTGGGTTGTGGTCCCCACATGGGCCCCCTCACTTATCTCTTCATCCCACATCATCACTTACCTCCATAAAAAATTCTCATTTGCTCTCTCTCCAGTGTTCTTGCCCTCAACCCCGCAGATTTCGATCTCCTTGCTCGAAGCTCCGTTTCCGAAACTATTTTGGGGGATTGTTGCTTGGTATGTGACACCACCGTTTTTCCAATTAGTTTTCGTTTTAGTGGTTTATATTTTGAATAATTAGCTACTCTTGGTGCTGCTGTAGATGAGCTTGCATGTTGAATTCTTAGAGTTCTAAGTAGTTTGAATGCTTGCTATGGCCTCTATGTATCCCTATGAGTAGTTGCTACCAATTTTGTGAAGTTTTGTTGAGAAAATTTTGTGGAATAAAAATTTCAGAATTTTTGTTCATAGGAAAAAAGATGAACATCTTTAGGAAATTTGCCTCCAAGAAGAACTCCAAGTGTGTTATTGGGGAGTCATTTGACAGTGATCTCCATCCTCGGAGGTTGGCGGAGGTGCGGCCGTGCGAATGGCCGCACACCCAGTTCATGGAAGAGGCTGGAATCCTTCAGGAGTTCACACAATATGTTGCTAATGCCGGCATCACCGACTTCATCGCAGATGAGTGTGACCAGCATAAAATCCTCACAAACATCTTTTTTCAAAGTTTTACTTTCTTTCCTAGGAATAATCCTCTTGAAGTGAGCTTTGATTTATATGCTGAAAACCATCAGATACCACTTACTGAATTTTGCAACATATGCATGATCCTGTCTGATGGGAGCTTAGCTTAGCCTAGGCTGGCTGAGTTTGAGGCCTCTTATCGCACTTTGACAGTGGGAGATGAGAGAGGGGTGTCAGCTACCACTGCCACTGGCTTGCATTTTCCTGCTCTTCATTACTTTGCACTTTTCATTACAAAATGCTTGTTTGCTAGGGAGAAGGTGGGTGCACTTCGTTCACCAGACCTTGCTGTTTTACGTCGTGCATTAGAGGGCGACAACACTCATAGCTTGGATGCTATTGTGGCTCGTCGCCTCCATATTAATAAATCCCAGGGTAAAATACATGGTGAGATTTTTGCTACTTGTTTGGCAGCTCACTTTAATATTGAGATACGCCCTCATGATTACCCTCTGACCAAGGTTTACCTAGACCGTGCAGCCATGGAACACCATCATTTTCTTGCACGAGATTATCCTAACATCCCTATTCCTTATAACCTGGTTTTTAGTGTTACAACTCGTGATATTATTCCATTGCCTGCTCCTGCTTTGTTTGATTCTGTTGCCAGGGGCGGATATATGATTATGACTGCGGATATCATTGCCTACCGGAACGCTCTGGCTGCTGCAGAGGAGGAGGAGGAGCCTCAGCAGTGGGATGAGTGGATGCCCGCTCCTCAGTACCCCTACTACCATCCAGGCTACTAATCGACTATAAAGTTAGGCCAAAAGCCTAAGCTTGGGGGAGTACGTGTTCTCACCAACATTACATTCATGTCCACTTATTCTCATTTGTTGGTGTTCACACTTTTTAATTGTATCATCCATGCTTAGATTTATTTCCTTGCTTTCTTCTTGTGTGTTTGAAAAACTTTAGAAAAACCAAAAAAATTATTGTAGTAGTTTACTTTCTATGCATGCTTAGTAGTAGCACTTAAAAGAAAACCCAAAAAGATTTCCTTGTTCTTCTTTTGCTTGTTGGGAGCTTTCCTGTGTAAATAGTTTTTCTCGTTTTTGCTTTTCCCTTTTATTTGATTGTTCAAGAAAACCAAAAACTGTGAAAACATTTCAGTGTGTTTCTCTGAATTTTTTTTCTATTTATTCGAGTCTTACCCAGGAAAACACCACGATGAAAATGTTGAGTGGCTCTCATATGAATAAATTTTAATCTAACAAAGAGCCCATTTTACCTTGTCTCCTGTTGAATAAAATGTTTGCAGATTCCAGCTTAGTCTACGGCACTCTTGCACTATTATTATTTTCATATCGTTCAGTCGTGCAAGTGAAAGGCAATAATGACGACATTCGATGAACTGGCAGTGGCAGAGAGAAACGTGTATGAACTGGACTTGTTCTGTTTGTGTAAATATGTTTAACCTAGTATCCATGATTCAGCCCATTATGATTAAACATGTTTGCAATGACAATTAGAGATTATAGTTTCTCATCCGATGCATAAGTAGCTAGGAGTCGATAATGATTTATCTTGGCTATCAACATTACGTTAAAATGATTGTGATGTTGTATGATGATATGGTATCCTCCTCTGAATATTCGAGTGGCTTGACTTGGCACATGTTCATGCATGTAGTTGAATCAAAACCAACATAGCCTCAATGATATTTATGTTCATGGTGTTCATATCCTAATCATGCTAGTGTCCAATGTTTCATATGCATAATGCATGTTTATGACCGTTGTTGCTCTTTAGCTGGCCGCTTCTCAATCTATTTGCTAGCCTTCGCCTATACTAAGTGGTAATTCTGCTTGTACATCAACAACCTTGAACCCAAAGTTATTCCAGATGAGTCCACCATGCCTACCTATATACGATATTACCCTTCCGTCCTACGTAAATTTGCATGTGTCACCTCTAAAAACAACAAATAAAAATCCTTTTTGTGTGCCTGGATCGTTCATGGAACGACAGGAGGTGGTCGGTATCTTCCATGCTAAGCGGGTTATTCTCAGGTCGAGTGTTTATTCGCTCGCCATCGCACGAGAAAAGGGCGGTAATAGGGATTCCCAGTCCCGAACTAAAAATGCAAATAATTAAATGAAACTCCCCCGAGACTGTTGTTGGTATGGACGGCACCTGTTGTTTCAGACAAGCCGTGGAGTGTGATTGATGGTGGAGGGGGAATAAACCTTTACTTTTATCGCTTGGGAACCGCCACTAGCGTGCTTAGCATGGAAGATATTGATAACTGATGGTCATGAAGTAAATGAGAAGGGTGTATGTCTCAAAATATCATTTACCTCTTTTTTAAAACTTGAGCTCTGGCACGTCTGCAAATCACTGCTTCCCTCTGCGAAGCGACTATCTATTTATTTTTATATTGTGTCATCACCTTCTAAAACAAGCGCCAGAACCTGAGAGCACAGCTGTCATGACTTATGCATTGTGTGTACCTAATGTGGGGTGCATCATGACTGGATCTTTTCTACCGTGAATTACAATGTTTAGTCGCTGCTTGAACTTTGGAGGTGCTCTGCATTTATGTTTTGCGGTCTTAGAAAGGGCTAGCGAGATACCACTATTGTCATATTATATCTTGGTTGTTTTGACAACGTGTTGCTGTTTGAGATATCTTATTATTGCTCACTAGCTGATTATGTCATTGATATGAGTTAATATAATCTTTAAGAGTTATTGTTGGCATGGTTAGTTATAATGTTGGCTGAAAACCTGGGTGCTGTTTAAGCTTATTGATGCAAACAAGAGCAAAAGAGTTCGTAAAAGTTTTTCTTTTTCACTTTCAGTTTATTAACTGAATTGCTTGAGCACAAGAAAAGGTTTAAGCTTGGGGGAGTTGATATCTCTCCAACGTATCTACTTTTCCTAACGCTTTTCCTCTTGTTTTGGACTCTAATTTGCATGATTTGAATGAAACTAACCCCGGACTGACGCTGTTTTCAGCAGAACTACCATGGTATTGTTTTTGTGCAGAAATAAAAGTTCTCGGAATGGAACGAAACTTTGCAAGGAATTTTTATACAATAAACATGAATTTCTGGAGCCAAGACCTGCCGAAGAGGGACACCTGGGTGGGCACAACCCACCAGGGTGTGCCCCCCTCTCTTGGCCTGCTCAGGTGGGTTGTCCCCACCTGGTGGCCCCGCAGACCCTGAAACCGACGCTATAAAATCCTATTTTTCCAGAAAAAATCAGGGAGAAAGAATTATTGTGATCCACGAGAAGGAGCCACCGTCACCTCCTGTTATTCATCGTGAGGCCAGATCTGGAGTCTGTTTGGGGCTCCGGAGCGGGGTATCTTCGTTCTTCATCATCACCAACCCTTCTCCATCACCAATTCCATGATGCTCCCCACCGGGAGTGAGTAATTCCTTCGTAGGCTCGCTGGTCGGTGAGTGATACATCTCCAACGTATCTATAATTTATGAAGTATTCAAGCTATTATACTATCCTTCTAGGATGTTTTATATGCATTTATATAATATTTTATATGATTTTTGGGACTAACCTATTAACCTAGAGCCCAGTGCCAGTTTCTGTTTTCTCCTTGTTTTAGAGTATCACAGAAAAGGAAAACTAAACGGAGTCCAATTGACGTGCCACTTGACGGATATCATTTTTGGACCGGAAGAAGCCCACGGAGTACCAGAAACAGGCCAGAAGAGTCCCGGACTGCCCACGAGGGTGGGGGGCACGCCCACCCCCCTAGGGCGCGCCCCCTGCCTCGGGGACAGCCCGGAGACCCCCCTGACGTGAAATCAATGCAAAACTCTTCTATATGTACCCAAACTTCCAGAAAGAAACCTAGATCGGAAGTTCCACCGCCGCAAGCCTCTGTAGCCACGAGAAGTCAATCTAGGCCCTCTCCGGCACCCTGCCGGAGGGGGCCATCATCACCGGTGGCCATGGAGGAGTATCCCGAAGGGGCCATCATCACCATGAAGGCCAAGGACCAGAGTGTGGAGGCCATGGAGGAGGAAGCACAAGGGGGAGAACCTCTCCTCCTCTCTCTTGGTGGCACCGGAGTGCCATCGAGAGGGGAATCATCGCCGCGGTGATCGTCTTCATCAACATCACCACCCTCATCTCTTTTACGCGGTCCACTCCCCGGCACCCCGCTGTAATCCCTACTTGAACATGGTGCTTTATGCCACATATTATGATCCAATGATGTGTTGCCATCCTATGATGTTATGAGTAGATATCTTTTGTCTTTGGGTTGATTGATTATGTAGATTGGTATGAGTTGTATGTTTTACTTTGGTGCTGTCCTATGGTGCCCTCCGTGTCGCACAAGCGTGAGGGATTCCCGCTGTAGGGTGTTGCAATACGTTTATAATTCGCTTATAGTGGGTTGGTGAGTGACTGAAACACAAACCCGAGTAAGAGGGATTGTTGCGTATGGGAATAAAGAGGACTTGATACTTTAATGCTATGGTTGGGTTTTACCTTAATGATCTTTAGTAGTTGCGGATGCTTGCTAGAGTTCCAATCATAAGTGCATATGATCCAAGTAGAGAAAGTACGTTAGATTATGCCTCTCCCTCATATGAAACTTCAATAGTGATTATCGGTCTTGTTAATAATTGCCTAGGACAATTCCGCACACCGATCCACCATCATTCCACACTCGCTCTTTATAATATTTAGTAATATATTCTAACTTTATGATAACAACACCTACTTTTATATTTTAGCTCTCCGATACCATGCAAAGTTATCCTCTTCATACCCACAACGTAGTTTTATTTCTCGTTTCTAGTTGGAAGCAAACGTTCAGTGCACGTAGAGCCGTATCAGTGGCTGATAAAGCTTGAGAGAATATTGATCTTACCTTTAGCTCCTTGTGGGTTCGACACTCCATACTTATCACTTCCACCTTTGGAAATTTCTACGATGATTCCCTGCACTTGGGGATTATCAGTGAGGAGTTGGATGAGATTCATCATGTAATCGAGTTAGTTTTGTTAGGGCTTGATCCCTAGTATCCACTATGTTCTAAGATTGGTGTTCCTATGACTTTGCTATGCTTAATGCTTGTCACCTTGGGCCCGGGTGCCATGAACTCAGATCTGAACCGTTTATGTTATCATAATTATATCCATGTTTTAGATCCGATCTTGCAAGTTATAGTCACCTACTACGTGTTATGATTCGGCAACTCCGAAGTGACAATAGTCGGGACCACTTCTGGTGATGATCGTAGTTTGAGGAGTTCATGTATTCACTATGTGTTAATGCTTTGTTCCGGTTCTCTATTAAAAGGAGGCCTTAATATCCCTTAGTTTCCAATATGCACCCCGCTGCCACGGGAGGGTAGGACAAAAGATGTTATGCAAGTTCTTTCCATAAGCACGTATGACTATTTACAGAATACATGCCTACATTATATTGACGAACTGGAGCTTGTGCCATATCGCCCTAGGTTATAACTATCTCATGATGAATATCATCCAACAAGTCACCGATCCTATGCCTATGATTTTATCTTATATTGTTCTTGCTAAGTTACTATTGCTATCATCACTGTTACAGTTGCTACAAAATACTGCTATCACTGTTACTGTTACCATTCCTGCTGTTACTACTATCAAAACTATCATACTACTTTGCTACTGATTATTTGTTGTAGATAATTAATCTCCAGGTGTGGTTGAATTGACAACTCAGCTGCTAATACCTTCAAATATTCTTTGGTCCCCTTGTGTTGAATCTATAAATTTGGGTTGAATACTCTACCCTCGAAAACTGTTGCGATCCCCTATACTTGTGGGTTATCAGGGAGTCGACGAAAATCAATTCCAGCCGCCATAGAGTCCAGAACCAGTAGATCCAATCTAGACACCAAATGGATGGGGTTCACCACCTCCATTGGTGCATCTCCGATGATGCGTGAGAAGTTCTTTGTAGACCTTCGAGTCCGTAGTTAGTAGCTAGATCGCTTCCTCTCTCTCGCTGAATTCTCAATACAATGGTCTTTTGGAGATCCATATGATGTAACTCTTTTTGTGGTTTGTTTGTTGGTATCTGATGAACTTTGAGTTTATGATCAGTTATATCTTTTTATATCCATGACAATATTTGAGTTTCTTTGATCTCTTTTATGCATGATCTCTTATAGCCTCATATTTCTTCTCTAATATTTGGGTTTTGTTTGGCCAACTTGATCTATTTATCTTGCAATGGGAAGAGATGCTTTGTAGTGGGTTCAATCTTACGGTTCTTGATCCCAGTGACAGAAGGGGAACCGAAACGTATGCATCGTTGCTACTAAGGATAAAACGATGGGGTCTATCTCTACATAGATAGATCTTGTCTACATCATGTCATTGTTCTTATTGCATTACTCCGTTTCTCCATGAGCTTAATACACTAGATGCATGCAGGATAGCGGTCGATGTGTGGAGTGATAGTAGTAGATGCTGGCGGGAGTCAGTCTACTAATCTTGGATGTGATGCCTCTATAATGATCATTGCCTGGATATCGTCATGATTATTTGAAGTTCTATCAATTTCCCAACAGTAATTTGTTTACCCATCGTTTGCTATTTTTCTCGAGAGAAGCCACTAGTGAAATCTACGGCCCCCGGGTCTCTTTCTCATAGTATTTGCCTCTGCAATCTATTTTCCTTTGCATTTATTTTCAGATCTATTAAACCAAAAGTAAAAAAATACCTTACTGTGTTTTATTTTATTTGCAATCTATTTATTCCATCTATTACATATTTTTCCCGTCCGCGCACCAATTTCTGGCGCTGTTACCCAAAAGGGATTGACAACCCCTTTAACACATCGGGTTGCGAGTGGTTGTTATTTGTGTGCAGGGGCTGTTTACGTTGTGTTGCTTGGTTCTCCCACTGGTTCGATAACCTTGGTTTCTTTACTGAGGGAAATACCTATTGTCGCTGTGCTGCATCATCCCTTCCTCTTTTGGGAAATACCGACGTAGTCCTAGCAGATATCAGCGACGAGCGCCAGCGAGCGAGCTGCCGGAGGGGGAGAGGGGTCCGTGAAGAAGAGGACGGCGAGGCAGACCTGCTAGGCATGCCCACACTCGCTGAGACACCGAGCAGAGGAGGGGCCCGAGCAAAACGATGGTCTGGGCGCGGTCATTGCATGGCAAAACGGTGGTCACCGCGTGCAAACAACGCTTACCCATGCTCTAATCGGCTAAACCATGTCTGCTGGATAGGGCGTCCTACGAAGAAGGCCGTGAAGCAAAGAAACAAGCACAAGGGCTGAATTGGTGAATAGAGCTTCCAGTGTTTCAGTCGCAGAGCAAGATGTTTGTAGTTTGTTGTGACTCACATGCTTGGCTATTACTAATGAGCTTCGACTGGGGTTGATCACTCACTAAGGTGATTAAGATGGCAAGGTTTTAGCTCAAGAAGAGGAGTTTAGATAACACTTGTTGTAGAAAGGGCCCTACTGACCAGATTTGGAAATGAGGCAGTAGCACTCACATAAATGATTGTCTTAAGCTGAAATTTTATGTAGATGAGTCTACCATTTGGATACACCAAAATAGTACTTCCTTCATAAAGCATCCCTCTAGATAGAATCTTAGGAAAATTCTTGAGGGAAAATGGCTTAATGAAATGTGCCCAAATTTTGTGGAGATAGGTTATATCGGTAGGAGAAGGTCCTGGAAAATTTTCAGCCATAATGGAGCAAGATAAAATATACTTGCTTCACTAACTGAAAATTTGGACAGAAACAAAGAATTGAACGTGTGCTCACATGGATGCATGAAATGAGCTCAAATTTTCAGGAGAGCTTTTATTTGATGATATGAAGGACCATGCAAATTTCAACTCATTTGGATCACTCTAGCTAGTACTTCCTTCACAATGAATTCCCTCACATAGGAACTTTGAAAATTTTCTCAGGAAGGTTCACTAGGCAAATTAAGTTGAATTTTGGCATGAGGCAATTATTTGGACATGGAAAGGTGTCCAAAAAGTTTGGGGTCAATCAAGCAAAGATAAATGACACTTCCTTCTCAAAAAGCCAATGATGGGCAGAATGAGAAAAGAAATATTTATGAATTATCTTTAATGATGACAAGGAAGGATTTTGACATATTTGAGCAAGATATGACCCCAAAAAATTATGAGAATTATTTGGGAATTTTGGGAGTGATAGAAATATAGGTTGCTTCACAACCTAGGGCAAAAAGGATTATTCCTTTAGCAGAAAAAGGAATATTCCCAAGGAAAACAATGTTGAGTTTGGGCGAAGATGAAAATGGCAAGGTCTTGGGATGGATATGGGGATGACAAGCCACACTGGAAAGGAAGAAGAGGTCATCTTCTCCAGTTTCCAGACCACAAAGCCAAAGAAAAAGAAAACTCAAGCAAAATACTTAGAAAATCAAAAGGAAAAAGAAAGGGCCAAAAATCAGGATGTGACAAACCTTCGCCCCTTAAAGAAATCTCGTCCTTGAGATTTGGTTGCTCCGAGAACAAGTATGAATATACTTACTTAAGGAAACCGTTTTCCCTTTACTGATTGTTCCCCATTGAGTTTCATATGACGAGACTCCCCAGTTCTGGGGTGGTTTCTGTAACACCCGGATAGTTATGCTACAATGAACCTCTGCTAATGATGCCACGTCACCTTCGTTACTGGTGCCAATCTCGCGTTAGTTTAAGAAATCGATTCAAATGCAAATTCAAAATCAAGCAAACAATAAAAGTTTTCAAAAAAATTAAAACTAAAATGTTCGAAGTGAAACAAATATTGCATAGGTAATTTTGGTGAAGAAACCACACTTTTATAAAAGTGTAAAATACTAAAAAAAAGTTTTAAACATTAGCAAAAACAATAAGTTGAATGCCTTTTACAATAAATAAAATATTAAACTATGTTAATTACTTGCCCAAACTTATGTGGCAGTAGCCTATTTATTACACTAAAGTAGGGACTACTTTTGTAGTTTATAAAACTATAAATAAAAAGAGGAACTAAAATTAAAACAAAAAAGGAAAAGCAAAACAAAAGAAATACAAAAACAATAGGAAATATAAAATAAAAACTAAAAATAAAATAGAGCAACACCCCCCCCCCAACTGGGCCTCAGCCCAGCCAGCGGCCTACCAGGCCGGCCCACCCCACTCCCCTATATGGCCTACCCCAGCCTCTCCCGAAACCCTAACCCCCTCACTCACCCCCTCGCTCTCCACTCCCCCTCCCCCGATCCAGATCGGATCGGGGCATGATGCCGCCGTGCGCCGCCGCCTCGCCCTCGTCCGCGTCGCCGCCACCGGAGCCCCGCCGTTCGTCGGACGTCCCCATCCTCCTACTCAACCCCCGCTGCCCGAACCCCTACACCACCCCGTGAGCCCCCCCCCTCTTTCCTCCTTTTCCCGGGGTCACCGCCACTCACTTGCGCGCACGCCCGCGCTCGCGCCTGGCCTCGCCTTGCTGCTGCTCCTCGTAGCCTCTATCGTCCGCTCGCCTCACCCGCACGCCCGTTGCCCATTCCCCGCTCGCCGTGCCCCACGGCCTCGTCCGCATCCCCCTGGCGCCGATTGGCCGCCCTTGCTCGTCCAGCGCGAACGCGCCCACGCGGGGATGCGCCCGCAGCCGCCCGCTGCTTCCGTTGCCACCCGCCGTAGCCGCCGCCCGTGGCTGCTCCGGCACAGCCCCGTCTGTGCCGCGCTCCCCACTACTGCTTGCCGTGACCCGCAACCGACGTTGCTACTACTGCTGTTTGCTGCCCTCCGCTCACGCTGCCGCCGCCCCCTACCTCTGCCTACGGCCTCGCCCGCGCCTTGGCCGCCTCTGGCCGCGCCCACACACGCGCGACCACACATGCCCGCGTCATCCGCCCCGCTCCGCCGCGCCGTCTGGCCCCGCTGCGCGCCTGCTCCGCCCCGCCCCTGACCCTGCACGTCGCCGCCCTTGGCCACTGACCCCGACCGCACCGCTCCCGTTGTGCCCCCGGCCAAACCTCGCCGGCGCCCTACCGCGGCCGCTGTCCGGCGGGCCGCGCCTGACCCGTCTCGGGCGCCTGGGGCCCACGCCCGTTCGGGCGGCGCCTGCGCCTTGCACCTAGCACCCGGCTCCCGTTAAGGCCCCTTGCCCAATGACAGCCGGGGCCCACCCCTAGAACGATATAAAAAAAGAATCAAAAAAATTGATAATAAGTAAAAAATATATTAATTAATTAGTTAATTAACTTAATTGATTAGGTTTAACTAAACTAATTAAATTTATTACCCTAATAACCTAGTTAGACTAAATTAACTAGTTAGTTAATGTAACAGCGAGTGACAGGGGGGCCCACCCCCTGTTGACCAGTCAAACGTTGACTGGTCAACTGGGACCCCCTGGCCCACCTGTCAGCCTCTGGTACACTTCAGTGTACGCGGAGCTGGGTGCACCTAGCATTTAGCTATTTAATTTCGAATTAATAATGATTCCAGAATATTACTAAAACTTGCAAAAATCATAATAAATAATCCGTAATTCGGATGAAAATAGTTTGTACATGAAAGTTGCTCAGAACGATGAGACGAATCCGAATACGCATCCCGTTCATTCGCCACACATCCTTAGCATAGCGAACACGCAACTTTCCTCCTCTGGTTCATCTGTCCGAAAACGTGAAACACCGGGGATACTTTCCCGGATATTCCCCCCCCCCTTCGTCGGTATCACCTACTACTACATTAGGTCACCTCTAGCACCGCGTAATGCCATGTTACACTTTGCGATGCTTTGATTGCTCTGATATTTATTGTGTTCCCCCTCCGTTACTTCTTTCCGGTAGACCCCGAGACTGCCGGCGACCCCTAGTTCGACTATGGTGTTGACGACCCCTCCTTGACAGAGCAACCAGGCAAGCCCCCCCCCTTTATCACCAGATATTGCCTATTCCTTCTCTCTACTGCTTGCATTAGAGTAGTGTAGCATGTTACTGCTTTTGTTTAATCCTATTCTGATGCATAGCCTATCATTGTTGCTACAGTTGTTACCCTTACCTGCAATCCTAAATGCTTAGTATAGGATGCTAGTATTCCATCAGTGGCCCTACATTCTTGTCCATCTGCCATGCTATACTACTGGGTCGTCATCACTCGGGAGGTGATCACGGGCATATGCTATATACTTTATACTGTTACATTACTTATGATATTGTTCGGAGATGGGGGCTGATGGGGCAGGTGGCTCCATCCCGGTAGAGGTGGGCCTGGGTTCCCAACGGGCCCCGACTGTTACTTTGTGGCGGAGCGATAGGGCAGGTTGAGACCACCTAGGAGAGAGGTGGGCCTGGCCCTGGTCGGCGTTCCGGATACTTCAATTAACACGCTTAACGAGATCTTGGTATTTGATCTGAGTCTAGCCACTGGCCTATATACACTAACCAACTACGCGGGAATAGTTATGGGCACTCGACGTCGTGGTATCAGCCGAAGCCTTCTTGACGTCAGCGACTGAGCGGCGCGCGCCAGGTTGGACCGCGTAAGGCAACTTCCTTTGTAATGGAGGTTGCTAGGTCTGCTCTCCGGCCGCCCATGCAACATGCAGGTGTGCAATGGGCGATGGGCCAAGACCCCTGCGCGCATAGGATTTAGACCGGCGTGCTAACCTCTCTGTTGTGCCTAGGTAGGGCTGCGACGTGTTGATCTTCCGAGGCCGCGCATGACCTAGGAAAGTGTGTCCGGCCAAAGGGGATCGAGCGTGTTGGGTAATGTGGTGCACCCCTGCAGGGAAGTTTATCTATTCGAATAGCCGTGATCTTCGATAACAGGACGACTTGGAGTTGTACCTTAACCTTATGACAACTAGAACCAGATACTTAATAAAACACACCCTTTCAAGTGCCAGATACAACCCGGTGATCGCTCTCACACAGGGCGATGAGGGGAGGATCGCCGGGTACGATTATGCTATGCGATGATACTTGGTGAAATTACCATCTACTATCTTCTACATACTGCAAGATGGAGGCTGCCAGAAGCGTAGTCTTCGACAGGACTAGCTATCCCCCTCTTACTCTTGCATTCAAAGTTCAGTCCACCGATATTGCCTCTTTACACATATACCCATGCATATGTAGTGTAGATCCTTGCTTGCGAGTACTTTGGATGAGTACTCACGGTTGCCTTGCTCCTCCTTTTCCCCCTTTCCTTTCTTTCTGGTTGTCGCAACCAGATGCTGCAGCCAAGGAGCCAGACTCCACTGTCGACGACGACTCCTACTACACTGGAGGTGCCTACTACTACGTGCAGGCCGCTGACGACGACCAGGAGTAGTTTAGGAGGATCCCAGGCAGGAGGCCTGCGCCTCTTTCGATTTGTATCCCAGTTTGTGCTAGCCATCTTATGGCAACTTGTTTACTTATGTATGTACTAAGATATTGTTGCTTCCGCTGACTTCTCTATGATCGAGCACTTGTATTCGAGCCCTCGAGGCCCCTGGCTTGTATTATGATGCTTGTATGACTTATTTTATTTTTAGAGTGTGTTGTGATATCTTCCCGTGAGTCCCTGATCTTGATCGTACACGTTTGCATGTATGATTAGTGTACGATTGAATCGGTGGCGTCACAAGTTGGTATCAGAGCCGAATGCCTGTAGGAATCCCCGTTCCAACTCCTTGGCCGAAGTCGAGTCCAGTAATTGCAAAAAAAAACTTTTACTAACATGGTTGTGTGGCTTACGGGCCCACGTCGCCATTGTGTGGTATTAGGATCTTGTATTCCTCGTCTATACTCTGGGACTCTGATCTCTCGTCTATTCGGGATAAATGAATTTTGCTAACTATAACATTAGGATCTCGTGATCACTTCCATCCGGAGAGCCCCTTATTACAGATGATTGCCTGCTGCGCCAGAAGATTCCGGAGATACTCTACGATGTTCTCTCGAGACTTTGTGTCGTCGTTTTAGCAATTACTTTACATCGGTAAACCCCGATGGATAACCACGTACACTTGTCATTCATACAATCATTATCCTTTGATCTTGTTATTACAAGATACCCCGAAATTCTCTCTATAGCTCCGAGAATCCCTTCTGCCTACTGCCTTGTAGTTTCTTCTTGCCTGAATACACCAACAAGTTAATCCTCACACATACCGAGGATTAGTTTCTCCCCAGTTGTTCATCGGTTTCACAAAAGTCTTCAAAATACTATTCGATCTTTCGAAAATCCTCAACAACATGTTGTTGTTGAAAGTCTTACTTGCTTGCATTATGGTTAACCCCATAAGCCTAGTAATCTTATTGGCATCCTTTGTCATTATTACTTTGAGTCCGTTGATTCAATAAGTTGCGAATGTTCATCATCATCAGTCGAATCCTAGGATTATCCTTCCGGCTCAGACGTCATTAGGATATGAGCTGGTTCTTGACCAATCAATGCCTTGATCGGTTGTGCTTCTAAGTCTATTGAACTTATTGCTTCTGATCCCTTGATTTGGAAATCTTAATTCCTTTGCCTTTGGGCTTTGATTTAGTCAGTTGTTTCTATAACTAAATGCCTTTGCATTGTTCTTCCATTGGTGGTGTGCAAATGCTCAAATCAACTCTGTTATGGACCGTCAAATCCTTTGTTGAATTTTCATCCGACAGTGTCCCTTGTATACAAAAACCTCGAGAAGTTCTTTCCCTGATACATAATGCCATTGGTAAATCCTATTATGTGATTGGCCAACCGTGCTCTACTTTCGAGCTGGTGATATTTACTATTGAAGCTTGTGGTATATGTTTCCACGATGCCCCGATGGGTTGAACCTATCCCTTCCTTAATATGTGTGAACTCAAAAGCCTTCACGAGTCATACTCTTCTGGTATTTTGCTAGATAAAATTTCAACATTACAACCTCTTCGTAAATGAGAAGTGAATGAAAGGTTATGCATTGCAGAAGTGGGAGTCGACCTGGAACATTTGTGTTCATGCCCACGTGCACGATGTGGAACTTATCATGAAAGCTTCGTGCAAAACATCTTATCATTTGGGCAATTCTTCCGGTGTCATTAAGTGGAATCCCTTGCAGCTGTGGTTCCGACCATATTGTTCTTCTTTGTTCCCATTTCTCGGGAAAGTTTAAGCATTTGTCTTCTACGGATCAATACCCCAGTCCAACCTCTACTTTGATCTGTCTTCGAGTATTACCCCCCTGGTATCCCGAGATTATCTTGGAACTACATAACTTCTTATTTGTTCTTCATCAAGTACTACATTCTCACTGATTATAGTTTTTCATGGGCTTTGAGTTATTAAACACTCAAAGACACCGATAACTGAACTAAGTTTGCACTACGGTTCAACAACTCTTGATAATCTTCTTTAAGTACGAGTTTGTACCCGATCACGCCATTCCTAGCCAGTTTGGCTATATCATTGTCATGATGATTTTAACTGTGCTACCTGGTCCTTATTCCCGGAGCACCACTTTCGATGATGAGCTAACCCTACGTCGATCTTCCTCGTCATATCATTTTGCCTTGAACAGCAAATTTGATGTTGAGTAAGTGTCATATCCTTGGTTCCAATAACCTTTCGCTTCATCATTCCTTTGACTTGATGTCACCGCCGATCGATTACGCCTTCATGAAATCTCTCGACAATTGTGTCATGATCATCATCAACATTTTGAGCTCTTCCAGGATAGCAATCAAATTCATGATGGGAAATACCATCCTTGCCCCTCGATGATTGTGTTATCATCGACAACATTCTTGCCTTCCCCCAACACAAACTTGTTCATGTTATGGATACAACTTGCTATCCATCTTGTATGATGTTCTACCTTGAAGTATTACTGTCTTTATGAGAAGGATGTTGTGAGGATTGCTCCACCTCTTAAGAATTCTTGGTATAGTGATACTTCTCACCACACCATTCTTTCTTGGTCCTCGTGTTGATTCCAACCGGGGTACCAACAAGTGAACAGTGCTGTTTGGATTCTGCCCTTCTAGAAACCCTATTGCTTTGAAGTCAATAGTCGGCCATTCATTCTTAGACTATTGATTATTGAATCACCATTCTGACATTGGTCGTGCAGCCCAACCCATATTTCGGGCGCACCTTTCAACCAATGTTTAATTGTGTAAGTTTTCCTCGAGCATACTTCATTATATCATTTGATCTGACAAATGTTATCTCCTTATCCACATAATTGTGGAGATCCATCTTTTTGGATACCTCGTTGAATTATCGTTGAGCCCATCAGCCACCTCCTCATCCTCTCCTTGGCTTAATGATGAACCCTTGTTTGGAACTCGCTTCCATAGTTCATTTCCCGAGAATCATATAATGTCATCTCTTCAATTGTGTTGCACCTCTTCTTCTCAGGCATCCTGAGTCTGAGAAATCCTTGCACCAATCAGATATGAATCCCGTTTAGATATGATGGTTGGGACGCATTTTCCAAGAGTTATAACGTTGTTCTTTATATGACCCGGTAAGGTGATGTCATGCCTAGCACACCTGGCTGGAGGGCCTATTGTTATAGTTCTTCCTTTTAGAAAGATTATCCATTCTTCCATGAGGAAATTGTAAGACTTATTCTACAAGTTGTTCCTGATGGATCCTTCGTGTATCCGAAGTGTGATCTTTGCTTGACGACCATGTGAATGCTATCTCGAAGCATGTTTGGGTACTCCGATTTTCAACAAGAACATTTAAAGCCCAATGTTAAATGTTTCTTGCTCAATTATCCAAACACCGTTGTATGGGTAATGTCATGAAATTTCTCTCCCCTTTCCTAAAGGATTTTCTACATTATATTCTGTCGTGGATATCATGCTCTGTTTGTCCTTGGGAAGGATAGACCCCTGAATAATGTGTTTAACCACATTTTTCTTTCCATTGTTCTATTTAATCTGATGATCGCCTTTTCTTTTCCATTGTTTTGTTTAGCCTTTCTAGTGATCTATATGATCTAAGCAGTAATATTCTCCTGCTTATGTAAACACCTCGGTGTACAATTCTGTCAACAAGACCCTGTTACTAGTGTTGATAACATTCCGGTAGCCACCGATGGACGAGACCTTTGCCTATTGGTCTGCCTCGTTTCAACGAGCAGGAAAATGGTTCTCTTCATCCCTCGCCCTTGGTACCGACGTTGTTGCCGACATAACTGACATGCTACTCTCTGACATGCCTTGCTATCATAACCGTGCAAGATGTCACCGCTCCTATTTTTAACCCACGTGGTGGGCCCATAACCCACAGTTCCACATGATTGAAACCTGACTCTCCTGTACCCCCTATACCCAAGGTTGTTCCTCGCGCGTGGCCTTGGATGTAATTCACAAGCCACCTTCCAAGAGATCATCAATTCTGGAATCAGACACAGTACTTATTCCCGTTGCTTTGAAACCCTTTCACGCCCTGTTTCAGGCATCGAACGGTTGCCTGCCCGCACGAAACTTCCCATGACACCTCCTTACTATGCTCTTGATAATTTCTTAAGTTTCAATTCGAGAGTTAATTTCCGCCACCTTCCCTGATGTTATCGACCAGATAGTCAATCTTGCAGAGGT
The DNA here is from genome assembly GCF_018294505.1 of Triticum aestivum. Taxonomy (NCBI): domain Eukaryota; kingdom Viridiplantae; phylum Streptophyta; class Magnoliopsida; order Poales; family Poaceae; genus Triticum; species Triticum aestivum. The sequence goes on along the minus strand of NC_057814.1, from coordinate 63,538,223 downwards.
CCGTTCTCTCGGAATACCCCCTTTATTCTTCCGTAACTACGATGAAGATCCCGAAGGAAGGACGACAACTTCATCATGATGCATTGATGCATAGGAAAGAGACATCAACGCTATGGATCGACCTCTTCGAGAAGAGCAACCAAGACCGAGAAGATTCGTTAGAATTTCGTAACCAGAACTTTCTCCCTTACGCCACCTCTTAAAATCTCGGGACAAGATTTCTTGTAGTGGAGGAGAATTGTAACGCCCGGATAGTTATGCTACAGTGAACCTCTGCTAATGATGCCACGTCACCTCCGCTACTGGTGCAAATCTCGCGTTAGTTCCAAATAATCGATTCAAATTCAAATTCAAAATCAAGCAAACAATAAAAGTTTTCAAAAAAATAAAATTAAATCTTCGGAGTGAACCAAATATTGCATAGGTAATTTTTGTGAAGAAACCACACTTTTATAAAAGTGTAAAATACTAAAAAAAGTTTTAAACAGTAGCAAAAACAATTAGTTGAATGCCTTTTACAATAAATAAAATATTAAACTATGTTAATTACTTGCCCAAACTTATGTGGCAGTAGCCTATTTATTAACACTAAAGTAGGGACTACTTTTGTAGTTTATAAAACTGTAAATAAAAATAGGAACTAAAATTAAAACAGAAAAGGAAAAGCAAAACAAAAGAAATAGAAAAACAATAGGAAATATAAAATAAAAACTAAAAATAAAATAAAGCAACCCCCGCCCCAACTGGGCCTCAGCCCAGCCAGCGGCCTACCAGGCCGGCCCACCCCACTCGCCTATATGGCCTACCCCAGCCTCTCCCGAAACCCTAACCCCCTCACTCACCCCCTCGCTCTCCACTCCCCCTCCCCCGATCCAGATCGGATCGGGGCATGACGCCGTCGTGCGCCGCCGCGCCGCCCTCATCCGCATCGCCGCCACCGGAGCCCCGCCGTTCATCGGACGTCCCCATCCTCCTCCTCAACCCCCGTTGCCCGAACCCCTACACCACCCCGTGAGGCCCCCCTCTTTCCTCCTTTCCCCGCGGTCACCACCGCTCACGCGCGCGCACGCCCGCGCATGCGCCTGGCCTCGCCTTGCTGCTGCTCTCTATAGCCTCTACCGTCCGCTCGCCTCACCCGCACGCCCGCTGCCCACTCCCCGCTCGCCGTGCCCCACGGCCTCGTCCGCATCCCCCCGGCGCCGATTGGCCGCCCCTGCTCATCCAGCGCGCGCGCCCACGCGGAGATGCGCCCGCGGCTGCCCGCTGCTTCCATTGCCACCTGCCGTAACCGCCGCCAATGGCTGCTCCGGCGCAGCCCCGTCCGTACCGCGCTCCCCACTGCTGCTCGCCGCGACCCGAACCAACGTTGCTGCTGTTGTTTCCTGCCCTCCGCTCACGCTGCCACCGCCCCCTTCCTTGGCCGCCTCTGGCCGCGCCCGCACACGCACGACCACACCTACCCGCGTCATCCGCCCCGCTCTGCCGCGCCGTCTGGCCCCGCTGCTCGCCTGCTCCGCCCGCCCCTGACCCTGCATGCCGCCGCCCTTGGCCACTGACCCCGACCGCACCGCTCCGGTTGCGCCCCCGGCCAAACCTTGTCGGCGCCCTACCGCGGCCGCTGTCCGGCGGGCCGCGCCTGACCCGTCTCGGGTGCCCAGCGCCCACGCCCTTTCGGGCAGCCTGCGCCCTACACCCAGCACCCGGCACCCGTTAAGGCCCCTGGCCCAATGACAGTCGGGGCCCACCCCCCTAGAACGATTTTAAAAAAGAATCAAAAAATGGTAATAAATGAATAAAAATATTAATTAATTAATTAGTTAATTAAATTAATTAACTTGATTAATTAGGTTTAACTAAACTAATTAAAATTTATTACCCTAATAACCTAGTTAGACTAAATTAACTAGTTAGTTAATGTAACAGCCAATGACAGGGGGGCCTCACCCCCTGTTGACCAGTCAAACATTGACTGGTCAACCGGGACCCCCTGGCCCACCTGTCAGCCTCTGGTACACTTCAGTGTACGTAGAGCTGGGTACACCTAGCATTTAGCTATTTAATTTCGAATTAATAATGATTCCAGAATATTACTAAAACTTGGAAAAATCATAATAAATAATCCGTAACTCGGGTGAAAATACTTTGTACATGAAAGTTGCTCAGAACGAGGAGACAAATCCGAGTACGGATCCTGTTTGTTCGCCACACATCCCTAGCATAGCGAACACGCAACTTTCCCCCTCTGGTTCATCTGTCCGAAAACGTGAAACATCGGGGATACTTTCCCGGATGTCCCCCCCCCCTTCGTCGGTATCACCTACTACTATGTTAGGTCACCTCTAGCACCGCGTAATGCCATGTTACACTTTGTGATACTTTGATTGCTCTGATATTTATTGTGTTCCCCCTCCGTTACTTTCTTTTCGGTAGACCCCGACACTGCCGGTGACCCCTAGTTCGACTACGGTGTTGACAACCCCTCCTTCTTGTCAGAGCAACCAGGCAAGCCCCCCCCCCTTGATCACCAGATATCGCCTATTCCTTCTCTCTAGTGCTTGCATTAGAGTAGTGTAGCATGTTACTTCTTTCAGTTAATCCTATTCTGATGCATAGCCTGTCATTGTTGCTACGGTTGTTACCCTTACCTGCAATCCTAAATGCTTAGTATAGGATGCTAGTATTCCATCAGTGGCCCTACATTCTTGTCCGTCTGCCATGCTATACTACTGGTCCGTGATCACTCGGGAGGTGATCACGGGCATATGCTATATACTTTATACTGTTACATTACTTATGATACTGTTCGGAGATGGGGGCTGAAGGGGCAGGTGGCTCCATCCCGGTAGAGGTGGGCCTGGGTTCCCGACGGCCCCCGACTGTTACTTTGTGGCGGAGCGACAGGGAAGGTTGAGACCACCTAGGAGAGAGGTGGGCCTTGCCCTGGTCGGTGTTCGCGGATACTTCAATTAACACGCTTAACGAGATCTTGGTATTTCATCTGAGTCTGGCCACTGGCCTATACGCACTAACCAACTATGCGGGAACAGTTATGGGCACTCGACGTCGTGGTATCAGTCGAAGCCTTCTTGACGTCAGCGACAGAGCGGCGCACGCCGGGTAGGACCGCGTAGCGCAACTACCTTTGTAATGGAGGTTGCTAGGTCTGCTCTCTGGCCGCCCACGAAACGTGCAGGTGTGCAATGGGCGATGGGCCCAGTCCCCTGCGCGCATAGGATTTAGACCGGCGTGCTGACCTCTCTGTTGTGCCTAGGTAGGGTTGCGATGTGTTGATCTTCTTAGGCCGGTCATGACCCAGGAAAGTGTGTCCGGCCAAAGGGGATCGAGCGTGTTGGGTAATGTGGTGCACCCCTGCAAGGAAGTTTATCTATTCGAATAGCCGTGACCTTCGGTAACAGGACGACTTGGAGTTGTACCTTGACCTGATGACAACTAGAACCGGATACTTAATAAAACACACCCTTTCAAGTGCCAGATACAACCCGGTGATTGCTCTCACACAGGGCGACGAGGGGGGGGATCGCCGGGTAGGATTATGCTATGCGATGATACTTGGTGAACTTACCATCTACTCTCTTCTACATGCTGCAAAATGGAGGCTGCCAGAAGCGTAGTCTTCGACAGGACTAGCTATCCCCCTCTTATTTTGGCATTCTGTAGTTCAGTCCACCGATATTGCCTCTTTACACATATACCCATGCATATGTAGTGTAGATCCTTGCTTGCGAGTACTTTGGATGAGTACTCACGGTTGCCTTGCTCCCCCTTTTCGCCCTTTCCTTTCTTTCTGGTTATCGCAACCAGATGCTGGAGCCTAGGAGCCAGACGCCACCGTCGACGACGACTCCTACTACACTGGAGGTGCCTACTACTACGTGCAGGCCGCAGACGACGACCAGGAATAGTTTAGGAGGATCCCAGGCAGGAGGCCTACGCCTCTTTCGATCTGTATCCCAGTTTGTGCTAGCCATCTTATGGCAACCTGTTTACTTATGTCTGTACTCAGATATTGTTGCTTCCGCTGACTCGTCTATGATCGAGCACTTGTATTCGAGCCCTCGAGGCCCCTGGCTTGTATTATGATGCTTGTATGACTTATTTTATTTTTAGAGTTGTGTTGTGATATCTTCCCGTGAGTCCCTGACCTTGATCGTACACGTTTGCGTGTATGATTAGTGTACGATTGAATCGGGGGCATCACAGTTTCCTTCACTGTATCCAGGTTCTGATAGATATTACCTCACATGTTCATGCTTATATTGGCTCCCATTTCTTTTCGTATTTGCTGACTTAGCTGAGATTACCATGACTGAAATGTATGTCCGTCTCACAAGACCGAGAGTGATTTCTGATGGATGTGTTATCCTGCACTGACAACCTTTCATGAAGTGGTGATCAGATTTTCCGGATGAACACCCAAGATCTTACTCCTTGCATTGGGTTTCTCCACTAAATGTAGGTCCTCTGGGTTTAAAACAGGGAGCTAGGTCATAACTGTTCTCCTGACGGATTCTGACTTCTCGCATGAGTTTTCTAAATCCTCTTGACTGGCTCCACTGTCTTGAGTATCAGATCCATACCAAATGTTTGACTGTCGCCTGTCGTGGTCAGCATAAAGGGCTATGGACTGATATGATAGTATCCGCAATCTTGACTTACGGTGGTTCTAGCAGTAGAATTTTTTTCATGACAGACTATCCTATAACGGATTCCCATATACGAGGGCACATGTTGGGAGACTGTGGTTCAACCTCTTGATTACTCCTTGTTGGTGTATTCCGGTGGATAGTAGGCCGTGTGGTGCTTTAACAGGCCGCTGGAATCAAACTGCCGAGCTGGCATTTGGTCTGACATGACAGACTTGGATAGTCGATACTGACAATTCTGACCATAACAGTCGCTTGAATGGGTTACCTTGATATGAGGTCCTTACCAAAATGGAGTAGACCTTTTAGGTGTATATCCATGATGATCGATACTGAATCACACTGTCCTGAGTGTTTGCACCATGTTGGTCATGCAATTATTATCATACCTGTATTGCCGGTTTTGCTCGTTCATTATTGGCTTCTTTGTCTGGATCCTTTGCTGGAAGGAGCTTAACCATATAGATATTCTTTGTGGGACCATAGGTACTCTCAGGGGATATATTTCGACAGGCATACTTTTATCCTCATCTCCTGACATGGTAACATCGTTTAAAAGGCAGGTTCATCGCCTTTCAAGTTTTAACCGTAGGAAATGATCATCTGAACCCTTGCAGGAAATCGGCAAAAAAACCAAAAGCCACCAGAACGGCCTTTACAAACTCAGATCTGGGACATTACTGCAATAACTCAACCACGGCTCAAGACGGTCGAAAAGCAGCCTAGCGCATGAGACCGCGTTGATAAGAAGAAAGTGGCAGTTCCCTAAGATGGCTGAAAAGCAGCTCAGAGCATAGGGCCACTGTCACAAAAAGAAGCTCAACAGCTGCACGAGTCGGCCGGAAAGCAGCTGAGAACTCGTGGCTGTGGTCGAATAGAGAGAAATAAAGTCGGCATCCACCCCGGACAGCCAAAAATAGCTGAGAACACAGGCGTGGTGCCGTCACAAGAGAAAAGTAGACAAGGGCTCATCAAGACCATATACCAGGTTCACAGGTACATGTACAGAGCTCACTGTGATCGTCAATCTTCATAGTCCTTTGTCACACTGAGGTGTATATCTGGCTTCCTTCACATATATATGAGAATCTAATTCCCGAGGCAGACTTGTGTTTTAGCTGATCCTTGTTTCTGAACAAACTTTTGCGGATCTGACTCTTGGGATGCACTGCCATATGCTGCCAACTCACGGTGTAATATCTTGCACCAATGCCATACTGAGGACGATTGGATGGCTTATGCTGGAAACCATCGAGGGTATCTTGCTGAGGAACACTGGGTATCATGCTTCAGAAGCTTCCCCCGTTAAAGATGTGCTAGGAAAAACTCGGTACCCTATAATGGAAGCTTTTGCGGTTGCTTACTGCAGAAGGCAGAGTACTTTGTACTGGAAGTCATCCATGTATTATACTGAGGAAAATAGAGGAATCTTGCAGTGGAAGCTTCTCTGGTAGCTTGCGAGGGAAGACTGGGTTGCTTACACCAGAAGCTTCTCATTGTGATATGCGGTCCGATTACCGCATATACATACCATCGTAACATTTCTTGATGTAGATTACTTATATGAAACGGGGTTTGCTGAAATGTCCTCCTTTCAGAGTATCGAATACATGGGACATCCTCGCTTTCTTCTAGGTATATTGTGTTTCAAAATCATCCTCAACGAAGAATCAAACCTTGCATCTGAACCATACCTTTGACCGATGATATACTGTCCATCTTGCACACAATTTATCTTCTTGCTAATTTGATCATTTCTGCTATGAAGAGTGCACACTGAGGGAGACATGATTATCCGTACTGTTGTGACGAGTGCACGCTAATGAAAACATGATTATGAGCATCAAGATCAGATTTCCCCATTTCACTACCGTCGGCTGAGAATTTCATACTGTTTAGCTGAGTTTCCAAATACTTGAATTCTTTGCTAATTCTTCGGGTCTGGGTCGGTTGACGAGCAACTTTAATAAGGGGAAAATATGTAACTCTGAACCCAAAGAAAGAAGTAAAAGAAACAAAAACAAAAGCACACAAGCATACAAATAAAGTAAATAATCAAGCAACATCACATATTACTACTACTCATAACAATAATATGCATGCATACCTAAGCAAACAAATCTCACGGAAACTCCGGTATTGCGGTATAATATAATGTGGCGGTGTGCACGAAAAGTGAATCTGCGTGTGGAAGGAGTTGTTGTAACCAAGGCTAGACCAAGCGCTGACTGAACACCGGTTGCAACTGGATGGATACGGAGGCGAGGACGGACTTGGCGATCATGTAGCAAGACACAAAGGTCACGACTACCTCATCATCAAGCGTATGAAAGGGAATCGCACGCAGCCAAAGAATGGGATGACGGTGTAGGATAGTGGTGGAAAAGCAAGGCTGGCTGGCATTGCCCTTTTCTGATAACCAAGATCAGTAAGGGTTGCCAAAGGGACGAGATGAAGGGCACTATTCGGGATAGAGACAAGTCTATCACCGAAACGATATGGGTGGATGGTGGAAAGATATCGACGCGATATCCGAGCATAACTCCTGCAAATGGTGTCTGGAACACTCGGTACAAGGGCATCACTCTGCTGGGACAGAGGTGACGCCAAACACCGAAGAGCGGGTATGCAAAGAGGAAGGGTGCAGGTAGTGGATGGAAACCGATACCACCTACACACGCAAGATCACTATCACTGACCAGATAAAATCTATAGAATGATATGCAACAAACAAATGCAGTAAACAAGTGCAACAAACCAACTGGGCTCTATACTACCACTTTCTAATGCTCGCGTGGGCTATGGCATCCTTTAGCCAGACCTGCTCTGATACCAAGAATGTGGCACCCCAGCTTAGAGAAACCGGAAAGCCCCGTATTCCAGCCCAGGGATCGAGGAGAAGTCTTCAGGAATACGGCGCTGCTTAGCATAGAAAAAATCAGCTCTTTATTACAAGCTATATGGATACAAGGGGATTACATAGGCACGGCGACACTCCGCCTGCCACGGTTGCTCCATGCAAGCAGGAGGACAACACAAAGCAGCGGAATTACTCTAGCAGTGGAACAACAATGACGGTGATGAACTCCACTCTACAGGGACTCTGGCTGGAACGCTTATCCAAGCTCGCAAACAAGGAATCCATGACAAACAAGCAATCAAATCCGCCATGACCTGCAAACTGGCATGACACGCCAGGTCATTACATTGAATATACTTGCAAGCTCACAGCAACCAAGAGCAATCAAGACAGACAACAACATGGCAATTACAGGTTGACAAGGATTAACATGATACTATCAGATCAATCATAGCATGAACAAGATGAACATGATACAGCTAGAACAATATGAGCATGGCATGAACATATGAACCTAATGATACTAGCATGCAACATGATGACACTATCATGCACCAACTTACTCTGCTCGGGTTACCTCGTAACCATCACATGCATAAGCTTACCATCACGGACATCACACGATCATCTCAGGATCCAATCAAGCTTGGCATTGCAATACCGTAGTAATCATTACATGACCACAAGGAGCTTGACCTTTACCCGTGATTCTGGCATAACACCACAAATATACAACAATTCACCTTGATACCATGGTGATCCTCTCTCTATCACAACCAATCTCTTTCTCATCATCAAACCAGGGTTGTTATTAAGCACATTATTATTATTACTGTTGACCCATAGTGTGACCGACTATGAACTGCTATCGATAGATTTAACACACACTCTGGAGAGGTTAGCACACTGTACCCACACCACGGAACCCATGGCCTCACACTCCCATTCGGGTGGACCAACGGCGTTCCGACCAAACCGCTCTACTGCGATGACACTCTCCCAGCCACTCCGACCAACTCCCCTCTGGGGCAAGTCATGGGTGGCCCCGATGTCTACCAAAGACATCCAATGGCCACCGTAATGGCAAAACAATCAACGGTCCCAAATGGGGACAATGGTATACCAATCACAACAATGGGCACACAAGGCTTATGCCGTCCTACCCGGCCAAGGTAGCGCCCGCGCATAACCTTCCCTCGTTGGAGGCACCGGTGAGAGGCATGACAATAGACCCAGTTAGGACCCCCCCCCCCATAAGGCAAGTTTGGCTGCACTGGTCAGCTCGATTTGGTGGCACCATGACTCAGCTAATAGCTTTTCAAGTTCATTTAAGTCTGGTTAAACTTGAATCCAAATGATGCTGAGTCATACAATATAACATGATGCAACTATCATCCATGATATCAATATAAGCATGGGGGTACAACATAATCCTCAAGCATATCAACAATAATAAAGAATATATCTGAATGAACATGGCATACTTACTAGCATGAACATCACAAGTATAACACTACTCAAAGCATAACATGACCACTAACATCGGAAATAACTACCATGCAAGAAGACAATGGTAATGCTACCATGTAAGCATACAACCAACTAGATGCAAAGGAAACATGCATAGCAACGGTATTAGATAACAGATGATGGTCATGCACCAAAGAACATGACCAACACCACACATGTACTACTACCAAGCATAACATATGACAGAAATACTAGCAACTAGTACATGATAACCAGGTGCATAAAAACATAGCATGAAAGTGAACACAAATCCATAAGCATCACCGAAACAACGATAACCGTATCAAAACAAGCAGACATTTATTAAATATTCAAGTTGAAAACCATGGCTACTCCATGACCATCATGCAAGTGGGTGTTGTGGGTTCCCTGGGGATGAAGGATGCACTAGGGAGAAGTGTGAAAAGCTCGCGGAACGAATCGCCAGTCAAAACATAATGAAAGTGACACCAACAGAATGGGCTTGGCGATACAAAGACGTGGGCATTGGATTCACCTCATTTGGAGTTGTGAGTGAAAAGTTATGGCCGTTCATTCGTTAGGCAGAAAATCTAACATAATCTGTGCTTTTCTGCTCTTAACCGATGAACGTTCACAAAATAAATGTTTCGGCCGGCGGCTGAAAAACGGAAAGCGTATTTTGAGAAATACATCTTGGCAGAAGAGAAAGCGTAAACTTGACTAAAGAGGTAGAGGAGTACGCTTACTGAACTAGAAAGAGTATTATAGGAACTACGCTTCTACTTGCCACGTCAGCGGAGTAGGGCCAAGTCCCCGTGTCACTGACTGGTGGGGTCGCATCGGGTGGGGCCCGCCTGGCCCTGACTGTCTTCAACCTCCCGCTCAGGAGAGCGCCGGGACGAGGGAGGTGGCCATCCCGTCGGCGACTGCCGGCTAGTCCGGCCACCGTTCGGGACGGGCGATCTATCAAAATGCTCAGGAGCCAAAGCGGATCCATCCCCGGCCGTGGAAAACGCCGGGGAGCTCGGGAATGGCCGTCATTGGGCCCGCGGCAGAGGGGGTCTTCGGGAGGAGATGTGCACGGCGCTCTGGTGTGCCAGGGGAGGCGTTGGAGTACTGGGACGGCATACTGGTGGTGGTGGAGGAGACGGCTTGTGGTGGAGGAAGTGTGAATGATGCTCGGGATCGCCGGAGTCGAACCGAGGCTCGCCGGCGACCGTGGCAACATAGGAGGTTGGGGAGGCGCTCCGGCGATGCTCCGAGGGGCTAGGGAGGTGTAGGGGAGTGAGGTCAAGCTGGTGGAGAGCTCGGATGGCCTCGAGGGAGCTTTAAATAGGCGGGGGCGAGGGGTTGGTCGTGGCTCGGCCATGGCCGCATACGCGTGTCCATGCCAGCTCGCTCGACGGAAGGCGGTGGAGGGAAGCAGGAGGGGCAGGTCATGGGGCAGAAGAGGTCGAGGGGCACGGGGAGGAAAGGGCCAGGGGTGAACCGAGACGAAATGGCACGGTCCGTCTGTGGGTGTGCGGCGACGAGCGCCAGCGAGCGAGCTGCCGGAGGGAGGGTCCAGGAAGAAGAGGACGGCGAGCTAGACCTGCTAGACATGCTCGTGCTCGCTGAGATGCCGAGCAGAGGAGGGGCCAGAGCAAAATGACGGTCTGGACGCGGCCATTGCATGCCAAAACGGTGGTCACCAGGTGCACACAACGCTTACCCGTGCTCTGATCGGCTAAACCATGTCTGCTGGATAGGGCGTGCTACAGAGAAGGCTGTGAAGCAAAGAAATGAGCACATGGGCTTAATTGGTGAATAGAGCTTCCAGTGTTTTAGTCGCACAGCAAGGTGTTTGTAGTTTGCTATGACTCACATGCTTGGGTATTACTGATGAGCTTTGACTGGGGTTGATCACTCACTAAGGTGATTAAGATGGCAAGGTTTCAGCTCAAGAAGTGGAGTTTATCTAGATAGCACTTGCTGGAGAAAGGGCCCTACTGACTAGATTTGGAAATGAGGAAGTGACACTCACATAAGTGATTGTCTTAAGCTGAAATTTGGTGTAGATGATTCATTTGGGCATATGAGGACTCTGCAAAAGTTTCATACCATTTGGATACACCAAAATAGTATTTGCTTCACAAAGCATCCCTCTGGACAAAATCTTAGGAAAATTCTTGAGGGGAAATGGCTTAATGAAATGTGCCCAAATTTGGTGGAGATAGGTTATATGTGTAGGAGAAGGTCCTGGAAAAATTTTAGCCATAATGGAGCAAGATAAAATATACTTGCTTCACTAACTAAAAATTTGGACAGAAACAAAGAATTGAAGGTGTGCTCAAATGGATGGATGAAATGAGCTCAAATTTTGAGGAGAGCTTTTATTTGATGATATGAAGGACCATGCAAAATTTCAACTCATTTGGATCAATCTAGCTAGTACTTCCTTCACAATGAATTCCCTTAGATAGGAACTTTGAAAAAATTGCCCAGGAAGGTTCATTGGGCAAATGAAGTTGAATTTTGGCCTGAGGCTATTATTTGGACATGAAAAGGTGTCAAAAAAGTTTGGGATCAATCAAGCAAAGATAAATGACACTTCCTTCTCAAAAAGCCACTGAGGGCAGAATGGGAAAAGGAATATTTGTGAATTATCTTTAATGATGACAAGGAAGGATTTTGACATATTTGAGCAAGACATGACCCAAACAATTTATGAGAATTATTTGGGAATTTTGGGAGTGATAGAAATATAGGTTGCTTCAGAGCCTAGGGCAAAAAGGATTATTTCTTTAGCAGAAAAAGGAATATTCCCAAGGAAAAGAATATTGAGGTTGGACCAAGACGAAAATGGCAAGGTCTTGGGATGGATATGGGGATGACAAGCCACTCTGGAAAGGAAGAAGAGGTCATTTTCTCCAGTTTCCAGACCACAAAGCCACAGAAAAAGAAAACACAAGCAAAATCCTTAGAAAATCAAAAGAAAAAGAAAGGGCCAACAATCAGGATGTGACAAAGTCTGCTGCATCTGTATTTAGATTTTGCCTGCTCCGATTGACGATAGCCGGAAGCAACAGACCGTACGTAGCTGCCATTTCCTCTTTGGCGGCAACTACCGCTACTTTTATTGTATCGGTTGATTTCTTCTCAACCACAATCTCAACCTTCTTGTCGATGTTTTCTTCATTTAACCTCCGTCTTTCCTTTCTCTCCTCCGTGGTCTCACGGTAGTACTTCTTCCACGTGGCGCCGTCTCCGACGCCGTGCACGCGTCCATACGACGGCCGAGTGTCCACCGGGAGTCGTTCTAGTATGTTCACGGCCCGGTTGAATGGCGAGTCCCACTTGGGCCTCGCCAACGCCTCAGACGGCGAGTCGCTTTCGGCCGCAATCCTGTGTTGCTCTCTCTGCAAAAGGAACAAGGGTCGTTGACAAATATCGCTAAACATGGAGTCGAATTGATCAGAAGCTAAAATTACCAGCGTCTGTCTCGAAAACCTTCTTCACTGGGTCCCAACGGTACCGGGCCCTGAGGACGTCACGCTCGTGCGGCACGGTGAACTCCGCCAAGGGTTCTGGGATGCCCAGACTTTTGCGTTCCGCGTCCTCCTTGGCCCATATGGACCTCTTCCCCGCGTAACCATGGCTTCCGAGGTGGTGGCACCCCATGTTCCTCTCTTGAAGCCCCTTCTTGTACTTCGACTTTTCTTTGGCAGCTTCGGCATCGCAAGCCGCCTTGAATATTTCAAACTGATCTTCCGTAATTGTCGGGTTATCCTTTACAATCTCGGAGTTGGCTTCATTTTTGTCGATGATCCTTGCTTTCACCCTTACTTTCCAGGTGGCTAACGCGTCGCTAAACTTGCTCATGGCGCGTTTGTTATCTTCTTCATTGTCGGGTCTTTATCTGGATCAATATATTTCTTTTCATCCCGGCCCGGGAACAAGAATACCTGGTGCAGCTTCGTTATGAGGGAGTGCTTCATATATTCTATCTTCTTTAGTTTCTCATCATTGATGGTGGCGGTTGTCCATACGATGCAGCCTATTTGATTGTCATAGCACGCTCGCGCTTCATCAGGCTCTTTTGGCTCAAAATTGCCGTTGTCCACCTCCATGACCACCAGTCTAGTAATGTTGAGCTGGTTTGGGCATCGACATCTCCTCTTCGGTTTCGGTTCTATACCGGCTTCGCCAGTCACGGTGCCTGTCTCGGTCTCAATGCCAGTCTCGGCACCGGTCCCGATGTCAATCTCGGATGTGACAGGTGGGCCCACCAACAACAACCATTGCTCGTCGACAAGGTTCAAATATTCGTCTGCCGCCAGGTAGACGTCTTCACAATGACCAGAACCCTGTCCTTCATCGTTGCTAGCCATGTTTCCTACGATTAAATCTAGTCAATTAATTCTAGACCTAATAAAATGAATAATGAAATTAAAAAAGGCCTATGTTTGCAGGAACGTTGATTCCTTCCCGGTGCGGTAAATCCCGGGCACTCGATATGTCCTAGTTTGTAGCACAAGTCATGCCGAAATTCACGGAAAATTTCGGCATGACCTTTGCTAAAAAGTGGACAAATCGAACACCTGAAATTTGCCGGAACGGAAATGAATCAACATTCTGGCAAAACAAAGGCCACTCGGCTTCATTCCCTAGAAACAACAAAAGGCCAATTGGGCACAAGCGAACCACTTCAATGTTGCATATAACAGGTCCACTTAAGAACATGTACATGAGCAACTACAATAGTAGATAAACATGAGCAAACACAACTGAGGAATTTGCATATATCATGACCACTTCAAGAAAATCAACACAAATTTCAAATTATGAACCCTAGAACTCAATTCAAATTATGTCCTAAATTTCTGTCATAATAAAAAATCAGTAAAAATTAAGAACCTAGTACACTCGTAGCACTGATAGAAATTTATATTTTTATACTGAATTTTTTCTCTAAAATAAACCATACTGCCCTAATTAATATCTAGTTAAACCCTACTGCCCTAGTACTTAAGCATCTACAAGTACTAACTAATTAGATGAACCCTAGATAGCTACTTAAGCATCTACAACTACTTAAGCACCCATTGATGAACCCTAGGAATTATACAACTACTTAAGCATACATTGGGAGCAGAACAACTATATAAGTACTTACGCAACTATATATACTACCCTATAATATATTTAGTTAACTACTTAAGCATATACAAGTTTGTCCTAAAAATAATATTTAGTTAAGTACTTAAGCATATACAATTTTTTTCTAAAAATTCAGTTAACTACTAATTTCATTCATTTAGGTCATTCATTTAACTTCACCTAATTAATCTAGTAAAACTCTACTTCCCTAACTAAAAAACATCTAATTACCATCTACTAGTACCACTACTGCCCTAACCTAATTAACCTAAGTTAATTCCTAGGGTCTTGTTATATGTTGCTACTCTACTGCCCTAACCTAATTAACCTAAGTTAATCTAATTAACATCTACTGGTACCACTACTGCTGATTCCTAGGGTTCATAACTAAATTCACCTAAGTTAATTAACCTAGAGAGGAGGGGTGGGGCTTACAGAGAGGAGGGCGTTGAGGGTGGCTCAGGGGAACGGTTGCGGGGAGGCAGGGGCGGAGAGGAGCGGACGAGGGTGGCTCTGGGGGCGCGCGGCTCTGGTGGCGGCGATGGCGCGCGGCTCCGGTGACGGCGACGGAGGCAGGGCGACGAGGGAGCAGGGGCGGCGAGGAGCGGACGAGGGTGGCTCCGGGGGCGCATGGCTCGGGCGCAGGGCGATCAACGGCGGCGACAGATCGAGTGAGGGGGGGAGAAGGGCAGAGGGGGGAAAAGGACTTAACTAAATTTTGAGCCCGCGCGTGGTTAAGTCAAACTAGCGGTAGCGCTGGAAGAGAAAACGCGCTATAGCTAAGTTAGCTATAGCGCTTTCCACCAAAATGCGCTACCGCTACAGGAAGTAGCTATTTATTTTCCTTTTTCTTTTCTTTTTATCTAAGGAACTTAGCTATAGCGCGTGACCAAAAAAGCGATACTGCTAACGTAGCTATAGCGCTTTGTGGGAACAAGCGCTACTGCTATGCCTTTCTCCTCTATTTTTCCTTTTCTTTTGTTTTTCTTTTTTTCATTTCTCCTTTTCTATTTCTTTCGTTTTCATTTATTTTTCGACTCATTTTCTTCTTCTTAGCAGTAGCGCTCTACCACAGAAACACACTGCTACAACGCACTTATCAATAGTGTGTTTTCCGCAGGCTCGCTACTACTATTCCTAGCCTACAGACAACACTGTGGGAATTATAGTAGTAGCGCCTTTTTGCGCAAACGCGCTACTGCTACAACTATAGTTGTAGCGTGCTTTTCTGACAAGCGCTACTACTAAGTAGCAGTAGCGCTTAGTTCTGACCAACACTACTGCCATACCTCTGTGTATAAGGTTTTCCCTAGTAGTGTGATGGCAAAAACCAGGGTGTCACACGCTATCTCCTTGCCAAAAAATCTTGATCGGAAATAATCTAATCTATCACTGGTAGAAAAAAGCCCTTTAGTCCCGGTTCGCAAAGGCCTTTAGTCCCGGCTGTGCAACCGGGACTAAATATGCGCGACTAAAGACCCCCCCCCTTTAGTCGCGCCTCTTACGAACCGCGACTAAAGGCTTTAGTCCCGGTTCTCGTGGCTGACCGGGACTAAAGGCCCGTCCACGTGGCCGCCAGGGGTCCGTCGGGGCGGAGGACCTTTAGTCCCGGTTCTCGTGGCTAACCGGGACTAAAGGCCTCGTCCGCAGGTTTAGGGTTTTAGCCCCCCTAAACCTGGTTTCTTTTTAATTTGTAGTGTTTTATTTCTTTTATATTTTATTTTGTGTTTTGTTTTAATTTTGATGAAGTTTCAGTACACATATTCTACGATACTATATACATGCATATGAAATTTCAAACAAGAAGAATTCAAGAGGAATATATAATATATATTCAATCTCGGGTGACCATATACAACTTCGAACAAGTTTCCATACACAATTAGGATGGAGGACCATATACAACTTCGAACAAGTTTCAATCTCGGGTATGCATATAAATGTCTGCGTCCTCGGTATAGTGTTCTCCTTTAGGATTGATGACTTCCCTCAAGAAAAATCCTGCTAATTCATCTTGAATTGGTCGGAAGCGAGCTTCTGGACTAAGCCTCCTCCGCAAGTTATCCGTCGCCTTCCGCACGCTATCCGATGCCTTCCGCTCAGAGGTTAGTCTCCGGATGTTCTCACAAACATAGTATCCACATAGATTGGTCCCCGGTGGCTGCTTATCCACATTAACTAACCTTCTAAAATCTAGCTCATGTTTGAATTCACCGACAATTTCTTCTGAGAACCGTCTCCAAACCCTACAGGGCAAAGAAAATTAAATGAACAAGGGAGTTATTAGTTACTTGATATTAGGAAATGAACGAAAGAGACCGATCGATATAGAGCTCAAATGATTGAAAATAATTACTTTTGCAGCATTTTTCTCATGTCGGCCCAACGCTTTGGATCCGAATCCATAGAGTCCATGATTAGAACTCTGGAGGTGTGAAGTTCAATATTTAGCAGAATCCAGTGGAACCTGCGGACACGTTACATGCACAGTCATGCATAACTCATCGATTAGACATACCATGCATGGAGTAAACAAAAGAGAATGGGCACAAGAGAGAAACACTCACCCAAAATGGTAAGGAAATAGAATATGACTTTTGAGTTGATGCTTTCTAAGAAACTTGTACAAGTCTTTCTCCACGTCTTCGGGGTGATATTGTAACACATGTCCATTAACGATATGTGGGTCAATGAACCCAACATCATGGATGTTTCTTATTTTGCATTCCCAAATCTTCAATCTGCATAATAGCGTACGCAACAATATAGTTAGGACAATATATATATATATATAGTGCAGGCAATGAAGAACGAGATGAGGTAGAAATAAATCACTTACAGAACGTAGCAACTCAGCATAGATTTGTCGAGGTCGCGCAGATTGAACAGCTGGAACAATTCACTCATATGAACTTGTACAGAGTACCGTTTGGTGTGATGCTCCTCTGTAACATCCGCATAAATATATTCTTTGTCGGCCCATGTTATGAATTGCTTGTACCAACGTAGCAGATTTCGCATTTGTGGCGGTAGACTCTTCTCCCGCGCAGGCTCGACGAGAGGCCCATTCCGCACATATTGTAATGCTATCTCACATACTGGCGCATCCTCAAGGCCTAAGAAGGCACGAAGAGTCAAACCCATCTCGGACGCTTGTTTCATGGCACTCGCTACAGTCAATCCAAGTGCTGCCGCAGCTGCTATGATCTCGGGGTCCTCTTCCGGACCGGCTTTCACTATGAGCGGGGGGATCGATTGTTTCTTCTGCATCCCGAGCTGGTCAACTTGTTTCCCGCTTTTTTTACTTTCTTCTTTCTCCTCCTTCAATATTTTTGCTTGCCTACGAAGTTCATGTCCATAGTCGTCAGGCATATTCAGCTCGGCTTGGGACGGTGTCGTCAAAAAATCCTTAGCCCACTTCTTTTGCTTCTCAGTGAATACTTGCTTGGGCTCAGGCTCTTTTATCGCCTTCATATCCGCCTTCCATTTCTCATAATCAGCAGACGCGGCCAATTTGGTTTCAGCTTCACTAAGTTCCCCAGGCCTTGGGAGGAGAGGCTTCAGTGATGGCTCCGGTACCCTTGTGGTCTTAGGTACATAAGGGTCCGGGTTAATAGTCCAGGAGCGGGTTTCCTTGCTGTCCGCCTGCTTCTGCTTCTTCGCCGGAGGTGGATTGGGGGGCGTCGTACCCGCCGGAGGAGGATTGGGGGGCGTCGTACCCGCCGGAGGTTGTGGATCGGGGGACGGCGTCGAATGGCGTGAAGGAGGTGTAGGTGAACCACCACGACCACCACCACCGCCACCACCGCCACCACCACCACCATCGGAGGGGGGTGGACTTGCTAGCCTTGGCGCGTCGCCTGGAAACACTATGTACTTCTTTTTCCATAGAATGATCTGGCGCTTGACATCTCCAAGTCTTCTCTCCCCTTCGGGTGTAGGTTTGTCAATCTCCAGGTCCTCAAACCCTTGGACTATGTCTTCCACCGTGACACGAGCATAGCCATATGCAATGGGGTTGTTGTGGTGGAGTGCTCCAGGTGTACAGGGTAAAGCACTGCCGCTAGCTACCTTCGTGGAAACGTTCCCCACGGGATAATGCAGATCACATTCTTTCATCTCCTTTACATCATCCACGGGGTAGTGAGGCTCCGGTGCACGAATCTCGATCATCGGTGCACTAGCACCAGGCGGGGCATCCGTGGAAGCCACGCTGCTTCTCCGCTGCTGGCTTCCGCGATCCGCTTCATGATCTTCATGCGGCCCTGCAGCCGATTTTTCTTTTACTAGTTCATGCACGGTCTGCTTCAACTCATGGAGTTCCGATGCAAACTTCGTCATAAGATCTGCATCCCGGTCCGTCTTTCTCTTACGGCTTCTGTAACAGTACGGGTCATTGTCCTGGGAAAACCCTACTTTCCACGGAACTTTGCCTTTGCCTCGTACACGTCCTCCGTGTTCATCATTCCCGAGGGCTGTTGTCAGTGCGTCTTTCTCTCTGTTGAACTTGATCAAGCCCTCTTGAGCTTGGGTCATTGCGTCAATAAGGGCTTGGGTGGGAGCAAACTGTCTCTGCCGGTGAACACACACCCCTGTCTCCGGGTCTAGCGATCCCCCATGCCCGTACCACCAGCTTTTGGCCCTTGGGTCCCATCCCTCTGTACCTAGAGGGATTCCTCGCACCCTCAGGTCCTCCTCCATCTTCTGCCACCTAGGCTCCGAAAGGCGGTATCCTCCTGGCCCCATAATATGATGGAACTTTTTCTTACTCGCATTATCCTTATTTTTTTCGATATTTCCTTGAAATGCTCCGATTGCTTTTGCCTCACAAATTCTGGCCAATCATCTTTCAGTTTCTCATGTTGTCCATTGAAATCCGGAGTCTTGCCCTTGTTGACATAGTCACGGGTTAAATTTTTCTTGAAGTTCCGGAATGCTTCGCCCATCTTCTGAAGAGCGAACTCTTTAACTAGCCTCCTCCTCTGACGTCCACCCGGAACCTCGTTACCGAATTCATCGACTTTGTTGTATTCCGGAGGTAGAATGAAATGTTCCATAAGCTTTCTCCAGCAATCCTTTTTCGTTCTCTTGTCGACAAAACTGAAACCAAGACGTGCCTTCTTTGGCTCCTTCCATTCCTGGACGGTGATCGGGACGTTGTCTCTAACAACGACTCCGCATTGGTTGATAAACTTTGAGGTGTGCTGTAGGGGCTTGCCGGTTTCACTGACAAACTCAATGGCATATGTTTCTCCTGTTTTCATCGCCTTGGATTTGCCACGCTTTGTTGTACTCGATCCGGAGGGCTAAAAAAAGAAAGAGAGTCGTGCGCGTTAATACATATGTATTCACATTTCAGTAAGTTTGTATCACGAGAGGCTCAATGTATATATATACCTCGCCGGAGGTGGTTGCTACTTGCAATTCAAGATCGTCGTTTGTTGACGGTTGACCTCCGTCGACAATGTCCGTTCCTTCACCTTGTTGATCATCGACAATCTCTGTTCCACCGTCAAGGTTCAGAAAAGAAGAGACTACATCCTCTTCTTGCTCATATTCTGAGCCCGGCACATAAGGAATCTCGTTGTTGATGATGGCCATTAAATAACGTTCAGCCTCCGGATCCCTAAGCGGCTCGGCTCTATCGTCCGCCATATGTCACTCCTACATGTAGTAAAATTCTTTAAGTATAAAGGAATTAAAAAATAAGATTAAGGGGACATAGAGGAGGAGGAATTAAAAAATAAGATTATTGAGCACTGCCAAGTATTTTGTTTTTCCTTTTCTTTTTCCTTTTCTTCTTCCTTTTCTTCTTCCTTTTCTTCTTCCTTTTCTTTTTCCTTTTCTTATTTTGTGTTTCCTTTTCTTCTGTTTTGGTTTCTTTTGCATTGGTTTCTTTTGCATTGGTTTCTTTTGTTTTGTTTTCTTTGTTTTTCTTTTTGGTTTCATTTGGTTTCTTTCTTCTTCCTTTTTTCTTCTTTTTTTCTTCATTTAACATTTAACATTTAACATTTTCTTCCTTTTTTCTTTCTTCTTCCTTTTTTGTTTCTTCTTCCTTTTTTCTTCCTTTTTTCTTCTTCTTCTTCCTTTTTCTTTTTTTCTTCCTTTTTCTTTCTTCTTCCTTTTTCTTCTGTTTCCTTTTGTTTTCTTTTGTTTTTCTTCTGTTTTTTTCTTCCTTTTTTCCTTTTTCCTTTTTTCTTCTGTTTTTTTCTTCTGTTTTTTTCTTCTGTTTGTTTTTCTTCTGTTTTCTTTTGTTTTCTTTTTTCTTTCTTCTTCCTTTTTCTTTTGTTTTCTTTTTTTTTCTTCCTTTTTCCTTTTATCTTCCTTTTTCTTTTTTCTTATGTTTTTCTTTTGTTTTCTTCTTCCTTTTTTCTTCTTCTTCTTCCTTTTTCTTTCTTCTTCTTCCTTTTCCGGCGGCGGGAGGCGCGCGGAGGACGGCAGGCAGGGGCAGCGGGCAGCGGGCGGCGGGCGGCAGGGCGTCGGGCGGCGGGCGGCGGGCAAGGGCAAGGGCAGGGGCTGCGGCGGGCAAGGGCAGGGGCACGCTGCGGCGGCGGCAGAGCGCTAAGGGCAGGGCACGGGCGGCGGCGGCGCTCACTGGGGCAGGGCTTCGGCGTCGGCGTCGGGGCAGGGCTTCGGCGTCGGCGTCGGCGTCGGGGCAGGGCTTCGGCGTCGATCGGCGTCGGGGCAGGGCTTCGGCGTCGAGAGAGGAGAATGGGAAGTGGCAGAAACTGCTAAGTGCAGTATATATAGACATACCTTTAGTCCCGGTTGGGGAGGCGGACCGCGACTAAAGGTACCCTTTAGTCGCGGTTGGCCACACCAACCGCGACTAAAGGGTACCTTTAGTCGCGGTCCGCCTCCCCAACCGGGACTAAAGGGTTTTGGCGCCGCTTTCGTTCCCGCGCACAAAGAGCCTTTAGTCGCGGTTGGGGACAACAACCGCGACTAAAGGGTACCTTTAGTCCCGGTCCGCCTCCCCAACCGGGACTAAAGGCATTGTGCTGCTACGCCCGCGTCGAAAGTTTAGTCCCACCTCGCTAGTTGAGAGGGGCGCGCAGTGGTTTATAAGCCCCACTGCCGCTCCCCTCTTGAGCTCCTCTCCATTGCAGGCTTACGGGCCTAATTGTCACTGCTATGCCTGATGGGCCTACTAGGCCTTCTGCGGGCCTGAATCCTGGCCCATCGATGGGTTTCTAGTCGTATTCAGGCCGTGGTGGCCCAGTAGGTGGCATATTTTTTATTTTTTACCAGTTTTTTGTTTTCTTTTTTGCTTTATTTATTTTGTTTTGTTTCTACTTACAACAAAAAACTTATTTATTTTATTTTATTTTGTTTCTAATTACTTATTTATTTTACTTTATGATAATTATTTTTGCTATTAAAGTTTCTAACAAAAAAAGTTCTTTATGAAAATTCTTTTAGCTTTCAATGATTTTGAACAGAAAATACTTCGATTTTAAAATCTTGAAAATACAAATAATATATCAAAAAAATCAGAAAAATAAAACTAATTCATTTTAAAATCTTAAAAATACAAATATATATCAAAAAATCAGAAAAATAAAACTAATTCATTTTAAAATCTTAAAAATACAATTATATATCAAAAAAATCAGAAAAATAACTAATTCATTTTAAAATCTTAAAAATACAAATAATATATCAAAAAATTTAGTTCATCGATCCCTTGAAGGTTTGACAAAAGGTTTGATACATCATTCAGTTCATCGACCAAATACAAAGTTTGGTACAATAAATTATTACACATCAATTCTTCCCTTGTGTCCCTGCTTGCTTACGATTGTGCCGTATCCATGGAGCATCCTCATCATTTAACTTAATGCTTGGGTCAGTGTTCACTTTGAAGGGCGGAATTTCACCAAACATATTATAATCTTCTGACATGTCTGTCTTGTCCTCCACTCCCACGATGTTTCTTTTCCCTGAAAGAACAATGTGGCGCTTTGGATCATCGCATGATGTACTGATCGTTTTCTTATCTTTCCGTTTCCTCGGTTTGCTACTCATGTCCTTCAAATAAAAAACCTGAGCGACATCTTTGGCAAGGACGAATGGTTCGTCAAGGTAACCAAGATTGTTGAAATCCACCATTGTCATTCCGTATTGCTCGTCCACCTTTACCCCACCTCCTGTTAGCTTGAACCATTTGCACCGGAACAAAGGGACCTTAAAGGAGGGTCCATAGTCAAGTTCCCATATCTCCTCTATGTAACCATAATATGTGACCTTTCGCCCATTCTCGGTTGCTGCATCAAAGCGGACACCACTGTTTTGGTTGGTGCTCTTTTTATCTTGGGCGATGGTGTAAAATGTATTCCCATTTATCTCGTACCCTTGGAAAATCGTTATAGTCGAAGATGGTTTCTTGGCCAACATGTACAGCTGATCTCCAACATCATTTTCATTCATTAAATGTTTTCGCAACCAACTGCCGAAAGTCTCCATGTGGGCCTTTCTAATCAGGATTCAGGCTTCCCCGGGTTGTCCGAGCGTAAAATATTCTTGTGTTGCTCGAAGAACGGAGCCACCAAGCTAGAATTTTGCAGAACTGTGTGGTGTGCTTCAGTCATAGAATGACCGTCCATACATGTCGTTGATTTCCTTCCGATCGTGCCTTTTCCACTTAGTCTCCCCTCGTGCCGCGATTGAGGAATACCAATCAGCTTAAGGTCAGGAACATAGTCAATATAGAACTCAATTACCTCCTCATTTCCATAGCCCTTGACGATGCTTCCTTCTGGCCTAGCACGGTTACGAACATATTTCTTTAATACTCCCATGAACCTCTCAAAGGGGAACATATTGTGTAGAAATACAGGACCGAGAATGGAAATCTCTTCGACTAGGTGGAGCAGGAGGTGCGTCATAATATCGAAGAAGGATGGTGGGAACACCAACTCGAAACTGACAAGGCATTGGACCACATCGTTCTGTAACCGTGGTAGATCTTCTGGATTGATTACCTTCTGAGAGATTGCATTGAGGAATGCACATAGCTTCACAATGGCTACTCGAACATTTTCCGGTAGGAGCCCCCTCAAAGCAATCGGAAGCAATAGCGTCATAATCACGTGGCAGTCGTGAGACTTCAGGTTTTGGAACTTTTTCTCCGCCATGTTTATTATTCCCTTTATATTCGACGAGAAGCTAGACGGGACCTTCATACTGCTCAGGCATTCAAAAAAAATGACCTTCTCTTCTTTGGTAAGAGCGTAGCTGGCACGACCTTGAAACCATTCCGGATGCCGGTCATCTGGGTCTTTCAAAAGTTGCTGGTCCTGCCGTGCTTCCTTTGTATCATTTGTCTTCCCATACACGCCCAAGAAGCTTAGCAGGTTCACGCAAATATTCTTCGTAACATGCATCACGTCGATTGCAGAGCGGACATCTAGGACTTTCCAATATTCTAGCTCCCAAAATATAGATTTCTTCTTCCACATGGGTGCGTGCCCGTCAACTCCCCGCGGAACTGATTGTCCGCCAGGACCCTTTCCAAAGATGACTTTCAAATCCTTGACCATATCAAATATCTCAGCACCAGTACGTTCCGCAGGCTTCGGCCGGTGATCTGCCTTGCCGTTGAAATGCTTGCCTTTCTTTCTTACGTTATGATTTCGGGGAAGAAATCGACGATGACCCAGGTACACGTTCTTCTTACAATTAACCAAACGTACACTTTCAGTCTCATGTAAGCAGTGCGTGCATGCATTGTATCCCTTATTTGTCTGTCCCGAAAGGTTACTGAGAGCAGGCCAATCGTTGATGCTTACAAAAAGCAACGCTCGTAGGTCAAATTCCTCTCCTTTGTGCTCATCCCAGACACGTACACCAGGTCTGGCCCACAACTATAAAAGTTCATCAACTAATGGCCTTAGGTACACATCGATGTCGTTCCCGGGTTGCTTTGGACCTTGGATGAGCACTGGCATCATAATGAACTTCCGCTTCATGCACAACCAAGGAGGAAGGTTGTAGATGCATAGAGTCACGGGCCAGGTGCTATGGCTGGAGCTCTGCTCGCCAAAAGGATTCATGCCATCAGTACTTAGACCAAATCTTATGTTCCTTGCGTCAGCTGCAAAAACTTTGAACACTCTGTCGATCTTTCTCCATTGCGTTCCATCAGCGGTGTGTCTCAACTCCCCGTCGGACTTACGGTCCTCTTTGTGCCATCGCAACGACTTGGCATGCTTTTTGTTCATGAACAGACGTTTCAACCGTGGTATTCTAGGAGCATACCACATCACCTTGGCGGGAACCCTCTTCCTGGGTTTCTCGCCCTCAACATCGTCACCAGGGTCATCGCCTCTGATCTTATAAAGCAATGCAGTGCATACAGGGCATTCATTCAAATTCTCGTATTCACCGCGGTAGAGGATGCAGTCGTTAATGCATGCGTGTATCTTCAGAACCTCTAAACCTAGAGGGCAGACAACCTTCTTTGCTTCGTACGTACTGGCGGGCAACTCGTTATTCTTCGGAAACATATTCTTCAACATTTTCAGCAAATTTTCAAATGATGAGTCACCTACACCTTCCTGTGCCTTCCATTTTAGCAAATCCAGTGTGCAGCCCAGCTTTTTCAGACTATTATCGCATCCTGGATACAACGACTTTTTGTGATCCTCTAACATGCGATCCAAATTCTCCCTATCCTTGTCAGTTTCGCAGCGTCTCCGTGCATCAGCAATGGTCCGACCAAGAACATCAGCAGGCTCATCATGTGCCTCTTCTTCACCTTCACCTAACCCTTCCCCACCTTCAGCATCATCCTCCATGAAAGTATCACCGAAATGATCATGATAGTTGTCATCGATATCATCCCCTTCTTCATCTTCTTCCATTCTAACCCCTCTTTCTCCATGCTTGGTCCAACAATTATAGCTTCGCATGAAACCGTGCCGAAGCAGGTGCATGTGAACGTCTCTTGAGGAGGAGTAACCCTTCTGATTCTTACAGACAGCACATGGACAGATAATAAAACCTTGCTGCTTGTTCGCATTTGCCACTGCGAGGAAATCTTTCAAACCCGTAGTGAACTCGCCGGAGAGTCGGGGACCGTACATCCATTGCCGATTCATCTGCATTATTATTATATAAAGTATATAATTAACCATCATGCATTTGTTAAACTAACTAGCTAGAAATAATACAAATTAAACAATGAACTACACACATGCATATTTTATCAATGACACATGAAAGGTTCAAGTTGCTAACCGCGATCGCGGAGGAAAAATAAATGAGAAAGCTCAAGTGTGGCTCGGACACTTCATATCATGTTTGTTTCAGGCTCTCGGGCATTTCATCGAACACCTTGTGTGCATAGGAGGAACCAAAAGCAAACCCACCACCCCCTTCTGAAAATTGTGAAGTGAGCTGAGTGAAGTGAAGTGAGCTGAGTCCTATATATAGGGATGGGCCTTTAGTCCCGGTTGGCCAGGCCAACCGGGACTAAAGCCCCTCCCGTCCGCCAGCTGTCGACCGAGCGCGCTGGGCCCAGATAGTTGGTCGCGGGTCTCCTCCCGAACCGCGACTAAAGGCCCCTTTTGTCGCGGTTCGATTGTTTTGGGGACTAATGAGGGCGTATGGAAGCCTCTTTTTCTACTAGTGTATGTAAAACTCCTTTTGGCAAATGGAATAAGGAAATCATATATAGTACCATATTACTTAGTATTGAATTTATGAGGACCAATCTTCCACTTAGAGATAGCAGTTTACCTTCCCAACTGCTAAATCTTTTTTGCAGTCTCACCTCAACGTGTTTCCATTGAGCGTTTGTGAGCCTCCGTTAATGTATCAGTATCCCCAAATATGTGATCGAAAACTGGCCCAACCCGCATCCGAACAGGTCAGCGTACAGGTGAGCCTCGTCTTGAGCCTCGCCAAAGCAAAACAATCCACTTTTATGAAAATTGATCTTAAGACATGAGAGTTGCTCGAATGCTTACAAAATTAATTTCAGATTTCTCGCTTTCACGAGGTCATGATCCATGAAGAGAATCGTATCATCGGCATACTGAAGTATAGAAAGACCACCATCAACAAGATGATTTACTACCCCATCAATTTTTCCATCAGTATTGGCATGCTCAATCATGACTGCAAGCATATCCGCCACTATATTGAATAACATGGGCGATATCGAGTCACCCTGTCACAATCCCTTCGTTGTTTGAAAATAGTGGCCAACATCATCATTGACCTTAATGACAACACTAACTCTGGAAACGAAGCTATGGATCATAGCGCGCCACTCTGCAGAAAATCATTTCATTCTGAGAGTATGTTGAAGAAATAGCCATTTGACTTTGTCATAAGCTTTTTAAAAGTCTATTTTGAGTATCACCCCATTCAACTTTTTCTGATGTAACTCATGGACTGTTTCATGAAGGATAACAACTTCATCTAGGATGTGTCTACCTTGTTTAAAAGCAGTATGTGAAGGGCAAAACACATGTTCAGCAACCAAATTAAACCTAATAGTCGCAACCTTCGTGAATATTTTAAAACTAACATTATAGAGGCAGATAGGTCTATATTGTTGTATCCTTTTAGCCTTGTTAACCTTAGGTGATAAAATAATCTCACCAAAGTTTAAGCGAAACAAATCTAGTTGGCCAGCATGTAGGTAGCTAAACAAGAGGAGGAGATCTGGTTTGAGGACTTCCTAGTAATTATGATAGAACTCTGTGAGAACACCATCCGGACCAGTGGCTTTGTTGTACTCCATTAAGAAAACCGCCTTTCTAACTTCCTCCTCGGAGTATGGTAGTGTTAGAAGGCTGATTTCCTCCTTAGAGACCTAGGGAATGTCATCTATTCGGGACTCATCCATCGAGAAGTTTTCTTCCTCTGGGGCTCCGAACAGATTTTTATAATAATTAGTGATATAAGATTTAAGTTGGCTCCCTCATCCTAGTGTAGGGAATGAATTATTTTCTTCCGGTGTCTGCCATTGGCGACTCCATGGACATATCTAGTATTCGAATCACCTTTTAGGATGAACTGAGAGTTAGAATGTTGGTACCATTTGAGTTCCTCTTCACGCAACATGCTACCTATCCAAGCATTCGATTGAATCTTGATCTCGATTTCATGCTCAGATAGAGGTCTAACCTCTGCCAAAGCTTCTAATTCATCAATGATAGATGACAGATGAAAGATGAAGCTTCTCCTTTTTCAGGATACCCACCATATGCCTAGCCCAACCACGAAGGAATTTACGTAATGCACGCATTTTATGATTCATTTGTGTATTGGGGTACGCCCGGCCACTGGTTTCTGCCATACCCCCTTGACCATGTCATGGAAGCCATCCTGAAGCAACCAACCAAGTTCAAACTTGAACTTGCATCTATGATGTGGTCGTGGCAAACCAGTAGTTAGGAAGATGGGTGTGTGGTCTGATATGGCCTCGATACGAGGTAGCGCACAAACAGACACCTTAGGAAATTTAGATTCCCAATCGGTATCCATTAAAACGCGATCTAGTTTCTCATATGTTGGGTCAGGAAGACTGTTCGCCCAAGTGAATTGTCTTCCAACCATGAAAACCTCTCGCAAATCTAGACTGTCGATGACAGCTTTGAAAAGGAAAGGCCAATGATTATCAAACCTGCGGCTTTTCTCACTTGGGAATCAAAGCAAATTAAAATCCCCTCCTATAAGAATGGGGTAGGGATTATCTTTTGCCAGATTAACCTATTCACGGAGAAAATCAGTCTTGAACTAATCCTGGGCTGCCCTATACACAGCGACGAGGGTCCATGTGAAGTTGTCGGCCTTGCTCCGAATATGGAGTTTAAGGTGAAACTCATCATCCGAACTAGCCAACACATCCATAGTCCCCGTGTTTACGCAAGTAAGATGCCCCAGAACGACCTCTAGGCGGTCGTGAAACCCATGTGAAGTCTATCCCGCCAGAAAGACGGTTAAGCAGACTTACTGAAAAATCACGTCTCCCTGTTTCAGAGATAGCCAAAAAAATCTAAATTGTATTCTCTGTTACACTCCGCAATGATAAATGTTATGTGGTACAAAAACTTTGTTTAGGTCCCTGCTGAAGATAATACTACTACTAATAAGAAGAAGAATAATAATATTGTAAACATTTATTTCATCACTTTATTGTTATCCCGTAGATCATCCGATATCCCTTACATTGATCTAGCAACCACTGTTCCACCTGCGTTAACCTCAAGGATGGTGTCCGTACACAAACATACATGGGAGATGATAAGATGAATGTTTTTACAGCCGAGCGGGCTAGGCGCTATCCTGCAGCGTCTGGAGCACAGCCGAGCGGAGACTGTCCTCATCCTGCATCGAGGTTGGCACGTCAACGAGAACGCTCTGCCGGGTCACGCCGTGCACGCGGCTAACGCAGGCATGCTGCACCTGCAGGTCCAGCGACCGGAGCGCGCCCATCAGCCGCGCGGGCGCGTGGCTCGCCGCGGTGGTCACACGCACCACGGCTGCATCACGCCCCACCATCTGCATGTCTACCGTTTCATCCACCTGTAGGAATTCGGCAGCTAGTCCATCGCGAGAAGCGGCCGCGGAGCTCTGCTCCAGTGCCTTTTTGGCCTCCTCGAGGCGCTCCAAGCGGGAGCGCAGCTCCGTGATGTAGATGGTGGCGTCGGAGAGGAGTGATGCCTTGTCCATGCGGGACACGGTGGGGACGGCAGCGCGGAGGTCACAAAATCGACGGTTCAGTTTGTTGCGGCGCTGCCGCTCGGCCTGCACGTGGCTGACCGTGGAGCAGGATCCGGGTTTCCGTCCCCGCCTCTTCACAGGATCCTGCGGCGTTGCCGGGAGGCTCGGCGGTAGCTCGGAGTGCACAGTGCTCCCGGCGAGCGGGCTCCCCATAGGCCACAGCTCACTGTCCGCTTTGTTGGACATCATGCTGCCGTCGAACAGCCATGGTTCGGGAAGATCCTGGGATACGAACTCAAGTTGCTGTTCGTGGACGGTGGAGAGTTTGGAGCACGGCGAGGGTGGAAGGAAAGAGGAGTACGGCGAGAGTAAATCGTCCATGGACAGCAGCTCGGTGTTGTTTCTCTCTCACCTTGACGTGGCAAGCAGAAATGCTCAATGTAACTACGATGACATCTGATAAGGCTTGGGTATGCTCTATGCCTCTATATGTACTGGTTGTAAGCTTGAGGTCGCAAACTTGGAAACACTAGTTGTTAAATCGACATGACAGGTTTAATGAACACCTTCCTGAATCAGAGAATAAGCCCGTAACATCATAGGATAGGGAAAAACAGTCATGTGAAAACCATGTTGAGTTCATTTTCCTACCGGAAGTATTTATGTACCACCAGGCGAGGACTAGATGACATAACAAAGTATATGTAGTGGTAGTCTGTAGTCCAACGTTTTGGAGCTCGGGCTCAATAAAACCCTTAAACAAAACATTTCAAAGTTTTAAAAATTCTGAAATTTTTTTCCACAATGGCATATGGATGTATACTACATGTGTGTAAAATTTGATGAGAAAATAAATTGATTCGCGAGCTACACAAAAAGTGAAAATCATTGGTTTTATATAGTTTTCAAAATTACCGTTTTGTCGTTTCTGTGTAGCTTGTGTGTCAATTTATTTCATCTTAAAAAATGAACACAAATGCAGTATACAACCGTATGCATACTGTGGGTGTTTTTCAGAATTTTGGTAGCAATTAAAAAAAAATTGAATTTTTCAAAAGAACAAGCTCCATGGAGCACGAGCACCAAAGGGCATTTTCTACCTATGTAGGAAGCATATATACTACTCTCACATATAGAAGCTGGCAGGCTGTTGGGTCGATCCTGCCGGAAGACGCTGGTATAATGTGATAATCTCTTCGACCCGTCCCACAAAACACACGTACATGAGCACAATTTATTTGACGCAGATTTGTGACTGGTTGGTTGAATCAAGCATTCAAGCTAGGATTTAAACTTAGGTTAAGCCTATACTTCCTCTGTTTCTAAATATAAGTTTTTTTCCGAGATTTCAATATGGACTACACCTGATCCGTTTTCATGCAGTACCTCCTCGTATCTGTTGCGTGCGCACCTTGCTCGCGAGAATCACGCGGGTTGATTGGGCGAAGCTTACCATCTTTGCACTGCCAGACAGACAGGTATGGGCTACAGCTGCCAGAAGTCGAGAAAGCCCTTGGCTGAATGCAAGCCTTCTCCATCGTATTAGGCAGCAGGAGGTCATCGGGTAGAAGCGCGCCCTGCAGATCGCTGCAAATTCCCTACCGGATATGCACCGCTAGCCTCGGAATAGGCGTCAGCCAGTAGCACATCAATGGAGGTATGGCCACTCCAGCCAGCATAGCTTTGCAGTTACGATTGATTTCATTGGAAGCCAAAGCCCTGAGGATGCCCCGCCATGAGGGTCAACCAGGTGTGGTTTCTCTATTTTGACCGGCGTCATAATTTTGGATGACACTTAATCATGCGAGTGCTCAAACAGTTCCCAGCAAGTTGTGTGTTCTACGTACACAGAAGCAAGAAGTAAATAATTCAAACTATTTATGCACGATATCAAAGTTGTGCTTGATATTGTTTCTTTCCGGGGTCATCAAACTCATCTTTCTCCTCTTAACTACTACCCTATCCTCGTTTATTGTTCCCCATTGTATTTTATGCCAAATTTTAAACATTAATTTAACTAACAAATGTTCATGCATGTCAAAAAACACATAATTGAAAACTATGTTCAAGTATGAATCCAACGATATAATTTTTGTTCACATGCATTAACATTTTGCTAGTTAAATCTTGTCACATAAACCAAAATAGAGGTAGTATCTTGCCACATAAGATCTTCCGTCTATGGTAACCTTAAGCATCTGTGCAAAGTGAAACATTGGAAAGGGCAACATATTTTTTTTACGAGACTAGCTTTCCAACACCGGGTGTCTAGACACCGGGCTATTATGGCCGTTCAAGCCCTGCACTATAGTTGAATAGTAAACAGAAGTGACAATACAACTTTATCATGGCCTCGTAGGAACTGTTCACTGCCAGATTCTCCATGCACCTGTCACTGCCCTTTAGTTAGTGCGCTAAGGACACTTCTACCCGATCCCCAATAAGCTTATAAGAGAGTAGAAATTTCGTTTTACTTCTTTATACGGTTTGTATAACCGATCCCTTATCCGGTTCAAGGGGAGTTAATTAAAAAAACATCATATTTGGGATTAGGTTTGCGGAAAACTACCTGGTTCTTAATTACTTGTAAAAGTCATCATGTTTCTAGTAAACTTTTTTGCAGAAAGCACTGATTGGGTGATTTGGCGCGTTTGAGCACGTTTCCGACAAGTGGAGTCGGGTTGTCGGGAGCTGATTTGGCAAAACTTGACACACACACCTGCAACTAAGTGCAAAACACATCAACCCCACTGGCCGCGTGCTGCTCCGAGCGGTCGTGGACGAGGCTGCCGTGCTGCAGCGGGACCGCCGTGCTGCTCCGGGCCATTGCGAACGCAGCCGCCGTGCTGCAGCGGGACGCCGCGGACGACGCCACCGTGCTGCGACAGGATACCGCGGACGAGGCCGCCGTGTTTCTCTGGGCCGCCGCCGACGAGGCCGTCGTACTGCACCAGGCTGCCGCGCAGCGGGACGTCGAGTTCGACGCCGCCGAGCCCGTGGGCAGCAGCAACGCTAGCGCGGGGACCTGCGACCCGGACGCACCGCTCAACTGCTTCGAACTCCGGCGAGGACGAGCTCCTGCGCGCCGTGACCCTTCCGCTCCGGCGAGGCGCGACACAGAGATGAGGAGAGGCGGGGTCGACGGTGGGCTTCCGGCGGCTGCGACGGGAGCTAGTCGGGGCGGCATGGTTGGGTGCAGTTGGCTCCTCCCAATCCGATCGGGACCACGGGATTGGATCGGGCAGGGGTTGATTGCTTTTTATTTCTAGAACTAGGGGTGTGTGTGTAAATTTGTTGCCAAGTCAGCTTCTTACGATTTGGTCCCACTTGTCAGAAAGTGATTAAATGAGAAAAGTTTACCAGAAACGCGGTGCTTTTGTAAAAAATTAGGGACCGGGTAGTTTTCCGCAAACCTAACCCATGTGGTGGTTTTTTGCTTTTAACTCGGTCCAAGAGAGTAAAAATTAAGAGGTAATAACAATGGTGGTGCCTAAAGTTGCCATCGAAGTTCACTTTGGTGCCTGAATTTTAAAAATACACCGAACCGACTCTATAACTTGATAGTATGGTTCAAATCACATCTAGATATGTACGCATTGGACTAGACATGCCAGCGTGGCGTGGGTCCCACTTGCAGTGTCGGGATAGACTGACAAGAAGAGTGTGTGTCTCAATGACCATCGGATCCCACTGGATTTCGAACCGGCGACTTGACAATATGGTTCAAATCACGTCTAGATATATATGCATTGGACTAGACATGCCAGCATGGCGCGGGTCCCACTTGCAGTGTCCGGAAAGACTGACAAGAAGAATGTACGTCTCAATGACCCTCGGATCCCACCGGATTTCGAACCGGCGACTTGTGCGCCAAAAAGAACATGCGCCAACTAACTGCCCCATGTAAGTTTGCAGTCTTTTACGCACTGCAACGTTTCATATATCCAACACAATCGTGGAATTGAATGGGCTGCAGTTAGTGCACCCATTTTCCACATGTTAGGTGTTTTTCTTATTTTAGAAATCACAAAATATTCAGGTAGTATATAAAGTGTTCATGCTTTTAGGAAATGTATATCTAGTTGTAAAACGTGTTCACGTGTTTTAATAAAGTACTCCCTCCGTTCAAAAATATTTGTCATCAAAATGGACAAAAAGAATGTATCTAGAATTAAAATACATCTAGATACATCTCCTTATATTTATTTTGATGACAAGTACTTCCGGATGGATGGATTATATGTGTTTGTCAAAATATATATTTCAAATAAAAATAAATTTTAAAATACGTGTGAAAAAAAACAATGGCCTAGTGTTCCCCCGGGATTTATACATTCTTATATTTAAATTAAAAAAATTAAACTACAGATACATTTGTCTAGTTAAAAACATTTTAATTACATGGCTTTTTAATAACACGTAAATATTTTTGGAAATTACATTAACATGTTTTAAAATAAAAAATTATGGATATTATTTCTAACAAAACAAGATTCTAGCTTTATTTTTATTACAAATACAATAATCCGTATAAGTATTAGAATTACTAAAACCGAAAAAGAAACTCACACGTCGATGGGTCACATAAAAAAGGAAAAAGAACTAATAGTTTTGAAAAAAGCACCACGTGATATTTTTTTTAAACATGAAGATTTTGAAAATTAGATTTACATTTCTAAAATGTATAAATTCTACAATTACCAAAATTATTTTATTATATATGTGAATCCTTACAAATATTATGAAACCATTTTATTAGTTATTTTGTGTTATTTTAATTTTTTGAATATGTAAAATTTCATTAACATTTTTTGAGGGGCCATTAATTATTTATTTGATATTGTGACTATAGTTTGAATATTTTTCTAAAAAATGAAAAATAACTAGCATGTGGAAAATTGCCATTGCGGTCTAATTAGCTAGATAAAGGTTAGCGATGCGCAATGGTCAATTAACTTTGCCTAGTGAAGTGGTTGGCGCAAGTCCTTCGCAATGCATAGGTCGTCTGTTCAAATCTCAGCCGTGCTACATTTTTATTTATTTCGGTTGTGCACTGACATGTGGGACCCAATGATCATTTAGATACACTCTTTCCATGTCAGTCTCTCTTGGCAGTGGGCCCCGCGCCACGCTGGCATGTCTACTAAACAATACATACGTATCTGGACGTGATTTGAACCGTATTTAAACCATGACGCTAAGTTATAGAACCAGTTTGGTGTATTTTTAAAGTTTAGGCACCAAAGTGAACATTGATGGCAAGTTTAGGCATGTCTAGTGTCATTACTCCGAGCCACGTTGGTGCAATTTACTTGCTCAATTGGGGCTCGAGTATAATTTTGGCCGCTCTCTCGCCCGCCACCCACCTCTGCTCCCTCTCCTCCCCGGCACCCTGCTCGGCGGCAGTGCCCCTCCCCCGCCCACCGCCGGCCCCCCTCCCAAGCTGCCGCCGCCCCCCTTCCCGGCCCCTTGCCCGCCGCTGTCGCGGCTGATGGGTTCACCTGGTGGTGTCCTTCTCGGTGGTCCTCCTGGTGGCGTCCGCTGGCGAGGAGGAGTGGGGTTGCTGCTGCTCCGTCACCCTCGCTGCATGGACCTCGGGCTGGATCTGGCCTGCCTCCCACCGCCGCCGCTGCATGGACCTCGGGCTGGATCTGGCCGTTGCCCCCCGCTCGGCGGCAGAGGGGGCTGATGGGGAGGCTGGGGTGGCGCCATCCTTCGGAGTGCCATCCCCGGCGGCGGGGGCAGGTTCACCAGGGGGCGGCCGTCGAGGTCGCCGTCGCATGTGGGTGGAGGTGAAGAGCACCGGGTCGGCGGCCTAGGCCCGGACAGCCGCGTTCACAGCCTCCTTGATCTTGTGCATGAGCAGGTGCTTCTCCAGGTATTCCTGCAGCGACATGGCTGCAGCGTGGTCTACTCCACTCACCACGCTCCTCTCCAGCCTGGCAAACCGTAAAAACATTGCTAGCTGAAAGCAGTACCTATATGCTCCCTCCGTTTATAAATATTTGTCTTTCTAGAGATTTCAACAAGTGATTACATATTGAGCAAAATGAGTGAATCTACACTCTATAATATGTCTATATACATCCGTATATGGTAGTCCATTTGAAATCTCTAAAAAGACAAATATTTAGAAACAGAGGGAGTATTTTCTTGCACGAGGAATTAGTTGCTTGCTTTTTTTATCAATCACCGGGGGGGAGGATCCCCACCTGAATATATTACTCAAAGGCCCAAAGGGCAAGTTACATCAGTGGTTACAGCGAGAGGAGAGGTAGAGGCGCCAAGACACGACCGCCTCCCTCGTAACAGGGTCCGAGATGATGTTACAGAGAGTATCGGTGGGTGAGTGAAGCTCGTTGCGAAAGACACAAACGTTCCTAGAGTCCCACAACTTCCAAAGGATGGCGAGGGCGACGGTGGGCCAAATGTTGATGTCGAGGGCCACCGGCGTAGGAGTAGCCCAGACAAGATCGATGGAGTGAGGGGGGTCGAGCCCAAGGAGGGACCAAACTTGGGCCGTGTGTGTGGGCCGAGGATGGCAAGGTGTGTCGCGTCCTCCAGCGTGAGGGTGCACCAAGGGCATAACGAACCCGAGGTAATGGTCTTGCGATGCAAGTTAGCCATCGTGCTCAGCCTGTCACGACAGAGAAGCCAGCCGAAGATCTTGACCTTGATAGGTGCGTTGGAGCTCCAGATGTGCTCATGTTGAAATATATCTCGTGGTCGGAGGAGAGCAGCGAGTAAGCACACCTCGAGGTGAACGAGGAGCCATGGGTGAGGGACCTGTCGTCGGGCGCGTCGTTGGTGATGACATCCTGCAACAAAGACAAAGCAGATGCAAGCTCTACAGAAGCAACATTGGTTAGGCGGTTCCATGAAGTAGTGAGTAAACCATTCAACATGATATCCGACACCAGGACAGAGGGCGATGTGGAGTGGGAGAAGAGTGTGAGTAAATGTCTGCGAGTGGAGCGGAAAGAAGCCAAGTGTCTAGCCAGAAGAAGGTGGCAGTGCCGTTGTTGGTAAGGACGAAAGATATTTTTCGAAGGGGGGAGTTGGTGGTTCACGATTTTCCAGAGGTAGGAGGGGTTGTGAGGCTTATTTGCGAAGTCAAGGGAGTAGTGTTGGAAGAACTATTTGACCCAAGGCAGGTCTGGTTTTTGGAGAAGCTTGAAGGCAAATTTCATGAGGATGCAATTGTTTTGGAGAAACAGGTTTTTTATACCGAGGCCACCAGTAGCTTTGGGTTTGCGAACGTTTTTCCAAGCGATAAGGCATTTGGCCCCTGAGCAGGGTTTCCTCGGCAGCCCAGAAGAAGGATCTACGGATGGCGTGTAGTTTTTTGATAATCTTCTTAGGGATTCTAAAGACGGACATGAAGTGAGTAGCAAGGGCGTCGATAGTAGAGGAAATGAGAGTGAGACGAGCGCCGCGGGAAAGAAGCTTGGCCTCCCATCTAGAGAGGTACTTTAGAAAGCGTTGGATGATAGGTTCAAAAGCGGAGGACGGGAGGCGCGTGTGAGATAGAGGTAGACCGAGGTAAATTTGGGGGAAGGAGGAAAGTGCACAGCCAAAGGTGAGGGCGTTATTTTGGCTAGTGATAGTATCCGTGTTGAGGGGCACCAAGGTAGTTTTGTGGAAGTTGATGGCAAGACCAGTAGTGAGGGCAAAATTGTCAACGATATCCTTGAGGGTGGTCGCGGCTTGGGTGGAGGCTTGGGCTATGATTAGCGTGTCGTCGGCGTATTGAAGCAGATGCAGGACGATCAGGGTAAATCGGATGGCAAAGCTGGCCGGGAGAAGAGGCTTGAAAGATTAAGCATTAAAGCAGGTCGGCGACGATAATGAAAAGGTAGGGGGATAGGGATCACCCTGCCGGAGACCATTTTTGCAGTTAATCCAGGGGCCCGGTTTTCCATTTAAGAGTATTGCAGTCTTGCTAGAGACCAGCAAGGCTCTAATCCAAGCTATAGTTTTGGGGGGAAACCCCTAGTGAGCAGAACAAGAAGAAAAGATTCCCAACAGATTGAATCGAAAGCTTTGTGGAAGTCTAGTTTGAACACCATAGTGCGTGCCTTCCGAATGTGGCAAGTGCTGAGAAGGTCGGCGGTGTAGATGAAGTTTTCGGCAATGCACCTCCTAGAGATGAAGCAGGTTTGGTCCCCATGGACGAGAAGAGGGACGAGGGGCTTAATCCTGTTTGTGATAACTTTAGCTAGCGCCTTAGGTGTACAATTTTGCAGCGAAATAGGTCTGAAGTTTTTTGGTGTTCTGGCGGAGTCTTTTTTTGGAAGGAGGATCATGTGGGCTCGGTTGAAACGCTCGACATCCACTCGAAGGTTGGCGAAGTCATCGAAGAAAGGTATTATTAACCACTTTATTTTAAAAAAAAGGTATTATTAATCACTTCGCTGTGTCTGTAGTTGATGAAATGCCTCTAAAATTGATTTCGGCAGAACCGTTTGCACCAACTATTCACTGAATCAGCACTCATCAAGGGCTTCCCTACTTCAGTTTATGAAGAAATAGGCCTAGTGCTGTTTTCTGAATTTTATCCTCTGTGTTTAACTGTCAAACAGCGGCGCTGGCCTGGACGTGTACGAGAACGAGCCGGCCGTGCTGCCGGAACTGCTCGCCATGGACAACGCTTTTTGGTCGGTCAGTATTGTATTTGTGTGTGTCGGTGGGCTGCATGACTCCGATTGGTGGAAGCCAGTCCATGAAGATTCTCCCTTAAGTGTTCGATGAAATGCATACACCAAAAGTAATTTTTACTCCGTTATATATAGGGATCAGTTAAGTCTGGCCAAATCTTAATGGAGAAACTAAGAGCAACTCCAAAGGGCCGACCCATTTCGTCCGTCTAGGTCTGTTTGGATCGGCGCGGACAAAAATGGCGGCCCAACGCGTCGACCCAAACCCAAATCATGTCCGCTTCGCGTCCGCGCCGACGCATTTACGGCCCAAATTTACGCCCCAAATGCGTCGGCGCGGACGCCGAACGGACGCCACGCACCACCTGGTGGCCATCCAACTACCCGCTGCCCACGCAGTCAGCTTAATTTATGACCACAGGCCCACGCGTCAGCGACAGCGGTCGTCCTTTTTTAAGCCGACCGTGCGGCGGGACCGTCCTCATCCAAACTCACCGTCCACATCTAGCAAGCTTTGCTCCCCCGTCGCCAGCAAACCCTAGCCGCCACCACCACAGCGAGATGGGGCTCTTCTCCGACGCCAGCAGCAGCAAGGCCCCCACCATCCCTTTCCCGTCAGAGTTCCTCCCGCCTCCGTCGGCGCATGCGCCTCGCCGGTAGAGTCAGCGCATGAACGTGCCAGTGCACCAGGCGGAGTGGCACTGGCAGCACCACGTGCCTCTCCCGTACCCCGACGTCACCCTGCTGCACGACTGGCATCTGGATCCGGATAGGATCCCAGTGCCGGCAGCGCCGCGGCCGGCTAGGGCTCACGTGGAGGAGGTGCGGCACCGGCAGGCGCTGCTGACGCCGGAGCAGCGCCGCGAGGCCGCCTACGCAGCCGACTCGCCCAACTGGGCGA
The DNA here is from genome assembly GCF_018294505.1 of Triticum aestivum. Classification (NCBI taxonomy): domain Eukaryota; kingdom Viridiplantae; phylum Streptophyta; class Magnoliopsida; order Poales; family Poaceae; genus Triticum; species Triticum aestivum. The sequence continues at coordinate 63,499,832 of NC_057814.1, read as the reverse complement.
GGTAGTTCGCCTTCGAGCACGAGGAGGCGAGGCGACGGGGCATGCGCCAGGTCGACCGCAGTGTGCCGCCGCCGCCGCTTGTCGTTCGCGAGGAGGACCAGGCGGTGGAGGACGCCTACCAGGCGGCCCTTGCGGCCGTCTACCGAGAGAGCGAGGAGGACGAGCGGCGCAAGGCGGAGGAGGTAGAGGAAGAGGAGGCTCGGCACGAGGCGGCAATGGCGCAGGCCATTGCCCTCTCCGCGGCGGGCGACTACGTGCTGCCGCCGGTGGCCCCCTGCGCCCGACATGAACGCGCTCTGGAACACGGCGTTCCCCTGGGCCGGTCCGGCGCCAACGGTCATCGACCTCACGGACCCCGAGGACGATGCCGACGCCGCCTCGTAGTTTAGGTTGTTTTTATTTTTCTTAAATGCAAATGTGGACGCGTGGACTCTTGCCAGCCTTCGTGGCCGTCTTTACTGTTTAATTAATGTTGTTTTTTTAAATATTCATGCGTTTTTTTTTCAGCACCGTCAAATGGGTCGGGCCAGCGTTGGGCGCACGCGTCGACCCAAACGCGGAAGTGGACGTCCGTGTCCGCCTGGCCGATCCAAACGGACAAAAAGCGGACAAAATCGCCGTCCGTTTGGGTCGACCCGTTGGAGTTGCTCTAAGGTTTTACTTTGCCGGATACTCCGCTATTTTTGGGATCGGTAGAAATGCCCTTATCCTTGAAATGAGAAAGGCTATTGGAGAGGGGAGAGTGAGGCTGCGAAGTAAGTGAGAGAAGAAAGGTGAGCAGAGCTTTTTTTAGCCAGTACTACCTCCGTCTTGTTTATTGGTCTCATTCGTAATTTATGTTAAATTTTAATCATAAATTTAACTAACAAAATGTTTGTGCATGTCATAAAAAATTATATTGATGAATTTGTAAATAAACATAGTTTTCAATGATATAATATTTGGTAACATGCATTGACATTTTGTTAGTTAAATATATGTCAAAATTTAACACTAAACCAAGACGAATGTAGCACGTGAGAGATGAGAAATGTCAAGAGAGAAGAGAAAGAAAACAATTGTTTTTATGAAAGAGAGAGAATGAACAAATTGCAAACTAGTGTCAGCACAGTGTTCATTTCCATCAGTGCTAGCCAAAAAGTTTGGTGTCCGGTCTCACCACGACCCATTGGGGTAAATACTGCGGTACAGTATTGTTTAAAAGTAACATCATAGCATGACGAGAACAGTGAAGGACAAGCCTCCTTCACGTGTCACACATCATCCCTAGAACAGTGACCAGAGACATGCTAGTCACTGAGCGTCTACACGCATCGCTATTAAACAAACCAAATGGGCTGACAAAGCTGGCAGGTGCTGCAAATAGTTTGATTTTAGTAAGGCCCCAGCACGAATCTCAAAGGAATGGGCGGGCTGATAAAGGGGTGCCGGGAGCCCCGGGAGCCACCACAACTTTTTCTTTTGTGCACCTCTATTTAATTTCTAAATTGAGACATGGAGTACTTCATTAACCAACGGTTGGTTTCCTTTCGTCTTACATCACATGAACTTATGTTAAATTCTGATTTTCTTAATCTGAGAGAAAGAACATAATTGCTATCCTTGGCTCGGCGCATGCAACAGATTGTCTCCGTCAACTAGAGCGCCTTCATCACGGGGCGGTGCGTGCACGACAACTTCATGTTGGTCCAACAAACGGCATACCCACTGCACAACTCAAGGTTCCGCAAATCCTTCTTAAGTTGGATATTGCGAAAGCCTTCGACACTGTCTCTTGGCCTTTCCTTCCTGAGGCCCTTCGGCACCTCGGTTTTGGCAGAAGGTGGTGCAAATGGGTTTGCATTCTCACCTCGACCACTTCATCGCGTGTCCTCGTCAATGGGAACCCCGGCCCTCCGGTGGACCACAGCTCATGGCTTGTGGCAGGGAGACCCCCTTTCCCCCCTCCTCTTCACCATCATCATTGACACCTTGAACTCTCTACGACAACACATGCCGTTGCCATGTGCTCCGGTATGCCTCAGCGTCTAACAACTCGGCATGCGGCGTCCAACATTTCCCTATTCACCAATGACGTGGTCATTTTCTACCACCCGACCACCTCCGAGGTCGCCACTATTCGTGAGCTTCTACGTGTGTTTGGGGACGCTTTGGGCCTCTGCAAAAAGTTTCTGAAATGCTCGGCCACTCCGATTCAGTGTGACGATGAGGTGGTTGTGGCAATTGGGTCGACGCTTGCGTGCATGTACGGTCACCGCCTACCTTGGGCTTCCCCTCTCGGTTCGCAAGACCCCCAGCTCGGCGTTACTTCCTCTCATAGACAAGCTCACCAAAAAACTAGCAACCTGGAAGGCAACGCTTTTATCGTGTGGCGAGTGGCTCGCCCTTGTGCGCCATGTCCTCACTGCTATGCCCGTCCACATTCTTCTTGCCATGGCCATCAACCCGACGACTCTTAAGAAGCTAACTCGGATCATCCGTGAATTCCTCTGGCATGGCAGAAAAGATGCCAAGTCCGGCTGCTGTCTTGTCAGTTGGCGGCACATCTGCCACCTGTTGGATTATGGTGGACTCGGTGTGCGCGATCTGCACTTCATCGTCTTATCCATGCGCGCCTGATGGTTATGGATGCAGGCTAAAGACCCCTCCCGCCCATGGCACCATCTTCAGGTGCCATGTGATGACGAGACATGCCAATTCTTCCGCGCCTTGACGACCTGGGCTCTTGGCGATGGCAAAATGTGTCGCTTCTGGTGCGACCACTAGATCAACGGGAAGGCTATTTCCGAGTTTGCCCTGACCCTGCTGTCCTTGTGCCGCGCCGCCGACGCCGCCAGAACCTGGTGTCTGATGGGTTCACTCGGCATGCTTGGATCAGGGATATCCACGGCAATTTAGGACCTGTCGAGGTGGTGGAGTACATTGATCTTTGGCAGCGTCTTCAGGGCATCCACCTCAACCAAGTTCCAGACCGGATCAACTCGAAATGGACTGCTAATGACGTCTACTCTGCCAAATCCTGCTACAAAGCACTCTTCAACGGATTGACCTTCCGACTAGCTTGGCGTTTCATCTGGAAGGCTTGGGCTCCCCTCCGTAACAAGTTCTTCCTTTGGCTAGCTTCTCTTGACCGATGTTGGACCGTGGAGCAACGCACATGGCACTGCTTGGCGCATGACCCCGAGTGCACATTCTGCTCCCAGGAGCTCGAGACCATCAACAACCTTCCCGCTGGCTATGTTCTCGCGGATCACTTAGCACAAGATTCTTTCATGGTGCCGACTTGCTCCCCCAACCCATCGACGGCACGATGAGCTTCTTTGCATGGTGGATTGAGGCTACGTCGGCCTCCCCTGTCATCATGTAGAAGGGACTCAACTCCATCATCGCCCTCCCGCGTGGGCTATCTGGAAGCATTGGAATGCGACCATCTCCGACGGCATTCGCCCCTCCACCGATGACCTTGTTCGCTCGATCAAGGACGATGCGCGTAGCTGGGCAAAGGCCGGAGACAAAGGACTAGCTAGCATTATACCTATAACCTGATTGTATCTTCTTGAGGCCGAGCATCCTCCTCCGCTGCTCACTTTGCACCCTCTCGGACACCGTTTCGTGCACGTCTATGAGGGCTGCAACCTGTACTTTTCTATCCTCCTACCAATGAAATGATACGCTACTCAGCGTATTCACGAAAAAAAGAACATAATTAATATGGTGGCTTTGCCGATTTAGCTGGTTTGAGATTGTACGCACGAACACATTTCCAGCTCCTTTATGCACAGAGAACCTATTTCCACTCATGTGTGTCTCAGTAAGCTCTCTTTGTCCGGAAGAGAAAGGTGTGATAGCTCCCGGGTGTAGGGACACCCTCTATGAACAGTAATTCAAAAAATATAGGAAAAAATCAAAAAAAATCTGAAACTTTGCGACATTAAATATGATCAAGCGTTTTTAGGTTCTTGCAAATTTTCATAACAAAGTATGAAGTAGAGAAAGGTGTACACATTAGTTTGTGGTTCCAGTGCTAAAAGTGCTCAAAACTGTAAGCATTAATGCCGTTTTCTTGTTTAGATTTCCTCGAATGTTTTTTTTTTGCATGAAAATTTGCAAGAACCTATAAAGTTTGAGCATAGTTGATGTCGCAAAGTTTAAGATTTTGTTGTCTACTTTTTTGAAATTTGCTGTTCATGGAGGGTGTCCCTACACTCGGGAGTTTGAGAAACCTGTCTCCAAGTTGAAAAATAGAATCATCAAGCAAAGACGAGAGACATGCATGGTCGAGGAAGGTTGCCTTTGTGAGTCTTAAGTTGGAGTTTGGCTGGAAAGCAAGCATAATCGGCAAGGTATACAGTGTTCGGACGGAGTGCAAGGTACAAATAGTAGATGTGATGATCAGTAGCACGAGGACAACAAGTAGGTGAATGGAACAGATAGCATTGGGCTGGGGCACAATCTCGGATCCAGCAGCAAGCCAAGGTGCAAACTTTTTGACAACGCCAACTGTGAATGTTGGCAGTACGATTGTATAGCATTGCGAGGCGCTTGAGACTAGACCGTGAACTCATGTTGCTGGGTGGTCTGGTTTTACGTGCATGCAGTCGAGGATATATCGGAGGGAACTCTTAGATGGGAGATTCCGAGATTTGTATGCAAAAGCATGCATGTGCTATACTCCCTCCTTCCCCAAATTTTGGCCGTGTTAAGTTTTTCATGCACTCCTAAAATGTATGGCGCGGATGCCTTTTTCTCTCTCATTCAGTTACAACAACCACTCACCGTTGCTATTTTTCTAGAAAGAAAAACAAGTCTCTGGCTGGGTCGATGCCTACATCTCAGCAGCCTGTACCATGGTTCAAGTAACAATTAAGCTGCGCTAATTTCCGGGCTGGCTACTAATACGCCTGAATATGGGAAGGAGGAAGTACTTTGTAATGTTGTAGTTTGAAGTTTTGAAACTTGGCTTTTAATCCTCATCGCAGAGGCTGCCAGACAAATTCGCCAAGGTGTTCGACCGGCATCGGCCCCGAGAACTGTTGTTGCCGGAGGCTGGACGCTGGCGTCGCTTGTGGGACGTGGATGTAGTGTTCGATGCCGATGGCCACATGTATCTCGCGCACGGATGGAAATAGTTCGCCCGCTCTGATGACCTTCAGATCGGGCACGTCCGCATCTTAAGCTACGACAGCAGCCGCACCATGCTCACAGTGAAGGTGTTCGATGCTACTTCTTGAGCTTGCGTTGGTTTTTCCCTTGAAGAGGAAAGGGTGATGCAGCACAGTAGAGATAAATATTTCCCTCAGTTAAGAATCCAGTAGGAGAAACGCTCAAGTCCCAAATAGATGGACCTACAAAAACAATCAAACACTTGCACCCAACGCGATAAAGGGGTTGTCAATCCCTTCGCGATCACTTTCAAAGGTGAGATCTGATAGGGATAGATAAACCTAAATAAAAGATAAAATATTTTTAGGTTTTTTGGTTTATAGATCTGAAAATAAAAGATTGCAAAATAGTAGATCGGAAACAAATATGATGAAAAATAGACCCGGGGGCCATAGGTTTCACTAGATGCTTCTCTCTTGAAGGCAAATAATACGGCGGGAGAACAAATTACTGTCGAGCAATTGATAGAAAAGCGCAATGTTATGACGATATCCAAGGCAATGATTATGCATATAGGCATCACGTCCGTCTCAAGTAGACCGACTCCTGCCTGCATCTACTACTATTACTCCACACATCGATCGCTATCCAGCATGCATCTAGAGTATTAAGTTCATAAAGAACGGAATAACGCCTTAAGTAATACGACATGATGTAGAGGAATATACTCAAGCAATATGATGAAAACCCCATCTTTTTATCCTCGATGACAACAATTCAATACGTGTCTCGCTACCCCTACTTTGTCGCTGGGTGAAATCACGCAAGATTGAACCAAAAGCTAAGCACCTCTCCCATTGCAAGAAAACCAATCTAGTTGGCCAAACCAAACCGATAATTCAGAGAGAAATACAAAGATATCAAATCATGCATATAAGAATTCAGAGAAGATTCAAATAATATTCATAGAGAAGCTGTTCATAAATCCACAATTCATCGGATCTCGACAAACACACCGCAAAAGACTATTACACCGGATAGATCTCCAAGAACATCGAGGAGAACATGGTATTAAGAATCAAAGAGAGAGCAGAAGCCATCTAGCTACTATCTATGGACCCGTAGGTCTGAGGTAAAGCACTCACGTTTCATCGGAAGGGCAATAGAGTTGACGTAGAAGCCCTCCATGATCGAATCCCCCTCCGGCAGGATGCCGGAAAAGGCCCCAAGATGGTATCTCCTGGGAACAGAAGGTTGCGGACGAAGTATTTTCGTGGACTCCTCTGAGGGTTTTGGAATATATGTGAATATATAGGATGAAGAGATAGGTCAGGGGATCCCCGAGGGGGCCACAAGGCAGGCCCCCCTAGGGCGTGCCCTCCGCCCTTGCCACTGCCTCGTGGCTCTTCTGGCGTGGACTCCAAGTCCTCTAGGTGTCTTCTGGTCCAAGAAAAATTATCGTGAAGTTTTATTCCGTTTGGATTCCGTTTGATATTTCTTTTCTGCGAAACTCAAAAACAAGGAGAAAAACAGAAACTGGCACTGGGCTCTAGGTTAATAAGTTAGTCCCAAAAATAATATAAAATAGCATAATAATGCATATAAATCATCCAAAACAGATAATATAATAACATGAAACAATAAAAAATTATAGATACATTGGAGACGTATCAAGCATCCCCAAGCTTAATTCCTGCTCGTCACCGAGTAGGTAAATGATAAAAACAGAACTTTTGATGTGGAGTGCTACCTAACATATTTATCCATGTAATTTTCTTCATTGTGGCATGAATGTTCATATCCATAAGATTCAAAACAAAAGTTTAATAATGACATAAAAACAATAATACTTCAAGCATACTAATAAAGCAATCATGTCTTCTCGAAATAACATGGCCAAAGAAAGTTATCCCTACAAAATCATATAATCTGGCTATGTTCCATCTGCATCACACAAAGTATTAAATCATGCACACCCCCGATGACAAGCCAAGCAATTGTTTCATACTTTTGATGTTCTCAAACCTTTTCAACTTTCAACCCCGATAAGCGTGAGCCATGGATTTAGCACTATAGGTGGAATAGAATATGGTGGTTGTGGAGAAGACAAAAAGAAGGAGATAGTCTCACATCAACTAGGCGTATCAACGAGTTATGGAGATGCCCATCAGTAGATATCAATGTGAGTGAGTAGGGATTGCCATGCAACAGATGACCTAGAGCTATAAGTTTATGAAAGCTCAAAAAAAACTAGGTGGGTGTGCATCCAACTCGCTTGCTCATGAGACCTAGGGCCATTTGAGAAGCCCATCATTGGAATATACAAGCCAAGTTCTATAATGAAAAATTCCGACTAGTATATGAAAGTGATAACATAGAAGACTCTCTATCATGAAGATCATGGTGCTACTTTGAAGCACAAGTGTGGAAAAAGGATAGTAACATTGCCCCTTATCTCTTTTCTCTTTTTTTTCTGGTGGGCTTCTTTGGCCTCTTTTATTTTTATAAAGTCCGGAGACTCATCCCAACTTTTGAGGGAATCATAGCTTCCATCATCCTTTCCTCACACGGGAGAATGCTCTAATAATGATGATCATCACACTTTTATTACTCAAGAATTACAACTCGACACTTAGAATAAAATATGACTCTATATGAATGCCTCCGGCGGTGTACCGGGATGTGCAATGATCTAGCGTAGCAAATGACATCAAAAAGCGGACAAGCCATGTAAACATCATGCTAGCTATCTTACAATCATGCAAAGCAATATGACAATGATGGAGCGTGTCATAATAAAACGGAACGGTGGAAGTTGCATGGCAATATATCTCGGAATGGCTATGGAAATGCCATAATAGGTAGGTATGGTGGCTGTTTTGAGGAAGGTATATGGTGGGTGTAAGGCACCAGCGAAATTTGCGCAACACTAGATAGGCTAGCAATGGTGGAAGGGTGAGAGTGCGTATAATCCATGGACTTAACATTAGTCAAAAAGAACTCACATACTTATTGCAAAAGTCTATTAGTCATTGAAATAAAGTACTACGCACATGCTCCTAGGGGGATAGATTGGTAGGAAAAGACCATCGCTCGTCCCCGACCGCCACTCATAAGGAAGACAATCAATAATTAAATCATGCTCTGACTTCATCACATAACGGTTCACCATACGTGCATGCTACAGGAATCACAAACTTTAACACAAGTATTTCTACCAATCCACAATTACTCACTAGCATGACTCTAATATCACCATCTTTATATCTCAAAACAATAATAAGGAGTCAAACTTCACATAGTATTCAATGCACTTTATATGAAAGTTTTCATTTATCCCTCTTGGATGCCCATCATACTAGGACTAAACTCATAACCAAAGAAAATTACCATGCTGTTTTGACAGACTCTGAAAATAATATAAGTGAAGCACGAGAGTTCAACAATTTTTATAAAATAAAGCCACCGCCGTGCTCTAAAAAGATATAAGTGAAGCACTAGAGCAAAATTGCCTAGCTCAAAAGATACAAGTGAAGCACATAGAGTATTCTAATAAATCACGATTCATGCGTGTCCCTCTCAAAAGGTGTGTACAGCAAGGATGATTGTGACAAACTAAGAAGCAAAGACTCATATCATACAAGACGCTCCAAGCAAAACACATATCATGTGGTGAATAAAAATATAGCCTCAAGTAAATTTAGCGATAGACGACGACAAAAGAGGGTATGCATTCCAGGCATCCCGAAGCTTAGGCTCTTGGTTGTCCTTGAATATTACCTTGGGGTGCCTTGGAAATCCCCAAGCTTAGGCTCTTGCCACTCCTTATTCCATATTCCATCAAATCTTTACCCAAAACTTGAATACTTCACAACACAAAACTTAACAAAAAAACTCATGAGATCTGTTAGTATAAGAAAATAAAATTACCACTTTTGGTACTATTGTGAACTCATTCTTTATTTATATTGGTGTAATATCTACTGTATTCCAACTTCTCCAGGGTTCATACCCCCGATACTACCCATAGATTCATCAAAATAAGCTAACAACACATAGAAAATAGAATCTGTCAAAAATAGAACAGTCTATAGCAATCTATAAACTTCGAATACTTCTGTAATTCCAAAAAATTCTAAAAAAATATGACAGCAGAGGCAATTCGTATATCAATCTTGTGCAAAAAGAATCAGTATTTTAGCGCGCTTTTGTTAAAAATGAGAAGTATTTTTCTAGGCGCAAAAAATTCTGTTTTTCAGCAAGATTAAATCAAGTATCATCGTAAGCCATCCCAAAGGTCTTACTTGGCACAAACACTAGATAAAACACCAAAACACAATTACTACAGAGGTAATAATGTGTATTTTATGCAAGAACAGTAGCAAAACAAAAAACACAAAAATAAAATTGGGTTGCCTCCCAACAAGCGCTATTGTTTAATGCCCTTAGCTAGGTATACTGCAATTGATCTAGGTATTGTCATCTTTGGTATGCAATTCATTTTTCACCAAATCTTCCAATAATCGTCTTAAAAAATCTATTATTTCCTTTATTTCCCTTCTAGTAGATGAACTTAAATCATGAAAAGGACTTTCTTTAGTGATTTTGACATTCATGAACCTGTAATCTCAGTCATCACCATATATATCATCATATAAAATACGTATCTCGTTTCTAACGGGTTCCTTAATCATCTTTTCCAACCAATCCTTGTTAAATCCTACAAAAGTTCCACTTGTAATCCAATCAAATTCCTTGTAGGCCTCAAGGTACAAAGGCTTGCGACATATCTGAATAGGCAACTCCCCTCCTAAGATTTTCACTGTAAGAATGATAATCCCTAGATTCCAAACTACGCATAGTTTCCTTATCATGGAGTATATCTTCAATCGGAGGGTGTTCAACATTTTTATTATAGAAAGAAAAAATCTCCCTAGCCTCGTGTATTATAAAATCAAATTCTCACATAAGGATGATAGTGGCAATCTTTTTAGCTTTAGGATGATTAATATTGGAAAGTACATAAAACACCTTTTGCAAAGCAGGATGGATGTGCGCAAATTTTCTATCTAGTTTTTCAACAAGCATGAAAATGGCATCCGCATAACACTTTGTATCGAGAAGAACAGATCTTTTACTAATGGGCATAGATCCCGTACAATCAAAGAATTCTTAAATAACACTTTTCCCAATAATATTACCATCGCCCACATGAAAAGTTTTTGCTTTGTAATTAGGGGGAGTTTCAGCTTCATGATCCAAAGAAAAAGATCCAAGTTTTTCCTCAAGATTTATACTAGCAAGACCCTCAAAATTTTCAATGATAACCTCCCCATATTCAGACATAGTGGCAATAACCGATCTAGCAAACTAGCAAACAAGAGGCAAACGAAAGGACGAAAGGAAGAAGGGCGAATAAAACGGCAAACATTTTTGTGTTTTTTCTGAAAACATTTTAGAAGTGGGGGAGAGGAAAACGAGAGGCAAATGACAAATAATGTAATGCAAGAGATGAGAGTTTATGATGGGTACTTGGTAGGCTTGACATAGATCTCCCCGGCAACGGCGCCAGAAATTCTTCCTCCTACTTGTTGAGCTTGCGTTGGTTTTTCCCTGAAAGAGGAAAGGGTGATGCAGCGAAGTAGAGATAAGTATTTCCCTTAGTTAAGAACCAAGGTATCAATCCAGTAGGAGAAATGCGCAAGTCCCCAATAGATGGACCTACACAAACAATCAAACACTTGCACCCAACGCGATAAAGGGGTTGTTAATCCCTTCGCGATCACTTTCAAAGGTGAGATCTGATAGAGATAGATAAACCTAAATAAAAGATAAAATATTTTTGGGTTTTTTGGTTTATAAATCTGAAAATAAAAGATTGCAAATGTAGATCGGAAACTAATATGATGGAAAATAGACTCGAGGGCCATAGGTTTCACTAGAGGCTTCTCTCTTGATGGCAATAATACGGTGGGTGAACAAATTACTGTCGAGCAGTTGATAGAAAAGCGCAAAGTTATGACAACTAGTCGTCAACCCGTGCATTTGCACGGGCTAGTCAATAAGTCTTGTGCATTTATTTTGGCATAAATAATATCTATCATGAAAGGAAAAATTGAAACACCCATCCATCCACTTCAACATGAAGCACACGAAAGTTGTTGCCAATTTTTTTAATTAGTTCAATTCTAAGTGACAAAATATGATTCAAAGGATGTCTTCTAACTCTTTGGATTTTATTTTATTTTGTTTCCAGTAACCTTGCTTCTCTGTATATCCAATATGTGGCTGACAAAATAATTATAATTTCTTTTTGCTATGTTTATGTTTTTTCAGTGTCAAAGTCATTACATACTTTAGAAATTTGAAGCAAGTGAATGTGTAGACCGAAAGGAGAGAAGATTTATTGGGAATTATTAATTTGAGGTTTGTATAAACTACTTGTACAAATATATACGATGATGATATCCCTACATACTAATTTGTTTGATCCATCACATATATCGAAGAACTATATATGAAATATATCGTTCTTCTAGTTACTACACAGTTTATTTAGTACACTAAAATGGGTATTTCATATGATATTTTCTAAACTGTTAGATGTAGTTACGTAATATTTTCAGAGGTGTACCTGAAAACCAAATACTGCTTGTCGATGAATGTGATCTCTAAGTGCGTCTATAACTTTATATAGGTTCAAAGTGCTTTCTATCGTATAACCATCTGACCTAAAGAGTGCTAGAAGCTTGTGATCAAAATGTTTGCACTCTCGATAGCAATCAACCACACAATTATCCTGGGGAAAAACTAACAAAGCGAAAGAACGGACATACAATGTTACCATCGTTTAAAAAATAGCAGTCTAAGACACAATATGTGTAAAATACATAGACATGAGTCAAGCATGTAAAACGTAATCAGTTTCATCCATAAACAGCTACAGAGATAAAACTGTACATATATTAAGACTGTCTATTTTACATTCGACTGAAATTCAATTGGCTTTCAATCATATTTCCGGCCATACAGTGTTTGACAACTGTCATCTGTCCTCCGCCTCTCTCCTGTCCTCTGAATGTCGCTGTCCTTGTCCCCCTCTCTTCCTTTAAACGGGTCCGCAAGAATCAAAAAGACAGCCTGAACAGAAACTAAACGGATCCCCAGTTTAAGACCCAAAAGTACCGAGCTGAAGAACATAGCACTTCTACCTCCTGTGAGAAACAGCTCCCCTCACCTTCTCAACATCTGCACGAAAAAAGGGGGATTCCTTTTGTGAGAAACAGCTCCCCTGAACTCCTTTACATAGAAACGGAGCATGGGGGTCATGGGATGAACATAGACATGAAAAAGCATGATCAAAATAGCTCTTTACATAGTACAGGAATTACACTGAGTTTTTACAAAGTATTTGTAGTAGATTTACAGTGCATTAGCAGAATATTTACAAAAATGATCACAGTAGAAAAAAAGATGCAATACCATCCAACAAAGACAAACCAAAAAATATTGCCCTAAAAATACACTGTAATAACGTTGAAATTACAGTGTGATTGCCCTGTGACTTACACTGTAATACACCGAAAGTACACTGTAAATTGCACTAAAATTAAACTGTAATTTCCCTCAATATACACTGTATACAATGTAATTACACTGAAAGATCACTGTAAAATTGCACTGAGATTACACTAGAAATTCCCTGAACTTACAGTGTAATTACAGCGTAAATACCCTTAAATTACACTGTAACTACCCCTGAAATTACACTGTGATCGGCCATGTGATGTACCTGAAGTTACACTAATATTCCCAGTGATTTACAGAGTGATTACCCCTGAAAAAATACACTGTAACTACTACAGAAATTACACTGTAATTACAGTAAAAATTAGCACTGTGATTGCCCTGGAAATTATAGTGTAATTACCCCTGAAGTTACAGTGTAAATGTTGTAATTGAACTGTAGTTACACTGGAAATTGCACTGTGACTACAATGTAATTACCCCTGAGTTTACACTGTAATAGAGCTGTAATTACACTGTAAATCCTATGAATGTTCATTAGGTTTCAGAAATGAAATAAAACTAAATCAAAGATTAGAGGGAAGGATAACAAAGGAAACAATAAGAGGAACAACAGGAGAAAGAAGGAAGAGGTAGCAGAAACAAGACCATGGCAAGCCTACAAATGGGGACCATGAGAAGCCTGCAAAAGGAAGAACATCATATACTAGAGAAAGAAAGCAAAGAAAAAACAGAGAAGAGAAAGTTAAAGAGATGAAGCATTTGAAGGGGAAATGAAGTACTCTACCAGATGAGAGGAAAGTCAATAAGAAACGATTGAGTTGTAATTTGAGAGAAAGCATTGGTGCTACTTATTTGGCTGCTACCAAATTTCCAGTGCATTTATTTTGTTGTTAGCTGCAAATGAAAGAAGTACATAAAGAGAAATGACGCCAAGATGAAAAAATATCGGTGCATTTACTTTGCTGCTACCAAAAAGACTTGTCACTGTTATACAAAAAGAACCACCTGCAAATTCAGTGAGATTAATCAGTTACAAAAAAAAATCTCAATTATAGTCCAAATTACTGAACTTGCCATGCAATTACACTGACATTTGAAGTGTAATTAATGAAGAAACAAGGTAAGTACACTAACATTTGAAGTGTAACTACTGAAAATTACAGGGTTAAAATGCACATTTAACAAGACTGTAATTACAAGGTCTGCAATCCAAATTACTGAAAAGATACATTTTAATTACAGGGATATACAGTGTAAAACTTGCAACTTAAATTGGAAGTTTCAGATCATAGGATAGTAAAGTTGCAGGGTTACTGCAAAAAAATATTCATTTACACTAGAAGTGACACACTGAAAATTACAGTCCAAAACCACTCTAACTTAACTAAAAAAAATTCAGGCCACTAACATACACATTACAGGGCGAAAATGCATACTACATTACACTGTAAGTACACACAAATCCGGTTAAAAACTAAAATTGCCACTACACCAGACAACTTCATTTACGTTGAAAATCCACTCAAAATTAAACTGCATTTTTCAGCCAAGACAACTGAAACTGAACTAAAAATATCCAGTCCACTGAAAAACACATAATGAGAATCAAGTGACCAGGTGACTCAGCATTTGCATCCATACATCTAGGGGCTGTACATCTACAAAAGCTAGGAGACGTCAAAGGGGTCAATACCAACTTACAGTCCACACATGCTATGCCCTAGATTCAGCATCTACATCCAAACAGGAGGGAACCACAACGACAATTATAGGAGGGATCCACATGAGGGATTGTACACATCTAGGAGCTACTCGTCACAATGACAACTACAGCGGCATCCAGAAGCGCAAAATCGACAAAAAACAGGACAGGAGGGATCCACCACTACATATACATCAACCATACACCGGCAACACCTGCAACATCCAAAACATCTAAGATCCACCTCTACACAGGGGAACAACGCAACACTGAGCCGGATCTAGCAAAAATTGAACAGAAAAAGCAGGGGGGTGAACACAGGGGGAAAGCATACTTACAAAACCAACCACAGATGGATGGAGGATGAGGGAGGGGCACAGGCCTCGCAGATCAATACAGGGAAAATGAGAAGCGTCGCGAAATCAGGCGAAGCAGAGAAGACAACGTAGCTGGATCGCCATGGCGTCTACTTCGCCTCTCCCTGTGCGCGCGCTTGAGGAGAAGGAAGCAGGGGATTGGGGGGCAGGGGGAGGAGAACTGGGCGCCTAAGCACTGGCTCGCCTCAAGAGTCCAGAGACTGAGATGTCCAGCGAAAAATCACCATTGCTATCTGCCCCCAAGCTCATGCCGCTCGAAATGAGAATGAGACGAACAAAGCCGGCCATAGAGGGGAGAAAAAGGAAAAAAAAAAAGAATAGGACACGCGACCCGCCAGATTAACGGGTCTCCAGGAGAAGCTTGCGGGCCCGATAAAGAACAAAACAGCCCGAGAGTTAAAAAAAGAGAGAAATGCACGAATCTACGCACAAGGATCGGACGGACAGAAAATCGAATGAAAGCGAATTAATTTCATCCGACTGTAAATTAGCAAATCCGTATACTAAAGAGCTGCGAGTACCTTTCGAGAGTATGAACCACATCTGATATTTTCTCTGGACAAAAGGATGTTGTTGCTACTATTCTTTCTCCAGCAATAGGAAATTAACCCTAGCAGCAGTCTATCAAAAAGTATGGCTTGAGTCCATCTGCCATGTGTGCTCGCCTGTGTGCTTTGCATCTGTTCAACTATTGAAGAGAGAGCAACCCAGATATCAAGGAAGGGCCAGGATGAGGAACTGATGGAACCTAGCTCCTGCAGTCCGGCCAAAGCGCAACTATGCATCTTGCAGTGCGCTAGCACATGATGACCACGGGTTCTCATGTACGCAGAGCAACGTACATCATTCCCCATACAATAAGTTATAGATGACCCAGGGCAGAAAAGAATCAAATAATGTTTCTGAAGCGTTCAATTTCTTTTCATGTACGTCAGTCCACTCATGGAAAATTATGTACAGATAAGTACATACAAAATGATTAAACAAACCTCCAATGTCTCAATCGAAGAAACTCGAACCCCAACTCAGAGGTGAGTACTTCAGTTATTCTTCCCGAGCTCTTTAAGGAAGATGCTAGTGTATTCTGAAATCTGAATCCCGCTATGCTAATACATAGGGTCTCCGTTGCTAACTAATTACAGTCTACACTACATCATACTTCATACTCGTCCATAATAAGAAGATAAAGCAGACACAGCCCAAGCGTGATGGTATCGGTTTTACTTTGCATGATAGAGAATTGACATACAAATTCACTGGACATGATATACCTATCAGTTTTCAAACCTGACTTGCACACATACGTTGAAGCATCTCAATATCCTGCCTACATGTGCACCGCAACAGCAGGCAGCTCATAGTTTCGAGGCCAGTAGATGTTGCCTTCTGTGCTGAAGAACCGCTAGCGCCACCGATCAGCAGGTATATGTGCAGTGCTGCCATATCAGAATCCGTCAGAAAAAACTCGAGAAGCTAATCAGGTAAAGAGAGAAAGGAGCGAGATGGGAGTTGTACAGAGAAAAGGAAAACTGACTGCGCAAAGAGGTTGATCGATTCCGGCTAGATGCGCTAGCATCGTTCGTAGGTACACATAACCGATGGAGTTCTTCCTGCCGACGACGCTGCCAGTGTTGTGTACATCAAACCTGCTTGATAACATCAATTACTTTACCTGTCGGCATCTCGGGAGTCAAGACAGGCTGGTAAATTTAGCGGTGCAGGCTTAACCTCTCGAGGGCATGTCTGACCTGGTTACAGACGGGGCTCTCCATGAAGTCGCTGCTACAGATTTTGTTGAAGAATACATGCTGACATACTTATTGATCTTGAAGAGCGTCATTAGGTTAATGACCATTAGCATAATCAATTTCCTAACATAATCAATTGAAGAAGACATGCTGACGTACTTATTGATCTGAAGAGCGCCATTAGGATAATCACCATCAACTTAATCAATTTCCTATCATAATGGATTTCCTTCACAACAGCGACCTACAGCAGCATATGCCCAACGCAAGTTCTTCTTCCCCCATCCAATCCGCCCTGACCTCCTCCGTCGACCTTCCTATCCTCCTGCGGTGAGGAGCAAGAACAATAGCAATAGCAACGTCTACCCAACCCTCTCCGCAAGTCTTCCTCTGATATCCTCTGCCCCAGATCTTCCTCATTGACGGGGAGAATAAGGAACGCACGCACTGTTTTCATATCTATCAGTGGAGGGAGTCCAGCCATGTGAGGAGCAGCCAGCCAGCGGCCGCGTCTTGTCTCCGCAACGCCATGGTCCTTGTGTGGATCGTCATGCCGCTGTCCTTCTCTACCGCCTCTAGATGTCAATCGAGTTTCATGTTCATCCGCATCAATGTTCTCAGGATGAGAAGGCACATGGAGAAATATATTGCTTGAGGATTATTTTTAGGTGAGGATTCTTTCCATCGTGTAGGAGTAGTACGATAGCTAGATTGGTTTTTTTGACAGGTACCCTAGATTGGTTTTTACAGCTGCGCTATGTTGGTGGAGCAGTACGATAGCTAGATTGTTTTTTTTAGATTGCAAGGATTATATGGGTGAATCTGCACCATTATAACTCGGTCCCATCAGATTAACGGCCAGTAATTTCTAAGTAACGTGAGAATTATTAGAGAGTCTGTAATTAGTATAGGTATAGCAAGGCAATGATTATGCATATAGGCATCATGTCCGTGTCAAATAGACCGACTCCTGCCTGCATCTACTAACTATTAATTCACACATCGACCGCTATCCAGCATGCATCTAGAGTATTAGGTTCATAAAGAACGGACTAACGCCTTAAGTAAGATGAAATGATGTAGAGAAATAAACTCAAGCAATATTATGAAAACCCCATATTTTTATCCTCGATGACAACAATTAAATATGTGCCTCGCTACCCCTACTTTGTCACTGGGTGAAATCACGCAAGATTGAACCCAAAGCTAAGCACCTCACCCATTGCAAGAAAACCAATCTAGTTGGCCAAACCAAACCGATAATTCGAAGAGAAATACAAAGTTATCAAGTCATGCATGAATTCAGAGAAGATTCAAATAATATTCATAGATAAGCTGATCATAAATCCACAATTCCTCAGATCTCGACAAACACACCGCAAAAGAAGATTACATCAGATAGATCTCTAAGAACATCGAGGAGAACATGGTATTGAGAATCAAAGAGAGAGAAGAAGCCATCTAGCTACTAGATATGGACCCGTAGGTCTGAGGTAAAATACTCACGCTTCATCGGAAGGGCAATAGAGTTGATGTAGATGCCCTCCGTGATCGAATCCCCCTCCGGCAGGATGCCGAAAAAGGCCCCAAGATGGGATCTCACAGGAACAGAAGGTTGCGGCAGCGGAAAAGTATTTTCATCGACTCCTGTGTGGGTTTTCGAATATATGCGAATATATAGGACGAAGAGATAGGTGAGGGGATCATCGAGGGGGCCACAAGGCAGCCCCCCCTAGGGCGTGCCCTCCACCCTTGCCGCCGCCTCGTGGCTCTTCTGGCTTGGACTCCATGTCCTCTAGGTGTCTTCTGGTCCAAGAAAAATCATCATGAAGTTTTATTCCATTTAGACTCCGTTTGATCACTAGTGCAGGATGCTACTAACACGACACTACGATCAAAGACCCTTCGAAGAAACTGTGTGCGATGCAATAATCACAAATAGTGGTGTAAAAAACCCGTCAAAAAGGTGCAAAACGTTTGCGATGCCGGATGCATCAAACACGGTTCAGATTTTAGTTGCGTGGGTGATGCAGGGCATACGGTTCAGTTCAATTAACTATTTGCAATGAGGAGGAACAAAAGAAATGGGCAACCAGATGAAGTTTTGTGCGAAATACAGCATACGGTTCACTCGGATGAACTGTTTGCGTTGAGACAAAAGAATAGAAACGGTTCAATATAACAAGATGTGTGTGATACGCGGCAAACAGGTTTGTAATCAGAAATGTGTGCGAAAACCGATACTAACACAGAGATTACTACTAATAAGACATGTGTGTTGTGCGATGGGATTGCATGCAGAACAACATCATATATATATATATATACACACACACTTATAAGGACATGGTTGCATAACCAAATTAAACATCCACTTACATAGGTGGCTACTACAACCATGGCATTTGCACACACAAAAGTAATCTGTTACATGCATAATTACATAGGTGGCTACTACACACATGAAATTTCCACACACCAAAGTAAACTATATATTACATGCATGATTAACTAGGATAAACGACCATCTGATCATCACCTACTTCTTGTGACGCTTGCTCTGCTTGTGGCTCGATCCAACCTCGTCGATTTGGGTAACGAGGCACTTCCTCATGTCAACGATCTGCCTGTGCATCTCATAGCATGTGTACACGCTCTTGGCCGTGAACCTGAGGTGAGGTTCATCCTGTTGCCGCATCCAGGCCTCGTGCCAGGATACGGGACGTGTTCTGTTGGCATCCTGCTTCATCTTTTTGTAGTATGGGTCGATGATGGCTAGGGCGAGTTCAACCCGGGAGTCCTTCTTCGTGCTTCCCCAGACCTTGTAGTGCTCGCGGATTTCGACAGGTTCTCGCAGGCCAAGCCCGTAACCCTGAGCGCTTTTACATCATCGGTGGTTTCCACCGCAGCTAACTTGTAGTCGGTGCTCTTGACAAACCTGGCAAAACGGTCGGAAGGCTCTATGGCCATGCAGTAGTGGTAGACGAGGACATGATGGCGCACGCATAACTTGGCGACGGCAACCTTGTGATCTATGTTGGGACGACCGGCGGTGTACTGGAGGTCGATGCTGACCACCTTGTACTTGTCTCGAGCAAGCAACTGCTCAACGGTGTCGATGTAGTCGACCACCACAGCCGTGTCGATGGTGTACACCACCGAGAGATCCGTCTCCCTCGCATGGGTCTCCACTTTATGCTCGTCGAACTCCATTGGGGCGCAGCTAGACATCCCCTCTCTATGTGTCGTCATGGGTGTGCTTTGTTGTGTTGTGGGGCGCGATCGAAAGGTTGAAGAGACTAAGGTTATAATGGCCCGGGGAATTAAAGGGGAAGCTGGACGGCCTGGAATATCGGCATGCCTTGATGGCAGTTCTAATATAATTTGCAGCACATAACTCCATCGTGCCGCACGTAACTGCATCGCATGGCAACACGCGCGACGCAACCGCATGCATATGGGGCTCCCGACGTGATCGTGCGCAGGCCCAACTGATGGCAGAGCGCGTGCGGAGGGACGCGAGCAGAGCGCTCTGCGGTTGCCTCAATGGCGAGCAACCATATATATGCATATTGCAATTGAACACGCAAGGAAAAGCTGTTCACAAGCCGAGCGCACCGACGGACGTGAGCAGAGCGCGCCGCGGCGCCTAACGGCGAGCACAACGCGTTGCGGCGCCTAACGGCGAGCAGAGCTTGCCGAGGGACACGAGCAGAGGCCGGCATAGTGATATGTGGCAAATAAGATGAACTGTGCGAGTGATACGTCTCCAACGTATCTATAATTTTTGATTGTTCCATGCTATTATATTATCTGTTTTGGATGTTTAATGGGCTTTATTATGCACTTTTATATTATTTTTGGGACAAACCTCCTACTGGAGGCCCAGTTCAAATTGCTGTTTTTTGCCTATTTCAGTGTTTCGCAGAAAAGGAATATCAAACAGAGTCCAAACGGAATGAAACCTTCGGGAGAATCGTTTTTGCGACAAACGCAATCCAGGAGACTTGGAGTGGACGTAAAGGAAGCCACGAGGTAGGAGGGCGCTCCCAGGGGGGTAGGCGCGCCCCCACCCTCGTGGGCCCCTCGTAGCTCCACCGACCTACTTCCTTCGCCTATATATACACATATACCCCGAAAACATCCAGGAGCACCACGAAACCCTATTTCCACTGCCGCAACCTTCTGTACCCGTGAGATCCCATCTTGGGGCCTTTTCCGGTGCTCTGCCGAAGGGGGAATCAATCACGGAGGGCTTCTACATCAACACCATAGCCTCTCCGATGATGTGTGAGTAGTTTATCACAGACCTTCGGGTCCATAGTTATTAGCTAGATGGGTTCTTCTCTCTCTTTGGATCTTAATACAAAGTTCTCCTTGATCTTCTTGGAGATCTATTCGATGTGTTCTCCTTGGGGTTCTTCTCTCTCTTTTTGCGGTGTGTTTGTCGAGATCCGTTGAATTGTGGGTTTATGATCAAGTCTATCTATGAATAATACTTGAATCTTCTCTGAATTCTGATATGTATGATTTGATATCTTTGCAAGTCTCTTCGAATTATCAGTTTGGTTTGGCCTACTAGATTGATCTTTCTTGCAATGGGAGAAGTGCTTAGCTTTGGGTTCAATCTTGCGGTGCTCGATCCCAGTGACAGAAGGGGAAACGACACGTATTGTATTGTTGCCATCGAGGATAAAAAGATGGGGTTTATACCATATTGCTTGAGTTTATCCCTCTACATCATGTCATCTTGCCTAATGCGTTACTCTGTTCTTATGAACTTAATACTCTAGATGCATGCTGGATAGGGGTCGATGTGTGGAGTAATAGTAGTAGATGCAGAATCGTTTCGGTCTACTTGTCACGGACGTGATGCCTATATACATGATCATGCCTAGATATTCTCATAACTATGCGCTTTTCTATCAATTGCTCGACAGTAATTTGTTCACCCACCGTAGAATTTTCTATCTTGAGAGAAGCCACTAGTGAAACCTATGGCCCCTGGGTCTACTTTC
This sequence comes from Triticum aestivum, assembly GCF_018294505.1. Taxonomy (NCBI): domain Eukaryota; kingdom Viridiplantae; phylum Streptophyta; class Magnoliopsida; order Poales; family Poaceae; genus Triticum; species Triticum aestivum. The sequence continues at coordinate 63,478,354 of NC_057814.1, read as the reverse complement.
CATCATATAAGTTTCCAATATGTTTTATTTTGCAATCTTTACTTTTTAATCTATATAAAAAAATACCAAAAATATTTATCTTATTATCTCTATCAGATCTCACTTTTGCAAGTGGCCGTGAAGGGATTGACAACCCCTTTATCGCGTTGGTTGCAAGGTTCTTATTTGTTTGTGCAGGTACTAGGGACTTGCGTGTAGTCTCCTACTGGATTGATACCTTGGTTCTCAAAAATTGAGGGAAATACTTACGCTACTTTGCTGCATCACCCTTTCCTGTTCAAGGGAAAACCAACGCATGCTCAAGAAGTAGCAAGAAAGATTTCTGGCGCCGTTGCCAGGGAGATTTACACAGAAGTCAAGACATACCAAGTACCCATCACAAACTATTATCCCTCGCATTACATTATTTGCCATTTGCCTCTCCTTTTCCTCCCCCCCACTTCACCCTTGCCGTTTTATTCGCCCTTTTTCCGTTCGCCTCTTTTTGCGTACCTTTTGTGTGCTCGCTCCTTGTGGGATTTGCTGCCATTATGTCTGAAACCGGGGAGGTTATCGTTGTTATGGACAATAGTAATAACATGGGAAACTTTGATGCTTTTGATGATCCTCCTGACGAACCTACTATCTTACACACTAAAAAGTTTCGGATCGGTAGTGGTAATATTATTTGAAAAGGAGTTACTCAAGATTTCTTTACTTGTGCCAGTGCTTTGCCCACTATGGGTGGATCTATTCTTCATAGAACTAGTAGTCTTGCGGATGCTATATCTTTGCTCATAGTTGAACTTGAAAGACAGTTTGTTCATATGCATCCTTGCATACAAAGGATTTTTCTAGATTTTCCCAATATTGAGCACTCTTTTGTTAAGCGAGCAGCTACTATCTTTTTGGCTCATGAGTTCAGATTTATAATGAAAGAGGCCAAAGAAATTTTTGCGCATTATAGGGTGGATGCTGGTTGTCCTCCCATAGAAGCTATCCTTTTTAATCAAGAAGACATAATGCGTTTACAATCTTTAGATCATGTTGCTTATAAGGAAAACCTTAGAAAGAAGGTTCCTACCGATGTTCTAGCTGATAGAATCTCTGAACTTAATTATGATTTTTCTATTCAAAACAATGGGTTAGGTGTTTCTCTTGAACAAAGGCTCATGACTTTTTGCCAAAAGAATGCTTATAATGATGAATTGGTTGTGCAATTTGAGGGGCCAAAGGAGGAACCCAGACCTTCTGAGCTTGATCTTGGGGACTTTTGTCCCATTAAATTTAGCCCTTTTGATTACTTTTGCTTGCCACAAAGGAAACTTGCTGCTGAACGTAGGGAATATGAGATGAGTTTTCGTGATTTGCCATATCATTATGGCAATACCTAGATCTATTCTCGTTTTTATGCCTAGTTAGGGGCGTTAAACGATAGCGCTTGTTGGGAGGCAACCCAATTTTATTTTTATTCCTTGCTTTTTGTTCCTGTTTAGTAATAAATAATTCATCTAGCCTCTGGTTAGATTTGGTTTTATGTTTTAGTCAGTGTTTGTGCCAAGTTAAACCTATAGGATCTTCTTGGATAACAATTATTTGATCTTGCTGAAAAAGTCAGAAACTTTTGGCTCACGAAAACAATTGTTAAAAATCACCAGAACGTGATAAAATACTGATTCCAATTGCAGTAGATCAATAAAAAAATTATCTAGGACGTCCCATTTCGGTAGAGTTTTCTGAGTTACAGAAGTGTGCGTTTGATACAGGTTACTACAGACTGTTCTGTTTTTGACAGATTCTGTTTTTCGTGTGTTGTTTGCTTATTTTGATGAATCTATGGCTAGTATCAGGGGGTATGAACCACAGAGAAGTTGGAATACAGTAGGTTTAATACCAATATAAATGAAGAATGAGTTCATTACAGTACTTTAAAGTGGTGGTTTGTTTTATGTCGCTAACGGAGCTCATGAGATTTTCTGTTGAGTTTTGTGTTGTGAAGTTTCCAAGTTTTTGGGTAAAGATTTGATGGATTATGGAATAAGGAGGGGCAAGACCCTAAGCTTGGGGATGCCCAAGGTACCCCAAGGTAAAATTCAAGGACAACCAAAAGCCTAAGCTTGGGGATGCCCCGGAAGGCATCCCTCCTTCGTCTTCATCTATCGGTAACTTTACTTGAGGCTATGTTTTTATTCACCACATGATATGTGTTTTGCTTGGAGCGTCTTGTATGATTTGAGTCTTTGCTTTTTAGTTTACCACAATCATCCTTGATGTACACACCTTTTGGAGAGACACACATGAATCGGAATTTATTAGAATACTCCACGTGCTTCACTTATATCTTTTGAGCTAGATAATTTTGCTCTAGTGCTTCACTTATATCTTTTTAGAGCACGATGGTGGTTTTATTTTATAAAAATTATTGATCTCTCATGCTTCACTTATATTATTTTGAGAGTCTTTTAGAACATCATGGTAATTTGCTTTGGCTATAACATTAGTCCTAATATGATAGGCATCCAAGATAGGTATAATAAAAACTATCATATAAAGTGCATTGAATACTATGAGAAGTTTGATTCTTTATGATTGTTTTGAGATATGAAGATGGTGAAATTAGAGTCATGCTAGTTGAGTAGTTGTGAATTTGAGAAATACTTGAGTTAAAGTTTGTGATTCCCGTAGCATGCACGTATGGTGAACCGTTATGTGATGAAGTCGGAGCATGATTTATTTATTGATTGTCTTCCTTATGAGTGGCCGTCGGGGACGAGCGATGGTCTTTTCCTACCAATCTATCCCCCTAGGAGCATGCGCGTAGTACTTTGTTTCGATAACTAATAGATTTTTGCAATAAGTATGTGAGTTCTTTATGACTAATGTTGAGTCCATGGATTTTACGCACTCTCACCTTTCCACCATTGCTAGGCTCTCTAATACCGCGCACCTTTCGCCGGTATCATATACCCACCATATACCTTCCTCAAAACAGCCACCATACCTACCTATTATGGCATTTTCATAGCCATTCCGAGATATATTGCCATGCAACTTCCCACCGTTCCGTTTATTATGACACGCTTCATCATTGTCATATTGCTTTGAATGATCATGTAGTTGACATTGTTGCTACCTCTTGAGCACTGCGTTGGTTTTCCCTTGAAGAGGAAAGGGTGATGCAGCAAAGTAGCATAAGTATTTTCCTCTGTTTTTGAGAACCAAGGTATCAATCCAGTAGGAGGCTAAGCGCGAGTCCCTCGCACCTACGCAAAAAAAATAAATCCTCGCAACCAACGCGATAAGGGGTTGTCAATCCCTTCACGGTCACTTACGAGAGTGAGATCTGATAGATATGATAGGATAATATTTTTGGTATTTTTGTGATAAAGATGCAAAGTAAAATAAAAGCTAAGTAAAAACAAAGGAAATAAATAAGTGTTGGAAGATTAATATGATCAAGATAGACCCGGGGGCCATAGGTTTCACTGGTGGCTTCTCTCGAGAGCATAAGTATTTTATGGTGGGTGAACAAATTATTGTTGAGCAATTGACAGAATTGAGCATAGTTATGAGAATATCTAGGTATGATCATGTATATAGGCATCACGTCCGAGACAATTAAACCGACTCCTGTCTGCATCTACTACTACTACTCCACTCATCGACCGCTATCCAGCATGCATCTAGAGTATTAAGTTCATAAAAACAGAGTAACGCCTTAAGAAAGATAACATGATGTAGAGGGATAAAGTCATGCAATATGATAAAAACCCCATCTTGTTATCCTCGATGGAAACAATACAATATGTGCCTTGCTGCCCCTACTATCACTGGGAAAGGACACCGCAAGATTGAACCCAAAGCTAAGCACTTCTCCCATTGCAAGAAAGATCAATCTAGTAGGCCGAACCAAACTGATAATTTGAAGAGACTTGCAAAGATAACCAGTCATACATAGAAGAATTCAGAGAAGATTCAAATATTGTTCATAGATAAACTTGATCATAAACCCACAATTCATCGGTCTCAACAAACACACCGCAAAAGAATATTACATCGAATAGATCTCCATGAGAGAGGGGGAGAACATTGTATTGAGATCCAAAAAGAGAGGAGAAGCCATCTAGCTACTAACTATGGACCCGACGGTCTGAAGTAAACTACTCACACTTCATCGGAGAGGCTATGGTGTTGATGTAGAAGCCCTCCGTGATGGATGCCCCCTCCGGCGGAGCTCCGGAACAGGCCCCAAGATGGGATCTCGTGGGTACAGAAGGTTGCGGCGGTGGAATTAGGTTTCTGGCTCCGTATCTGATCTTTTGGGGGTACGTAGGTATATATAGGAGGAGGAGTACGTCGGTGGAGCAACAGGGGGCCCACGAGGGTGGAGGGCGCGCCCTGGGGGGGGGGTAGGCGCACCCCCTACCTCATGGCCTTCTCCTTTGTTTCTTGACGTAGGGTCCAAGTCTCCTGGATCATATTCTTCCTAAAAATCACGTTCCCGAAGCTTTCATTCCGTTTGGACTCCGTTTGATATTCCTTTTCTGCGAAACTCTGAAATAGGCAAAAAACAGCAATTCTGGGCTGGGCCTCCGGTTAATAGGTTAGTCCCAAAAATAATATAAAAGTGAATAATAAAGCCCAATAATGTCGAAAACAGTAGACAATATAGCATGGAGCAATCAAAAATTACAGATACGTTGGAGACGTATCAAGCATCCGCAAGCTTAATTCCTGCTCGTCCTCGAGTAGGTAAATGATAAAAACAGAATTTTTGATGCGGAGTGCTACTTGGCATAATTTCAATGTAATTCTTCGTAACTGTGGTATGAATATTCAGATCCGAAAGATTCAAGACAAAAGTTTAATATTGACATAAAAATAATAATACTTCAAGCATACTAACAAAGCAATCATGTCTTCTCAAAATAACATGGCCAAAGAAAGTTATCCCTACAAAATCATATAGTCTGGCTATGCTCTATCTTCACCACACAAAGTATTTAAATCATGCACAACCCCGGTGACAAGCCAAGCACTTGTTTCAAACTTTTGACGTTCTCAAACTTTTTCAATCTTCACGCAATACATGAGCGTGAGCCATGAGCATAGCACTATATGTGGAATAGAATGGTGGTTGTGGAGAAGACAAAAAAGGGAGAAGATAGTCTCACATCAACTAGGCGTATCAACGGGCTATGGAGATGCCCATCAATAGATATCAATGTGAGTGAGTAGGGATTGCCATGCAACGGATGCACTAGAGCTATAAGTATATGAAAGCTTAACAAAAGAAACTAAGTGGGTGTGCATCCAACTCGCTTGCTCACGAAGACCTAGGGCATTTTGAGGAAGCCCATCATTGGAATATACAAGCCAAGTTCTATAATGAAAAATTACCACTAGTATATGAAAGTGACAAAATGTGAGACTCTCCATCATGAAGATCATGGTGCTACTTTGAAGCACAAGTGTGGTAAAAGGATAGTAACATTGTCCCTTCTCTGTTTTTCTCTCATTTTTTGGGCCTTTTCCCTTTTTTGGCCTCTTTTATCTTCTTTTTTTCGTCCGGAGTCTCATCCCGACTTGTGGGGGAATCATAGTCTCCATCATCCTTTCCTCACTTGGGACAATGCTCTAAAAATGAAGATCATCACACTTTTATTTTCTTACAACTCAACAATTACAACTCGATACTTAGAACAAAATATGACTCTATATGAATGCCTCCGGCGGTGTACCGGGATATGCAATGAATCAAGAGTGACATGTATGAAAGAATTATGAACGGTGGCTTTGCCACAAATACGATGTCAACTACATGATCATGCAAAGCAATATGACAATGATGGAGCGTGTCATAATAAACGGAACGGTGGAAAGTTGCATGGCAATATATCTCGGAATGGCTATGGAAATGCCATGATAGGTAGGTATGGTGGCTGTTTTGAGGAAGATTTATGGTGGGTGTATGATACCGGTGAAAAGTGCACGGTATTAGAGAGGCTAGCAATGGTGGAAGGAAGAAGGGTTCATATAATCCATGGACTCAACATTAGTCATAAAGAACTCATATACTTATTGCAAAAATCTACAAGTTATCAAAGCAAAGTATTACACGCATGCTCCTAGGGGGATAGATTGGTAGGAAAGGACCATCACTCGTCCCCGACCGCCACTCATAAGGAAGACAATCAATAAATAAATCATGCTCCGACTTCATCACATAACGGTTCACCATACGTGCATGCTACGGGAATCACAAACTTTAACACAAGTATTTCTCAAATTCACAACTACTCAACTAGCATGACTCTAATATCACCATCTTCATATCTCAAAACAATTATCAAGCATCAAACTTTTCTTAGTATTCAACACACTCATAAGAAAGTTTTTACTAATCTTGAATACCAAGCATATTAGGATTATTCAAGCAATTACCATGCTATTTAAGACTTTCAAAATAATCTAAGTGAAGCATGAGAGATCAATAGTTTCTATAAAACAAATCCACCACCGTGCTCTAAAAGATATAAGTGAAGTACTAGAGAAAAACTATATAACTCAAAAGATATAAGCGAAGCACATAGAGTATTCTAACAAATTCCAAATCATGTATGGCTCTCTCAAAAGGTGTGTACAGCAAGGATGATTGTGGTAAACTAAAAATCAAAGACTCAAATCATACAAGACGCTCCAAGCAAAACACATATCATGTGGTGAATAAAAATATAGCTCCAAGTAAAGTTACCGATGGAAGTAGACGAAAGAGGGGATGCCTTCCGGGGCATTCCCAAGCTTTGGCTTTATGGTGTCCTTAGATTATCTTGGGGGTGCCATGGCCATCCCCAAGCTTAGGCTCTTGCCACTCCTTGTTCCATAATCCATCAAAATCTTTCACCCAAAACTTGAAAACTTCACAACACAAAACTTAACAGAAAATCTCGTGAGCTCCGTTAGCGAAAGAAAACAAAAGACCACTTCAAGGTACTGTAATTAACTCATTATTTATTTATATTGGTGTTAAACCTACTGTATTCCAACTTCTCTATGGTTTATAAACGATTTTACTAGCCATAGATTCATCAAAATAAGCAAACAACACACGAAAAACAGAATCTGTCAAAAACAGAACAGTCTGTAGAAATCTGTAACTAACACAAACTTCTGGAACTCCAAAAAATAGACAAAATAGGACGACCTAGACAATTTGTTTATTGATCAGCAGCAATTGGAATCACTATTTATCACGTTCTGGTGATTTTTAACAATTATTTTCGTGAACAGAAAGTTTCTGGAAATTTCTGCAAGATCAAATAACTATCATCCAAGAAGATCCTATATGTTTAAGTTGGCACAAACACTAAGTAAAACATAAAAACACATCTAACCAGAGGCTATAACAAATATTTGTTCCTAAACAGAAGCAAAAAACAAAAAACTAAAAATAAAATTGGGTTGCCTCCCAACAAGCGCTATCGTTTAACGCCCCTAGCTAGGCATAAAAGCAAGGATAGATCTAGGTATTGCCATCTTTTGTAGGCAATCCATAAGTGGCTCTCATGATAGATTCATATGGTAATTTTATTTTCTTCCTAGGGAAGTGTTCCATGCCTTTCTTTAATGGAAATCGGAATCTAATATTCGCTTCCTTCATATCAATAATTGCACCAATCGTTCTAAGGAAAGGTCTACCAAGAATAATAGGACATGAAGGATTGCAATCTATGTCAAGAACGATAAAATCTACGGGCACATAATTCCTATTTGAAACAATAAGAACATCATTAATTCTTCCCATAGGTTTCTTAATAGTGGAATCCGCAAGGTGCAAGTTTAGAGAGCAATCATCAAAATCACGGAAATCTAGCAAATCGCACAAAGTTTTGGGAATAGTGGAAACACTAGCACCCAAATCACATAAAGCATAGAACTCATGATCCTTAATCTTAATTTTAATAGTAGGTTCCCACTCATCATAAAGTTTTCTAGGAATAGAAACTTCCAACTCAAGCTTTTCTTCATAAGATTGCATCAAGGCATCGACGATATGTTTAGTAAACACTTTATTTTGACTATAAGCATGAAGAGAATTTAGCACGGATTGCAACAAGGAAATACAATTTATCAAAGAGCAATTTTCATAATTAAATTCCTTGAAATCCAAAATAGTGGGTTTAACATCTAGGGTCTTGATTTCTTCAATCCCACTTTTGTCAATTTTAGCATCAAGATCTAAAAACTCCGAATTTTTGGAACGCCTTCTAGGTAGAGGTGGATCATATTCAGTCCCATCATTATCAAGATTCATATTGCAAAACAAAGATTTAATAGGGGACACATCAATAACTTTTAGATCTTCATCTTTATTTTCATAGAAATTTGAAGACGCTTTCATAAAGCAATCTTTCTTAGCACGCATTCTAGCGGTTCTTTCTTTGCACTCATCAATGCAAATTCTCATGGCTTTGAGAGACTCATTGATATCATGCTTAGGAGGAATAGATCTAAGCTTTAAAGAATCAACATCAAGAGAAATTCTATCAACGTTCCTAGCCAATTCATCAACTTTAAGATATTTCTCTTCAAGCAAAGCATTGAAATTCTTTTGCAAATTCATAAACTCTTTAACACTAGTTTCAAATTCAGAGGGCATCTTATTAAAATTTCCATAAGAGTTGTTGTAGGAATTACCATAATTATTAGAGGAATTGCTAGGATAAGGCCTGGGATTAAAGTTTCCTCTATACGCGTTGTTACCAAAATTATTCCTACCAACAAAATTCACATCCATAGATTCATTATTATTCTCAATCAAAGTAGGCAAAGGCATATCATTAGGATCAGAAGAAACACTCTTAGTAGCAAATAATTTCATAAGTTCATCCATCTTTCCACTAAAAACATTAATTTCTTCTATCACATGCACTTTTTTATTAGTAGATCTTTCAGTGTGCCATTGAGAGTAATTAACCATAATATTATCTAGGAGTTTAGTACCTTCTCCTAAGGTCATTTGCATAAAAGTGCCTCCCGCGGCCGAATCTAAAAGATTTCTAGAAGCATAATTCAAGCCGGCATAAAAGTTTTGTATAGTTGCGAGGATTTATTTGTTTTGTGTAGGTGCGAGGGACTCGCGCGTAGCCTCCTACTGGATTGATACCTTGGTTCTCAAAAACTGAGGGAAATACTTACGCTACTTTGCTGCATCACCCTTTCCTCTTCAAGGGAAAACCAACGCAGTGCTCAAGAGGTAGCAAGAAGGATTTCTGGCGCCGTTGCCGGGGAGGTCTACGCAAAAGTCAACATACTAAGTACCCATCACAATCCCTTATCTCCCGCATTACATTATTTGCCTTTTGCCTCTCGTTTTCCTCTCCCCCACTTCACCCTTGCCATTTTATTTGCCCTCTCTTTTCCGTTTGCCTCTTTTTCGCTTGCTTGTCGTTATGGCTAGTCCTCTATCTGAAGGAAATATGCCCTAGAGGCAATAATAAAGTTATTATTTATTTCCTTATATCATGATAAATGTTTATTATTCATGCTAGAATTGTATTAACTGGAAACTTGATACATGTGTGAATACATAGACAAACAGAGTGTCACTAGTATGCCTCTACTTGACTAGCTCGTTGATCAAAGATGGTTATGTTTCCTAGCCATAGACATGAGTTGTCATTTGATTAACGGGATCACATCATTAGGAGAATGATGTGATTGACTTGACCCATTCCGTTAGCTTAGCACTCGATCGTTTAGTATGTTGCTATTGCTTTCTTCATGACTTATACATGTTCCTATGACTATGAGATTATGCAACTCCCGTTTACCGGAGGAACACTTTGTGTGCTATCAAACGTCACAACGTAACTGGGTGATTATAAAGGTGCTCTACAGGTGTCTCCGAAGGTACTTGTTGGGTTGGCGTATTTCGAGATTAGGATTTGTCACTCTGATTGTCGAAGAGGTATCTCTGGGCCCTCTCGGTAATGCACATCACTTAAGCCTTGCAAGCATTGCAACTAATGAGTTTGTTGCAAGATGATGTATTACGGAACGAGTAAAGAGACTTGCCGGTAACGAGATTGAACTAGGTATTGAGATATCGACGATCTAATCTCGGGCAAGTAACATACCGATGACAAAGGGAACAACGTATGTTGTTATGCGGTCTGACCGATAAAGATCTTCGTAGAATATGTGGGAGCCAATATGAGCATCCAGGTTCCGCTATTGGTTATTGACCGGAGATGTGTCTCGGTCATGTCTACATAGTTCTCGAACCCGTAGGGTCCGCACGCTTAACATTACGATGACAGGTATATTATGAGTTTATATGTTTTGATGTACCGAAGGTTGTTCGGAGTCCCGGATGTGATCACGGACATGACGAGGAGTCTCGAAATGGTCGAGACATAAAGATTGATATATTGGACGACTATATTCGGACACCGGAAATGTTCCGGGTGATTTCGGAGAAAACCGGAGTGCCGGAGGGTTACCGGAACCCCCCGGGAGAAGTAATGGGCCTTATGGGCCTTAGTGGAGAGAGAGAGGGGCAGCCAGGAGGGGCCGCGCGCCCCCTCCCCCTCTAGTCCGAATTGGACTAGGAGAGGGGGGCGGCGCCCCCCTTTCCTTCTCCCTCTCCCCCTTCCTTTCCCCCTCCTAGTAGGAGTAGGAAAAGAGGGGAGTCCTACTCCTACTAGGAGGAGGACTCCTCCTCCTGGCGCGCCAACAAGGGCCGGCCAGCCCCCACCTTGCTCCTTTATATACGGGGGCAGGGGGGCACCCCATAGACACAACAATTGATCATTGATCTCTTAGCCGTGTGCGGTGCCCCCCTCCACCATATTACACCTCGATAATATCGCAGCGGTGCTTAGGCGAAGCCCTGCGTCGGTAGAACATCATCATCGTCACCACGCCGTCGTGCTGACAAAACTCTCCCTCAACACTCGGCTGGATCAGAGTTCGAGGGACGTCATCGAACTGAACGTGTGCTGAACTCGGAGGTGCCGTACGTTCGGTACTTGATCGGTCGGATCGTGAAGACGTACGACTACATCAACTGCATTGTGTTAACGCTTCCGCTTTCGGTCTACGAGGGTACGTGGACAACACTCTCCCCTCTCATTGCTATGCATCACCATGATCTTGCGTGTGCGTAGGAATTTTTTTGAAATTACTACGTTCCCCAACAGTGGCATCCGAGCCTGGTTTTATGCGTTGATGTTATGCACGAGTAGAACACAAGTGACTTGTGGGCGATATAAGTCATACTGCTTACCAGCATGTCCTACTTTGGTTCGACGGTATTGTGAGATGAAGCGGCCCGGACCGACATTACGCGTACGCTTACGCGAGACTGGTTTCACCGTTGCGAGCACTCATTGCTTAAAGGTGACCGGCGGGTGTCTGTCTCTCTCACTTTAGTTGAACCGAGTGTGGCTACGCCCGGTCCTTGCGAAGGTTAAAACAACACCAACTTGACAAACTATCGTTGTGGTTTTGATGCGTAGGTAAGAACGGTTCTTGCTAAGCCCGTAGCAGCCACGTAAAACTTGCAACAACAAAGTAGAGGACGTCTAACTTGTTTTTGTAGGGCATGTTGTGATGTGATATGGTCAAGACATGATGCTGAATTTTATTGTATGAGATGATCATGTTTTGTAACCGAGTTATCGGCAACTGGCAGGAGCCATATGGTTGTCGCTTTATTGTATGCAATGCAATCGCCATGTAATTGTTTTACTTTATCACTAAGCGGTAGCGATAGTCTTAGAAGCAATAGTTGGCGAGACGACAACGATGCTTCGATGGAGATCAAGGTGTCACGCCGATGACGATGGTGATCATGACGGTGCTTCGGAGATGGAGATCACAAGCACAAGATGATGATGGCCATATCATATCACTTATATTGATTGCATGTGATGTTTATCTTTTATGCATCTTATCTTGCTTTGATTGATGGTAGCATTATAAGATGATCCTTCACTAAATTATCAAAGTATAAGTGTTCTCCCTTTGTATGCACCGTTGCGAAAGTTCTTCATGCTGAGACACCACGTGATGATCGGGTGTGATAGGCTCTACGTTCAAATACAACAGGTGCAAAACAGTTGCACACGCGGAATACTCAGGTTAAACTTGACGAGCCTAGCATATAACAGATATGGCCTTGGAACACAGAGACCGAAAGGTCGAGCGTGAATCATATAGTAGATATGATCAACATAGTGATGTTCACCGTTGAAACTACTCCATCTCACGTGATGATCGGACATGGTTTAGTTGATATGGATCACGTGATCACTTAGAGGATTAGAGGGATGTCTATCTAAGTGGGAGTTCTTAAGTAATATGATTAATTGAACTTGAATTTATCATGAACTTAGTCCTGATAGTATTTTTGCAAATTATGTTGTAGAACAATAGCTCGCATTGTTGCTTCCCGGTGTTTATTTTTGATATGTTCCTAGAGAAAATTATGTTGAAAGATGTTAGTAGCAAAGATGCGGATTGGATCCGTGATCTGAGGATTATCCTCATTGCTGCACAGAAGAATTATGTCCTTGATGCACCGCTAGGTGACAGACCTATTGCAGGAGCAGATGCAGACGTTATGAACGTTTGGCTAGCTTAATATGATGACTACTTGATAGTTTAGTGCACCATGCTTAACGGCTTAGAATCGGGACTTCAAAGACGTTTTGAACTTCATGGACCATATGAGATGTTCTGGGAGTTGAAGTTAATATTTCAAGCAAATACCCAAGTTGAGAGATATGAAGTCTCCAACAAGTTCTATAGCTAAAAGATGGAGGAGAATAGCTCAAGCAGTGAGCATGTGCTCAGATTGTCTAGGTACTACAATCGCTTGAATCAAGTGGGAGTTAATCTCCAGATAAAATAGTGATTGACAGAATTCTCTAGTCACCATCACCAAGTTAGTAGAACTTCGTGATGAACTATAGTATGCAAGGGATGACGAAAGTAATTCCCGAGCTCTTCGTGATGCTGAAATCGACGAAGGTAGAAATCAAGAAAAACATCAAGTGTTGATGGTTGACGAGACCACTAGTTTCAAGAAAAGGGCAAAGGGAAGAAGGGGAACTTCAAGAAGAACGGCAAGCAAGTTGCTGCTCAAGTGAAGAAGCCTAAGTCTGGTCCTAAGCCTGAGACTAAGTGCTTCTACTGCAAAGGGACTGGTCACTGGAAGTGGAACTACCCCAAGTATTTGGTGGATAAGAAGGATGGCAAAGTGAACAAAGGTATATTGGATATACATGTTATTGATGTGTACTTTACTAGTGTTTATAGCAACCCCTCGGCATTTGATACTGGTTCAGTTGCTAAGAGTAGTAACTCGAAACAGGAGTTGCAGAATAAACAGAGACTAGTAAAAGGCGAGGTGACGATGTGTGTTGGAAGTAGTTCCAAGATTGATATGATCATCATCGCACACTCCCTATACTTTCGGGATTAGTGTTGAAACTAAATAAGTGTTATTTGGTGTTTGTGTTGAGCATGAATATGATTTGATCATGTTTGTTGCAATACTGATGGGATTTTGGAATCACTTGATTATGAATCACTTGATGCTTGCGAACCGTGCCTCATGGGCAAGATGACTAAAACGCCGTTCTCCGGAACTATGGAGAGAGCAACAGATTTGTTGGAAATCATACATACAGATGTATGTGGTCCGATGAATATTGAGGCTCGTGGCGGATATCGTTATTTTCTCACCTTCACAGATGATTTGAGCAGATATGGGTATATCTAATGAAACATAAGTCTGAAACATTTGAAAAGTTCAAAGAATTTCAGAGTGAAGTTGAAAATCATCGTAACAAGAAAATAAAATTTCTACGATCTGATCGTGGAGGAGAATATTTGAGTTATGAGTTTGGTCTTCATTTGAAACAATGCGGAATAGTTTCGCAACTCACGCCACCCGGAACACCACAGCGTAATGGTGTGTCCGAACGTCGTAATCGTACTTTACTAGATATGGTGCGATCTATGATGTCTCTTACTGATTTACCGCTATCGTTTTGGGGTTATGCTTTAGAGACGACTGCATTCACGTTAAATAGGGCACCATCAAAATCCGTTGAGACGACGCCTTACGAACTGTGGTTTGGCAAGAAACCAAAGTTGTCGTTTCTTAAAGTTTGGGGCTGCGATGCTTATGTGAAAAAACTTCAACCTGATAAGCTCGAACCTAAATCGGAGAAATGTGTCTTCATAGGATACCCAAAGGAAACTGTTGGGTACACCTTCTATCACAGATCCGAAGGCAAAAACTTTTGTTGCTAAATTCGGAATTTTTCTGGAGAACGAGTTTCTCTCGAAAGAAGTGAGTGGGAGGAAAGTAGAACTTGATGAGGTAAATGTACCTGCTCCCTTATTGGAAAGTAGTTCATCACAGAAGCCGGTTTCTGCGACGCCTACACCAATTAGTGAGGAAGTTAATGATGATGATCATGAAACTTCAGATCAAGTTATTACTGAATCTCGTAGGTCAACCAGAGTAAGAGCCGCACCAGAGTGGTACGGTAATCCTGTTCTGGAGGTTATGTTACTAGACCATAACGAACCTACAAACTATGAAGAAGCGATGGTGAGCCCAGATTCCGCAAAATGGCTTGAGGCCATGAAATCTGAGATGAGATCCATGTATGAGAACAAAGTATGGACTTTGATTGACTTGCCCAATGATCGGCGAGCCATTGAGATTAAATGGATCGTCAAGAGGAAGACGGACGCTGATAGTAGTGTTACTATCTACAAAGCTAGAATTGTCGCAAAAGGTTTTCGACAAGTTTAAGGTGTTGACTACGATGAGAGTTTCTCACTCGTATCTATGCTTAAGTATGTCCGAATCATGTTAGCAATTGCCGCATTTTATGAAATCTGGCAAATGGATAAACAAAACTGCATTCCTTAATGGATTTATTATAGAAGAGTTGTATATGATGCAACCAGAAGGTTTTGTCAATCCTAAAGGTGCTAACAAAATATACAAGCTCCAGCGATCCATCTATGGACTGGTGCAAGCATCTCGGAGTTGGAATATATGCTTTGATAAGTTGATCAAAGGATATAGTTTTATACAGACTTGCGGTGAAGCCTGTATTTACAAGAAAGTGAGTGGGAGCACTACAGCATTTCTGATAAGTATATGTGAATGACATATTGTTGATCGGAAATAATGTAGAATTATTCTGCAAAGCATAAAGGAGTGTTTGAAAGGAGTTTTTCAAAGAAAGACCTCGGTGAAGCTGCTTACATATTGAGCGTCAAGATCTATAGAGATAGATCAAGACGCTTGATAAGTTTTTTCAATGAGTACATACCTTAACAAGATTTTGAAGTGGTTCAAAATGGAACAGTCAAAGAAAGAGTTTCTTGCCTATGTTACAAGGTGTGAAATTGAGTAAGACTCAAAGCCCGACCACGGCAGAAGATAGAAAAAGAATGAAAGTCATTCCCTATGCCTCGGCCATAGGTTCTATAAAGTATGCCATGCTGTGTACCAGATCTATTGTATACCCTACACTGATTTTGGCAAGGGAGTACAATAGTGATCTAGGAGTAGATCACAGGACAGTGGTCAAAATTATCCTTAGTGGAATAAGGATATGTTTCTCGATTATGGAAGTGAGAAAAGGTTCGTCGTAAAGGGTTACGTCGATGCAAGTTTTAACACTAATCTAGATGACTCTAAGTCTCGGTCTAGATACATATTGAAAGTGGGAGCAATTAGCTAGAGTAGCTCCGTATAGAGCATTGTAGACATAGAAATTTGCAAAATACTTACGGATCTGAATGTGGCAGACCCGTTGACTAAAATTATCTCACAAGCAAAACATGATCACACCTTAGTACTCTTTGGTTGTTAATCACATAGCGATGTGAACTAGATTATTGACTCTAGTAAACCCTTTGGGTGTTGCTCACATAACGATGTGAACTATGGGTGTTAATCACATGGTGATGTGAATTATTGGTGTTAAATCACATGGCGATGTGAACTAGATTATTGACTCTAGTGCAAGTGGGAGACTGAAGGAAATATGCCCTAGAGGCAATAATAAAGTTATTATTTATTTCCTTATATCATGATAAATGTTTATTATTCATGCTAGAATTGTATTAACTGGAAACTTGATACATGTGTGAATACATAGACAAACAGAGTGTCACTAGTATGCCTCTACTTGACTAGCTCGTTGATCAAAGACGGTTATGTTTCCTAGCCATAGACATGAGTTGTCATTTGATTAACGGGATCACATCATTAGGAGAATGATGTGATTGACTTGACCCATTCCGTTAGCTTAGCACTCGATCATTTAGTATGTTGCTATTGCTTTCTTCATGACTTATACATGTTCCTATGACTATGAGATTATGCAACTCCCGTTTAACGGAGGAACACTTTGTGTGCTACAAAACGTCACAACGTAACTGGGTGATTATAAAGGTGCTCTACAGGTGTCTCCGAAGGTACTTGTTGGGTTGGCGTATTTCGAGATTAGGATTTGTCACTCGGATTGTCGGAGAGGTATCTCTGGGCCCTCTCGGTAATGCACATCACTTAAGCCTTGCAAGCATTGACACTAATGAGTTTGTTGCAAGATGATGTATTACGGAACGAGTAAAGAGACTTGCCGGTAATGAGATTGAACTAGGTACTGAGATACCGACGATCGAATCTCGGGCAAGTAACATACCGATGACAAAGGGAACAACGTATGTTGTTATGCGGTCTGACCGATAAAGATCTTCGTAGAATATGTGGGAGCCAATATGAGCATCCAGGTTCCGCTATTGGTTATTGACCGAAGATGTCTCGGTCATTTCTACATAGTTCTCGAACCTGTAGGGTCCGCACGCTTAACGTTACGATGATAGGTATATTATGAGTTTATATGTTTTGATGTACCGAAGGTTGTTCGGAGTCCCGGATGTGATCACGGACATGACGAGGAGTCTCGAAATGGTCGAGACATAAAGATTGATATATTGGACGACTATATTCGGACACCGGAAATGTTCCGGGTGATTTCGGAGAAAACCGGAGTGCCGGAGGGTTACCGGAACCCCCCCGGGAGAAGTAATGGGCCTTATGGGCCTTAGTGGAGAGAGAGGGGCAGCCAGGAGGGGCCGCGCGCCCCCTCCCCCTCTAGTCCGAATTGGACTAGGAGAGGGGGGCGGCGCCCCCCTTTCCTTCTCCCTCTCCCCCTTCCTTTCCCCCTCCTAGTAGGAGTAGGAAAAGAGGGGAGTCCTACTCCTACTAGGAGGAGGACTCCTCCTCCTAGCGCGCCAACAAGGGCCGGCCGACCTCCCCCTTGCTCCTTTATATACGGGGGCAGGGGGGCACCCCATAGACACAACAGTTGATCATTGATCTCTTAGCCGTGTGCGGTGCCCCCCTCCACCATATTACACCTCGATAATATCGTAGCGGTGCTTAGGCGAAGCCCTGCGTCGGTAGAACATCATCATCGTCACCATGCCGTCGTGCTGACGAAACTCTCCCTCAACACTCGGCTGGATCGGAGTTCGGGGGACATCATCGAGCTGAACGTGTGCTGAACTCGGAGGTGCCGTATGTTCGGTACTTGATCGGTCGGATCGTGAAGACGTACGACTACATCAACCGCGTTGTGTTAACGCTTCCGCTTTCGGTCTACGAGGGTACGTGGACAACACTCTCCCCTCTCGTTGCTATGCATCACCATGATCTTGCGTGTGCGTAGGAATTTTTTTGAAATTACTACGTTCCCCAACACTATCTTCTCCGTTGTCTCCCGAGAATGAAGTTCTAAATTTTAAACAAAGGGAGGGAGAAAATCCAAAAGACGCTTGGTATAGAATTTGCAATGCTCAAAATAGATCTGCCAGGAAGCAATCTACCTCCATTCTTCCCCGGCAACAGCGCCAGAAATCCTTCTTGCTACCTCTTGAGCACTGCGTTGGTTTTCCCTTGAAGAGGAAAGGGTGATGCAACAAAGTAGCGTAAGTATTTCCCTCAGTTTTTGAGAACCAAGGTATCAATCCAGTAGGAGGCTACGCGCGAGTCCCTCGCGCCTACACAAACAAATAAATCCTCGCAACCAACGCGATAAGGGGTTGGCAATCCCTTCATGGTCACTTACGAGAGTGAGATCTGATAGATATGATAGGATAATATTTTTGGTATTTTTGTGATAAAGATGCAAAGTAAAATAAAAGGAAAGTAAAAACAAAGGAAATAAATAAGTGTTGGAAGATTAATATGATGAAGGTAGACCCGGGGGCCATAGGTTTCACTAGTGGCTTCTCTCCAGAGCATAAGTATTTTACGGTGGGTGAACAAATTACTGTTGAGCAATTGACAGAATTGAGCATAGTTATGAGAATATCTAGGTATGATCATGTATATAGGCATGACGTCCGAGACAAGTAGACCGACTCCTGCCTGCATCTACTACTATTACTCCACTCATCGACCGCTATCCAGCATGCATCTAGAGTATTAAGTTCATAAAAACAGAGTAACGCCTTAAGCAAGATGACATGATGTAGAGGGATAAATTCATGTAATATGATAAAAACCCCATCTTGTTATCCTCGATGGCAACAATACAATACGTGCCTTGCTGCCCCTACTGTCACTGGGAAAGGACACCGCAAGATTGAACCCAAAGCTAAGGACTTCTCCCATTGCAAGAAAGATCAATCTAGTAGGCCAAACCAAACTGATAATTCGAAGAGACTTGCAAAGATAACCAATCATACATAAAAGAATTCAGAGTAGATTCAAATATTGTTCATAGATAAACTTGACCATAAGCCCACAATTCATCGGTCTCAACAAACAAACCGCAAAAGAAGATTACATCGAATATATCTCCACGAGAGAGGGGGAGAACATTGTATTGAGATCCAAAAAGAGAGGAGAAGCCATCTAGCTACTAACTATGGACCCGAAGGTCTGAAGTAAAATACTCACACTTCATCGGAGAGGCTATGGTGTTGATGTAGAAGCCCTCCGTGATGGATGCCCCCTCCGGCGGAGCTCCGGAACAGGCCCCAAGATGGGATCTCGTGGGTACAGAAGGTTGCGGCGGTGGAATTAGATTTTTGGCGCCGTATCTGATCGTTTGGGGGTACGTAGGTATATATAGGAGGAAGGAGTACGTCGGTGGAGCAATAGGGGGCCCACGAGGGTGGAGGGCGCGCCCTGGGGGGGAGGCGCGCCCCTACCTCGTGACCTCCTCCTTTGTTTCTTGACGTAGGGTCCTAGTCTCCTGGATCATATTCTTCCTAAAAATCACGTTCCTGAAGGTTTCATTCCGTTTGGACTCCGTTTGATATTCCTTTTCTGCGAAACTCTGAAATAGGCAAAAAACAGCAATTTTGGGGTAGGCCTCCGGTTAATAGGTAGTCCCAAAAATAATATAAAAGTGAATAATAAAGCCCAATAATGTCCAAAACAGTAGATAATATAGCATGGAGCAATCAAAAATTATAGATACGTTGGAGACGTATCAATCGTATTTGTGGCAAAGCCACCTTTATAGTTCTTTCATACATGTGACTCTTGATTCATTGCATATCCCGGTACACCGCCGGAGGCATTCACATAGAGTCATATTTTTTTCTAAGTATTGAGTTGTAATTCTTGAGTTGTAAGTAAATAAAGTGTGAGGATCATCATTATTAGAGCATTGTCCCAAGTGAGGAAAGGATGATGGAGATTATGATTCCCCCACAAGTCGGGATGAGACTCCAGACTAAAAAAAGAGGCCATAAAAACAGAAAAAAGGCCCGAACAAAAAAATGAGAGAAAAAGAGAGAAGGGACAATGTTACTATCCTTTTACCACACTTGTGCTTCAAAGTAGCACTGTGATCTTCATGATAGAGAGTCTCCTATGTTGTCACTTTTATATACTAGTGGGAATTTTACATTATAGAACTTGGCTTGTATATTCCAATGATGGGCTTCCTCAAAATGCCCTAGGTCTTCGTGAGCAAGCGAGTTGGATGCACACCCACTTAGTTTCTTTTGTTGAGCCTTCATACACTTATAGCTCTAATGCATCCGTTGCATGGCAATCCCTACTCACTCACATTGATATCTATTGATAGGCATCTCCATACCCCGTTGATACGCCTAGTTGATGTGAGACTATCTTCTCATTTTTTGTCTTCTCCACAACCACCATTCTATTCCACATATAGTGCTATGTCCATGGCTCACGCTCATGTATTGAGTGAAGATTGAAAAAGTTTGAGAACATCAAAAGTATGAAACAATTGCTTGGCTTGTCATCGGGGTTGTGCATGATTTAAATATTTTATGTGATGAAGATAGAGCATAGCCAGATTATATGATTTTGTAGGGATAACTTTCTTTGGCCATGTTATTTTGAGAAGACATGATTGCTTTATTAGTATGCTTGAAGTATTATTATTTTTATGTCAATATCAAACTTTTGTTTTGAATCTTTCGGATCTGAACATTCATGCCACAATCAAGAAAATTACATTAAGAATGATGCTAGATGGCATTCCTCATCAAAAATTCTGTTTTTTATCATTTACCTACTCGAGGACAAACAGGAATTAAGCTTGGGGATGCTTGATACGTCTCCAACGTATCTATAATTTTTGATTGTTCCATGCTATTATATTATCTATTTTGGATGTTTAATGGGCTTTATTATGCACTTTTATATTATTTTTGGGACTAACCTACTAAGAGGAGGCCCAGTGCAAATTGCTGTGTTTTGCCTATTTCATTGTTTTGCAGAAAAGGAATATCAAACAGAGTCCAAACGGAATGAAACCTTCGAGAGAATCGTTTTTGGAACAAACGCAATCCAGGAGACTTGGAGTGGATGTAAAGGAAGCCACAAGGTAGGAGGGCGCGCCCAGGGGGGTACGCACGCCCCCACCCTCGTGGGCCCCTTGTAGCTCCACCGACCTACTTCCTTCGCCTATATATACTCATATACCCCGAAAACATCCAGGAGCACCACGAAACCCTATTTCGACCGCCGCAACCTTCTGTACCGGTGAGATCCCATCTTGGGGCCTTTTCAGGCACTCTACCGGAGGGGGAATCTATCACGGAGGGCTTCTACATCAACACCATAGCCTCTCCGATGATGTGTGAGTAGTTTATCATAGCCTTCGGGTCCATAGTTATTAGCTAGATGGCTTCTTCTCTCTCTTTGGATCTCAATACAAAGTTCTCCTTGATCTTCTTGGAGATCTATTAGATGTAATACTTTTTGCGGTGTGTTTGTAGAGATCCGATGAATTGTGTGTTTATGATCAAGTTTATCTATGAACAATATTTGAATCTTCTCTGAATTCTTATATGCATGATTTGATATCTTTGCAAGTCTTTTCGAATTATCAGTTTGGTTTGACCTACTAGATTGATCTTTCTTGCAATGGGAGAAGTGCTTAGCTTTGGGTTCAATCTTGCGGTGCTCGATCCCAGTGACAGAAGGGGAAACGACACGTATTGTATTGTTGCCATCGAGGATAAAAAGATGGGGTTTATACCATATTGCTTGAGTTTATCCCTCTACATCATGTCATCTTGCCTAATGCGTTACTCTGTTCTTATGAACTTAATACTCTAGATGCATGCTGGATAGGGGTCGATGTGTGGAGTAATAGTAGTAGATGCAGAATCGTTTCGGTCTACTTGTCACGGACGTGATGCCTATATACATGATCATGCCTAGATATTCTCATAACTATGCGCTTTTCTATCAATTATTCGACAGTAATTTGTTCACCCACCGTAGAATATGCTATCTTGAGAGAAGCCACTAGTGAAACCTACGCCCCCCGGGTCTACTTTCCATCATATAAGTTTCCAATCTATTTTATTTTTCAATCTTTACTTTTCAATCTATATAACAAAAATACCAAAAATATTTATCTTATTATCTATATTAGATCTCACTTTTTCAAGTGGCCACGAAGGGATTGACAACCCCTTAATCGCGTTGGTTGCAAGTTTCTTATTTGTTTGTGCAGGTACTAGGGACTTGCGTGTAGTCTCCTACTGGATTGATACCTTGGTTCTCAAAAACTGAGGGAAATACTTACGCTACTTTGCTGCATCACCCTTTCCACTTCAAGGGAAAACCAACGCATGCTCAAGAGGTAGCAGCGAGCGATGTTGGAGACATTATGCACGAATCAGATTAGAGTTGCGTGTGCGATACGTGGCATACAGTTGATCCATCCGAGCTGTTTGTGATGGAATAAGCCGTGTGTGTTGTGGGCAAATGCTTGCTGGTATATAACCTTAAATTTAACCAACAAAATATTAATGCGTGTGCAACTTTTTTTATTAACCGTATGTGTACGTGTCCTTTCGTCCTCCTCTCGCACGTCTTGTCACCCCGTTGCCGCAGACGGCTTCGAGCGCAAGCTTGAGCAGCGTGCGGGGGCATTCTTTTGGCCAAACGGTGGTGAGCCCGTTCCCCCGCAATCGCACAGGTTCCCACGCAAGCTTCTCGCCCGACTCGGTGAAATCCAAAATCCCAATGCTTACCAGCCTACTATATAAACCCTCACGGCCGGCGAGTCCCGCGTCGCGTTTTCCCCTCCCACCCTATAGCTTATCTCGTCTGCTTCTGCCACAATCGCCAATGGCACCGGTCCGTCGTCGTCGCTCAGCCACTCCACCGTCATCAGAGGAAAGCTCTAGCTGGGAGGCTACACCGCGGCAGCGGCACAGTCCCCGACCTAGTGTAGTGCGCGTGGCGTCCTTGTTGGGTGTGCGTAGAACACCCAACACACGCTCCGCCGCCGCTGCCCGTCAGCAGATGTTGCCGGCCGCCGTTGCCACCATACCACCGTCAAAACCCAGGGCCATCGCCCGCTTCGCCACCGTGGCCCGAAGGCGGGAGGTGGCCGTCGTGGCCGCCACCCCACTGCCGGCCACCGTGGCCATCACCCGCTCCGCCACCGCGGCCCAAAAGTGGGAGGTGGTGGTCGTGGCCGCCACCCCATCGTCGGCCACCGTGGCCGCCAGGCCATCGTCGACCGCTGGGATCATCACCCGCTCCGCCACCGCCGCCCGAAGAAGGGAGGCGGAGGTGGAGGCTCGCACGTGCGTCAGCGACCTTGCGCGCTACATCGAGTTCCCGTGGGAGGAGGAGGAGCACCTCGTCAAACACGCAAAGAGCCTTACTGCAGCCGTGGCTGCAGCACACAGCGACGCAGAGGTGAGGAATCAGGAGATCTATGAGCAGTCCGGCTGCTTCGAGAGGGGTCGCCTGGAGCGGCAGAGGGTGTTCGAGCTGGTGAGCGTCGCTGCAGGTGTAGCAGTGGCAGGCACCGTATTGTAGTTGTACAGCTCGTCGGTAGGCTCCTCCTCCTCTTCATCTTACTGCACGCTCGGCAGAGGAGAGGCTGCCGGAAGTAGTACAAAGCCCCTCCATAGTAGTAGTAGTATTTATGGACTATTTTGTTTATTTATCTGACTATAGATGTGGTGGAA
The DNA here is from genome assembly GCF_018294505.1 of Triticum aestivum. NCBI lineage: Eukaryota > Viridiplantae > Streptophyta > Magnoliopsida > Poales > Poaceae > Triticum > Triticum aestivum. The sequence continues at coordinate 63,454,837 of NC_057814.1, read as the reverse complement.
CTGTACAACGTACTTAAAATTAGCTAGTATATATAGTTCAACTAGCTATTTCAGTAAGTGGTTGGCAACAATTGGGGAAAAGTTTGGTTGGTTCAGCTGTCGAGTTGAACTGTTTGTATAGATTAAGAACAACTGCTTAATCTCTAAATGAAATCTATGCTTAATTACTGAATTTTAGTTGCAAAAATTAGATAGTGCTAGTGATTAGTAGGTGCATATTTTGATAAATCGCAGTGTTACAAGGATTGACAAATGGCAATGTTACTAGATCAACAAATGTCAATCTTTCCAGTTTGACAAATGGCAATATACCCAATATGACAGATGCAAATCTTATCACATTGTTTGTACGTGGGTCATCCGAAAAAACCGTTTGCGTTGAAGGGAGGTACAAATCCTACTTGCCAAATTTTCTCTTGCCTTAGCGCCGAAGTCTCGCTTTGCATACCTTATTCAATCTGAACCGTTTGCGTTAAAGAGATGCACAAATCCTACGCGGCGAATTTTCCCTTGGCTTAATGCGGAAGACCATACTTCTCACTTTGCATACATGTGTTCTATCTAAAACATTTGCGATGAAGAGCTACACAAATCCTGCTCGACACATTTTCCCTTGGCTTACCGGGGAAGTTGTCGGTTTACATACGGGTGTTCTATCTAAAACATTTGTGATGTTAGAGTGGCAGCTATTTGTTTCAAAATGCCTTTGTCGGCAGTTAATCGAGTGCGCCTTCTCTCAAAATGGACACGAAAAATGCCACAGCATGTCGGATCCCATTCCATGATAGCATGTCAAGTTTCATGAATTTCAGACGAGTTTTGGATTTACCAGAATTTAAAAACAAAGTATCTCAACGTTTTGCTGGCAATCAACAGTGCCCTGGTGTTTGAAATTCATTCTCTTTTCTTGCATGGGACCTAAGCATGCACCCAAGGACATAGATTTGTTTTTTCAACCAATTTATATGCACTGGAGCATGTGCATCAGTTCTAATTTGAACTATGCACATAAAATGCCTAGAAAACCCAGTTAATGTATAAATATGTCCAAACGAACCTCGAAAAATTCCAAAATTTAACACAACACTCCTGTTGTTCTATGTTGACACTAGAAATTTTTTGAAAGCAATAAGAGACAACGGATATCATTTCGTCCCCAAAGGTGGCACGTTCCCTACCGAAACCATCAGGCTTTTTGTGAGAAGCTCTGCTTTGTGAGAAGCTTAAACCCAAACCTGCCCCAAATGGGACAAAACTTTTACCACGACGTGTTGACGCCGCTCCATGATAGCATGCTAAGTTTCATGAATTTCAGACAAGTTTTGGATTTATTAGAATTTAAAAACCAGGTATCTCAATGTTTGCGGCCGAGTGACGGTGGTAGGGTGTTCGACATTCATTCCCATTTCCTGCATGGGACCTAAGCATGCAACCAAGGACATAGATTTGAATTTTCAACCAATTTATATGCACTGGGACCTAAACATAATAACTTATCTCCTCGCAGTTTAGTTCAGCCCCAGGACAGTGGACGGTCCTTTCTACGAAGCGCTGGACATGTTTGCTCGAAAGTATAACCATGCTTGGTCTTTAAGTAATCTCTCTTTACCTCCATAGTTTGTTAGGACTGAAACCTATCTTATCCAAGACAAAAATTCTTGCATGACAGGGGATACGCTAGTAGAATAGTAAAAATTAAAATTATAAGTTAAAGCAAATGAAGCATAAGTCATGCTTAATTACGAAAAAGACTTGTCGTTGTTACTTACTTTATCCACTTCGAAGGTCTCATACAGCTTGATGCTGAAGCGCCTATCATCATCTAGGAAATTTCTGTCGCACAGGCCGCGCTCGTCTTCGCAGTATTCACACATTACCAAATCATCTTCATCGTGAGACATTTCCTATGTATATAGTTGAAACATTAACTGATAAACACTTACTAGTTCTATTAATTCAAGTAATTCAACTAGTTCTATTAATTCAACTAGTACTATTAATTCAACTAATTTAACTAAGCACTTACTAAAAATAAACTAGTTCTATTATTTTCTTACTAAAAATAAAGTAGCTAGTTCTACATAGTAAAATTTTAATTAGATGATCAAATCTCATATACCTAAATTTAATATATCTAATTCATCTAACATTAATATATATCTAAATCATCTATAACTAAAATTAGTATTAAAAAACTAACTCATCTAACATTAATATCTATCTAATTCATCTAACATTTGACATTAATATCTAACATCTATACCTATACTAATTAGGCGCTTCCTACAAATTCCCATGCTAATTATATTTTATGAGCCGTTACTCAGGTGGGACCGAATTATTACGGTGTAGATCGACTCATAGAGAAAAAAACTCGCATAGAGAAAAAATACATATCTGTCTCCCATGACCCAAAGTCTCTCAAACTCTCCGTAAGAAAAAAATATCAATTTCTAATGTCTCCTTTATATCTCCAATGAGAAAAAACTAACTTATCTCCCTAAGAAAAAAAATATCAATCTCTAACGTCTCCTTTATATCTCCAATGAGGAAAAAACTAACTTATCTCTCTCGCATGACTCAATTATCTCAATCTCTCCATTAAAAAAAAGATCAATCCTACAAATTACCATGATATAAAAAGCTAGAAATTATAAGAGGTCGGCAAAAGGAAAAAAACACCTCCGATCTCACAGATGATCAACAACGATAGGTTGATTTCTCATGGTAGAAACCAAAAAAGGTACGATACTAACAAATAAAATCGGATTTGTTTCTTGCCGTTCTCTCCCAAATATATTTCCTTCTATTGGCACGTCTCCTTCTTCACAAAAAACTCTGCCTACCCCATCGCTCCCGTAGGCTAGCTGGCCCTCCATCAGTTCGCCGCCGCTGCCCGGGTCCCAACAAGACGTTGATCGATCCTCTTTAACTGCCGCTGCTCCTCACCCATCATGGATCCACTCTATCCATGCAGTAATCCAACATATTTTCCAGGTTAGCCATGGAGGTGTGGACTCATAGAGAAAAAAACTCGCATAGAGAAAAAATACGTATATGTCTCCCATGACCCAAAGTCTCTCAAACTCTCCGTAAGAAAAAAACTATCACTTTCTAATGTCTCCTTTATATCTCCAATGAGAAAAAACTAACTTATCTCCCTAAGAAAAAAAATATCAATCTCTCACGTCTCCTTTATATCTCCAATGAGGAAAAAACTAACTTATCTCTCTCGCATGAATCAATTCTCTCAATCTCTCCATTAAAAAAAAAGATCAATCCTACAAATTACCATGATATAAAAAGCTACAAATTATAAGAGGTCAGCAAAAGGAAAAAAAACACCTCCGATCTCACAGATGATCAACAACGATAGGTTGATTTCTCATGGTAGAAACCAAAACAGGTACGATACTTAACAAATAAAATCGGATCTGTTTCTTGCCGTTCTCTCCCAAATATCTTTCCTTCTATTGGCACGTCTCCTTCTTCACAAAAAACTCTACCTACCCCATCGCTCCCGTAGGCTGGCCCTCCATCAGTTCGCCGCCGCTTCCCGGGTCCCAACAAGACGTTGATCGATCCTCTTTAACAGCCGCTGCTCCTAACCCATCATGGATCAACCTCCATGCATCTAGCCTTCAGTACGTTGATGATTTCAGTCGTCTGTCCATGCTGGAATTGATCTAAGAGAAACCGTGTATGATCAAATTCATCTTCTGCTGCTGCATGTGGTCGCATTCCTCTCCAATATCAGAAACCTTGAATCTAATCAGCTTTCAAGCTCTGCCCATGCAGTAATCCAACATCTTCTTCAGGTTAGCCAAGGAGGTGTGGGTGTACCAAAGACTATTGGAAGCGGATTAATTAGATGGATGTCGATGTCAACGAGACTGACAAGCAAAAGAACTATGCAAGATTGGTAGCGGTACTCTTTACCAGATTAACACCATTCAATTTTGTCACCGGTAACATTAGTAGTATGATATTGAGCCGCTAACTCCTCTCTACTCGGCTACTGCCATTTTCCTTCAACCCGTGCGCCATTGTCATTCTCGAACACTACAAGAAACTTGTTAATCCATGACAGATTCTTGCTGACGTTCCTGCAATCCGTCACAGATTATGACAGTTTACCTCGGCCCGTCACCAGTACCGTCACCAATTTGTAAGCCGTGGTTGGGCCGGAAAACAGCAGGCCCTTGATGACGGACCACATGCTACCGTCACAGAACCTTTCATGAATCGACCAAGTGGGCTTAGACGGGCCTAGCATTTTTTAATATACACCATCCAGACCATCATGGATTGTGCTCCTGCTGATGTGGCGTACATGCCCATTCGTTGGCCCACATGTCGGTCAGACTATACGTTTTGCTTACAAAAAATAAAACTGTGAGGATACGTGGGTGCCATTGTATGCCCCACATGACAGTGTATTTTGCATTATGTTGCTTCCCTAAAAAAAACAGTGGATACTTCCTTTTCCCCGATTCTCACATTCTCCAGATCCCATCGACTGCCGCCGCCGCCGCCGCCAGTGCCACAGACGACTGCCCGGGCGAGGGTGGTCAGATCCGGCGGGGTGGTCCGTCTCGGCGCCATCTTCAGGATCCCTTTAGTCTCTCTCCTCGCCGCCGGGCGCCCTTGTTGCGTCGACGAGCCAGCCTCCGCCCGCCATTGCCGCGCCAATGATCCATCCGCCGCCCGCCATTGCCGCACGGACGAGCCAGCCGCCGCCCGCCATTGCCGCACGGACGAGCCAGTCGCTGCCCGCACTTGCTGCACTAGACACTCCCCCGTTCTTTCCCCACATCAACGCCAGCCAGGAGCGAGTGGTATGTCTCCGGCAGAAATCATCTCTCTCCTTCAGAATTTGTTGACTAAATATTGTGATTTCCAATTCCCCCCTTCAGAATTTGAGATGCACTTTTGTTCAATACACTTCAGTGGCAAGTTTATATGCTAATCATGCTCATTTGTTCAATACACTTCAGTGGCAAGTTTATATGCTGAAGTTAGATGCTCACTATAATACATACTAAATTAAGGCATGGGTCCAGTTGTTCCTCACTCAATTTGGTGAGCAAGATTTCATTTCAACGGGATGGGTTGTAACCATCAGCGGATGTTTAAGTAAACAATCAGATTTCTACCTAAAGGCTGCAACTAACTGCTGAGAAGTTAACACTCTGCTTTAGCTAAAATCCTGTGAGGTATGTTGATAACCCACAAGTATAGGGGATCGCAACAGTTTTCGAGGGTAGAGTATTCAACCCAAATTTATTGATTCGACACAAGGGGAGCCAAAGAATATTCTCAAGTATTAGCAGTTGAGTTGTCAATTCAACCACACCTGGATAACTTAGTATCTGCAGCAAAGTATTTAGTAGCAGAGTAATATGGAAGTAACGGTAACAGTAGCAAAGGTAATATTTTTGGTGTTTTGTAGTGATTGTAATAGTAGCAACGGAAAAGTAAATAAGTGAAGAACAATATGTGAAAAGCTCGTAGGCATTGAATCGGTGATGGAGAATTATGCCGGATGCGGTTCATCATGTAACAATCATAACATAGCGTAACACAGAACTAGCTCCAATTCATATTTGTAATGTAGGCATGTATTCCGAATATAGTCATACGTGCTTATGGAAAAGAACTTGCATGACATCTTTTGTCTTACCCTCCCGTGGCAGCAGGGTCCTAATGAAAAACTAAGGGATATTAAGGCCTCCTTTTAATAGAGTACTGGACCAAAGCATTAACACATAGTGAATACATGAACTCCTCAAACTACGATCATCACCGGGAGTGGTCCTGATTATTGTCACTTCGGGGTTGCCGGATCATAACACATAGTAGGTGACTATAGACTCGCAAGATAGGATCAAGAACTCACATATATTCATGAAAACATAATAGGTTCAGATCTGAAATCATGGCACTCGGGCCCTAGTGACAAGCATTAAGGATAGCAAAGTCATAGCAACATCAATCCCAGAACAGTGGATACTAGGGATCAAACCCTAACAAAACTAACTCGATTACATGATAGATCTCATCCAACCCATCACCGTCCAGCAAGCCTACGATGGAATTACTCACGCACGGCGGTGAGCATCATGAAATTGGTGATGGAGGATGGTTGATGATGACAATGGCGACGAATCCCCCTCTCCGGAGCCCCGAACAGACTCCAGATCGGCCCTCCTGAGAGGTTTTAGGGCTTGGTGGCGGCTCCGTGTCGTAAAACGCGATGAATCCTTCTCTCTGATTTTTTCTCCCCGAAAGTGAATATATGGAGTTGGAGTTGAGGTCGGTGGAGCGTCAGGGGGCCCACGAGGTAGGGGGGCGCGCCCTATGGGGGCAGGCGCGCCTCGTACCCTCGTGGGCAGGGTGTGGGCCCCCTGACGTGGATTTTTCTTCCGGTATTTTTCTTATTTTCTGAATAGATGTTCCGTGGAGTTTCAGGTCATTCCGAGAACTTTTGTTTCTGCACATAAATAACACCATGGAAAGTCTGCTGAAAACAGCGTCAGTCCGGGTTAGTTCCATTCAAATCATGCAAGTTAGAGTCCAAAACAAGGGCAAAAGTGTTTGGAAAAGTAGATACGGCGGAGACGTATCATATGTGAAGATCGATTACAAAGATTTAAGCGATCCATTAGCCTAATGGCTTAAGTAGCAGCTAAGTTATCTGTTGACATCCCAGTTTTAAAACAAACCACAACTCACTAAGCTAATTGAATTTCAGAACTATACCAGTCAGTTTACTGAATTTTCTCACTGATGGAGTGGCACATACAGTTAACAACTAAGCCCATTTAGTTCACTGGCTCAGTACACTGGGGTACAATTTTATATGCTGAAGTTAGACGCTTACTTAAATTCACACTAAACTGAATGATGTCGATGGGGCTGTAGAGATGTTGCTACATCCTACTGCAGGATGCTAAGAATAGATTTTACCAATAGGTTAAGCGAGAATTGATCGAACATGTTTTGCACTATTACACATCCTCTGTTTATGATGTTGTAATATACTAAAATCTTCCATGCACACTATCATGTTGACTTCTTCAGAAACGTTGTACTATGGGCAAGCAAAATATTTTCATAAAAAATGCCGGATTTTGTGTGTGCACTTATCATACTTACCATTAAGAATGCAAAATGCAATAATTCACACACAAATTTATGGGTTTCTTTTTTGGGGTTATACTTATTACTTGGCCATTAATTAATCTTGTCTATTTTTTGCGCCCAGAGATCAGCTGTTGTTGCCACCATCTGATGGTTGTCGTCGTGATCTTCGGCTGCGGTGGTGCACTTCCTTGTGTATAACGAGACAGTGGGGTTGTCACCCCATAATCTTGGTGTCGGCTCCCACGACTGCCTTCTTGGTTACCACCACTCAGGTGAGTCCCTAGTATTATGTCCAGCACTAACGAGACAGTGGGGATGTCCAGATACATATTCAGAAAATATTATCTCAGTGTAGTTAGCATTTGGGATTTTAGTTCCATTTTCCTTGTTTTCATGACACCATGGATGTGATACTTGAACCATGTACATTAATGTCGAATAATCAGTGAAATATTGTCAAGTGGTGTATGTTCCTTTGTCACAGCAAAAGAAAAAAAATCTTTTGATGAACTATGTTCACTATAGTGCGAAACAGTATAATTTTAAATCTGAACATATTCTAGTTTGGTATATTGTACATGTTAATTTGATGGCCGGGGTAAACCTTTTATTGAGTTGGTTCTTTTTCTGCAATGTAGATGGATAGACGTTGGATTCATGGTACATTGTTTTCCCGTGAGTACATCGAAGGTGTCAAAGAATTTATGAACTTCATTCAAGAGAAATTCAGCGAGGATGATAAAATACTCTGCCCATGTAGAAAATGCCTTAATCATCACTACCAGCACCAGACCGTTGCGAACACGCACATACTGACGTATGGCATGGAAAGTACGTATACTCGCTGGATATATCATGGAGAAGACTTTGATGTAGATGTTATTGAACATCGTGTTGATGTGCATGATACCGAGGATGGTGACAATGGCGCTAACCGGTTTGAAGAGATGTTTGAAGACCTATGCACAGCAGTAGAACAAGCTCAGAGTGAAACTGAAAATCAAGATGCTAACAATGGTGGAAACCCTTATGAGAATGAGTCTTTTTTGAAGAATGTGATGAAGGAGGCAAAACGGCAGCTTTATCATGGTTGTACCAAGTTTTCAAGGTTCTCCTTTGTGGTAAACCTTCTTCACTTGAAGTCAGACCATAGGATCCCGAATAGTGCATTTACTGAAATTTTGAAGCTATTAGCTGAAGCATTCCCTGAACCCAATACGCTCCCAAAATCGTATAAGGAAGCAAAGAATCTTCTAAAGGAATTAGGCCTTGGTTATGAGTCTATACATGTGTGCTTCAATAATTGCATTCTGTTCAGAAAGCAATATGCCAATCATGACAACTGCCCAGTTTGTGGACTGTCAAGGTGGAAAGTGTTGGAAATATGCCCTAGAGGCAATAATAAAATGGTTATTATTATATTTCCTTGTTCATGATAATTGTCTATTGTTCATGCTATAATTGTGTTATCCGGAAATCGTAATACATGTGTGAATACATAGACCACAACATGTCCCTAGTGAGCCTCTAGTTGACTAGCTCGTTGATCAACAGATAGTCATGGTTTCCTGTCTATGGACATTGGATGTCATTGATAACGGGATCACATCATTAGGAGAATGATGTGATGGACAAGACCCAATCCTAAGCATAGCACAAGATCATGTAGTTCGTTTGCTAGAGCTTTTCCAAATGTCAAGTATCATTTCCTTAGACCATGAGATTGTGCAACTCCTGGATACCATAGGAGTGCTTTGGGTGTGCCAAACGTCACAACATAACTGGGTGGCTATAAAGGTGCACTATGGGTATCTCCAAAAGTGTCTGTTGGGTTGGCACGAATCGAGACTGGGATTTGTCACTCCGTATGACGGAGAGGTATCTCTGGGCCCACTCGGTAATGCATCATCATAATGAGCTCAATGTGACCAAGTGTTTAGTCATGGGATCATGCATTACGGTACGAGTAAAGTGACTTGCCGGTAACGAGATTGAACAAGGTATTGGGATACCGACGATCGAATCTCGGGCAAGTAACGTACCGATTGACAAAGGGAATTGTATACGGGATTGATTGAATCCTCGACATCGTGGTTCATCCGATGAGATCATCGTGGAACATGTGGGAGCCAACATGGGTATCCAGATCCCGCTGTTGGTTATTGACCGGAGAGTCGTCTCGGTCATGTCTGCATGTCTCCCGAACCCGTAGGGTCTACAGACTTAAGGTTCGGTGACGCTAGAGTTGTAGAGATATTAGTATGCGGTTAACCGAAAGTTGTTTGGAGTCCCGGATGAGATCCCGGACGTCACCAGGAGTTCCGGAATGGTCCGGTGGTAAAGATTTATATATGGGAAGTCCTATTTTGGCCACCGGAAAATGTTCGGGATTTTTCGGTATTGTACCGGGAAGGTTCTAGAAGGTTCCGAAGTGGGGCCCACCTGCATGGGGGGACCCACATGAACGTGGGTAGTGGGGGCAAGGCCCCACACCCCTGGTCAAGGCGCACCAAGATCCCACCTTAGAAGGAATAAGATCATATCCCGAAGGGATAAGATCAAGATCCCTAAAAAGGGGGGATAACAATCGGTGGGGAAGGGAAATGATGGGATTTCTTTCCCCCACCCTTGCCAACACCCCAATGGACTTGGAGGGCAAGAAACCAGCCCCCTCCACCCCTATATATAGTGGGGAGGCGCATGGGAGCAGGACACCAAGCCCCTAGCGCCTCCCTCTCCCTCTCGCTGAGCTTGGCGAAGCCTTGCCGAGATCCCCGCTGCTTCCACCACCACGCCGTCGTGCTGCTGGATCTCCATCAACCTCTCCCGCCCCTTGCTGGATCAAGAAGGAGGAGACGTCTTCCCCAACCGTACATGTGTTGAACGCGGAGGTGTCGTCCGTTCGGCGCTCGGTCATCGGTGAGTTGGAACACGACGAGTTCGACTCCATCAACCCCGTTCACTTGAACGCTTCCGCTCGCAATCTACAAGGGTATGTAGATGCACTCTTTTCCCTCTCATTGCTATAAGACTCCATAGATTGTTCTTGGTGAGGTGTAGAAATTTTTTAATTTCTGCAACGATCTCCAACAGTGGCATCATGAGCTAGGTCTATGCGTAGTTTCTATGCACGAGTAGAACACAAACTTGTTGTGGGCGTAGATGTTGTCAATTTTCTTGCCACTACTAGTCTTATCTTGTTTCGGCGGCATCGTGGGATGAAGCGGCCCGGACCGACCTTACACGTACGCTTACGTGAGACAGGTTCCACCGACTGACATGCAGCATAAGGTGGCTAGCGGGTGTCTGTCTCTCCCACTTTAGTCGAATCGGATTCGATGAAAAGGGTCCTTATGAAGGGTGAATAGAAGTTGGCATATCACGTTGTGGTTTTACGTAGGTAAGAAACGTTCTTGCTAGAAACCTATAGAAGCCACGTAAAAACATGCAACAACAATTAGAGGACGTCTAACTTGTTTTTGCAGCATATGCCTTGTGATGTGATATTGCCAAAAGGATGTGATGAATGAAATATATGTGATGTATGAGATTGATCATGTTCTTGTAATAGGAATCACGACTTGCATGTCGATGAGTATGACAACCGGCAGGAGCCATAGGAGTTGTCTTTATTTTTGTATGACCTGCGTGTCATTGAATAACGCCATGTAAATTACTTTACTTTATTGCTAAACACGTTAGCCATAGAAGTAGAAGTAATCGTTGGCGTGACAACTTCATGAAGACACGATGATGGAGATCATGATGATGGAGATCATGGTGTCATGCCGGTGACGAAGATGATCATGGCGCCCCGAAGATGGAGATCAAAGGAGCAATATGATATTGGCCATATCATGTCACTATTTGATTGCATGTGATGTTTATCATGTTTTACATCTTATTTGCTTAGAACGACGGTAGCTTAAATAAGATGACCCCTCGCAATAATTTCAAGAAAGTGTCCCCCCTAACTGTGCACAGTTGCGAAGGTTCGTTGTTTCGAAGCACCACGTGATGATCGGGTGTGATGGATTCTAACGTTCGAATACAACGGGTGTAAGCCAGATTTGCACACGCAATACACTTAGGTTGACTTGACGAGCCTAGCATGTACAAACATGGCCTCGGAACACGGAAGACCGAAAGGTCGAACATGAGTCGTATAGAAGATACGATCAACATGAAGATGTTCACCGATGTTGACTAGTCCGTCTCACGTGATGATCGGACACGGCCTAGTTCACTCGGATCATGTTTCACTTAGATGACTAGAGGGATGTCTATCTGAGTGGGAGTTCATTGAATAATTTGATTAGATGAACTTAATTATCATGAACTTAGTCTAAAATCTTTACAATATGTCTTGTAGATTAAATGGCCCACGCTAATGTTGCCCTCAACTTCAACGCGTTCCTAGAGAAAACCAAGCTGAAAGATGATGGCAGCAACTATACGGACTGGGTCTGGAACCTGAGGATCATCCTCATAGCTGCCAAGAAAGATTATGTCCTAGAAGCACCGCTAGGTGATGCACCCATCCTAGAGAACCAAGACGTTATGAACGCTTGGCCGCATCATGCTGATGATTACTCCCTCGTTCAGTGCGGCATGCTTTACAGCTTAGAACCGGGGCTCCAAAAGCGTTTTGAGCAACACGGAGCATATGAGATGTTCGAAGAGCTGAAAATGGTTTTCCAAGCTCATGCCCGGGTCGAGAGATATGAAGTCTCCGACAAGTTCTTCAGTTGTAAGATGGAGGAAAATAGTTCTGTCAGTGAGCACATACTCAAAATGTCTGGGTTACACAACCGCTTGACTCGGATGGGAGTTAATCTCCCGGATGACGCGGTCATTGACAGAATCCTTCAGTCGCTTCCACCGAGCTACAAGAGCTTTGTGATGAACTTCAATATGCAGGGGATGGAAAAGACCATTCCAGAGGTATATTCAATGCTGAAATCAGCGGAGGTGGAGATCAAAAAGGAACATCAAGTGTTGATGATGAATAAAACCACTAAGTTCAAGAAAGGCAAGGGTAAGAAGAACTTCAAGGAGGACGGCAAGGGAGTTGTCGCGCCCGGTAAGCCAGTTGCCGGGAAGAAGCCAAAGAATGGACCCGGGCCTGAGACTGAGTGCTTTTATTGCAAGGGAAGTGGTCACTGGAAGCGGAACTGCCCCAAGTACTTAGCGGACAAGAAGGCCGGCAACACCAAAGGTATATGTGATATACATGTTATTGATGTGTACCTTACCAGCACTCGTAGTAGCTCCTGGGTATTTGATACCGGTGCGGTTGCTCATATTTGTAACTCAAAGCAGGAGCTGCGGAATAAACGGAGACTGGAAAAGGACGAGGTGACGATGCGCGTCGGGAATGGTTCCAAGGTCGATGTGATCGCCGTCGGCACGCTACCTCTACATTTACCTACGGGATTAGTTTTAAACCTCAATAATTGTTATTTAGTGCCAGCTTTGAGCATGAACATTGTATCAGGATCTCGTTTAATTCGAGATGGCTACTCATTTAAATCCGAGAATAATGGTTGTTCTATTTATATGAGAGATATGTTTTATGGTCATGCCCCGCTGGTTAATGGTTTATTCTTAATGAATCTCGAACGTAGTGTTACACATATTCATAGTGTGAATACCAAAAGATGTAAGGTTCATAATGATAGTCCCACATACTTGTGGCACTGCCGTCTTGGTCACATTGGTGTCAAACTTATAAAGAAGCTCCATGCAGATGGACTTTTGGAGTCTCTTGATTACGAATCATTTGACACGTGCGAACCTTGCCTCATGGCTAAGATGACCAAGACTCCATTCTCCGGAACAATGGAGCGAGCAACCAACTTATTGGAAATCATACATACTGATGTGTGCGGTCCAATGAGTGTTGAGGCTCGCGGTGGCTATCGTTATGTTCTCACTCTCACTGATGACTTAAGTAGATAAGGGTATGTCTACCTAATGAAACACAAGTCTGAGACCTTTGAAAAGTTCAAGGAATTTCATAGTGAGGTTGAGAATCAACATGACAGGAAAATAAAGTTCTTACGATCAGATCGTGGAGGGGAATATTTGAGTCACGAATTTCGCACACACTTAAGGAAATGTGGAATAGTTTCACAACTCATGCCACCTGGAACACCTCAGCGAAATGGTGTGTCCGAACGTCGTAATCGCACTCTATTGGATATGGTGCGATCTATGATGTCTCTTACCGATCTACCGCTCTCATTTTGGGGCTATGCTTTAGAGACTGCCGCATTCACTTTAAATAGGGCTCCGCCGAAATCCGTTGAGACGACACCGTATTAATTATGGTTTGGGAAGAAACCTAAGCTGTCGTTTCTAAAAGTTTGGGGATGCGATGCTTATGTCAAGAAACTTCAACCTGAAAAGCTCGAACCCAAGTCAGAAAAATGCGTCTTCATAGAATACCCTAAGGAAACCATTGGGTATACCTTCTACCTCAGCTCCGAAGGCAAGATCTTTGTTGCCAAGAACGGGTCCTTTCTGGAGAAAGACTTTCTCTCGAAAGAAGTAAGTGGGAGGAAAGTGGAACTTGATGAAGTACTACCTCTTGAACCGGAAAGTAGCGCAGCTCAGGAAGATGTTCCTGTGGTGCCTGCACCGACTAGAGAGGAAGTTAATGATGATGATGATCAAGGTACTTCGGATCAAGCTCCTACTGAACTTCGTAGGTCCACAAGGACACGTTCCGTGCCAGAGTGGTACGGCAACCCTGTCTTGGAAATCATTTTGTTAGACAACGGTGAACCTTCGAACTATGAAGAAGCAATGGCGGGCCGAGATTCCGACAAATGGCTTGAAGCCATGCAATCCGAGATGGGATCCATGTATGAAAACAAAGTGTGGACTTTGACAGACTTGCCCGATGATCAGCGAGCGATAGAAAACAAATGGATCTTTAAGAAGAAGACAGACGCGGATGGTAATGTTACCATCTATAAAGCTCGACTTGTCGCTAAGGGTTATCGACAAGTTCAAGGGGTTGACTACGATGAGACTTTCTCACCCGTAGCGAAGCTGAAGTCCGTCCGAATCATGTTAGCAATTGCCGCATACTATGATTATGAGATATGGCAAATGGACGTCAAAACGGCATTCCTTAACGGCTTTCTTAAGGAAGAATTGTATATGATGCAGCCGGAAGGTTTTGTCGATCCTAAGAATGCTAACAAGGTATGCAAGCTCCAGCGCTCCATCTATGGGCTGGTGCAAGCATCTCGGAGTTGGAACATTCGATTTGATGAGATGATCAAAGCATTTGGGTTTACACAGACTTATGGAGAAGCCTGTGTTTACAAGAAAGTGAGTGGGAGCTCTGTAGCATTTCTCATATTATATGTGGATGACATACTATTGATGGGAAATGATATAGAATTCTTGGGAAGCATAAAGGCCTACTTGAACAAGTGTTTTTCAATGAAGGACCTTGGAGAAGCTGCTTATATATTAGGCATCAAGATCTATAGAGATAGATCAAGACGCCTCATTGGTCTTTCACAAAGTACGTACCTTGACAAGATATTGAAGAAGTTCAATATGGATCAGTCTAAGAAGGGGTTCTTGCCTGTATTGCAAGGTGTGCAATTGAGCACGGCACAATGCCCGACCACGACAGAAGATAGAGAAAAGATGAGTGTCATCCCCTATGCCTCGGCCATAGGGTCTATTATGTATGCCATGCTGTGTACCAGACCTGATGTAAACCTTGCCGTAAGTTTGGTAGGAAGGTACCAAAGTAATCCCGGCATGGAACACTGGACAGCGGTCAAGAATATCCTGAAGTACCTGAAGAGGACTAAGGATATGTTTCTCGTTTATGGAGGTGACGAAGAGCTCGTCGTAAAGGGTTACATCGATGCTAGTTTCGACACAGATCTGGATGACTCTAAGTCACAAACCGGATACGTGTATATTTTTAATGGTGGGGCAGTAAGCTGGTGCAGTTGCAAGCAAAGCGTTGTGGCGGGATCTACATGTGAAGCGGAATACATGGCGGCCTCAGAGGCAGCACAAGAAGCAATCTGGGTGAAGGAGTTCATTACCGACCTAGGAGTTATTCCCAATGCGTCGGGCCCGATGACTCTCTTCTGTGACAACCCTGGAGCTATTGCCCTTGCCAAGGAGCCCAGGTTTCACAGGAAGACCAGGCATATCAAGCGTCGCTTCAACTCCATTCGTGAAAATGTTCAAAATGGAGACATAGATATTTGTAAAGTACATACGGACCTGAATGTAGCAGATCCGTTGACTAAACCTCTCCCTAGAGCAAAACATGATCAACACCAGAACTCTATGGGTGTTCGATTCATCACAATGTAACTAGATTATTGACTCTAGTGCAAGTGGGAGACTGATGGAAATATTCCCTAGAGGCAATAATAAAATGGTTATTATTATATTTCCTTGTTCATGATAATTGTCTATTGTTCATGCTATAATTGTGTTATCCGGAAATCGTAATACATGTGTGAATACATAGACCACAACATGTCCCTAGTGAGCCTCTAGTTGACTAGCTCATGGATCAACAGATAGTCATGGTTTCCTGACTATGGACATTGGATGTCATTGATAACGGGATCACATCATTAGGAGAATGATGTGATGGACAAGACCCAATCCTAAGCATAGCACAAGATCGTGTAGTTCGTTTGCTAGAGCTTTTCCAAATGTCAAGTATCATTTCCTTAGACCATGAGATTGTGCAACTCCCGGATACCATAGGAGTGCTTTGGGTGTGCCAAATGTCACAACGTAACTGGGTGGCTATAAAGGTGCACTACGGGTATCTCCGAAAGTGTCTGTTGGGTTGGCACGAATCGAGACTAGGATTTGTCACTCCGTATGACGGAGAGGTATCTCTGGGCCCACTCGGTAATGCATCATCATAATGAGCTCAATGTGACCAAGTGTTTAGTCACGGGATCATGCATTACGGTACGAGTAAAGTGACTTGCCGGTAACGAGATTGAACAAGGTATTGGTATACCACCGATCGAATCTCGGGCAAGTAATGTACCGATTGACAAAGGGAATTGTATACGGGATTGATTGAATCCTCGACATCGTGGTTCATCCGATGAGATCATCGTGGAACATGTGGGAGCCAACATGGGTATCCAGATCCCGCTGTTGGTTATTGACCGGAGAGTCGTCTCGGTCATGTCTGCATGTCTCCCGAACCCGTAGGGTCTACAGACTTAAGGTTCGGTGACGCTAGAGTTGTAGAGATATTAGTATGCGGTTAACCGAAAGTTGTTTGGAGTCCCGGATGAGATCCCGGACGTCACCAGGAGTTCCGGAATGGTCCGGTGGTAAAGATTTATATATGGGAAGTCCTATTTTGGCCACCGGAAAATGTTCGGGATTTTTCGGTATTGTACCGGGAAGGTTCTAGAAGGTTCCGAAGTGGGGCCCACCTGCATGGGGGGACCCACATGAACGTGGGTAGTGGGGGCAAGGCCCCACACCCCTGGTCAAGGCGCACCAAGATCCCACCTTAGAAGGAATAAGATCATATCCCGAAGGGATAAGATCAAGATCCCTAAAAAGGGGGGATAACAATCGGTGGGGAAGGGAAATGATGGGATTTCTTTCCCCCACCTTTGCCAACGCCCCAATGGACTTGGAGGGCAAGAAACCAGCCCCCTCCACCCCTATATATAGTCGGGAGGCGCATGGGAGCAGGACACCAAGCCTCTGGCGCCTCCCTCTCCCTCCCGTGACACCTCTCCCTCTCGCTGAGCTTGGCGAAGCCCTGCCGAGATCCCCGCTGCTTCCACCACCACGCCGTCGTGCTGCTGGATCTCCATCAACCTCTCCCTCCCCTTGCTGGATCAAGAAGGAGGAGACGTCCTCCCCAACCATACGTGTGTTGAACGCGGAGGTGTCGTCCGTTCGGCGCTCGGTCATCGGTGATTTGGATCACGACGAGTACGACTCCATCAACCCCGTTAACTTGAACGCTTCCGCTCGCGATCTACAAGGGTATGTAGATGCACTCTTTTCCCTCTCGTTTCTATAAGACTCCATAGATTGTTCTTGGTGATGCGTAGAAATTTTTTAATTTCTGCAACGATCTCCAACAGAAAGACCCTGCTAGAAAGAAGATTCCACAGAAAGTGTTGAGGCATTTTCCATTGGTGCCTAGGCTAAAGAGGATGTTTCTTTCCAAAAAAGGTGCAGAAGAAGCACCATGGCATGAGCTAAAGAGGCAGCCCAATGAGAAGGAACTGAGTCATCCAAAAGATGGTGATGCGTGGAAAGATTTTGATGAAAAATTTCCAGAATTTGCAAAAGATGCCAGAAACTTTAGGCTTGGCATTGCCACTGATGGGTTCAATCCTTTTGGAAATTTTAACACAACCTATAGTATGTGGCCTGTATTTGTTATACCATACAACCTTCCACCTTGGGCATGCATGGATCATTCAAATTTTATAATGGCTCTGCTGATTCTAGGTCCCAAATCATCTGGTAAGCACTTCGATGTCTTTCTACAACCACTTGTAGAAGAATTACTTGTGCTCTGGGAGGGTGTGCGTACATATGATGCTCTTAGTGGAAAAATGTTTGATCTTCATGCTGCAGTTCTATGGTGCATTCACGATTACCCAGCTCTGAGCACTCTTTCAGGGCGTACCACAAGAGGCTATTTTGCATGTATTCATTGTGACAAACACCCTCTTTCTTACAGCCTAAGGAGTAAAATTGGATATATTGGTCACTATTGTTTCCTTCCAAGGGGTCATCGTTTGCGGAGAAACAATGAATTTGTTGGTCTTCATGAAAGCAATGATGAGCCAGGTAAATTCTCTGAGAAAGAGTTGCAGGCAGAATTGGAGAAGGTTAGACCTGGGATACAACAAGAAAGTAGGAAAAGGAAGCGTTCTGACTTGGGCAGCAAGAAGGATCATGTGCCAATTTGGGGCCGCAGGGTTTGTTTGTCGGATTTGAAGTATTGGGCAAAGTTGAAGCTGAGACACAATCTTGATGTCATGCATATTGAGAAAAACATTTGTGAAAACCTCATTGGGACAATTCTGAATCTGGAGGGTAAGACAAAGGACACACTTAATGCTAGGGTTGATCTCAAAGATTTGAATATTAAAGAGGAGTTGCAATTGAGGAAGGAGGAAGACTCATATGTGATGCCTCGGGCCCAATATACCTTGTCCAAATAACAAGTGGTTGCATTTTGTCAATTTTTACAAGAGTTAAAGTTTCCAGATGGGTTTGCTTCCAACATCTCAAGATGCACAAGTGCTGATGGAACCAAGGTACAAGGCCTGAAAACACATGATTGTCACATTCTTCTGCAGAGAATCTTACCTGCCGGCATGAGAGGACTTTTGGACAGTGATATATATCAAGCAATAGCTGAGTTAGGCAAGTTTTTCAGAGAACTGTGCAACAAAACTCTTAATAGGGATGTCTTGGCCGAAATGAAGAAGGAAATCCCTGTAATTTTGTGCAAGCTTGAGAAAATTTTCCCACCTGCATTCTTTGATGTGATGGTGCACCTTGCCGTACATTACCTGAAGAGGCATTGCTTCGAGGTCCCTGCTACCTCTTGAGCACTGCGTTGGTTTTCCCTTGAAAAGGAAAGGGTGATGCAGCAAAGTAGCGTAAGTATTTCCCTCAGTTTTTGAGAACCAAGGTATCAATCCAGTAGGAGGCTACGCGCGAGTCCCTCGTACCTACACAAAACAAATAAATCCTCGCAACCAACGCGATAAGGGGGTTGTCAATCCCTTCACGGTCACTTACGAGAGTGAGATCTGATAGATATGATAGGATAATATTTTTTGTATTTTTGTGATAAAGATGCAAAGTAAAATAAAAGCAAAATAAAAAGCAAAGGAAATAACTAAGTATTGGAAGATTAATATGATGAAGATAGACCCGGGGGCCATAGGTTTCACTAGTGGCTTCTCTCAAGAGCATAAGTATTTTACGGTGAGTGAACGAATTACTCTTGAGCAATTGACAGAATTGAGCATAGTTATGAGAATATCTAGGTATGATCATCTATATAGGCATCACGTCTGAGACAAGTAGACCGACTCCTGCCTGCATCTACTACTATTACTCCACTCATCGACCGCTATCCAGCATGCATCTAGAGTATTAAGTTCATGAAAACAGAGTAACGCCTTAAGCAAGATGACATGATGTAGAGGGATAAATTCATGCAATATGATAAAAACCCCATCTTGTTATCCTCGATGGCAATAATACAATACGTGCCTTGCTGCCCCTACTGTCACTGGGTAAGGACACCGCAAGATTGAACCCAAAGCTAAGCACTTCTCCCATTGCAAGAAAGATCAATCTAGTAGGCCAAACCAAACTGATAATTCGAAGAGACTTGCAAAGATAACCAATCATACATAAAAGAATTCAGAGAAGATTCAAATATTGTTCATAGATAAACTTGATCATAAACCCACAATTCATCGGTCTCAACAAACACACCGCAAAAGAAGATTACATTGAATAGATCTCCACGAGAGAGGGGGAGAACATTGTGTTGAGATCCAAAAAGAGAGAAGAAGCCATCTAGCTACTTACTATGGACCCGATGGTCTAAGGTAAACTACTCACACTTCATCGGAGGGGCTATGGTGTTGATGTAGAAGCCCTCCGTGATGGATGCCCACTCCGGCGGAGCTCCGGAACAGGCCCCAAGATGGGATCTCGTGGATACAGAAGGTTGTGGCGGTGGAATTAGGTTTTTGGCTCCGTATCTGATCGTTTGGGGGTACGCAGGTATATATAGGAGGAAGGAGTACGTCGTTGGAGCAACAGGGGGCCCACGAGGGTGGAGGGCGCACCCTGGGGGGTAGGCACACCCCTACCTCGTGGCCTCCCTGTTGGTTGCTTGACGTAGGGTCCAAGTCTCCTGGATCATGTTCGTTCCAAAAATCACGTTCCCGAAGGTTTCATTCCGTTTGGACTCCATTTGATATTCTTTTTCTGCGAAACTCTGAAATAGGCAAAAAACAACAATTCTGGGCTGGGCCGCCGGTTAATAGGTTAGTCCCAAAAATAATATAAAAGTGAATAATAAAGCCCAATAATGTCCAAAACAGTAGATAATATAGCATGGAGCAATCAAAAATTATAGATACGTTGGAGACGTATCAAGCATCCCCTAGCTTAATTCCTGCTCGTCCTCGAGTAGGTAAATGATAAAAACAAATTTTTTGATGCGGAGTGCTACTTGGCATAATTTCAATGTAATTCTTCTTAATTGTGGTATGAATATTCAAATCTGAAAGATTCAAGACAAAAGTTCATATTGACATAAAAATAATAATACTTCAAGCATACTAACTAAGCAATCATGTCTTCTCAAAATAACATGGCCTAAGAAAGTTATCCCTACAAAATCATATAGTCTAGCTATGCTCTATCTTCACCACACAAAGTATTTAAATCATGCACAACCCCAATGACAAGCCAAACAATTGTTTCATACTTTTGACGTTCTCAAACTTTTTCAATCTTCACGCAATACATGAGCGTGAGCCATGGACATAACACTATATGTGGAATAGAATGGTGGTTGTGGAGAAGACAAAAGGGAGAAGATATTCTCACATCAACTAGGCGTATCAACGGGATATGGAGATGCTCATCAATAGATATCAATGCGAGTGAGTAGGGATTGCCATGCAACGGATGCACTAGAGCTATAAGTATATGAAAGCTCAACAAAAGAAACTAAGTGGGTGTGCATCCAACTCGCTTGCTCACGAAGACCTAGGGCATTTTGAGGAAGCCCATCATTGGAATATACAAGCCAAGTTCTATAATGAAAAATTCCCACTAGTATATGAAAGTGACAAAATGAGAGACTCTCTATCATGAAGATCATGGTGCTAATTTGAAGCACAAGTGTGGTAAAAGGATAGTAACATTGTCCCTTCTCTCTTTTTCTCTCATTTTTTTATTTGGGCCTTTTCTCTTTCTTTTATGGCCTCTTTTCTCCCTTTTTTTATTTTTCGTTCGGAGTCTCATCCCGACTTGTGGGGGAATCATAATCTCCATCATTCTTTCCTCACTTGGGACAATGCTCTAAAAATGAAGATCATCACACTTTTATTTTCTTACAACTCAACAATTACAACTCGATACTTAGAACAAAATATGACTCTATATGAATGCCTCCGGCGGTGTACCGGGATATGCAATGAATCAAGAGTGACATGTATGAAAGAATTATGAACGGTGTCTTTGCCACAAATACGATGTCAACTACATGATCATGCAAAGCAATATGACAATGATGGAGCGTGTCATAATAAACGGAACGGTGGAAAGTTGCATGGCAATATATCTCGGAATGGCTATGGAAATGCCATGATAGGTAGGTATGGTGGCTGTTTTGAGGAAGATTTATGGTGGGTGTATGATACCGGCGAAAAGTGCGCGGTATTAGAGAGGCTAGCAATGCTGGAAGGAAGAAGGGTGCGTGTAATCCATGGACTCGACATTAGTCATAAAGAACTCATATACTTATTGCAAAAATCTACAAGTTATCAAAGCAAAGTATTACACGCATGCTCCTAGGGTGATAGATTGGTAGGAAAAGACCATCGCTCGTCCCCGACCGCCACTCATAAGGAAGACAATAAATAAATAAATAAATCATGCTCCGACTTCATCACATAACGGTTCACCATACGTGCATGCTATGGGAATCACAAACTTTAACACAAATATTTCTCAAATTCACAACTACTCAACTATCATGACTCTAATATCACCATCTTCATATCTCAAAACAATTATCAAGCATCAAACTTTTCTTAGTATTCAACACACTCATAAGAAAGTTTTTACTAATCTTGAATACCAAGCATATTAGGATTATTCAAGCAATTACCATGCTATTTAAGACTCTCAAAATAATCTAAGTGAAGCATGAGAGATTAATAGTTTCTATAAAACAAATCCACCACCGTGCTCTAAAAGATATAAGTGAAGTACTAGAGCAAAACTATATAACTCAAAAGATATAAGCGAAGCACATAGAGTATTCTAACAAATTCCCAATCATGTATGGCTCTCTCAAAAGGTGTGTACAGAAAGGATGATTGTGGTAAACTAAAAATCAAAGACTCAAATCATACAAGACGCTCCAAGCAAAACACATATCATGTGGTGAATAAAAATATAGCTCCAAGTAAATTTACCGATGGAAGTAGACGAAAGAGGGGCTGCCTTCCGGGGCATCCCCAAGCTTTGGCTTTATGGTGTCCATATATTATCTTGGGGTGCAATGGGCATCCCCAAGCTTAGGCTCTTGCCACTCCTTGTTCCATAATCCATCAAAATCTTTCACCCAAAACTTGAAAACTTCACAACACAAAACTTAACAGAAAATCTCGTGAGCTCCGTTAGCGAAAGAAAACAAAAGACCACTTCAAGGTACTGTAATGAACTTATTCTTTATTTATATTGGTGTTAAACCTACTGTATTCCCACTTCTCTATGGTTTATTAACTATTTTACTAGCCATAGATTCATCAAAATAAGCAAACAACACACGAAAAACAGAACAGTCTGTAGCAATCTGTAACTAACGCAAACTTCTGGAACTCAATTTGTTTATTGACCAGAAGCAATTGGAATCACTATTTTATCACTTTCTGGTGATTTTTAACAATTATTTTCGTGAACAGAAAGTTTCTGGCAATTTCTGCAAGATCAAATAACTATCATCCAAGAAGATCCTATAGGTTTAACTTGGCACAAACACTAATTAAAACATAAAAACACATCTAACCAGAGGCTAGAACAAATATTTATTCCTAAACATAAGCAAAAAGCAAAAAATTAAAAATAAAATTGGGTTGCCTCCCAACAAGCGCTATCGTTTAACGCTCCTAGCTAGGCATAAAAGCAAGGATAGATCTAGGTATTGCAATCTTTGGTAGGCAATCCATAAGTGGCTCTCATGATAGATTTATATGGTAATTTTATTTTCTTCCTAGGGAAGTGTTCCATGCCTTTATTTAATGGAAATTGGAATCTAATATACCCTTCCTTCATATCAATAATTGCACCAATCGTTCTAAGGAAAGGTCTACCAAGAATAATAGGACATGAAGGATTGCAATCTATATCAAGAACGATAAAATCTACGGGCACATAGTTCCTATTTGCAACAATAAGAACATCATTAATTATTCCCATAGGTTTCTTAATAGTGGAATCCGCAAGGTGCATGTTTAGAGAGCAATCATCAAAATCACAGAAATCTAGCAAATCACACAAAGTTTTGGGAATAGTGGAAACACTAGCACCCAAATCACATAAAGCATAGAAATCATGATCCTTAATCTTAGTTTTAATAGTAGGTTCCCACTCATCATAAAGTTTTCTAGGAATAGAAACTTCCAACTCAAGCTTTTCTTTATGAGATTGCATCAAGGCATCAACAATATGTTTAGTAAACGCTTTATTTTGACTATAAGCATGAGGAGAATTGAGCACGGATTGCAACAAGGAAATACAATCTATCAAAGAGCAATTTTCATAATTAAATTCCTTGAAATCCAAAATAGTGGGTTTAACATCTAGGGTTTTGATTTCTTCAATCCCACTTTTGTCAATTTTAGCATCAAGATCTAAAAACTCCGAATTTTTGGAACGCCTTCAAGATTCATATTGCAAAACAAAGATTTAATAGGGGACACATCAATAACTTTTAGATCTTCATCTTTATTTTCATAGAAATTTGAAGAACACGCTTTCATAAAGCAATCTTTCTTAGAACGCATTCTAGCGGTTCTTTCGTTGCACTCATCAATGGAAATTCTCATGGCTTTGAGAGACTCATTGATATCATGCTTAGGAGGAATAGATCTAAGCTTTAAATAATCAACATCATGAGAAATTCTATCAACGTTCCTAGCCAATTCATCAACTTTAAGCAATTTCTCTTCAAGCAAAGCATTGAAATTCTTTTGCGAATTCATAAACTCTTTAACACTAGTTTTAAATTCAGAGGGCATCTTATTAAAATTTCCATAAGAGTTGTTGTAGGAATTACCATAATTATTAGAGGAATTGCTAGGATAAGGCCTGGGATTAAAGTTTCCTCTATACGCGTTGTTACCAAAATTATTCCTACCAACAAAATTCACATCCATAGATTCATTATTATTCTCAATCAAAGTAGACAAAGGCATATCATTAGGATCAGACCAAACACTCTTAGTAGCAAATAATTTCATAAGTTCATCCATCTTTCCACTCAAAACATTAATTTCTTCTATTGCATGCACTTTTTTATTAGTAGATCTTTCAGTGTGCCATTGAGAATAATTAACCATAATATTATCTAGGAGTTTAGTAGCTTCTCCTAAAGTGATTTCCATAATTGTGCCTCCCGCGGCCGAATCTAAAAGATTTCTAGAAGCAAAATTCAATCCGGCATAAATTTTTTATATAATCATCCATAAATTCAAACCATGAGTAGGGCAATTACGCATCATTAATTTCATCCTCTCCCAAGCTTATGCAACAGGTTCATGATCAAGTTGCTTAAAATTCATAATATCGTTTCTAAGAGAGATGATCTTAGCGGGAGGAAAATACTTAGAGATAAAAGCATCTTTGCACTTGTTCCAAGAATCAATACTATTTTTAGGCAAATATGAAAACCAAGCTTTAGCACGATCTCTAAGCGAAAAAGGAAATAGCTTTAATTTAACAATATCATTGTCAACATCTTTCTTCTTTTGCATATCACACAAATCAACGAAGCTATTTAGATGAGTAGTGGCATCTTCACTAGGAAGGCCGGCGAATTGATCTTTCATGACAAGATTCAACAAAGCAACATTGATTTCACAAGATTCAGTATCGATAAGAGGAGCAATCGGAGTGCTAATGAAATCATTATTGTTGTTATTGGTAAAGTCACATAATTTGGTATTATCTTGAGCCATCGTGACAAACAAGCAATCCAACACACGAGCAAAAAAAAGCAAGCGAAAAAGAGGCGAACGAAAAAGAGAGGGCGAATAAAACGGCAAGGGTGAAGTGGGGGAGAGGAAAACGAGAGGCAAATGGCAAATGTGGGAGATAAGGGATTGTGATGGGTACTTTGTATGTTGACTTTTGCGTAGACCTCCCCGGCAACGGTGCCAGAAATCCTTCTTGCTACCTCTTGAGCACTACGTTGGTTTTCCCTTGAAGAGGAAAGGGAGATGCAGCAAAGTAGCGTAAGTAATTCCCTCAGTTTTTGAGAACCAAGGTATCAATCCAGTAGGAGGCTACGCGCGAGTCCCTCGTACCTACACAAAACAAATAAATCCTCACAACCAACGCGATAAGGGGGTTGTCAATCCCTTCACGGTCACTTACGAGAGTGAGATCTGATAGATATGATAGGATAATATTTTTGGTATTTTTGTGATAAAGATGCAAAGTAAAATAAAAAGCAAAGGAAATAACTAAGTATTGGAAGATTAATATGATGAAGATAGACCCGGGGGCCATAGGTTTCACTAGTGGCTTCTCTCGAGAGCATAAGTATTTTACGGTGGGTGAACGAATTACTGTTGAGCAATTGACAGAATTGAGCATAGTTATGAGAATATCTAGGTATGATCATGTATATAGGCATCACGTCCGAGACAAGTAGACCGACTCCTGCCTGCATCTACTACTATTACTCCACTCATCGACCGCTATCCAACATGCATCTAGAGTATTAAGTTCATGAAAACAGAGTAACGCCTTAAGCAAGATGACATGATGTAGATGGATAAATTCATGCAATATGATAAAAACCCCATCTTGTTATCCTCGATGGCAACAATACAATACGTTCTTTGCTGCCCCTACTGTCACTGGGAAAGGACACCGCAAGATTGAACGCAAAGCTAAGCACTTCTCCCATTGCAAGAAAGATCAATCTAGTAGGGCAAACCAAACTGATAATTCGAAGAGACTTGCAAAGATAACCAATCATACATAAAAGAATTCAGAGAAGATTCAAATATTGTTCATAGATAAACTTGATCATAAACCCACAATTCATCGGTCTCAACAAAGACACCGCAAAAGAAGATTACATCGAATAGATCTCCACGAGAGAGGGGGAGAACATTGTATTGAGATCCATAAAGAGAGAAGAAGCCATCTAGCTACTAATTATGGAACCGAAGGTCTAAGGTAAACTACTCACACTTCATCGGAGGGGCTATGGTGTTGATGTAGAAGCCCTCCATGATGGATGCCCCCTCCGGCGGAGATCCGGAACAGGCCCCAAGATGGGATCTCGTGGGTGCAGAAGGTTGCGGCGGTGGAATTAGGTTTTTGGCTCCGTATGTGATCGTTTGGGGGTACGTAGGTATATATAGGAGGAAGGAGTACGTCGGTGGAGCAACAGGGGGCCCACGAGGGTGGAGGGCGCGCCCTAGGGGGGTAGGCGCGCCCCCTACCTCGTGGCTTCCCTATTGGTTGCTTGACGTAGGGTCCAAGTCTCCTGGATCATGTTCGTTCCAAAAATCACGTTCCCGAAGGTTTCATTCCGTTTGGACTCCGTTTGATATTCTTTTTCTGCGAAACTCTGAAATAGGCAAAACACAGCAATTCTGGGCTGGGCCTCCGGTTAATAGGTTAGTCCCAAAAATAATATAAAAGTGAATAATAAAGCCCAATAATGTTCAAAACAGTAGATAATATAGCATGGAGCAATAAAAAATTATAGATACGTTGGAGACATATCAGTCCCGTACAATATGGGTGGATGTACCCAGTTGAAAGAAGGCTATATACTTTAGAGCGCTATGTGAGGAATAGGCGCGACCAGAAGGTTCGATTGCTGAGGCATATATTGCAGATGAATGCCTGACATTTTGCTCTAGGTACATGGATGATGTTGAAACAATATTTAATCGGAAACCAAGAAATATAGGTTTTTCAGATGAAGAAGCCTATGGTGTTGATGTTTTTGGGCATGGAGTTAATTTTACTTCTGGATATGAATATGAATATGTGCATGAGCAAAAAGAATTTGACCAGATGGTGTGGTATGTGTTGAACAATTGTGATCAAGCTAAGAAATATATCGAGTACGTTGTCACTTCTGAAACTTGCGCTTGTTGCATTGTGTTGTACATATGTGATCTCGAGACTAATTTGTTTTATTTTACAGTATGTTCAGAGATGAGTTAAAGAGAAAACGGTTGCCGGACAGTGATAAGAGCTTCAACAAAAATTTCAGACATGGTTCAGGAACTATGTTAGTTTTCATTCACATCTAGTTATAATTTTTGGTTGTCAAATTTCACTGCAGATTCTAATGTATGTGTTTGTGTGCTGTTGCAGATGATGAGGCTGCGAGATGAGGTTGGCGAAGAGGTAGATGAAGATCTCTTTGCCTTGGCATGTGGTCCTGATCGGAGAGTCCGGAAATTCTCATCATGCATAGTGAATGGGATTAGATTTAGCACTGTTGCTCGTGATAGCAACACTACTAGAAAAAGGCCTATTAGTGGCGCATCAGTTTTGCCTACTAATGGCGCACTACTGGTGCGCCACTAGCATCACGCCACTAGTAATTTTTACTAATGGCGCACCGCTGGTGCGCCATTAGTATCTGGTATACTAATGGCGCACCAGTGGTGCGCCATTAGTATATGCCACGGTGCGCCATTACTATCTGACTTAGTAATGGCGCACCACATAGAAGTGCGCCATTAGTAACAAATTTTTTTCAAATATTTTTTCAGAAATATTTTTTTCAAAAAAAAAAGTTTTTCAAATTTTTTTTTTCAGAAATATTTTTTTCAAAAAAAATTTCCAATTTTTTTTTCAAAATCTCAGGTCACTATGCATTAATCTCAGGTCAATATGCTTAATTTCAAGTCAAATCGCAGTAAGTGGTCAAACTTTCCGGAAGGTCACCCATCCTCACACTACTCCAACCCAAGCACGCTTAACTTCGCGGTTCTATCCAACCCCAGCACCACCTCACTTAGTAGCCACTTGTTGATATATCTATCATATCAATCCTATTAAACCTTGTTGATGTCTAGGACTTTGTTCATATTCATGAGTATGATGAAATTTTGAAAAATATTTCAAACTTCCCTGTCATATTACGAATCATTTTTTGAAAAAAAAAATCCAAAAAAAATTCAAAACAAATTTTTTTTCTGTTACTAGTGGCGCACCTAGCAACCGGTGCGCCACTAGTAAGTTTGAAATTTTTTGAATTTTTTTGCCTCTAGATCTTGAAAGCCCCGTATCTTTTTTCTGTTAGGTTTTTGAGGATTTTGAAAATGTTTTTGGAGTTCGAGTAGATGATTTTTCATATAAAAAACTTTTTCATCCGAGTTCGTATGCAAAAGTTATGCCCATTTTAAGAAATTCCAGAGTGATTTTGCAAATAAAGTCGAAATTCATATTTGTTAATTTTCCCAACAACTAGACCACATATCACATGGGAAACTTATTTTATTTTATTTTTTTGACATTTACATCATTTTCTTTTTTTTAAACTGAAAAGGCGGTCCAGGGGGGTGCATTCGGTGGAATGGGCCAAGTTACTAATGGCGCACCGTGGGGGTGGTGCGCCACTAGTAGTTCAACTAGTAATGGCGCACCACCCCAACCGTGCGCCATTAGTAGTTTTTCCAAAAAAAAATTTCGAAAATTACTAATGGCGCACCTGTGAGTGGTGCGCCATTAGTAGTTCAACTAGTAATGACGCACCGTGGGAGTGGTGCGCCATTAGTAGTTGAACTAGTAATGACGCACGGTCCCACGGTGCGCCATTAGTAGTTTAAAAAATAAAAATAAAAAAAATTGAAAAAAAATTTGAAACATAATTACTAATGGCGCACCGTGGGATGGTGCGCCATTACTATTTAGTAATGGCGCACCGTGGATGTGGTGCGCCATTAGTATTTTCACACTAATGACGCACCGACACATGGTGCGCCATTAGTATTTAGTAATGGCGCACCACATGTACAGTGCACCATTAGTGGCCATTCCATCTATAGCCCTTTTCCTAGTAGTGCAACAAGAGGACGCAGAACAGTGGAGTCATGACCGAATGTGAACATGAACGTAAGGTCATAGATTTTTATGGAACCTTGAAAGAGATCATTCAGTTAGATTATAACTTGGAAGATAGGTCAGTTGTTTTGTTTAAATGTGACTAGTTTAAACTTGATGGAAAGAAGACTGAACTTAAAAATGATGGTTTTTTCAAAAGCATACATGTTGGAAGTTTGTGGTACAAGGATGATTCTTTGATTCTGGCTACTCAGGTTAGTAAGGTCTTTTATTTGCCAGACACCAAGTATGGGAAAAATTGGCAAGTTGTGCAAACATTCGACCATAGGCATCAGTTCAATATTAGTGAAACTGAGGGTGTACCTTTTAGTGGTCATGCATATCAAGAGGAGGAGTGTTGTGAAGAGGAGGGTAGGAGAACATCAGTTTCTGACCTTACATCTGAGAAGCCTTTGCATAGAGATGATGAGCAAGGCATTACTTTTGAAGCTGATGTCGTTGCCCGTTTGATGAAAGAAAAAACCACAAAAGTGTATGAAGGTGGCGATGAAGATGAAGAAGATGACACAGGTTTGGAGTATTGCAGTGAAGACGAAGGAGGTGCCACAATGGATGTCGACAGCGATGACGAGTAGATGTTTTAATGTAGAAGGTACTATCTTCATTCATGTTGCATAATGTTTTCCTTTGCTCCTGCAATATCCTGTTGCTGTTTACACACTACATGCTTGTTCAGTACAGTACATGGGAGACTGAGGTGTTTATCCACTACAAGTTTGTTCAGTTCAGTACATCGTCTCTTGTTGCATATGTACAGTTTGAATGCACTTCTAATTTTGAAATATTCGACAGGCGTTGCTGACAAGGCTGAGAAGGAGATGCTGAAAAAAGGTTGTGCTGCAAGCTTAAGTTGGTCTGTACAGTGCTTTTGGCTCTGTAATACTGTCATCTACAATGGTAGTATCTGGAGTTTTATTTTGTTTGCCTTGATATGGCAATGACCGGTGATTCTTGTGATCCGTAACAGAGTTGTATCTGGATCTATATTTTGTTTTCCTTGATAGGCCAGTGACCACTAATCCTTGTTGTGATCCGTATCAGAGTTGTATTTGGAGTTATATTTTGTTTGCCTTGATAGGCCAATGACCGCTGATCCTTGTTGTGATCCGTATCAGAGTTATAGTTTGTCAGTGTGTTAACAAAGTCGTTGTGGTTGTAATCCTTCTTGTATCCTGACAATATATCGTTGTGGTTGTAATCCTTTTTGTTTGCCTGACAATATATTATCTCTGTACCGGCTGTTGTGAGGATGGCATTTGTGTGCTGTCATTGGCTATTCAGGTACACAAATTATTCCTGAAATTCATATGGCTCATGTATGTTCATAATATGACCTAAAATCAAGTTTGTTGTATCTAGTTTAGATGCCATCTTCCAAAACGTAATTCTGGTCATTTTAGACCTTTGTGAAGCGACCCCATGCTAGCCAACAGTCATGGCCGTGTAACTTGGCAGAATAACACTCCTTACTACCCTGACCATCTACCCAAAACCTCTGGACAAAATACCCTATGGAAAGCCAGTGCATCAGGCATCAAAGTTTGCCGCAGAAACTGATTTTCATCCAAACAGTGCAGCTATCCTTAGCCATTAACGTCTAGCTTCTTTGTATACCCTAGTTGAGCATAGAAGCACACTGTGACACGCTCGGTTGCTTGAACTAATGCACAGAGAGGGAGAGCGCGTGGTGACCAGTGACCTGGCATGCAATAATGGCGCTCTGTGTGTTTCTAGCAGCGCGACGAGCAGTTCAGGGCCCTACTCGCTCACCCCTCTCGCCTGTAGCTCTCTCCCGCCCCTGCGATCACTTCCCTCCAGCCGGAGTCGATGGGAGCTGCTCTGCCGTGCCGGCCGGTGCGACGCCGACGGCCCCAGGGTCCGGCACTGTTCAAACCCCCCTGGCGCCAAGGTCTCATCCCACCTGCCCCCTCCAACACGTGAGAAGGAAAGAAGAAAAGAGGCACCAGATCGTGGGGAAAGAGGGATCGAAGGAAACAGAGAGAGGGCAGAGCACCAGATCGTGAGGACCTGGGAGAGAAAAGAAAGAAAGAAAGGGAAGGAAAAGAGAGAGGAGGAGGAGATCTCGCGCAACTCACCAGACACTGTGTCTGATCCATCGCGCGACCACTCCCTGCTTCGACGCGCTCCACAAGACAGGTTAGCGCGGGCGTCTGTTCCATCGCGTCTGTGTTTTTCTGTTGGGAGACACTAACCCACCACGTTGCTTCCCTATGGGCCGCGGGCCAATAGATATTCCTCTATTGCATCTGCCTGTACACAAAAAATGTTGAAGTAAAAAGTTCGCAAATTATTAGAACGTTCACTGATTAAAAAATTTGGTAAGAAATTTAAAAATGTTCTCAAATTTAAAAAAACTACATGAATTGGAAAAATGTTTGATGATTCGAAAAAAAACATAATGTTCAAAAGTTCATGGATTTAAAAAAATATCACGAATTTTAAAAATCATCATGAATTAAAGAAGTTCAGAAATTTGAAAATGTTCATGAATTTAAAAAAATGAGAAAACGTAAAGGAAAAAAGGAAACAAAACAAAGAACCAACCAAAATCCACGGAAGCTTCACAAAACCGAAGAGGGGTGGAGCTAGATGGCCCGACCTATTATAACCAGACACTCGGTTGTCGTGGACTCCCCCTACCATTTGAATTGTATTCAGCACAATATGTGCCAAATAGCACATTCCTCGATAGCATATGTCGCAGGCTTCCTTCCCTGTCCGATAGCACAAGATACAAATAGGATCCACTGATAAGGTTGCGCCAAATAGTAGCAATCGGGCGGCATTGTCGTGGTGCGGGCATGCAACCATGGACGCTCGGGCGACATGGCTGCGGGTGTTGTTGAGGTTGTGTATCGGTGCCCGGCATTCATGTCCCTTGGGTCTGTGTGGCGTGCGTTTGTTTCGGATGCTTCGATGTTGTGTTGGTGCTTTATAATATAAAGCGGGGGGAAACCCTCTTTCCTAAACCAAATAGTAGCAATCGGTACATAGGGGTTGTTTGGTTGAAACCCTGAGGAGCATGCGTGAGCTGTTCTCAAGGCTGGATGTGGCCTGAAGTCGTATCAGAAATTGATTGATCAGGCATCCATGCTCAAGCTTCCAATTTCATAGGACGTCCACGGGTCCTGTAGAGTCACATGGTCGTCTGATTCCTCCAATCGACTCCCCGGTGCTTGCGAGGCTCAAGGGAACGCGACTCCCCTGAAAGCTTCCGAGAGCACGCGCTCTGTTCGCGAGTTCTCCGTCCGTCCACCCTGGAGCTCATGCCACCCATCGGTCGACGCATATCGACGTCCTGCACCTGCATGTGATCAACTCAGATGGAGATGGCCGAATCAGCAAGTTGTTCGTTTCGACGATACAAAGGCTTTTTCACGTCGAGATGCGTCTGTAACCAAGTTTATTGGATTTGGTAGTTCCCTTGCTCATAATTTAAAAAACCAAACTGATAATCCAAACCGATAATCGAACCGGTGAGGCCGCCGATCCGGTTCGGTTTTTTAAACCATGTCATCGTTTCCCCTATGGTTTGTAAAAAAGTTGGCGCATATGTCTTGCTCATTCTAGTAATTATTTCCTAATAATAGTGCATAACTAAATATATGTCTTACTAATTACAGCAATAAATAATAAACTTGTGTTATATGCTCTAGAATGTTCTAAATTTGGCTCGGCGGCAAAAAGCGCGCGCACGCACGTTACAGTTTTCGCTCCAGCCGCGCGGCTGCGCCAAGGAAAAAAACAACACAACGCGAATTGACGCTATTGCCTAGCAATGTTCCCCAAAATTACACATATGCATTCACCCACCAGCACCAGATGAACGGCCTATTAGTAATTTTACACACACACACAATCTACCCCCACCGCACCACCAGCCAAATCCCCTCCCTTCCCCGCGTATCGCCAAATCCCCTCCCTCCCATTCCCCTTCCTACTCCGCCGCTGGCCACAACTTCACCTCCTCCACCGCCGAGCCCAACTTCCCTTCCCTTCCTTGTCCACCTCCACCGCAGAGCATGAATCCCCTCCCTCCCCTGCACCTTGCTCTTCCACTGCCGGTCAAGACCCCCTTTCCCCCACCATCCGCCTCTACCAAACCCTAGAGTAAGCCGCCGCCGCCACCGCCAACGCCACCACACTGCACCACTGCTGAGCACAACTCCCCTTCTTCTTTCGCCACCACCGCCGGTCACTACCCACCTCAACTGCCGGTCAAGAACACCCTCCCCTCCTCTCCACTCCACCAAACCCTAGAACAAACCGTCACCGCGACCATACTGCGCCGCTTCAAGGACCTCTGTGCCACACTGATGGGGAAGAAGACTGCAGCGAAGAAACCCCGAGGACGCAAGACAGCAGGTATAATCTTCTTAACCCACCCCACGCCTGCCTATTTTCTGTTCATGCATATGTATGTCTAATGGGTGTGTGGTAAAAGCGTTTTTCTTGTGTTTTATTTAAGTTGCTAGTGTTGCTTGTCCATTAGAGTTCTGGTCATACCTATGAAAAAAGGGTCTTGTCATGCCAAGTGTAGATTTGGGTCACATATTGTTACAAACTCAATCAAAAAATAGTACTTTGTTATTAACTACAGATTATACACATAGTAATTCGTGCTCATGTGTTCACTCATCTTAGAAGCACCACTACATCCTTTGGAGGAGTCGCGCATCAGAACATGCATAAGGAACAATTCAAGGCTGCAAGCACTCGAAATTCCTGCACTATCGACATTGTTTGCAGCCAAAACTGTCATTTCACCTGAAAAAAATAAACCAAAGCATAGTAGTGATGATTCTGAAGCCGAGTACCATCCTAACAAGGACAATACCAGTGAAGGAGAGTCATCCGATGATAGTTTAGTAGATGAAACAGAAGCATTGCAGTCCACACCTACTGCTAGCTCAAACTCTAAGGTGCTAATTTCCTCCATCTAGTCATTCATTGCTTAGATATGTTGCTTGTTTGCCGTTGCAGCAGAATTTTGTTACTGTTTGTTGATTAAACCATGTTTTCATATCTATCAGGGCTGTAAGAAGACTAGTCAGAAAACTAGTAAGAAAAGATCTGCTTCCATGCCCCCTGGTGGAGTCAAGCCTCGGCCTCCTAAGAGAGTTCATGCGGACCTCCCAACTAATCCACGAGTCACAAGGTCGAAGAAAGCTCTATTACAAGATGCTGATGCAGGTACTCAAAGTGAGGAAATGTCTGATCCTAAACATCAGACTCCAAGTGTCATCCATAAGCCAACTGCTTCTATGTCTTGTGTCCGCCCAGCTGAAGAAATTGTTCCCAACTTTGATGACCATGGTGTTGAAGGCAAGTTCTTAATATTATTATCATATCATGTTTTTTGTTTTGAATTGCTAGCCTAGGCTATTAGCTCTGATTGCATGATGAACATACTCTCACTGGATGCTTTTTTCTAAAAAGGTGATGATCCTGGACATTGTGATGATGACAGCTGGATTGCCAATGGAGCTGATCTCATTGCCCATCGTGATGACGAAAATGAGATGGCGAACGAAGCTAGTGGTAGTGCCCAACCAAATCAGCAAACCCAACCTAACAATAACTCCGAAGGCATGTTATAACCTGAATCTTTCTAGCATCTATTAGAGTTAAACTTCTTGTTCAATCTATTGTTCTATGCATCTTCCTGTCTTAATTTATACCATATGTGTGCATGATTTTTTATGAGTCATTCCAGTGCTGCGGGATGATGATATTCTCAAGGACAACTCCATTTTGCTCATTTCTTAATATCACAGTATTTAAATAAGGACAATTTACATAGTACTGAATTTAAAATTGTGTTTCTTGCAATGGATTCTATCATGATTTTAGTTTTATCTTCTTTTGTCTTTGTTGAAGATATTGCCTTGTTGAAATCTGCTCGAACCGTGTCTTCCGTTCCAGTTAACCTGTGCATTTGTAACAATCAGAAACACACCAACATGACAGATACTGCAATATTCCATTTAGTTGTTGTTGCCATATGGTTACTAGTATATTGTCTTGACTTTTTTTGTGAGCTTAATTCCTCTTGTTATAGTTACTCATTTTGAAACGGCGTTCTCCATTTATTAGTACACTTCTATACGTGTAATTGCGGTTTAATTGTATCCATTCTTGATTTTACCTTCTTTTCAGGTCCACAATCCTATGAGGAGCCAAGGGAAAGGGGCCCCAATTTGGGAAAAGGTCTGGAAAGGATCACTCGACGCCGGCAGGGCAAACTGCCGCTTGTCATTCCAGAAGGGAAGTTAAGGCCGGAGGCACCTCTTCTTGCTGCAAAGTTCGCAACTGAATGCAACGTCGCAGTTAGACACCATATGCCCGTGTTTAAGCGCTGGAAGGATTACAAGGACCCGGATGGACATGTCCGAGATGGGATCTTCAAGAACTTTGTAGGAAAAGTTGGTGTAAGTACAAAGTCCAAGCCTTTCTCCCTCAAATTGCTATCAACCTGTCAATTTTTCCTATTGTGTCAATTATGTGCAATCATGATACTTACACATGTTTTTTCATCGGGCTAGAACAAGTTTCAGATGGACATTGATGCTGTGCCAGTTAGGAAGGCTTGTACTGAAATGCTGAAACGTGTGAATCGCCAACAACGATACAGGCTCAAGAAAGAGTATTTTGACCCTCACCCACTCCATTTGGTGACGAGAACGTCTCCTGTCCCCTCGATGACTGATGAGCAGTGGAATGAGCTAGTGGAAAGCTGGAAGGATCCCAAAAAGATGGTATGTTTCTTCCTCGAGACCAATCTCTCGCCTTCTACATGCTAATCAAGAAATTGTGCCTTACATGTATTTGGTCTCTTGATGTAGGGGATATGTGAAACTAACAAAAATAATCGAGCTCAAGTTAAGTTTCACCAAACCACTGGCTCGCGCAGCTACCCTGTGCACTGTGATAATCTGGTAAGTCAAACATGTGGCTTTGGATGTGCATTGTCATGAGAAATATTCTTGACCATAGGTTCATGTAAACTGTTGCGTCCATGTAGTAACTGTGTATGATGCTCCCTTGCCTTCATATTGGTTGTTTCCAGGGAGACAAATACAAAGATAAAGAACCCACTGCATTGGATTTGTTCAAGGAGTGCCACTACAGCAAGAAAAAGAAAAGCTACACCGCTGTTGTCCAAGCTGCAATTGTAAGTCAGCTTCAAAAGACTACCAACCATCATTTTACCTTTTTGCTTACTAGAACTAATATTGTTTGAGTTACTCCACCAGATTGAAACTGAGAATCAAATGTGAGTGTATCTTAATTGAAAATGTTAACATGTTCACTTAACTATCTTGTAATAGCCTGTCCTGTATGATTGTACCCTTTTTTATTTTCATACAACTGATAAGTTTTGAAGCGATTGAAAAACATCAGTTTTGATTTAGTATATAGCTAGATGAAATGTCTTTAATAAATGCGCATAATCACTTTGACATGTGACCAATCAGCCACCTAAAATTACAGAATTTTTTTATTAATCTATTATTTGGCTTTATATATTGTAGTTTTGGCCATCCTCAGTGTCTTATATTTTTAGTGTGTGTGTGTGTGTGTATATATATATTATAGACTGACCTCGAGAAATAATTTGATTTAAACATTACTCACTTCTAGTTAAATCATGAAATAGTCCACTTTGTTGTAGATGATAGTATATATGAATAATTTGAATCACCTCCGCACAGAAAAAAGATTAATCTGACTGTTATCACAAGTGTCAAGTTGTAAAGGATGCATGATAGCTTTCCTTACAAAGACAATGCATGTAAGCTTGTTGATGTTGTCTTCTCTACTTGTGCTTAAGCCGTCTTATAACCATGTTTGTTGCTTGCATTGCTAGACCGAGATGGAAAACAAGGCCTCTCAGCCTACAGAAGATGGACAGGAATCGAACTCCACGACCGAGGCTGTAGCTGAAGTGCTTGCTAAGCACACCAAGAAGCCAAGGTTTCTTCAGCATGTGGGGATCTAGTATGTCCATGCGAGATCTAGCGATAGCAACTGTCAAGAAGAATTGGCAAAGAGGGGCAATGTCGAGCTTCGGGCACTTGTTGACACCTTGACCAAGCAGTTGAAGGAGTCCGAAGAAGCAAGGACCAGGCAAGACAAGGAGCACAGGAAGAGAGATGAGGAGAACAGGAAGAAGCAAGCTGAGATGGATGCAAAACTGGACTTTTTGCTAAGTCAGTTGCAAGCAAGATCAGCTCAAGGGTAAGTTGTTTGTCCAAGATCAGCCGTCATCTCTACTTGATGCATGGAAGCTATCTGGATGTGATATACTGCTAGAACCTACCTTCTTATTTTGTAATGATTTTGTTGTGCAAACTGCACACTATTGGATGCAAACTGGTTGCATTTTGCTGCTCCATTGTTGGTGGATTTGGAGATGTAAGCTCAATGTTACTGTGCTTTGTGATGTTGTTCTTCTTTTATGTATTTGTGATGGATCTGGAGATGTAAGCTCTTAGACTTGGAAACCCATTTTGTGTAGAAACAAAGAAGGGCTGGGTTGGGTAGAGTAAACACTAATGGGATGAATAAAGTGGGCCTCGAAACACACTTTCTGGCTAAAAAAAACACAAGTGCCGCATAATTTTAATGGGCTGATGTGCATATTGAACACGTGGAAATGGGCCAATGAGAGTGTAAATGATTATGGACCAAAACGAATGGGCCAACCATCTGCGGTAAAATGGACCCATAGGCCTGGCTGTACTAAAATAAATGGGCCTGACCACACTGGGCCGAATGCCATCGGCTTACACTGTGCCACGTCAGCTCCACGTTGGCGCCACATCAGCTCCACGCTGGTGCCATGTCATCTCCATGCTGGCGCCACGTCAGATCGCCGGAGATGCCACATGGGACTTGTCTTTCTACACGTCATGTAAATCTGTGACGGAATAGTCCGTCACAGAGGACCGGGCCTTGGACGGGCCGGGGGTCAGATCGGTGACGGTGATAGACCGTCATAATTCATGACGGAAACAAAAATCCGTCAAGGATGGGCGGGTGGGCAAATTATGACGCGATATACATGACGGATTTTTGGACCGTCACGCCCGGCCATCCTTGACAGTTTTTGCCATGTCTGTGACGAACACTGACTGTCACAGATTAACGACTTTCTTGTAGTGGAAAAAGGTGTGACATAGGTATTTGGGTCTTGCCCTCTCCAATATATTGTATAGAAGACCAAACCTGCCGTTTTCCTGAGGTTGTACAACATTATGTGACGCGAACTGCCATCTTGCTTCGTCGTCATCGTCGTCGTTGCCCCTCGCCGGGAAGTACTTGCGTCGCGTAGGAACAGGGCCAAGGCAGCAAATCATGATCAGCGAGCTATGACGTTCAATGGGTTAGTATTGATTTGTCTAATACTATCTTTTCTACTAATACATATATGTTGCACAGTGCAATTTATCTTCTATTCTCCTCCACATGGAAGTGGAATCCATGTAAAGAATTTGTGGGGATGATGATGCTGTGTATAGGAGATAGCTGAGAAAAAAAGCCATGTAGGTGATGGATTTGTGTAAATGTACATGCATGGTATAATATATAGATGAAAAATCTGAATATGAAAAGTACTATGTGCACATGATAAATTCTCCTTCGAAACTTGGTCCCATTTTCAAGTATTCAATCTAAATCTCAGGTTGTTTTTTCTTATCATATTCGTTCTTCTCCCATGTGGAAGGTTTGAACCTACAAGAAATCTGATGTAGTTTTCCTCTACAATTGGTAACTTATACAATAGATTTGCCACCAAGATATAGCATTTTCTATGATAATGCAGATGATACTAGCCTATTCACATATCAGGATGCTCCCATATCTTTATCCTTCTTTGACCTTAACGTTCATGGAGAGAAATTTGAATGGCAGAGCATCCTGGTGCGCGCCTCTGGCATAGTCCAGGTAACAGAGTCATGGTTCAGAGGTGTAGAAGTAATGGGCTGTAGTTGTTCTGCTGTGATGAAATACATGATCCTATAGTTGATCTTGGTCATGACAGTGGGGTAAATTTCTAAAACTCTGCAACGCAAACCATAGTTTGATGATCTCGATGTCTTCAGTTAATCAAATCATCCATACACTGAAACAGAAATCAATCTGGTCTGCTATTAGGTCAGGTCCAGATATAGAAACCATTCATTGGTAAATGCATCTGAAATTCTGAACAAAACAATTGCTTAATGTGAGAGGAAATCAAGATTCTTGATATGGTACGGATGATTAATGTTAGCAACATATCAAGTATAACAGTGGGACTATTGTTTCTTGGTTGTGTTGCTCTTCTTTAGTAAAATATGAATATTTTTCAAACTTTGATTTCTCCTTTTGTATTAGCTCTCGCCTAACAACGTTATTTCTCAAAGTGTTAGTTATACTTTGTTTAGAAACTTTAATCTTGCTGCGGCCAAACAATGAGGCAAATCCATATGTACCTCTTTTATGCCCACTAAAATTAGCCAAAAAGTTCATGAAACTTAATTGCAAATATATCTGAAGACGCTTATCGTCTTTCACTTATTGTCTATTCTATAATGTTTCTGTATTGCCATCTAATTTCGAGACTATATATCTTTTGTCATTTATTTACGATGTTCAGGGGTATTTCCTTAAGTCATGCATGTTTGCATTTCTCTAAATTGGCATCAAATCACTGCAAGTCAGCGCTGATTCCTGCAGAATGTCGACGTTAACTTCCGCGGAGTTCGCGAGCCTTAGTGACAACACTACATTGCGCATAACCAGGGGACATACCACTGCTCCTACCCTGACGCGGTGCTGATCTGGGCGACATATCTCAGAGTAAGGCCGGCATGATGGGAATATAACATATACGTCAAGAGGGTCCCTATCAAGGTTGGAGAGCAGAGCCCGTCATGGCATCCAACTTCCAGCTTAGTAGACTGACGTGCATGCTTTGTTCTGCGTTTTTCACATATCAACGACAACAACTGTGCGTGCAGCCTATGCTGATATCTCGAGGAATTTTTTGGCTTTGGAATACTGAGAGCGCTCAAGATTGTACCTGATGTTTTGTTGAGTTTTCTAAAAACTAATTAGTGTACGTAGTATTGTGTTTTTTCTTTCTTACAAAACAATGCAGTGTTATATTTTTTTTTTCCAGAATAGTGCTGTAATCTGTGTGGGAAAACCATGTGTAAAGTTGGAAGGATCCCTTTAAGTTGGTTCTCAGTATTTTTGCATCATCTGTGTCATAATGTATCATATCGAGTGTGGAGATAATACATAGTTCAGTTGTTAAAACAAAAATAATTGTTCCTAGATTTTGTTAGATTAACCGGCTACTTGGCTAGACTTGAACTATTTATAATTTCCCATTTGTTCTATACATTTAGTACTAGCACGGAATCTTTGTTATATCAATTAATTATTTGTTTTAGTTGTATATATTTGTCCTGAAAGATTTAATGTCCAAACTGCACGGCGATCTTTTACATGGGCCAGCTTTCTAGAAATAACATATCTTGATGTAGTCTCCAAACTGTACGGTAATCATTCTCTTTTCATTTCTCAGTCTGCTTGAATTTGATTGATACAGTACATGTTCTTAATGGGGACCCTTAGCATTGCGGAAAACCAAAGTTCCAATATGTGTATACGCGTGTAATTTACATGCCTAAAACCACGAAACAAGAATACATGTATATGAGAACAATATAATGGCCAGTACAGAAAAAACAGTACATATAAAAAATACATTACAAATCACTAATTTCCTTTGGCTGAGTCAAAACAAATATAAAATTTTAAACAAAATCCAGCAATCTCTTTAATGAGCGACGTACAATCATCTCCCCATGATACCTTCCACCCTTCTCCTGTGCAACGGAATATGGATGCAAACACAATAACATAGAGTTGCAAAGGGAGTTCACCGTGGTGTGGGGACACCTCGGAAATGAATGGGGATTGGGGGTTATAATGCAGATGGTACTAGCCTATTCAATTTGTCCGGGACGTTGTGGTGGAGCTCAGATAGAGGAGATAGCATGTTGAAACCATTGGCACCCAAAGACGCAAAGTTATGCGCTGATCGAGACGGACGGATACAACAATTAGAAATAAAGGGAAAATTAAGTAAGGGCTATAGAGCTGATTTTTACTACTCGGAAGTAGCAAGTAATATTTCAACGATAAATATATTAATGATTTTCATATGCGTAGAGTTGGTATTCTGTCTGTTATATAGTTCGGTCAAATTTTAAATTATACACTAAATCTCACATGTGAAATAAGCTAAGATACCAAATAAATTTGCCAGCATTGTTTAAGAATGGCTCTAAATCCATGGTATGTGCTGAAAAAATGAGCATATGGAAAATTTATGTTTGCCCCATCAATAAAATGATTAATTGACTACAAAGCCATTGTCAACTAATAACAGGTTAACTATATTGTTTGGTCAAATTTGTACAAAGTTAGCACTTTTAATAGGCTAGCCCGTGCGAATGCACGGGTTTACGACTAGTTTCTATCTAATTCATCTAATATTTGACATTAATATCTAACATTTCTATATATATGTAATCATCTAACAATTGATATTAATCTAACATTTATATAAACTAAAAGTATAAAAAACTAAAAAACAGAAAACATAAAATAATTAAGAAAAACATGTCTCTTTGTGTGTACTGTGTGTACATGTGTGTGTGTGTACTGTGTATGTGATGGCCGCCGGCCATGGCGCGGCAGGGGGCCGGGGCGGTCTTACAGCGCGGGGGCGACGGCCGGCGATGCCAGGCGATGGGGGGTGCGACGGGGACGGGCCGGCCAGGGGCGGCGCGGCGCGCGCGCGACGATGACGGGCCGGCCAGGGGCGGCGCGGCGCGCGCGCGACGATGACGTAGGGGGACGGGCGCACGACAACAACGTACGAGGACGGCGAAGGGGACGGGGACGGGCGCGGCGGCGATGGGGAAGAAGCAGATGAAGAAGAAACTAACTGAATATTTCGTAAGTGCTATATTTATTGGAGGGGCCTTTAGTACCGGTTGGAGCCACCGACCGGCACTAAGGGCCTATTTTGGCCAGGCCAAGCGGCGGGAAGCGCATCCCCTTTAGTACCGGTTCACGGCAGCAACCGGTACTAAAGACCACCCTTTAGCACCGGTTGGAGCCACCAACCGGTACTAAAGGTGTGCGCTCGCGCTGGCGCAGGTGCGGTGCGGGCAAGTTTAGTCCCACCTCGCTCGCCGAGCAGCGTCCGCACCTGCTATAAGCCCCGTCGTGGCAGCTGTCTCGAGCTTCTCTGTATTGTAGCCTTCTAGGCCTACCTGTGCTTGCATAACCTGTTGGGCCTACTGGGCTAGCAGGCCTGCATCCTGGCCCAACTACAGGTTGGGTTTCCAGTCGTATGCAGGCCGTTGTGGCCTAGTAGGCTGGCTTTTTTAAATTTGTTTTTCTTTTTTCCTTTTCTGCTTTATTTATTTTCTTTTATTTATTTCTAAGTTGTTTTTTGCTGCATTTAGAGTTTCTTTGTGAATATGTTTGCTTTTAGGTCAAAAAAATTATAAACTCTCTATTAGTGCCATTAGTTTTCAAATTTGAATAATTTAAATTTGAATTATTTGAAATTTATGTGAATCACTAGTTTGTGAATAACTTTACTTTAAAAATAGATTTTTCCGTGATTCTTTTCTCTTATGTTTAATATTAGTGTGTTTTATCATTATATTCAATTTGGTAATACTTAGGTTATTTAAAAAATGAAATGCCTTTGTAATAGATGAGTTTTCGTCCGAAACCCTGATACTTCGAAAGAGATTGTCCATTTTGTACACGAAGTGCATCCAGTTTTTGCCGTAAGTATCGGTGTCAAAACCGGCGGCTCTCGGGTAGGGGTCCCGAACTGTGCGTCTAAGGTCGATGGTAACAGGAGACTGGGGACACGATGTTTACCCAGGTTCGGGCCCTCTCTATGGAGGTAATACCCTACTTCTTGCTTGATTGATCTTGATGAATATGAGTATTACAAGAGTTGATCTACCATGAGATCGTAATGGCTAAAACCCTAGAAGTCTAGCCTGTATGATTATGATTGTCCCTATGGACTAAGCCCTCCGGTTTATATAGACACCGGAAGGGGACTAGGGTTGTGCCAAGTCGGTTACAGAGAAAGGAATCTTCATATCTAGACGCCAAGCTTGCCTTTCACGCCAAGGAGAGTCCCATCCGGACACGGGTGAGAGTCTTCGGCCTCGCATCTTCACAGCCCATTAGTCCGGCCCATGTCCAATAGGCTGAACGCTCGAGGACCCCTTAATCTAGGACTCCCTTAGTAGCCCCCAAACCATGCTTTCAATGACGATATGTCTGGCGCGCAGATTGTCTTCGGCATTACAAGGCGGGTTCTTCCTCCGATGACTTCAAAGAGATGTATTCAGCATTCCATTTAATGTCGCACCCCTCGGCTTCTGTGTATCCACGACTTCGTCTTCCACGTGTCAGGCGAATACGAGAGGTCAGGGTATTTTTGCATATAACACCCCAGCCAGATAAGAAAAGCGTCTAGTTAAAGGGATTGGATCTCAGATCCACTCCACACCACGCGGAAAATCCTCAGAGCTTGCTAGGAGGAACCATTCCAACATGGCCAGCGCTCCCAGTTCTTCATCCCGTCCCCACGGCCCCAAAAAAGCCGATTGGGAGAGATGTGCCGTATCACACGGTCAGCTAGCGAAGCTGCAAACACAGGGGTTTCTTTCCCCTGCGGATCTAGTCCTCGTTCGAGCAGGATTGACTTCTTTGAATGGCGGGGCTCAGGCGGAGAATTTCCCCAATCCATCCAGGGGGAACGAGTGTGCTTCGTCCCCTATTTGCTAAGAGGCGTCGAATTCCCAATCCATTC
The DNA here is from genome assembly GCF_018294505.1 of Triticum aestivum. Classification (NCBI taxonomy): domain Eukaryota; kingdom Viridiplantae; phylum Streptophyta; class Magnoliopsida; order Poales; family Poaceae; genus Triticum; species Triticum aestivum. The sequence goes on along the minus strand of NC_057814.1, from coordinate 63,410,598 downwards.
GTTCCTCCAAGGGCTTCTGGAGTATTATGGCCTCCAATTGCACTACTTCACTCCTGCCTCCATCCTGCATCTCGCGGGTTACGTCGCTCTTTGTGAGCTATTCCTGGGTTGCGAGGCCCATTTTAAATTATGGAGGAAACTATTCTGCCTCGTCCATCGTAACAAAGAGGGATCAATATTCGAGGTGGGCGGAGCCGAGGTATGGCGCATCGCCGGGACCGGATACTTGTCAGGCACGCCGAAGAAGGTGTCCGAAGAGTGGCCTTCCGAGTGGTTCTATATTGAGGACGCCGCCCTTCCTGACCCGGTCCGAATGGGTCTGCCCGAATTTTCAAGCGCTCCGTTGAAGAAACGCCACAGCTGGCACCCTCGGAGTCTCGAGGAGGAAGATAGTGCGGAAGTCTGCCAATTGATGGGCAAGATAGGGACACTCGCCCAGTCCGGATTACCGATAATTGAGGTAAGGGCCACTTCCATAGCACGAGGGGTTCAGCCGCTCCAATATGGGGGGCTCCCTATGTGGCAATTCAATGGGGAAGATGACGCCTCACGCTGTGGAAGAAAGGGTCCAGATTCCCTCATAGCCTTGGCCGCAATACTGGCCGACCTGTATAAATGGGAGAAAGAAGAGTTCGCTCGTCTCAAGCGTCGAGAGGGATTTTCCATGTAAAATCCCCCCCAGTTGGGTGAGTTTTAATCCCACCATCTTAATCTTTTTCCTGAGTCTTTCAATTGATACGACCCGTCCATTTGTAACAGGAATGGCGAAAGGTCGTCGCGGGGATCCACAGCCCCGCTCCACAGCCGGAGGACCATAACCGGGATCTTGACCCCGGATTCGAAGAAGATCCGGACATATTTGTAGAGCTTGAGGGGGGAGTATTTTACTAGGCGAGCTACGATGGCACAAAAGTGGCCATTATAGGCCGACTATCCCGGCCTCCTTCCTGCCTCACACGTAAGTAATCAGGAAACATCTCCCCCGGAAGAGCTTCCTCATTCTGCCTCACCCACCGCACTATCTCGTGCTCCAAAGGGGAGGCGCTCGACGCGCCGGGCTGCACCAGAAGCAACTCCAAAGAGAGCGGCCCCCATGCCGAGCAATCCTTCGAAGAGCAAGGCAAACAAAGACACGACCGGGCCTTCATCAAAGAGGTATGTCTTTGTAAACATGGCCCTTGGCAGTCACCTCCAACTGTGACACTGTCCGTTGTGTCTTATCAGGAAGAGCGTTCGCCGGACTATGTCCGGCGATCCTGCCGGTCACGTCCCCACAATCAGGTTCCAGACCCTGCTGTAAAGACAAGGACAGATACAGGAGCGACGCCGGAGTCTCCTTTGGCCGAGGATTCAGATGATGTGTCCGTCACAAACTCGGAAGTGGAAAGCGCCATGGATCATCGGCACCGGAGGGCCGCTCTTCGCGACCCCGGCTTTACAAAAGAGGCATTCAATGCCTTCAGCTCGGCGGATGCATACATCTGAGCTGCTCGAGACGGGCTTACCAGAGCCACAGGCCAGCATTTAAAAGAAATGCAGGTAAGTTTATATTATACAAATATGATAATTATATACCAGTAGCCCCCGAGACTTGAAGCAGTTGATACAACTGATTTAAGGATCATTGTATAACCAGGTGCTTACGCAGAAGAACAACCTGTTGTCTCAAGAACTAGAAAAGTGTCGGACACAGCGAACTGCTGCTACCGCCGAACTGGAGAAATCCAAAAAGGCGTCACCTGGTAATATTCCCCTCCATCGAGAAAACATAATTATATGCCAGCAATGCTAACAGTGTTGCCCATCTCATGACATGATCGTCAGATCAACTGGAGGAGCAACTAAAAGCCGCTCAAGCGGGAGAAAAAGAATCCAAATGACTACTGGCTGCAGGCGAACGTGTGCTGACACGAGTCAGGGAGGAGAAAAACAAGCTCCAGGATTCCAACACCCTACTGGGCGAAGAACTGAAAGATGTGCGGGCCCAGCTGGCTGACTTCGTGAAGGAAAATAAAAGGCCGCGAGGCGGCATATTCAGTATGTGGTCAAACTTACCTCCGAGTAATTCAGAGATAAAATGAACTGATAGAGTTATGTCTGTAGGTATGCTGACTGGCCGTCCCGAAGAGGAGATGTCCGGATCCTCGGGCGATCTGCTACAAGAGCTGTCGAAAGAGCACGAGCAAGCTCGGCAGGCGATGCGAAGTGTTGCCAAGGCTTTATGGCCAACCGCCTCCCCTCCAGGAAGTATGGAGGAGCTTATACAACTATTCAAGGGAGCGCGGCGGCGTTTCTGATTATGGAAGATATCGGCCTGCCGGGAAGGAGCGCGAGAAGCCTGGGCCATGGTGAAAACACGGTATACCAAGCTTGATCCAAATCATATGGCCCGGGTCGGACCTCTAGGGTCAGATGTAAAAGAAATTCCCGTTAATTGGGTATATGACCAAGTAGAAGTAGACGCCAAATATTCCCAACAGGATTGTAAGTTAGACAGCCTGGTAGACAGATTAGAGGAGGAAATTTTTGAGTCCAAGTGACTATGTACTTTCCTTGACATATTTGTCCCTAGCCAGATTGTAAAACGATTGTCATGGCAGACCTTTTCGCTTCGACCTCTGGACCCGAAGGTGCGGAGTGTTTCTGAATTCCTGAACGGCAAAATAGGCTGGGGTATGCGTGGAAACCAGGCGTAGGGGTCATAGTTGCTTGAACAGACAAGTTGTATCCGACTAGCTATGTTATATTACATTGTGATTGTAAGGAACATCTTCCAGAGAGAATAGTTCCATTAAGGGTTCCTTTCCGTGGGTGTACATGCGTTAATGTGCATGTCTGAACTGTTATTGAAAAAAACGCAGTATACGTAACATCCGGGGGTTCATAGTGTAATGAATGTGAAAGCATCTTTAGTCTGCCGACCGAATATTCCCTTAAGAACGCTAGCTTTCAGCTTCATCCAGTCTGAGGTACACATCCGGATGACCTGGCAGTAACAATCGCAGAGGTGCTGCCTTTATGCCCTAGCCGAACTAATGGGAACGTAGGGCATAAGCACAGGAGCCAGGCAACCCAGCTTGGCCAAAACTTAAGTCATATCAATGCATATAGTGGCGAAGAAAAGGTACATATGAGGAAAGAACGCATTTGTGATGAGCTTGATGCTCGAAAAATAACAACAATAAGCTTCTGTGCCATAAGCCCCCAGTATAATGGACGTACATATTTAAGGATGTGTTCGTCATAGGTGCACGGTTTAGCCGCACGAAAGCTTTAAATCTTTAAAAAAGCGAAAAGAGAGGAAAAAGTAATGGAAACAAAAGGGGAGAAGGAGACGGACAAAGAGTTCGGCGCTAGGCATAGAATCTTCAGAGTCTGGCCGCGTTCCATGGGTTCGGCTCTAGGCGATTGTCTAATGCGTCACGCAGGCGATACGCTCCTCCGGTGAGGACTTCGTCAATGATGAAGGGACCCTCCCACTTGGGCTTGAGCTTGTCCTTTTTCTTCTCTGGCAAGCATAGAACGAGTTCGCCAACATTATAAGTCTTGGCCCGCACTTCTCTGCTTTGATATCTGCGAGCCTGCTGTTGATAATATGCGGAGCAGGCTTTTACGATGTCGCGCTCCTCCTCCAGGGCATCTAAGCTGTCTTGCCGATCAAGCTCGGCCTCTCTCTCTTCATACATGCGCACTCGAGGTGAGTCATGGATAATGTCGCAGGGTACACCATGAAAAAGGTGTATATCCGGTAGTGCGATTGGGCGTGGTCCGCAGCCCCTAGAGTACGGAGTCGAGCTCCTCAACCCAGTGCTTGTCTGATTCTTTCAGAGACCGCACTAGTCTAGGCTTAATGCCACTCATAATGAGACCATTGGCTCTTTCGACTTTACCGTTTGTTTGTGGGTGATAAACGGAGGAGTAATCAAGCTTAATGCCCAGGTTAGCACACCAGGTTTTCACCTCATCGGCTGTAAAATTGGAGCCGTTATCGGTGGTGATGCTGTGTGGGACACCATAACGGTGCACAACTCCGGATATGAAGTCTGTCATTGGTCCGGCTTCAGCCGTTTTAACTGGTTTGGCCTCTATCCACTTAGTGAATTTATCCACCATGACCAGCAGATATTTTTGCTTATGGCTTCCTCCTTTAACGAGTCTGACCATATCAAGACCCGAGACCACGAAAGGCCAAGTTATGGGGATCGTTTGTAGAGCGGTGGGTGGCATATGGCTTTGGTTGGCGAAAAGTTGGCATCCGACGCAACGTTGGACAAGGTCCTGTGCATCTGCTCGGGCCGTCGGCCAATAGAAACCTGTACGGAAGGCCTTGCTTACAAGGGCCCGAGCCGTGGCGTGGTGACCACCGAGACCGGCGTGAATTTCAGCCAAGAGCTACCGCCCCTCTTCCTCGGAGATACATCTTTGAAGTACTCCGGTAGCACTTTTCTTGTAGAGTTCTTCGTCGTGAACCTTGTAGGGTTTCGAGCGCCGGACAATGCGGTGATCCTCATTCTGGTCCTCAGGGAGTTCTTGCCTATTAAGGTAGGCCAAGAAGGGTTCGGTCCATGGGGCAATGACTGCCATGATATCGGTGTATCCGGAATCTGGGGTTATAGTCGGGTCCGGACTGGTGTTGCCGCTTTCCCCTTGCCACACCACGGATGGCTTGAAGAGCCTTTCCAGAAAGATCTGCGGTGGGACGGGGTCGCGCTTGGCGCCAATGCAAGCAAGGACATCCGCCGCTTGATTACTTTCTCGAGCCACATGATGAAACTCGAGCCCCTTGAACCGAGCCACCATTTTGAGAACGGCATTACAGTAAGCCCCCATCTTCGGATCTTTGGCATCGAAATCTCTGTTTTTTTAGATATTGCGATGTTTGAATCCCCGCGCATTTCCAGGCGTTGTATGCCCATGGAGACAGCCATCCGAAGACCATGCAATAAGGCCTCGTATTCGGCTGCATTATTGGAGTCTGTATATAAGATTTGGAGTACGTACTGGATTGTGTCTCCCGTTGGGGATGTTAAGACGACGTCCGCTCCCAAACCGGCTAGCATCTTAGATCCATCGAAGTACATGACCCAGTTGGAATATGTGCCGTACTTTTTAGGGAGTTCGGCCTCTGTCCATTCGGCGATAAAATCAGCCAACACTTGTGATTTAATGGCTCAGCGCGGTTTATACGTTATGTCGAATGGCAGGAGCTCAATGGCCCATTTGGCAATCCGGCCTGTAGCGTCACAGTTGTTTATTATGTCATTGAGTGGTACTTCGAAAGCCACCGTGATCGAACACTCTTGGAAGTAGTGTCGTAGCTTCTGGGATGCCATGAAGACAGCGTATGCTATCTTTGATAATGAGGGTACCGGGATTTGCATGGTGTGAGCACAGTGATACATAGTATACCGGCTTCTGAAGCGGGAATTTTTGTCCGTCCTACTCTCGCTCAACGACGAGCACGGCGCTCACCACCTGGTGTGTTGCCGATATGTATAATAACATGGGTTCGCCGACGTTCGACGCGGCCAGCATTGGGTTGCTCGCTAGAAGGGCCTTTATTTCTTCCAGTCCGGCCGTTGCCGCATCCGTCCACTCGAAGTGGTCGGTGCGCCGGAGAAGGCGATAAAGTGGCAATGCTTTTTCTCCCAATCTAGAGATAAAGTGGCTTAAAGCTACCACGCATCCGGCTTGTTTTTGGACCTGTTTAAGGTCTATTGGTGTAGCCAATTGTGGCAAAGCTCGTATTTTTGCTGGATTTGCCTCAATTCCTCTGTTACAGACGATGAGGCCCAGCAGTTTCCCAGCGGGGACGCCAAAAACACATTTTTCCGGATTGAGCTTGATGTGATATGTACGGAGGTTGTCGAATGTGAGACGTAAATCGTCTATCAAGACTCGACGTGCCTAGTTTTGATGACGACGTCGTCCACATATGCTTCAACTGTGTTGCTGATCTGTTTCTCCAGGCATGTTTGAATCATGCGTTGGTAGGTGGCCCCCGTGTTTTTTAGCCCGAAGGGCATAGTGTTGAAGCAGAATGTCCAATATGGGATAATGAATGCCGTTGCGGCTTGGTCGGACTCCTTCATTTTGATTTGATGGTATCCGGAATATGCGTTGAGGAAGCACAGTGAGTCGTGTCCTACGGTAGCATCAATAATCTGGTCGATGCGGGGAGGGGAAAGGGATCCTTAGGGCAAGCCTTATTAAGGTCTTTGAAATCGACGCACATGTGCCAGGATTTATCCTTCTTTGGCACCATCACCAGGTTTGGGTGTTTTATTTCTCTAATGAATCCGGCCTCGATTAGTTTGGATAGCTCCTCCCCCATAGCTTGACGTTTGGGTTCGGAAAAGCACCGCAGTGTTTGTTTGACCGGTTTATATCCCTTCAATATATTGAGGCTGTGTTCGGCCAACCTGCATGGGATTCCTGGCATATCAGAAGGGTGACAGGCGAATATCTCCCAGTTCTCGCGCAGGAACTCTCGTAGCGCGGCGTCGACCGTTGGCTCTAGTTTTGCCCCGATGGATGCTGTCTTCTTGGGGTCTGTTGGATGGACTTGAAATTTGACGATTTCATCTTCTGGTTTCAAGGAGGTGGATTTGGGTCACTTGTCCAGGATTACGTCGTCCTATCCACCGTGGAGCTTAGTGCGGTTAACTCTTCGGCCGCGAGTGCTTCAAACAATGCCTCGAGAGCCAGGGATGCGGTTTTGTTTTCCGCACAGAGTGCTATGTCCGGATCACTGGCAACAGTGATAATACCATTGGGCTTGGGCATCTTGAGCTTCATATACCCATAATGCGGTACAGCTTGGAAGCGTGTAAATGCGTCTCGCCCCAATATGGCGTGATATCCACTGCTGAAAGGGGCCATTTGGAAGGTTATTTCTTCGGACCGGTAATTTTCCGGCGTGCTGAATACCACGTCGAGTGTGATTTTTCCCGTGCATCGCACCTCCCGACTATGAATAATTCCTCGGAAGGTCGTGCTACTCTGCTCGATGCGGCTGCTGTCTATTTCCATTTTGTTGAGTGTATCCTCGTAGATGAGGTTGAGTCCGCTGCCGCCGTCCATGAGCACTTTGGTGAGCCGAAAGCCATCCATGATCGGACTGAGGACCAAGGTGGCTGGTGCCCGGACTGTCCTGAATTTTGGTTCGTCACTGGCATTAAAAGTTATAGCCGTGTCGTTCCAGGGGTTTATTGCTGCGATTTGGCAGACTTCGGCAAGGTCGCGGAGTGCCCTTTTTCGCCTATTGTTTGAAGCGAAGGTATCGAAGACCGTCAATACTCTGAGGTCGTCGTCTTCTGGGGGGTGTTGCTCTGGGGTGTTTTTGGTGAGGATATCCTCGCCGCTCTTGGCCACTTGCCAGAGTATCCAACATGCTCTAAGGCTGTGGGTTGGTATGGTATCCGGTGTTGTGTGTATTTTGCATGGCCCATCGAGCCATCCCTCCAGAACGGTTCTGCGCCCCATAACGGGCTGATATTTCTTTACTATTGGGCCGGGCGTGTCACGAGGGTGCGTCCTTTTCGCCTGTTCGAGGGGTTGAGTGGAAACCGATGGTTCCCAGCGAGCTGCCTGAGTTTTCCAGGCGCTTTCCATTGCGCCGTACTTCTGTACTATGGTTGCCAAGTCAGCGAAGTGTAATACGCGATGGCGGTTGATGGCGTAGAGGATTCCTTCGTCCGTGCAATTGTTGCAAAATATTGAGATCGCGTCTTCATCATGGCAATCTTTAATCTTGTCTGTGACAAGGAGGAATCTAGCCCAAAAGTGATGGACTGTTTCCTGAGACTATTGTCGTAAGTCTATGAGATTGTGTGTATCTGGGTGGGTGGGTGTATTTAAATCCGGACCCTGGCCCGATTTGGGATCCGGAGTTTGACAAACTTCCAAGCTTAATAGCTCGGGCTCCGGGATATCAACTGATTTTTCGGGCCTATCGTCCGATTCTAGGTTCAGAAGGTGGGGCGCGTCGCTCAGCGGGCAGGTATCCAACCCTTCAAGCTCAGCAATCTGGACATAGTTCGTCCTCAATACGATGGGTGAGTTGTTGTTTTGATCCTCTATTACCGCTATCTGGTGGGTGATCGGCGGAGATTTGATTTCTCTCTGATTGTGTTTAAGCCTAATCCGATCGTAGTCTGTAGCGACTGCCAAGGCAGCGAGGCGATCGTGGAGTTCGTTTAAAGACGATAGCTCCATCGGATCCATCCATTGGAGTATTCGGGATAAACACGGAGGTGATTTTCGATGACCTGAGAAGTCATCATCGGCTTAACGGCCGATTGGGCGGTCATGACAAAGCCGCCTAGCCAAAGGGTTTGGCCTGGAGCCAGGGCTCCTCCGGAGGTGATGCTGTCCTTGATAACAAGGCGAGCCATCAATCCTGTCTTCGACGTCACAGCGGAATTCTCATTGAAAGCACCAACGTCAGTGTCAAAACCGGCGGATCTCGGGTTGGGGGTCCCGAATTGTGCGTCTAAGGTCGATGGTGACAGGAGACAGGGGAAAAGATGTTTACCCAGGTTCGGGCCCTCTCTATGGAGGTAACACCCTAATTCCTGCTTGATTGATCTTGATGAATATGAGTATTACAAGAGTTGATCTACCACGAGATCGTAATGGCTAAAACCCTAGAAGTCTAGCCTGTATGATTATGATCGTCCCTATGGACTAAGCCCTCCGATTTATATATGCACCGATGGGGACTAGGGTTGTACCAAGTCGGTTACAGAGAAAGGAATCTTCATATCTAGACGCCAAGCTTGCCTTCCACGCCAAGGAGAGTCCAATCCGGACACGGGTGAGAGTCTTCGGCCTCGCATCTTCACAGCCCATTAGTCCGGCCCATGTCCAATATAATAGGCCGAACGCTCAAGGAGCCCTTAATCCAGGACTCCCTCAGTAACCCTCTCTACTTTTTTGCACATGCTATGTGGGTGAAATGATGATACCATGCCAACTTTCAGCCTTTTCACAGTTCATTTGTAGTGCTTTTCAATTTCAGGGTCATTTAGCTAAAACAATCAGTAAATGCATGAAAAATAGCAAATGAAGCCAGAAAGGGTTGAAAGCTGACGACGTGGCTTTGAATGGTGCCTACTGAATCTACAAAAAGTGTGCAGTTGTAATAAGTATAAAAAAATGAAGTGCCTTTGTAACAGATGAGTTTTCGTCCGAAACCCTCACTACTAGGAAAAGGACTATAGATAATATGGGCACTAATGGCGCACCACACATGTGGTGCGCCACTACTATATACTAATGGCGCACCATGTGTTGGTACGCCATTAGTGTCCAAATACTAATGGCGTACCACATCCACGGTGCACCACTACTAACAATTTTTTTTCAAAACTAGTAATGGTGCACCAGGGGATAGTGCGCCATTACTAGTTTAATTAGTAATGGCGCACCACACCCTCGGTGCGCCACTACTAACAAATTTTTTTTAATTTTTTTTCAAAACTAGTAATGGCGCACCAGGGACAGTGCGCCATTACTAGTTACTAGTTTTAACTAGTAATGGCGCACCACACCCTCGGTGCGCCACTACTAACAATTTTTTATATTTTATTTTCAAAGTTAGTAATGGCGCACCATGGGTGTGGTGCGCCATTACTAACTTTGCCCAAAAATTCCACCGAATGCACCCCCCGTGGACCGCCTTTTCAGTTTAAAAAAAAAGAAAATGATGGAAATGTCAAAAAAATAAAATAAAATAAGTTTCCCATGTGATATTGGGTCTAGTTGTTGGGAAAATTTACAAATATGAATTTCGACTTTATTTGCAAAATCTCTCTGGAATTTGTAAAATGGGCATAACTTTTGCATACGAACTCGGATTAAAAAGTTTTATATATGAAAAATCATCTACTCGAGGACCCCTTAATCCAAGACTCCCTCAGTAACCCTCTCTACTTTTTATACACGCTATGTGGGTGAAATGATGACACCATGCCAACTTTCAGCCTTTTCAGTGTTCATTTGTAGTGCTTTTCAATTTCAGGGTCATTTAGTTCAAAACAAATCAGTAAATGCATGAAAAATAGCAAATGATGCCATAAAGGGTTGAAAGGTGATGACGTGGCTTTGAATGGTGCGTACTGAATGCAACAGAAGTCTGGAGTTGTAATAAATTTAGAAAAATGAAGGAGAGGCGCAATGCTCACCTACACGTTCCTTAGCTTCAGGCTTAGTTTTTGCCGTAACCCTCTCTACTTTTTGCACATGCTTAGCTTCAGGCTTAGTTTTTGCCATAAATGAAGGAGAGGTGCAATGCTCACCTGCACGTTTCTTAGCTTTAGGCGTTGAGAAAGGACATATAGCTCCGTGCAGTCTACACCATTTCCTCAAGGCTTGAAGTTGTATTAAGTTTGGCGAGAGGAGAGAGTGAGGGCCGGCCGGCGGGGGAGAACTGGCACGGGGGGATTGAGGGGGAGACCGAGTGAGTGTGAGTGTGAGTGGAGAGAGGAGAGAGTGAGGGGCGGCCGGTTGAGAGAAGATAGAATGGCTTAGCAGTAGCGCGCTATAGTGAAACGCGCGACTGCTATGCGTAAACATGTAAAAATATACATAAAAAATACATTGATCATCAATGATCTTTTTGTGTACAATCTAAATTTTCAATATGAGTCCTCAACGGTTTAGAAACTGGTAAAGACTCATATTGCGGCCACAAATTCTACACATAGAGTTCAATGAAGACCAAGTGCTTGTGATAGTTTGAGAAGTAACATATTTAAGGTGGTAAAAACTCTGTTAGGGGAGCGAGGTGGGACTAAAAACAGCCTGCCACAACCTCTGTAGTACCGGTTCGTGGCATGAACCGGGACTAAAGGGACTGGTCGGGCCCTGATAACCCACAAGTATAGGGGATCACAACAGTTTTCGAGGGTAGAGTATTCAACCCAAATTTATTGATTCGACATAAGGGGAGCCAAAGAATATTCTCAAGTATTAGCAGTTGAGTTGTGAATTCAACCACACCTGGATAACTTAATATCTGCAGCAAAGTGTTTAGTAGCAAAGTAGTATGGAAGTAACGGTAACAGTGGCAAAAGTAACAGTAGCAGTTTTGTAGTGATTGTAACGGTGGCAACGGAAAAGTAATTAAGCGATGAACAATATGTGAAAGGCTCGTAGGCATTGGATTAGTGATGGAGAATTATGCCGGATGCGATTCCTCATGCAATAGTTATAACATAGGGTGACACAGAACTAGCTCCAATTCATCAATGTAATGTAGGCATGTATTCGGAATATAGTCATACATGCTTATGGAATAGAACTTGCATGACATCTTTTGTCCTACCGTCCCGTGGCAGCGGGGTCCTATTGGAAACTAAGGGATATTAAGGCCTCCTTTTAATATAGTACCAGACCAAAGCATTAGCACTTAGTGAATACATGAACTCCTCAAACTACGGTCATCACCAGTAATGGTCCTGATTATTGTCACTTCGGGGTTAACGGATCATAACACATAATAGGTGACTATAGACTTGCAAGATAAGATCAAGCACTCACATATATTCATGGAAACATAATAGGTTCAGATATGAAATCATGGCACTCGGGCCCTAGTGACAAGCATTGAGCATAGCAAAGTCATAGCAACATCAATCTCAGAACATAGTGGATACTAGGGATCAAACCCTAACAAAACAAACTCGATTACATGATAAATCTCATCCAACCCATCACCGTCCAGCAAGCCTACGATGGAATTACTCACGCACGGTAGTGAGCATCATGAAATTGGTGATGGAGGATGGTTGATGATGACGATGGCGACAGATTGCCCTCTCCGGAGCCCCGAACACACTCCAGATCAGCCCTCCCGAGAGAGATTAGGGCTTGGCGGCGGCTCCGTACCGTAAAACGCGATGAATCCTTCTCTCTGATTTTTTTCTCCCCGAACGTGAATATATAGAGTTGGAGGTGAGGTCAGTGGAGCACCAGAAGGCCCATGAGGCAGGGGGCGCGCCCAGGGGGGTAGGCGCGCCCCCACCCTCGTGGACATGATGTGGCCCCCCTGGCCTAGATTCTTTCGCCAATATTTTTTATTATTTCCAAAAATAATCTCCGTTGATTTTCAGGTCATTCTGAGAATTTTTTTTTCTGCACAAAAATAACACCATGGCAATTCTGCTGAAAACAGCGTCAGTCCGGGTTAGTTTCTTTCAAATCATGCAAGTTAGAGTCCAAAACAAGGGCAAAAGTGTTTGGAAAAGTAGACACGACGGAGACGTATCAACTCCCCAAGCTTAAACCTTTGCTTGTCCTCAAGCAATTCAGTTGATAAACTAAAAGTGATAAAGAAAAACTTTTACAAACTCTGTTTGATCTTGTTGTTGTAAATATGTAAAGCCAGCATTCAAGTTTTCCGCAAAGATTATGAACTAACCATATTCACAATAACACTTAGGTCTCATATTTACTCATATCAATGGCATAATCAACTAGCGAGCAATAATAATAAATCTCGGATGATAACACTTTCTCAAAACACTAGATGGTATCTCGCTAGCCCTTTCTGAGACCGCAAAACATAAATGCAGAGCACCTCTGAAGATCAAGGACTGACTAAACATTGTAATTCATGGTAAAAGAGATCCAGTCATAGTCATACTCAATATAAATTAATAGTAATGGATGCAAATGACAGTGGTGCTCTCCTGATACGTCTCCAACGTATCTATAATTTATGAAGTATTCATGCCATTATATTATCCATCTTGGATGTTTTATGGGCTTTACTATGCACTTTTATATTATTGTTGGGACTAACCTATTGACCCAGAGCCCAGTGCCAGTTCCTGTTTTTTCCCTTGTTTCAGTGTTTCGAAGAAAACGAATATCAAATGGAGTCGAAACGGAATGAAACCTTCTTGGGAAGTTATTTCTGGAAAGAAAGCAACCCGGGAGACTTGGAGTCCACATCAAGAAAGCAACGAGGAAGGCACGAGGCAGGGGGGCGCGCCCACCCCCCTGGGCGCGCCCTCCACCCTCATGGGCCCCTCGTGGCTCCCCTGACGTAGTTCTTCCGCCTATATATATCCATATACCCTAAAACGTCCGGGGAACAAGATAGATCGGGAGTTCCGCCGCCGCAAGCCTCTGTAGCCACCAAAAACCAATCGGGACCCTGTTCCGGCACCCTGCCGGAGGGGGGAACCCTCACCGGTGGCCATCTTCATCATCCCGGCGCTCTCCATGACGAGGAGGGAGTAGTTCACCCTCGGGGCTGAGTGTATGTACCAGTAGCTATGTGTTTGATCTCTCTCTCTCGTGTTCTTGATTTGGCACGATCTTGATGGATCGCGAGCTTTGCTATTATAGTTGGATCTTATGTTGCTTCTCCCCCTCTACTCTCTTGTAATGGATTGAGTTTTCCCTTTGAAGTAATCTTATCAGATTGAGTCTTTTATGATTTGAGAACACTTGATGTATGTCTTGCCGTGCGTATCTGCGGTGACAATGGGATATCACGTGATTCACTTTATGTATGTTTTGGTGATCAACTTGCGGGTTCCGCCCATGAACCTATGCATAGGGGTTGGCACACGTTTTCGTCTTGATTCTCCGGTAGAAACTTTGGGGCACTCTTTGAGGTTCTATGTGTTGGTTGAATAGATGAATCTGAGATTGTGTGATGCATATCGTATAGTCATACCCACGGATACTTGAGGTGACATTGGAGTATTGCTCCCTCTTGAGTACTGCGTTGGTTTTCCCTTGAAGAGGAAAGGGTGATGCAGCAAAGTAGCGTAAGTATTTCCCTCAGTTTTTGAGAACCAAGGTATCAATCCAGTAGGAGGCTACGCGCGAGTCCCTCGTACCTACACAAAAAAAATAAATCCTCGCAACCAACGCGATAAGGGGTTGTCAATCCCTTCACGGTCACTTACGAGAGTGAGATCTGATAGATATGATAGGATAATATTTTTGGTATTTTTGTGATAAAGATGCAAAGTAAAATAAAAGCAAAGTAAAAAGCAAAGGAAATAACTAAGTGTTGGAAGATTAATATGATGAAGATAGACCCGGGAGCCATAGGTTTCACTAGTGGCTTCTCTCAAGAGCATAAGTATTTTACGGTGGGTGAACGAATTACTGTTGATCAATTGACAGAATTGAGCATAGTTATGGGAATATCTAGGTATGATCATGTATATAGGCATCACGTCCGAGACAAGTAGACCGACTCCTGCCTGCATCTACTACTATTACTCCACTCATCGACCGCTATCCAGCATGCATCTAGAGTATTAAGTTCATGAAAACAGAGTAACGCCTTAAGCAAGATGACATGATGTAGAGGGATAAATTCATGCAATATGATAAAAAACCCATCTTGTTATCCTCGATGGCAACAATACAATACGTGCCTTGGTGCCCCTACTGTCACTGGGAAAGGACACCGCAAGATTGAACCCAAAGCTAAGCACTTCTCCCATTGCAAGAAAGATCAATCTAGTAGGCCAAACCAAACTGATAATTCGAAGAGACTTGCAAAGATAACCAATCATACATAAATGAATTCAGAGAAGATTCAAATATTGTTCATAGATAAACTTGATCATAAACCCATAATTCATCGGTCTCAACAAACACACCGCAAAAGAAGATTACATCGAATAGATCTCCACGAGAGAGGGGGAGAACATTGTATTGAGATCCAAAAAGAGAGAAGAAGCCATCTAGCTACTAACTATGGACCCGAAGGTCTGAAGTAAACTACTCACACTTCATCGGAGAGGCTATGGTGTTGATGTAGAAGCCCTCCGTGATGGATGCCCCTTCCGGCGGAGCTCCGGAACAGGCCCCAAGATGGGATCTCGTGGGTACAGAAGGTTGCGGCGGTGGAATTAGGTTTTCGGCCCCGTATCTGATTGTTTGGGGGTACGTAGGTATATATAGGAGGAAGGAGTACGTCGGTGGAGCAACAGAGGGCCCACGAGGGTGGAGCGCGCGCCCTGGGGGGTAGGCGCCCCCCTACCTCGTGGCCTCCTCCTTTGTTTCTTGACGTAGGGTCCAAGTCTCCTAGATCATATTCTTCCTAAAAATCACGTTCCCGAAGGTTTCATTCCGTTTGGACTCTGTTTGATATTCCTTTTCTGCGAAACTCTGAAATAGGCAAAAAACATCAATTCTGGGCTGGGCCTCCGGTTAATAGGTTAGTCCCAAAAATAATATAGAAGTGAATAATAAATCCCAATAATGTCCAAAACAGTAGATAATATAGCATTGAGCAATCAAAAACTATAGATACGTTGGAGACGTATCAAGTATGTAGGTGACATTAGGGTTTTGGTTGATTTGTGTCTTAAGGTGTTATTCTAGTACGAACTCTAGGGCTGTTTGTGACAGTTATAGGAATAGCCCAACGGATTGATTGGAAAGAATAACTTTGAGGTGGTTTCATACCCTACCATAATCCCTTCGTTCGTTCTCCACTATTAATGACTTTGGAGTGACTCTTTGTTGCATGTTGAGGGATAGTTATATGATCCAATTATGTTATTATTGTTGAGAAACTTGCACTAGTGAAATTATGAACCCTAGGCCTTGTTTCCTAGCATTGCAATACCATTTACGCTCACTTTTATCGTTTGCTACCTTGCTGTTTTTATATTTTCAGATTACAAAAACTTATATCTACCATCCATATTGCACTTGTATCACCATCTCTTCGCCGAACTAGTGCCACTATACAATTTACCATTGTATTGGGTGTGTTGGGGACACAAGAGACTCTTTGTTATTCGGTTGCAGGGTTGCTTGAGAGAGACCATCTTCAACCTACGCCTCCCACGGATTGATAAACCTTAGGTCATCCACTTGAGGGAAATTTGCTACTGTCCTACAAACCTATGCACTTGGAGGCCCAACAACATCTACAAGAAGAAGGTTGCATAGTAGACCTCAAGCAGTTTCTGGCGCCGTTGCCCGGGAGGTGAGTGCTTTAAGGTATATCTTTAGATCTTGCAATCGAATCTTTTAGTTTCTTGTTTTATCACTAGTTTAGTTTATAAAAGAAAACTACAAAAAAATGGAATTGAGGTTGCCTCATATGCTTCATCTTTTTAATGTCTTTCGTGAAAATAATGGAAAGGAAAATTGTGCTCAAGTACTAGAAGAAGAATTACATAGAATGCTTGGCATAAAATATGTGAATGATGAGCATGATTGCAATGTTGTTAGTATGAATTCTTTGAATACCCATGATGCTAATGATATGCAAAGCCACAAGCTTGGGGATGCTATGTTTGATGAAGATGATATTTTTTGTCCCCCAAGCTTTGATGAGCAAATTTACTATGATGAAGGCATGCATCCTATATATGATGATTATTGTGATGACATGCATTCTTTAAAGAATAATGATAACCATGAAACTTGTCATCTTGATCTTAATTTTCAGTCATATGATAGTTATTTTGTTGAGTTTGCTCCCACTATTATTCATGAGAAGAAATTTGCTTATGTGGAGAGTAGTAAATTTTCTATGCTTGTAGATCATGAAAAGAATGCTTTAGGTGCTGGTTATATTGTTGAATTCATTCATGATGCTACTGAAAATTATTATGAGGGAGGAATATATGCTTTTAGGAATTTCAATAATATCAAGTTTCCTCTCTATGTATTTAAAATCTTGAAGTTATGCTTGTTTTACATTCCTATGCAAGTTGACTCTTGTTCCCATAAGTTGTTTGCTCACAAAGTCCCTATGAAAAGGAAGTGGGTTAGACTTAATTCATTATTAGTATGCTTCATGATGCTCTCTTTATGTTTCAATTCTTATCTCTTATGTGAGCATCATTGAAATCATCATGCCTAGCTAGGGGCGTTAAACGTTAGCGCTTGTTGGGAGGCAACCCAATTTTATTTTAGTTTCTTGCTTTTTGGTTCTGTTTAGGAATAAATAATCCATCTAGATTCTGTTTAGATGTGGTTTTATGTCTTAATTAGTGTTTGTGCCAAGTAGAACCTTTGGGAAGACTTGGGTGAAGTCTTTATGATCATGCTGTAAAAAACAGAAACTTTAGCGCACACGAGATTAGCTAAAACTTTTTACTGGAGAGTGATATTTAGTTGATTCTTTTTGCAGATGATTACTAGACAAATTTCTCAGGTCCACCAATTTATTTTAGAATTTTTGGAGTTCCAGAAGTATACGTTTGATACAGATTACTACAGACTGTTCTGTTTTTGACAGATTCTGTTTTTCGTGTGTTGCTTGCTTATTTTGATGAATCTATGGCTAGTAAAATAGTTTATAAACCATAGATAAGTTGGAATACAGTAGGTTTAACACCAATATAAATAAATAATGAGTTCATTACTGTACCTTGAAGTGGTGTTTTGTTTTCTTTCGCTAACGGAGCTTACGAGTTTTCTGCTGAGTTTTGTGTTGTGAAGTTTTCAAGTTTTGGGTAAAGATTCGATGGACTATCGAATAAGGAGTGGCAAGAGCCTAAGCTTGGGGATGCCCAAGGCACACCAAGGTAATATTCAAGGATAACCAAGAGCCTAAGCTTGGGGATGCCCCGGATGGCATCCCCTCTTTCGTCTTCGTTCATCGGTAACTTTACTTGGAGCTATATTTTTATTCACCACATGATATGTGTTTTGCTTGGAGCGTCATGTCATTTTATTCAGATTTCCTTGCTGTTTGAATAATATCCCAAGAGCTGAAATTATTAAATGAGAGAGAGTCTTCGCATAGCTATATAATTATTTAACTACTCATTGATCTTCACTTATATCTTTTTGGAGTAGTTTGTCATTTACTCATGTGCTTCACTTATATCCTATGAGTAAATGGTTGAATGATTTGAATGTGATAAATCTGAAATTATATATGTTTCATATGCCTTTCCCATGGGGAGTAATGACTTCATATATAAGAAGTAGAGGTGGTAAATTTATTGAAGGTTAGCAAACATTGTATTGGTCACTTGAACAATTCATGAAAGAATATCGAAGGAAGAGAGATTTCACATATAAATATACTATCTTGGACACCTTCTATGATTGTGATCGCCATTAATTATTTTCAAACCTGAGCAAATTAGTTGAAGTTGGACAAGGAAGACAACATAATGAGTTATGCTTGGGTATATTTGTATAAGTTATATTGTTTTGGATCCTCTAACATGTGGTGCTTGCTATTTAGAATCCTTTGCTAGCCAAAATATCTGTACTAAGCGGGAATACTGCTTGTGCATCCAAATTCCTTGAACCAAGTTCCTTCCATGAGTGTCCACCATATCTACCTATATGCGGTATTTACCTGTCGTTCCAAGTGAATTTGCATGTGCCAAACTCTAAACCTTCAAATAATAATCTGTTTTGGATGCCCGAATCGCTCATGTAGCGACTACGGGTTAGCAGTATCTTCCATGCTAGGTGGGTTATTCTCACGATGAGTGGACTCTGCTCATCATTCACGAGAAAATGGCTGGTAACTGGGATGCTCAGTCCCATGATCAAAAGATCAAGATCAAAATCAAAGATAATTGCAAACAAAACTCCCCCAGGTTTGATGTTAGTTGGAGGCACCCGTTGTTTCGGGCAAGCCATGGATTGATGATTGTTGGTGGAGGGGGAGTAAAAATCTTTACCTTTCTGTTTGGGAACTGCCTATAATATATGTAGTATGGAAGATATTGGGAACTCTTGGTCGTTATGTTGACAATGAAAGCATACCTCTCAAAATTATTTTCATCTCTGTTTTTGCTTCGAGCTCTGTCACCTCTGCAAATCCCTGCTTCCCTCTGCGAAGGGCCTATCTTTTACTTTTATGCAAGAGTCAGTAGTATTCCTTCTCATTCCAACCTACTCTTTAGTTGGCGAGCATCATGTGATGGAAAGATCTAAGCATATATGGCCATTCAAGTATATTTGATCATGAATTATTATTGTTGACATTACCCTTGAGGTAAAAGGTTGGGAGGCGAAACATTAAGCCCCTATCTTTCTCTGTGTTCGATGAATACTATTTGTTCTAAAAATATGCTTTGAGTGGTAGCAATCATGGAAGACTAAATGATAGTTGAGTATGTGAAGTTTGCTGAATCAAAGCTCTGACATAGACTCTTCCTAAAAATAAGATGAATTGTAATTGTTTGATGACTAATAACACGGTTTGTTAGTTTTCAAGAAAGTTTATGATCTATACTTTAACATGTGAATAGTTTGTTACTTGATCATGAAAATTTCAATGAGTTGAGCTACTGTTATGACATATAATGATGCTAGAAAAGGTGATTGAAATTATCATTGATCAAACTTATGCACCTGCTAGCATTCACACTTCATAAATTCTTTCTTTTGTCATTTACCTACTCGAGGACGAGCAGGAATTAAGCTTGGGGATGCTGATACGTCTCCAACGTATCTATAATTTATGAAGTATTCATGCTATTATATTATCCATCTTGGATGTTTTATGGGCTTTACTATGCACTTTTATATTATTTTTGGGACTACCCTATTGACCCAGAGCCCAGTGCCAGTTCCTGTTTTTTTCCCTTGTTTCAGTGTTTCGAAGAAAAGGAATATCAAACGGAGTCGAAACGGAATGAAACCTTCTGGAGAAGTTATTTTTGGAAAGAAAACAACCCGGGAGACTTGGAGTCCACGTCAAGAAAGCAACGAGGAAGGCACGAGGCAGGGGGCGCACCCACCCCCCTAGGCACGCCCTCCACCCTCGTGGGCCCCTTGTGGCTCCCCTGACGTAGTTCTTCCGCCTATATATATCCATATACCGTAGATCGGGAGTTCCGCCGCCGCAAGTCTCTGTAGCCACCAATAACCAATCGGGACCCTGTTCCGGCACCCTGCCAGAGGGGGGAACCCTCACCGGTGGCCATCTTCATCATCCCGGCGCTCTCCATGACGAGGAGGGAGTAGTTCACCCTCGGGGCTGAGGGTATGTACCAGTAGCTATGTGTTTGATCTCTCTCTCATGTTCTTGATTTGGCACGATCTTGATGTATCGCGAGCTTTGCTACTAGGAAAAGGCCTACTAGTGGCGCACCAGTTTTGCCTACTAATGGCGCACTACTGCTGCGCCACTAGTACCACGCCACTAGTATTTTTTACTAATGGTGCACCACTAGTGCGCCATTAGTATAGGCCACGGTGCGCCATTAGTATGCCTCCCAGGGGGCCATATTTACCCATGTGCTTTGCCATACTAATGGCGCACTGCGGGGTGATGCGCCATTAGTATCCTTTGGCATACTAATGGCGCACTGTGGGGTGATGCGCCATTAGTATCCTTTGGCATACTAATGGCGCACTGCTGTGTGATGCACCATTAGTATCCTTTGGCATACTAATGGCGCACGTTGGGGTGATGCGCCATTAGTATGTATGTTACGGATTTTTTTTTCTTTTCTGATTTTTGCACAGATTACAAAATATATTATTGGACAGAATATAAGCAGCACACACAGCAACATCAGATTCATCGAATACAATAGAAGATGAGTCTCCGAATACAATTCATCATATTAGTCTCCGAATTCAAAAGACCTAACAAAGATAGAACATTACAAGTCTCGAGACCGCGAGTAGCGAGTTTGTCTTCACATTACAAGTCGATATCAATCATCTAAACTACCATCACATAGAAGAGAGCTGCGGTCATCATGATGAGCATCATTGCGATGAAACTGGTCTTCATCCGGTTCCTCCAATGCTCCCTCCTCTCTCCCGCTAGATAGCGCGCGTATCTAGATTCCGCCTCCGCCCTAGTGGTGTACCCTTTGTAACTGTTACCGCTGAAATGGTGAACCTGTCTCTGACACTCCTCCCAGTCGTCGTAGACTCCGGGAATCTTACCCTTGTACACGACATACGACGGCATCTCTATGCACTAGCCAAACAACAGACAATACATAAGCAATATATAAGTATGCAACAAAAGGATCGAAAGAGAAAAGCAAGACATTAATAGCACGATTCATGGTCCTACTAATAAATAGCATCGATTACATCTAGGTTGAACGACTGTCCAAACCAAAGAGACATACAAGTTCATTAAAGTTTAATTACAACATGAGCTAATCAATGTTTCAGAACTACACATAGCATCACTACTTTCGACTCGACTCATGGGACCGGAGCGTGGATGAAGCCGCCGTCTGTCGTGATGGTCATGAAGTCGCGGGCGTTGTCAGCCTGCATTTGTAGCGTTGTGTCTATCTCACTGTTGGACGGTTGAAATTTGAGGTAGAACTGCCCCGAGGTACGAAGGACATCTTGATGGATGATTTCTGCAAACTCCGACTGGATGCGAAAGAATTCTTGTCGGATGTCCGCGTCCTGGATTGCCGCCAAGCTTGCGGCCCAATCTTTGAGATTATTTGGTAGCAGAAGGTGATTATGGTCCCGTACGATCGCCCGCATGTGATGGAGGGCGTAGTAGGCATCCTTCTGACCGCCAGGCGGCTGCTTGACGCAGGGGAACGTCGTATTGTGGGTGAACACGTGCCTGCCGTACCTACGAGCTGGCCTCTTAAAGGTGCCTCCAGATGCGGCGTAGCCGGGGAGAGCATCATCAAGAACTTTCTTGATATTTGTGTAGTCTATCTTGGAGTCACGGTCCGGGTCGAAATACGTGGCCATGGAATATTTCGGGCTTAAGAGGATGAGTGTGCAATGTGTGTCACTGCACAGAACACGGAATGTTAGAAAAAAAAGAACGATCGAAATCTAAGAAATCATATGTTACGGGGCGGTTAGGAGATGACTTACTCGGGAAAGTAAGGCACGAGGAAGTTATCCTTATCTGGGTTTGCCAGAATGACGCCTTCGAGGTGTGAACTCGCGACTTGCCGGTCCCCAGCGCTGCCCAAGATCTTGGCACGCATGTAGAAGGGGTCGACTATCACAATGTCCGGGGTCTTGTCTCTAATGATCCGCATCTCCATACTCAGCGAAAACAGCCGAACGAAGGTGTAGTGCAGCGGATGAAGGTTAAGCATAGCAAAGATGTCATCAAACCGCAGGACGATCGTACCCCCGACGGCGCTATCCACAAAGCCCTTGCCCTCTGGCACCTTGGCCACGAAAACCGGGTATGCCACATCATTCTCTCTGAGACGCCGCTTCTCCAAAGAAAGAACACTGTCATGCAGACTCCGCATAGCACCGGTTGCAGCATTGAGCATATTTGTCGGTAGCATCGCCCTACCCGCCACATGCACCCTCCTCGAGATATCCTTAGGTGAAGGTGGCCCGTCCTGAGCACGGATCGTACTCGGTGCCGGCTGGCTCGCACTGGCGCCCTTGTTAGTCTTTCATTTCCGTCCCTTCTTCCTGATCTGCTGTAATGGGATCGAGTTCTGCTCACAGACCGCCTTCTTGAGCGTGTTGGGGCTGATAATATTTGGCACCTCAGCTATCTGAGGCTCGGTGAAGGCGGCAGCTGGAGGCATCTCCTGAGAACTGAACGCCAGACGACGCCTGTTGCAATTGGGTTTCTCCGCCGTACCAGCTACATCGCGGTCGTCTTTTTTAGGGTTGGGTTCTTGAGAAGGAGGCCCGCAGAACTCGTTATCGTACCCATGTTCGGCAAAGTACTTATCGACGTTGGAAAATGTACCGCCGTCGTTGTCGTCGTCGTCCGGATCCTGTGCCATATGCATGTCCGGATCCTGTGCCATAGGGATGTCCGGCATGTCCGGTAGTGTTGCGGCGTTCTTGCCATGGCTTGGCACTGGCACGACTGGCGGTCTTGTCTGTGGGGTGGTGTCCCCCGCCCCCAAACGAATCTGGCTCTTCGGCCAAAGCAGGGGCCAGCTTACACAGGCGCTGAGGGTCATCACATCATCTTCGTCGGCCCCAGCGGGTCGAATCAGAGGTAACAACTGGTCGCAGCCTGGCAGCACCCGAACCAGTTCAACCCTATACAAGGTGGGTGGCATCGGATTACCGTGGAACACGCGGTTGCCCGGTTGAACGATTCTGCCCTTGGCGACATCGACCAACTCGCCGCCCACGAAGTGCAGGAGAGTGCAAGGAACATCGGTGGCGCCCTGCGAAAACATGTAGGGCGTCAGGGATGCCCAGTCAAAGGCAAGGAGATGAAGTCATCG
Source organism: Triticum aestivum (assembly GCF_018294505.1). NCBI lineage: Eukaryota > Viridiplantae > Streptophyta > Magnoliopsida > Poales > Poaceae > Triticum > Triticum aestivum. Next base: position 63,387,466 of record NC_057814.1, on the reverse strand, counting down.
GCCGAGAGGCTTAGTTACCGTGATGCCGTCGAGCTCGGCTAATGTCGAGGCACCGCCAACGGCGGGCGTGCAACTGACGGAGGGGCCGCTTGCTGGCGAGGTGCCGGCCGGCGTACACCCGGGTGCATTAAGCTCCAATGCCCGTGCCGGCGCCGGAGACACGAATACCGCCTCCGCCGGAGACACCAATGGCGCCGCCTGCGCGTTGTGCGAGTTGCTGGCCGTGAAGCTGGGAACCGGGGGAGGCCCCTGTTGGCCGCCCGCAATCCACGTCGTCAGCCCCTGAATCAAGGTAGGCACAATGGCGGTGAGCGTCGTTCCCAGTTGTTGTTGCACTTGCTCTTGGACAATCTCCGGAATCCGCGCCACTTGTGCCTTGAGTTCTTGAACCTCGCGCGACTGGCTTTCCGAGCTGGTCTTTTTCTCCTTTCGCCCACCAGCGGTATAGTATGACGACCATTTTGTGGACAAGCCTTTGCCGGCCACACGACCAGCTGACGACGGCTTACTGAGCTTATCCTTGTTTTTCATTACGTTCAACGCCCTATTTAAAGGGGTGTCAAAAGGGGAGCTCTGAGACGACCCCGCGCTACTGCTTTCAGCCTCCTGCGGAAGGAATGTGAACCATTTAGAAATTTGGCTTCATTAATTAGAATGCAACCATATGGAGCTAATTACGCGGGGGTGTATTCCTTACCAGAACAAGCTCAAGCGCCCTGGTCTTCGGATCCGTGGTAAGCTCCTTTGTTACCGGGTCCTCCTTGTACCGGGCCCTGACAAAGTTCCTGGTCTGCTTGTCACGTAATTTCTCGAAGCGGGGCGGTAGGCCTTGCTCGGCACGCTCCGCGTCCTCCTTGTCCCATATAGGCTCCGCCACTCTGTAACCGCCGGGACCGAGTTGGTGGACCCCTAAGTTCAACTCCCGCATTTCTTTCCCCCACTGACTTGATTCGGAGGTTGCGCTGCTCTCGCACTTGATCTTGAACTCCTTGTAGTCATCTTCGCTCATCAAAGGATATTTCGCCTTGATCTTCTCATAACTATCACCTTTTTCAATCATTGCCTTCACCGTGCTTCTCCATGTAGACAGGGCCGTGCTCATCCTCGTGAGGGCGGCACTGTTCACTTTATTCCCTGAGAGGCGTGTGTTTGCAAACTCAGCGGGGAACTTGTATCGTTCGTGCAGCTTCGTGAAGAGGAGGCTGCGCAAATTCCCTCGGTCCTTATGCCTTAGGTTCTCGGTGTTGATCGAGACGGTGCTCCGGAGAATGCACCCGAGCTGAACCGAGTACCCCTTGACTACTTGTTTGGGCGCCGTTGGATGCCCGTCGGAGTTCACTTCAGTAAATTCCTCCTTGACGGTGCCGAGCACGTTCGGGCGCCGGTCCTTCCGTTGCCTCTTCGGTTGGCTGCCATCTGTGCGTGCGCCGCCATCATCAGTGGTGGCATCCTCGGCGGCACCATCAGTGGTGTCATCCCCGACGCCACTAGGGGTTGTGTAGTCAGGATCGGTGTCTTCCGCGGCGGCGTCCTCATAGCGGTGAGGTTCTTCCTCCATCTCCTGGGACAGCTCCCAGAATTGCTTGCCGCCCGAACCGCCGGCCTCATCGTTGTGGGCCATGTTTCGCTCTAAATAGGAAAAAAGTTTGGTCAAAAAGTTGGTTATTGTCAAGGAACAAGATCATGGTCTCATCATTTAGGGTTTGTCGACACCGAGGCATCCTAAAAGCTAAGCTTTCATCATTTAGGGTTTGTCGACGCCGAGGCATCCTAAAAGCCTAAGCGTACATTATTTAGGTTCGCATCAACACCGAGGCACCCTAAAAGCTAAGCTGGGAAGGAGAATTCTAAGTTGGGCCTAATCACTTGGCTCTATTGCCACCTATGGTTTAATGCAGCAAGAATAAAGGGGCAGTTGATCCTACTTAATTAAGTACTAAGACCCCGGCCCATGCATTAGTCACAAGTACCCCATATGTCCTATTTTTAGCAAAGTCATGCTAACATTCACGGAAAATTTCTGCTTGACCTTTGCTGAAAATAGGACATATGGAGTACCCAAATTTGCCGGAACGGAAGTTAATCGACATTCCAGCAAACTCAAGGGCCTCTCGGTGTTTACAGAAATTGTTTTCTGTAAAAGATGATCATCATCTTTACAAGTCTTTCTCAATGGGATCACAAGTAATTCAGAGCATCACAAGGCATTAGTAGTTCAGTACATGAACAAGTTTTACAAAGCACATCAATATGTAATGTATTTCATTGTGGAGTGATATACAGTATGTTACAGCAAAGAAACAACTTAATCCATGCCTCAGCTTATCAACAGTCATTACTTGTCAAATACAGAAGAAGGAACAATTTATTTGTGACATAGTTACAAATGATGACAGAATAAAGCAACACCCTGCACTAGCCTAAAAACAAGTGAAGTTTCACCCATATAAGAACAAGTGAATTCTAGTCACATTGACACTCCTGGTTTTCAACAAACACCAAGTACTAGGGCACACAAAAGTTCTGAAATTTGTGTGCCTAACTGAATTAACTGAATTTTCAGTAACCGAATAAACTGAATTTTCAAAACTACAAGAAGCCATTTAAAAAAAAATCCTCTCATCTCATATAAGGAGTGCTAATCCTAAGAGTAATAGTTTGTTGTGCAGTACATCTACAGTGATGCCCTGTCCATTTGTCCCTCCCCAACTAGATACTAGAGTAGCACTATTGATGCCCTGTTCTTGCTGAACTTTATGACAGTATATACAACAACTTTGTAAAAGCCAGATGCAACTTGTTGAGCTAATTTTTTTAGATGACCCATAAGACAAACTAAAAATAGCTGTTGTGGATGAACTAATCTGACCACTATAACCTGTTCATCATTCAGCCATAGTTGTTGTTGCTGCTACAATTTCAGCAAGCAACATGCCTAAATACAGTGCTTGTTTGACTTTACTGAATTACCAACGCATGGCACACAACACATTTATATTTTGTCAGGTCACACAACACATGCCTGAGGAGGAAGATTGAATTTTCTACAGAAGCATCATCAGGTACACTTCAACATGTGCTAGCAGCAACAAATGGTCAATATTCATTCTTATTTATGGTCAATATTTATAACATATCAACAAATGGCAAGAATATTGAGTAATCTACTGCAGTTTGATCTACTGCAAATAATCTGTTGCAATTTGATCTACTCCAGAAAACTTTCAGTAACAAGTGAGAAGCATCTGCATTTTCTTAGTGAACTTTTGAGTGCATTTATCACTTGTTGGAGTATGCTACAGCTTCTGCAAATCACAAACTCCTTTAGTTTACATCTCAGTTTTAGCTAACACTACAGTTTCAGTGAAGGAGTCATAACTGAATAACAGGCACTATAAATGAATTTGATGGCATCAAACTGAATTTTCACTATAATATGTTCATCATTTAGCAGCAGTGTACAACCTTTGTCCTGGATTATTTCTCTACCTTCGTATCCACTGACTGAATTTCCTCTACAGCTTGACAACCAGTGTAAACTACTGTACTGAGAACAGCAAATTCAAACTCACAGCAACAAATTGAACAGTGAGTAAGCCTGAAGATTCTTCTCTTGCAAACCCCCAACCCTAGCTACTTAATTCTCCAACCCCCTTTCCTTGTCCAAAATTCTCCAACCCCCAACCCTAGAACACATCAGAAGGAAATCAAGAGGGGGAAGAGGGGGAAGCGGCTCGGGTGCTCACTGGGAGGTCGAGGGCGACTCGGGGTAGCCGGAGCTAGTCGAGGCGGCGCGAATTCGGCGTCGAGCGGTGGCGATGGTGGCCGAGGCGGAGGAAATCGGCGGGCGTCGAAGGGATGGCTCGAGGGCGTCCGAGCTCGTCCGGGTCCTCGTAGTCGAAGAGGAAGACCTCCTCCTCGTCCTCCTCCTGGTCCTCCTCCTCCGGCTCGGGGCGCGGGGGCGGCGGCGCGGGGGAGCTGCACTGGTGGAGGGTGCGGGGGCGCGGGGGAGCTGTAGTGATGGGGGGCGCGGGGGCGGCGGCGCGGGGGAGCTGCAGTGGTGGGGGCGGCGGGGGTGGAGTCCGGCGGGGGTTGGGGCGGCGGCGTCGTGGGTCGGGGCAGCGCGCGGGTGGATCTTGGCGAGGGAGAGGGACGAAGGGGAACTGGCGAGGGAGAGGGAGGAATTAGCTATAGGGGGGAAACTTACTAATGGCGCACCACGAAGCGGTGCGCCATTAGAATGTTTTTTTATATAGCAATGGCGCACCCACGGTCGGTGCGCCATTAGTAAACTATTTTTTTATATAGCAATGGCGCACTAGCCAGAGGTGCGCCATTAGTAATCTTTTATTATTATTATTTTTTGTTGCGTCTAATAAGTTTTTAGAAAATGAATATGAATATGAAACAGTAATAATTTTTTATAAAAACTATAATAATATTTATGAATATGAAAAAAATCATCAAATTTATTATTTGAAAATATAATCAAATTTGTTTTTTTTGCAATTTTAGTTGCATTCATTTGTGACGGTGGAGCGGGCCGGGGAGGGTGCAGGGGAGGGTGCGGGGGGTCGTCAGCGGCGGTGGAGCGGAGGAGGGTGCGGGGGGTCAGCGACGGTGGCCGGTGGAGCGGTGTAGAGGGTGCGGGGGTGCTCGGCGGCAAGGGGGACCGGATCTGGCGAGGTGGGATGGCAATCGAGATGGAGGGGGATCGAGAAATGAAGGCTACAATTTAAATACAATCGATCTTAGCTAGCTATCTGTTCACAATCTTCTTGCCCTTATTTTTCGTAAACGGAGTTCTTCTCTTGAACGGACGTCCTTTAGGTAGGGTGGTCCTGCTTCTTCTTGTGGCGTATGCTGATACTTCATCGTCGTCGTCATGTTCCATCTTCGGGTCGCCGTACTTGTCGAAGTCTTGCTCATTGGCAACTCCATCCATTCCGATGATCTTCCTTTTGCCTCTCCTCACGACAACACGGCTGGGCTTTGACGGGTCGGTAATGAAGAAGCATTGCTCCACTTGGGAAGCCAGTACCCATGGATCATTTTTCGCGGTGACGTTCGCGCCTGCGGTCTTGGATTTGGCTTCGGGTATAACCATGGTGGTGAAATACCGGTCCTCTTTTATGATGCTCTTGGCCCATCTGACACGGAACATCGGGACCTTGTCTCCAGCGTAGCTCAGCTCCCAGATCTCCTCGATCCTTCCGTAGTATCTGTCCTTGTCGTTACCGGTGTAGGATTCCATCGTTACCCCAGAGTTCTGATAACCATCGCTCTTCATGTCCTTGTCCTCGGTGTAGAATGTGTAGCCGTTGATATCGTACGCCTCATACGTCATCAGGTTGTGCTCGGCGCCCTGTGACAAGGCGAATATGAGTTGTTCTTCCGCGGAAGAATCCTCATGTAAAGGGTACGACAGAAGCTTCTGCTTGAACCAAAGCGTGAAACATGAGTTGTGCTCTTTGATTATATCTCCGTCTGTCCTCTATTGGCCTCGGTCATTGTACGTCTTCTCAATAAAGGTTTTGTGCTCTACCACCCAAGGATCGACCACGTCTATGTGTTGTAGCGCGACTAGGTTTGCTCTTTCAAAGTCGGCGAGTTGACCATCGAAGTTGACATGCATTTCGCGGCGACCCTCACGGTGACCCCATCCAGCGAGCCTGCCGAGGTGCCTGTTGACGGGCAGACCAACGGGGTTCTCGATGCCTAGATAATTCGTGCAGTAGGAGATGCACTCTTCGGTTAGAAAGCCCCTGGCTATGCTTCCCTCTGGACGTGACATGTTGCGAACGTATCCATTGATGACACCATTCATCCTTTCGAACAGCATCATGCTGTGCAGGAACGTCGGCCCGAGTTGGATGATATCCTCCACGATATGGACCAGCAGATGCACCATAACGTCGAAGAATGCGGGCGGGAAGTACATCTCAAGCTCGCATAGTATCACCACAATCTCTTCCTGTAGCCTTCTGAGTTGCCTCACGCCAACCGACTCCCGAGAGATGATGTCGAAAAAGTTGCATAGGCCAAATAGTGTTTCACGGACGTGCGCGTCCATGATCCCACGGATTGCAACTGGAAGTATCTGCGTCATCAGCACGTGACACTCGTGAGACTTCATCCCGCTCAACTTCTGCTTCGCTGAGTCTAGGTATCTGCTTATCTTCCCCGCGTAACCGTAAGGAAGTTTTACTCCTACGAGGCAGGTGAAAAACTGATCGATCTCCTCCTGACTTAGAGTGAAGCACGCGGGAGGGAAGTCATTTCCGGTCTTCTTGGCCTTTTTGCCTTTGCGACGACTTTCCGTGTCCTGCTTCGCCTCATCATCATCATCATCATCATTAGCGTGAAGCTCCTCCCAGATGCCCATTGATTTCAAGTCTGCCCTTGCTTTCGGCCCATCTTTGGTCCTCTCTGGCATGTTGAGCAGGGTACCAAGCAGACTCTCGCACACGTTCTTCGTGATATGCATGACATCAAGGCTGTGAGGCACACGGTGGATCTTCCAGTACGACAAGTCCCATAAAACAGACCTCGTTTTCCATACCTTCAGCAGTGGCTCTGGCGCCTTTCGCTTCTTTCCCGGCTCTGGCACCTTTTGCTTCTTTCCCGGCAGTGGGCAATCTTTCTAATTTTTCAACAGCTCGTCTATTTCCTCACCGCTCCTCGTACGTGGGCGTCTTCGGGGTTCGGTTTCACCATCGAACAAATCCTTGCGTTTCCTCCACGGGTCATCGTCGCGAAGCGACCTTCGATGTCCCATGAACATGGTTTTCGAAGAACCGGGATCTCTATCTAGCTGGCGATACGTTGTGTTATCCATGCACCTGACGCATCCAGAAAATCCGTGGACCACCTGCCCCGCGAGATATCCGTAACCGAGATAGTCGTGCACCGTCGTGAGCAGTGCGGCTCTCATAGGGAAATATTCTTTCTCTGCGGCGTCCTACGTATTGGCTGGCGTTTTCCACAGCGTGTCTAGCTCCTCTTTCAGCAGCCCCAGATATAGATTGATGTCGTTCCCTGGTTGTTTCGGCCCTTCAATTAGCATACTCATGTGAATGTACTTCCTCTTCATGCACAACCAGGGGGGAAGGTTGTACATCCACACAAACACAGGCCAGGTGCTATGTGTGCTTCTCTGGCTGCCAAACGGATTGACTCCATCGGTGCTCGCGCCCAACACGATATTCCTTGGATCCTTCCCAAATTCTCGGTGTTCGAAGTTCAACGCTTGCCACTAGCTCCCATCCTTAGGGTGACTCAGCATCTTGTTTTTTTATTTATCTCCGGATCATTTGCGTCATCTTCTCGCTTCTCCTCCTCCCTATCCGCGTGCCAACGCAGGAGCTTTGCTACCTCAGGGTCGGCGAAATACCGCTGCAGACGAGGAGTGATCGGAAAGTACCACACCACTTTTCGAGGAGCTTTCTTCCTCTTCTTGTATCGAGTGACGCCGCACACTGGACATATGATAGACTCCGCGTGCTCGTCCCGATAAATGATGCAATTGTTCATGCACACATGGTATTTCACGTGCTGTAAATCCAGAGGACAAAAGATTTTCTTTGTCTCCTCGAAACTGGTCGGGCACTTGTTCCCCTTGGGAAGACGTTCGTGCAAGAATGACATGTTCTCGTCGAAGCATGCGTCGGTCATTTTGTGTTTTACCTTCATCTCCAGAGCCATGAGCGTTACTTTCAGGCGGGTATCCTCGGGCCTACATCCTTCATACAATGGAGTAACCGCGTCTATCTCCAGTTGATCCAGCTTGGCTTTCTCTCGGGCGGCAGCTCTTGCGTTATCCATCTGCTTGAGAAGCAGCTCTTGAATATGAGGGTCCTGCACCCAGTCCATCGATGGTCCATCGTCGTCTGCTCCGCCGGCATCTTCATCTTCATGATCATGCCCTTCGTCTGCTCCCGCATCTTCCTCATCATCATGTCCGGCATCTTCTACATGATGACTGTTGGGGAACGTAGTAATTTCAAAAAATTTCCTACGCACACGCAATATCATGGAGATGCATAGCAACGAGAGGGGAGAGTGTTGTCCACGTACCCTCGTAGACCGACAGCGGAAGCGTTATCACAACGCGGTTGATGTAGTCGTACGTCTTCACGATCCGACCGATCAAGTACCGAACGCACGGTACCTCCGAGTTCTACACACGTTCAGCTCGATGACGTCACTCGAACTCCGATCCAGCCGAGTGTTGAGGGAGAGTTTCGTCAGCACGACGGCGTGGTGACGATGATGATGTTCCACCGACGCAGGGCTTCGCCTAAGCACCGCTACGATATTATCGAGGTGTAATATGGTGGAGGGGGGCACCGCACACGGCTAAGAGATCTCAAGGATCAATTGTTGTGTCTATGGGGTGCCCCCCTCCCCTATATATAAAGGAGCAAGGGGGAGAGGGCCGGCCAAGAGGAGGTGGCGCGCCCAAGGGGGGAGTCCTACTCCCACCGGGAGTAGGACTCCTCCTTTCCTTGTGGGAGTAGGAGAAGGGAAGGGGGAAGGAGAAAGAAGGAAGGGGGCGCCCCCCCTCCCTAGTCCAATTCGGACTATCCCAAGGGGAGGGGTGCGGCCACCCTTTGGGGTCTTTCTCTCCTTTCCCGTATGGCCCATTAAGGCCCAATACGAATTCCCGTAACTCTCCGGTACTCCGAAAAATACCCGAATCACTCGGAACCTTTCCGAAGTCCGAATATAGTCGTCCAATATATCGATCTTTACGTCTCGGCCATTTCGAGACTCCTTGTCATGTCCCCGATCTCATCCAGGACTCCGAACTCCTTCGGTACATCAACATACATAAACTCATAATAAAACTGTCATCGTAACGTTAAGCGTGCGGACCCTACGGGTTCGAGAACTATGTAGCCATGACCGAGACACCTCTCCGGTCAATAACCAATAGCGGGACCTGGATGCCCATATTGGCTCCCACATATTCTACGAAGATCTTTATCGGTCAGACCGCATAACAACATACGTTGTTCCCTTTGTCATCGGTATGTTACTTGCCCGAGATTCGATCGTCGGTATCTCGATACCTAGTTCAATCTCGTTACCGGCAAGTCTCTTTACTCGTTCCGTAATACATCATCCCGCAACTAACTCATTAGTCACAATGCTTGCAAGGCTTATAGTCATGTGCATTACCGAGTGGGCCCAGAGATACCTCTCCGACAATCGGAGTGACAAATCCTAATCTTGAAATACGCCAACCCAACAAGTACCTTTGGAGACACCTGTAGAGCACCTTTATAATCACCCATTTACGTTGTGACGTTTGGTAGCACACAAAGTGTTCCTCCGGTAAATGGGAGTTGCATAATCTCATAGTCATAGGAACATGTATAAGTCATGAAGAAAGAAATAGCAACATACTAAACGATCGAGTGCTAAGCTAACGGAATTGGGTCAAGTCAATCACGTCATTCTCCTAATGAGGTGATCCCGTTAATCAAATGACAACTCATGTCTATGGCTAGGAAACATAACCATCTTTGATTAACGAGCTAGTCAAGTAGAGGCATACTAGTGACACTCTTGTTTGTCTATGTATTCACGCATGTATTATGTTTCCGGTTAATACAATTCTAGCATGAATAATAAACATTTATCATGATATAAGGAAATATATAATACTTTATTATTGCCTCTAGGGCATATTTCCTTCAATGACTGTGTACAGCATCACCGTCGTGATCATGTCCTGGAGATTCTTCGTCTTCTCGCCCGCCCGAGCCGCGGTGGTTGTCTTGCTGCCCATCCTCATTTCTTGCCCGACCCCCATGGACAAGTTCATAGTCACCTTCATCACCTTGCCACCAATAGCCATCCATGAAACCATGCAAGAGCAGGTGGTCCCGTACCTGCCCGGAATCCGGGTCCGCAATAAGGCTCTTCAGCTTGCATCTTCGACACGGACATCTTATCTCCGCCTCGTTCTTTTCAAGCATCTCGGCCTTCGCGGAGCTCAAAAACCTATTCACGATGCCTTCGGTCATCGTGCGGATCATGGTCGCCTGCGGGGTAGAGCAAAACGATATTTTAGAACCAAGAAAAAATTTGGCATGACTTTCCCTAAAAATAGGACAAAAAAGAATGCATAGTGCCAAAATTCTCACCAAAACGGAAATGAATCAACATTCCGGCAAAATATTGGCAACTATCGCATTTCAAATACCGGTACCTGCAAACACAAACATATATGCAACACCACAAACATATGCAACACCACAAACATACATAGATCTAGCTAGGCCATAAAAAGTGCATGTGCACGTTGTTCGAGAGGGAGAACAACATAAAGATAGCTTCCCCCTTACTTACCTATAAAAAAGGTAATTTAACCACTTAATTTGGATGAATTTACGGTGCAAATGAGGTGAGGAGGAGGAGGAGGCAGCCGAGACAAGCTTGGAGGAGGAGGTGGAGAGAATGAAGTGGGGAAAGTGAGTGGGTAGGTGTGGCTGTCCAAAATATCTAGCTCGTCCCAGGTTACTAATGGCGCACCACCACCTAATGCGCCATTAGTAACCCTGGTTACTAATGGCGCACCTGCTGGTGGTCCGCCATTAGTAGTTTTGCAAAAAAAACACTAATGGCGCACCAGGGAACAATGCGCCATTACTAGTTTAAACTAGTAATGGCGCACTGTACCCTGGTGCGCCATCAGTAGTTTTGCAAAAAAATAAAAAATAAAAAAATATAGTAGTGGCGCACTATGTGGCTAGTGCGCCATTACTAGTTAGAACTAGTAATGGCGCACTGTGCCCTGTTGCTCCATTAGTATGTTTGGAAAAAAAAATTGTTACTAATGGCGCACCGTCTGTCTGGTGCGCATTTAGTGTCTTTCACACTAATGGCGCACCAGCACATGGTGCGCCATTGCTATATAGTAGTGGCGCACCACATGTCTGGTGCGCCATTAGTGGCCATTCCATCTATAGCCCTTTTCCTAGTAGTGATAGACTCTTCCTGAAAGTAAGATGAATTGTAATTGTTGGATGACTAATAACACGGTTTGTTAGTTTTCAAGAAAGTTTATGGTCTATACTTTAACATGTGAATAGTTTGTTACTTAATCATGAAAAGTTCAATGAGTTGAGCTACTGTTATGACATATAATGATGCTAGAAAAGGTGATTGAAATTATCATTGATCAAAATTATGCACCTGCTAGCATTCACACTTCATAAATTCTTTCTTTTATCATTTACCTACTCGAGGACGAGCAGGAATTAAGCTTGGGGATGCTGATACGTCTCCAACGTATCTATAATTTATGAAGTATTCATGCTATTATATTATCCATCTTGGATGTTTTATGGGCTTTACTATGCACTTTTATATTATTTTTGGGACTACCCTATTGACCCAGAGCCTAGTGCCAGTTCCTGTTTTTTCCCTTGTTTCAGTGTTTCGAAGAAAAGGAATATCAAACGGAGTCAAAACGGAATGAAACCTTCTGGAGAAATTATTTTTGGAAATAAAACAACCCGGGGACTTGGAGTCCATGTCAAGAAAGCAACGAGGAAGGCACGAGGCAGGGGGGCGCGCCCACCCCCTGGGAGCGCCCTCCACCCTCGTGGGCCCCTCGTGGCTCCCCTGACGTAGTTCTTCCGCCTATATATATCCATATACCCTAAAACGATCGGGGAACAGAATAGATCGGGAGTTCCGCCGCCGCAAGCCTCTGTAGCCACCAAAAACCAATCGGGACCCTGTTCCGGCACCCTGCCGGAGGGGGGAACCCTCACCGGTGGCCATCTTCATCATCCCGGCGCTCTCCATGACGAGGAGGGAGTAGTTCACCCTCGGGGCTGAGGGTATGTACCAGTAGCTATGTGTTTGATCTCTCTCTCGTGTTCTTGATTTGGCACGATCTTGATGTATCGCGAGCTTTGCTATTATAGTTGTATCTTATGTTGCTTCTCCCCCTCTACTCTCTTGTAATGGATTGAGTTTTCCCTTTGAAGTAATCTTATCGGATTGAGTCTTTAATGATTTGAGAACACTTGATGTATGTCTTGCCGTGCGTATCTGTGGTGACAATGGGATATCACGTGATTAACTTGATGTATGTTTTGGTGATCAACTTGCGGGTTCCGCCCATGAACCTATGCATAGAGGTTGGCACACGTTTTCGTCTTGATTCTCCGGTAGAAACTTTGGGCACTCTTTGAGGTTCTCTGTGTTGGTTGAATAGATGAATCTGAGATTGTGTGATGCATATCGTATAATCATACCCACGGATACTTGAGGTGACATTGGAGTATCTAGGTGACATTAGGGTTTTGGTTGATTTGTGTCTTAAGGTGTTATTCTAGTACGAACTCTAGGGCTGTTTGTGACACTTATAAGAATAGCCCAACGAATTGATTGGAAAGAATAATTTTGAGGTGGTTTCATACCCTACCATAATCTCTTCGTTCGTTCTCCACTATTAGTGACTTTGGAGTGACTCTTTGTTGCATGTTGAGGGATAGTTGTATGATCCAATTATGTTATTATTGTTGAGAGAACTTGCACTAGTGAAAGTATGAACCCTAGGCCTTGTTTCCTAGCATTGCAATACCGTTTATGCTCACTTTTATCGTTTGTTACCTTGCTGTTTTTATATTTTCAGATTACAAAAACTTATATCTACCATCCATATTGCACTTGTATCACCATCTCTTCGCCGAACTAGTGCACCTATACAGTTTACCAGTGTATTGGGTGTGTTGGGGACACAAGAGACTCTTTGTTATTTGGTTGCAGGGTTGCTTGAGAGAGACCATCTTCAACCTATGCCTCACACGGATTGATAAACCTTAGGTCATCCACTTGAGGGAAATTTGCTACTGTCCTACAAACCTCTACACTTGGAGGCCCAACAACGTCTACAAGAAGAAGGTTGCGTAGTAGACATCATCTCCAACTGGTGCGTTTTAATAAGAGGAGGATGACTCAACATAAAGGTAAATAGATAGGCCCCTTCACAGAGGGAAGCAGGGATTTGTAGAGGTGCTAGAGCTTGATTTTGAAATAGAGATCAATAATATTTTGAGCGGCATACTTTCATTGTCAACATAACAACCGAGAGATCTCGATATTTCCATGCTACACACATTATAGGCGGTTCCTAAGCAGAATGGTAAAGTTTATACTCCCCCTCCATCAACAAGCATCAATCCATGGCTTGCCCAAAACAACGGGTGCCTCCAACTAACAACAATCCTGGGGGAGTTTTGTTTGCAATTACTTTGATTTTGTTTGAGCATGGGACTGGGCACCCCGATGACCAGCCATTTCCTCGTGAGTGAGGAGCGGAGTCCACTCCTCTTGAGAATAACCCGCCTAGGATGGAAGATACATACAGCCCTAGTTGATACATGAGCTATTTGAGCATACAAAACAAAATTTCATTTGAAGGTTTAGAGTTTGGCACATACAAATTTACTTGGAACGGCAGGTAGATACCGCATATAGGAAGGTATGGTGGACTCATATGGAATAACTTTGGGGTTTATGGAAGTGGAAGCACAAGCAGTATTCCCGCTTAGTACAAGTGAAGGCTAGAAAAAGACTGGGAAGCGACCAACTAGAGAGCGACAACAGTCATGAACATCCATTAAAATTAATAAACATTGAGTGCAAGCACGAGTAGGATATAATCCACCATGAACATAAACATCGTGGAGGCTATGTTGATTTTGTTTCAACTACATGCGTGAACATGTGCCAAGTCAAGCCACTTGAATCATTCAAAGGAGGATACCACCCTATCATACCACATCACAACCATTTTAATAGCATGTTGGCACGCAAGGTAAACCATTATAAACTCCTAGCTAATTAAGCATGGCATAATAAACTATAATCTCATTAAAAAGTTACACTTCCGTGATGATACGTGTTTGTCACAGTAGGTCACATTTTCTGTCATGCATGTACATCCATGACAATTTTATGCCAGAATCAAGATAGTCATATCTATGCTGTCGTAGAAGTGTTCCATGACATTACCAAAATTATCATCACGGAAGTGTCCACTTCCATGATGATAAATCGCGCGTCACAGAAGTGCTTTCGTCAAGCGTGACCGACACGTGGCATCCACCGTAAAGGAACGCCACTAAGCTATCGGGTCTGGTTTTGGATCCGATAACCCGTTAACAGCCCCGACCAATGGGGATTTTCCACGTGTAAAATCATCATTGGCTGGAGGAAACACGTGTCGGCTCACCGTTAGGACAGATGTCATCCACTCATTGGACCCAAAGCGCCTATGATACGTCGACATGTGGCACGACCCAACAGATGCCCATTCCTGTGAAAAGGCCAGCCCGTTTGACTTGGTTAAAAGGTGGCGGGCCGGCCCACGGCAAGCCTGTTAACGGCCTGTTCGCATATAGCCCATTTACAACCCGCTAACCCAGGGCCCGTTTACGGCCTATCCGAATTTGGCACAGTAGCATCATTTGGGGCGTCCAATATAATTCCAGCCCGTTTTAACTTCCGGCCCATGTATGGCCCATGACGTATTTCGGACCATTAATGGCCCGTGGTGAAACCGGCCCGTAATGAACAGTGTATCGCTTTATACCCATTAGCGGCCCATTATTCCATTGGGTCATTTCCAGCCCGTGTTACCTTTCGGCCTTCTGAGGGCCCATTGATTCTTGGGCTTATTTCCAGCATTCGGTTACTTACGGCCCGTTACTGGCCTTTTCTGCTTGTGGGCCAAATTCAGCCCGTGGATGTAGTCGGCCCGTTTGTGGCCCGTTAATCTGTTGGGCCATTTTCATAGCATCATCAAATACGGCATGTTAACGGCCCGTTATGGTCTGCCCATAAAACGTACGATTTCCACTCTAGCCCGTTTACGGCCCCTTATACGGCCCGTACAAGGCCCATAGATGAGACGGCCCGTAGAAGGCCCACGGATCCTACGGGACGTAGAAGGCCCATTGACCCGATGACCCATAGAAGGCCCATGGATCCGATGGGCCATAGAAGGCCCATGGATCCGATGGGCCATAGAAGGCCCATGGATCCGACAACCGATAGAAGGCCCATGGACCCGACAGCCCATAGAAGGCCCATGGTTCCGACGGCCATAGAAGGCCATGGATCGTCCGTCCCGTAGATGGCCATGGATCGTACAGCTTGTGGAGGGCCATGGTCACTACAACATTTGGGCGAGTTGGCCCCCGTTTGAACGATATAGCATATTCAAAGAATTATCCTACTCTATACTATAACCTATAAAAAACATACACTATACAATAAGGAGACTAAGGCATAGAAACGTAGAATAATCCTACACTATAAAATAAAGAAATTACAGCCGATTATACCCATTGGGCATTATGGTTCGGCACCAGTGATAATAAAGCATACACAAACAACAAATTACATACACTGGGCAAATATAGCTCATACATCATGGACGCATATCAACATAATTTACCATTTGAACTATAATCTCTTCAGAAAATAGGATTGGCTGGATTTAGATAGCACAAATTTCAGTCTGCAAAATCTCCAATTCATTCGTTGTTACCGTAGTGTCTTGTTTCATTTTTTTGACTCCTGCATCTAATACCTGCATGTCCAGTCTCAACTTGTTGATTGTACGTTCAGAATCATGTACACATTGTCTTGCCACCTCTAGTTCATGCTCGAGAACATCAGTACATTCCAATTCCAATCCATAATCATTCGGTAACGGCCATGCCGCACTGCTCGCAGATCCTTGTGTTGATGTCACTTCATCCTGAAATGTTTCTGTAAGTACACATGACTAGGGAAAAATATAGTTACAACAGTGAAGCGAGCAAGACAGACTATTTTGTACATGGCAAAACAGGACTAACAATAATGTTACACGTCATGAAGCATAAGCAGGTGATATTTTAAAAATTATAAAGATGGTAGTCTGTGCAGCCTGGATACAGAAATCTCTCTTAGCTCACCAGAGGAGCATGATGTTGGGGCCCAATCCAAAACACAGACAAGTTACAAATTTAGACAACACGTTGTATAGAAGTAAGCAAGCAGTTGGCCATTCTGTAGCTCAATTAAAGTCTTAGCGAGCATAATGAACAATAGAGGGTTTCATACAAACATACTACAACAAGCAAAACTATGCAATCATTAGCCTAGTATAAACTAGATTGTGAGCCTCATGCAATAATAGTTGGTTAATAGACTTCAAAGCTTCAGGCACAGTTCGGCAGAGTAATTAAATGGTAAGGCCTTTAATTATGTCAACTAATAGTTATACAAGTACCCAACATCAGGCATCATTCTTTGGGCATCTCATTAACTGAGGACAAATAAAGCAATTGAAAAGAGCAAATTAACTATGCCTGAAACAAACAAGGAATTGAACTGTTGAGTTGGATACAGTGACTTACCTTAACACGTTGATGCCGCACTGCGGTAGAAGGCACCTTATTCCCCCCCCCCCACCTCCCAGGCCGTGGCCTTGAGGTGCTGTTGAAGGATGAGCTCATCCAACAAGGTGAGGATCTCCTCTGATTTTTTTGCCAAATTTTCATTCTGATCCACTATACGATGAATTGCTATGAGCTGCTTCAGCTGCTGCTATATGATGCATTGCTATGAGCTGCTGCTGCTGCTATATGATGAATTGCTATGAGCTGCTACTGCTGCTATATGATAAGTTGCTACAAGCTGCTCCTGCAGCTGCTGTATGATGAATTTCTATGAGCTGCTCCTGCTGATGCTATATGATGAATTGCTATGAGCTGCTCCTGCTGCTGCTATATGATGAATTGCTATGAGCTTCGCCTGCTGCTGCTATATGATGAATTGCTATGAGCTGCTCCTGCTACTGCTATATGATGAATTGCTATGAGCTGCTGCTGGTATATGATGAATTGCACACTGCTGCTGTATGATGAGTTGCTATGAGCTGCTGCTGCTATATGATGCTATATGATAATAACCAGCCACTTGGACCATCGAATTTCAATAAATAATTGTTCTTCATTTAAATGTGGGTCATGTGTTTTTCGTTTTAATTAGGCAATGGGATCTCTATGGAAAACATTGACCAAAGTAGATTGTGCTTAGTAGATCGTATCTTTGTGTTTGCATTTTGAGCAAATAGTGATGGTCTGTTTTCCTATCATATTAATTACTGCACTGGGTTCAATTTGTGATGTTTGCAAGTCAAATTAATTTTCATATGTGCAGCAAAATGAAAAAATATAATGCAATCTAGACTTTTCACTGATCATACCAAAGATAAGCTGAAAACGCAATGAAAAGAACTGGTTGGCTTATTACATGGAGCTTATATTCACAAGTGCTTATTTTCTTAGGATAACTCGGAATAACTGTCCCTAAGAAACTTGGCCAATAGAACTGACATACAAATAACATGTCATGATGATTGCAATGGAGGAGTGACATACCATAGCACACTGTATAGGCTCACCGATGGCTCTCCTTTTTTTGCGATGTTCCATGAAATTGCCACATACATCTTGTACTTTTTCATTGTGTAACCCTATCTGCAAGTTGACACGACTAATTTCAGACATCTCTACATGATAATACATTGCATATCCCTTGCGCATATTTAAACCACCAATTAATGATTGTGTGCGTAGCATAAACTAGCCATAACTCTGTGTGTTGGACTAGCAGGCACTCTAAGGGAGCCTAATGTAGTGTAGTGGAATTCCTACATGCCACCTACGATTTTGTGTAATGTACTGCCTCTGTTCCTGAATATGTCTATGTAGAGATTCCAGTATGGACCACATATAGATGTATATAGATGCATTTTCGAGTGTAGATTCACACATTTTGCGCCGTATGTAGCCTATAGTGGAATCTCTAGAAAGACTTATATTTAGGAAGGAGGTAGGAGGTAGTATCATGTATGACATCTACATATCTAATTTAGCAGCTAGTAGTAGAAATCATTGTCTGCACAAAGGGATTACTGGTCGAAAATCTTAGCAAAGCACGCTGGTAGGCGCAGAACAATACAAGAGAGAGAGACACGCTTACAAGATCATAGCAATGCCTCGGTCCAGGATCTTGGTTGGCCAAGCTATTAGATCCAGAAGAAACATCATCCTTGCAGTTTTTGCCAGCTTCATAACAGGTAACAGCGACCTGTTAGTATCTTTGAAGTACATCGGGCAGGTGATGCTGGACGGGATTAAAGGTGACAAGTACCTAGGCCGTGGCGGGTGCTTGGCATCTTGCCAGACGGAGGGAATCAGGTTAGAAACGTCAAGGGTGATGACGCTGCGCTGGCTGTCGGGGTCCGGTAAGGAGATCTAGAACCGTCAAGTAGGTTGTTTGTGGAGCGGCTCCGGTAGGGTGGACTACGGTGTGGGTGAAGCGGATCTGTGGCCGTGGACGAGGGCGTAGGTGAAGCTGCTCCGGTGGTTGGGTTAAGGATGGTGTCGATGATGCAGATCTGCGACCGTGGACGGGCCGTCAGAAGCTGCTCCGGTAGGTTGGATGAGGGTGGGAGGAAGCGGATCTGAGGCCGTGGACTTGTGAGTTGCAAAGCAGCCCCGGTATGGTTGAAAATGGTATAGGCGAAGCTAGTCCGGTGGGGTTGACGATGGTGTCGGCGAAGCGGCTCCGGTAGGGTTGAGGAAGGTGTCGGCGAAGAGGATCAGAGGCCGTCGACGGGGGCGTCGTTGGGGCGGCTCCGGGGGGGGGGGGGGGGTGTGGACGCAGCGTCTCCGGTGTGGAGTACTAATGAGCCGCTGCAGATGCGCTGCGGTTGACGAGAGTACCGGCGAAGCAGATCCGGCGCCGTCGACAAGGCCGGCACTGAATGGGCTGTGGTACAGCGGTGGATGCGGCCGCAGAAGCAGATCCGGCAAGGTGGACGCCGCTCGCAGTGAATGGGCTCTGGTACGCCGGTGGATGAGCAGTCTAGGGCTTCGAGAGGGGAGGGGAGAAAGGCAGATGAAGTACGGATGGCGTGATGTGAGATGCTCTGCTGCTGTGGAGTTAGTCGTTTTTGCAGGAGGGGGAGAGGAAATGGGGGTGCCATGTAGTGGGGGGTGAGGGAGTCCTGGACTAAGGGGTCCTCGGGCGTCCGACCTGTTATCCATGGGCCGGACTGATGGGCTGTGAAGACGTGAAGGCCGAAGACTGTACCCGTGTCCGGAGTGGACTCTCCTTGGCATGGAAGGGAAGCTAGGCGACCAACTATGAAGATTCCTTCTTATGTAACCGACTCTATGTAACCCTAGATCCCTCCGGTTTCTATATAAACCGGAGGGCGTAGTTCGGAAAAGATACATTCATTACGATAGTCATACAGGCTAGACTTCTAGGATTTAGCCATTACGATCTTGTGGTAGTCAACTCTTGTAATAGTCATATTCATCAAGATCAATCAAGCAGGAAGTAGGGTATTACCTCCATAGAGAGGGCCCGAACCTGGGTAAACATCGTGTCCCCTGTCTCGTGTAACCATCGACCTTAGATGCACAGTTCGGGACCCCCTACCCGAGATCCGCCGGTTTTGACGCCGACATTGGTGCTTTCATTGAGAGTTCCACTGTGACGTCGACGAAAGGTTCGATGGCTCGCCTTGTCCTTAAAGACAACATCACCTCCGGAGGAGTCCTGGCCCCAGGCCAAACCCTCCGGCTGGGCGGCTTTACTATGATCGCCCGTTCGGCCGTTGAGCCAATGATGACCTCTCGGGCCATCGAAAACCCCCTTCGCATCAACCCCGAACACTCCAAGTAGATGGATCTGGCAGAGTTTTCGTCCTTAAACAAAATCCTAGATCGCATCGCCGCTTTGGGAGTCGCCACAGATTACAATCGAATCGGTCTTAAAACCCTTCAAGGAGAAATCAAAACTCCACCGGTCACCCACCAGATAGCGGTAGTCGAGGAGCAGGACGGCGAGTCTTCTTCTATATCGACGATGGACTATGTGCGGATCGCTGATCTGGAAGAACCAGATACCCACCAGTGAAAGGATGCGACCAGCCCTCCGAACATAGAATTGGACGGCAGTCCTAAATAATCAGAAGATACTCCGGAACCCGGACTATTGAGTCTGGAAGGTCTTCAGACTCCGGGTAATCAGTCGGGTTAGGGTTCGGATTTAATTCCACCCACCCACCCGGACATAGACGCTCTCATGAGCATCAAGTAGCAGTCTCGGGAAACGGTCCACCACTTTTGGGCCACATTCCTTCTTGTCAAAAATATGGTAAAAGAAGGCCGCGACGAGGACGCGCTATCAGCGTTCTGCAACAACTGTGCGGACGAAGGTATCCTTAACGCCATCAATCACCGCCGCATACTAAAGTTCGCTGAATTAGCAACTATCGTACAAAAGTACAGTGTGATGGAAAGCGCCTGGAAAACTCAGGCAGCTTGCTGGGAACCGTCGGTCCAAACTCAACTCGTCCTACAGGCGAAGAGGGCGCACCCCCGTGGCACGCCTAGTCCACCAGTCATGAAACATAAGCCCATTACGCATACACGTCACCGTTCTGGATGGATGGCTCGATGGCCCATGCAAAATACACACGATGCCAGATACCGTGGGAACCCACAGCCTTAGAGCATGTTGGATACTCCGGCAGGTAGCCAAGAGCGGCGAGCACATCCTTATCAAAGACACCCCAGAACAGCACCCCCCCAGGAAACGACGACACAAGAGTATTGATGGTCTTCGAGACATTCGCTTCAAACAACAAACGCAAAAGGGCACTTCGCGACCTCGCCGAAGTCTGCCAAATCGCTGCAATAAACCCTTGGAACGACACGGCTATAAATTTAATGCCGGTGACGAACCGAGGTACAGGACAGCCCGAGCACCAGCCGCATTAGTCCTCAGTCCTATCGGGGACGGTTTCGACTTACTAAGGTCCACATGGACGGCGGCAGTGGACTAAATCTCATTTATGAGGACACACTCCACAAAATGG
This sequence comes from Triticum aestivum, assembly GCF_018294505.1. Classification (NCBI taxonomy): domain Eukaryota; kingdom Viridiplantae; phylum Streptophyta; class Magnoliopsida; order Poales; family Poaceae; genus Triticum; species Triticum aestivum. The sequence continues at coordinate 63,366,486 of NC_057814.1, read as the reverse complement.
AAATAGACAGGAGCCGCATCAAGCAAAGTAGCACAACCTTCCGCAGAATCATTCCCAGCCGGGAGGCATGGTGCGCGGGCAAAATCACACTTGACATGGTATTCGGCACGCCGAAGAATTATCGGTCCGAAGAAATCACTTTCCAAGTGGCCCCTTTCAGCAGCGGATACCACGCCCTATTGGGACGGGATGCTTTTACACGCTTCCAAGCTATACCTCATTACGGGTATATGAAGCTCAAAATGCCCTGACCAAACGGTATAATCACTCTCGTCAGTGATCCGGACATAGTAGTCCACGCTGAAAACAAAACCTCATCCCTGGCCCTTGAGGCGCTTTCTGAAGCCCTCGCGGCCAAAGAGTTAACCGCACTGCGATCCACGGTGGACAGGGACGATGTGATACTCGACAAACGCCCAAAATCCACCTCCTCCAAACCAGCAGAAGAAACAGTCAAATTCCAGGTCCACCCGACGGACCCCAAGAAGACAGCATCTATCGGAGCGCAATTGAACCCAATAGTTAACGCCGCACTACGAGAATTCCTGCGCAAAAACTAGGACATATTTGCCTCGCACCCTTCGGATATGCCGGGGATCCCACGCAAGGTGGCCGAACATAGCCTCAATATATTAAAGGGATTTAAACCGGTCAAGACAACACTGCGGCGCTTTTCCGGACCAAAGCGACAAGCCATGGGGGAGGAGCTGGCCAAACTTATCGAAGTCGGATTCGTTAGAGAAATCAAACATCCGGACTGGCTGGCAAACATGGTGATGGTACAAAAGAAGGACAAATCCTGGCGCCTGTGTGTCAATTTCAAGAACCTCAACAAGGCTTGCTCTAAGGATCCCTTCCCCCTCCCCCGCATTGATCAAATCATTGACGCCACCGCAGGACACGATTCACTGTGTTTCCTCGATGCATATTCCGGATACCATCAAATAAAAATGAAGGAGTCCGATCAAGCTGCAACAGCATTTATTACCCCATATGGGCCATTCTGCTTCAACACCATGCCCTTCGGGATCAAGAATGCCGGCGCCACATACCAACGCATGATTCAAACATGCCTTGAGAAGCAGATCGGCAAGATGGTAGAAGCTTACATCGATGACGTCGTCATCAAAACTAGGCACATCGAAACACTAATAGATGACCTACGTCTTACATTCGATAATCTCCGTGCGTATGACATTAAGCTCAACCCGGAAAAATGTGTCTTTGGCATCCCAGCCGAAAAATTTCTGGGCTTCATCGTTTCCAATAGAGGGATAGAAGCAAACCCAGCTAAAATCCGAGCTTTGTCACAGTTGGCCACGCCAACAGACCTCAAACAAGTCCAAAAACTAGCTGGTTGCGTGGCAGCGTTAAGCCGCTTTATCTCCAGATTAGGAGAAAAGGCACTGCCACTCTATCGCCTCCTATGGCGCACCAATAACTTCGAATGGACAAACGCGGCGACTGCCGGACTGGAGGAAATAAAGGCCCTCCTAGAAAGTAACCCAATCCTAGCCGCACCAAACGCTGGCGAACCCATGTTGCTATACATATCGGCAACACACCAGGTGGTGAGCGCCGTGCTCGTCGTCGAACGGGAACAGGACGGACACAAATTCCCACTTCAGAAACCAGTATACTACGTATCTACTGTCCTCAAACCATAGAGCTACTTCCGTTTGACATAACATACAAGCCACGTCGAGCCATCAAATCCCAAGTACTGGCTAACTTCGTCGCCGAATGGACAGAGGCCGAACTCCCTAAACAGTACGGCGCATATTCCAATTGGGTTATGTATTTTCACGGCTCCAAAATGCTGGCGGGGCTATGAGCGGGAGTCGTGTTAACATACCCCACATGAGATGTCGTCTAGTATGTACTCCAAATACTATACACAGACTCTAACAACGTAGCCGAATACGAGGCCCTATTGCATGGTTTTCGGATGGCCGTATCCATGGTCATACAACGCCTAGAGGTGTGCGGGGATTCAAACCTCGCAATATCTCAAATAAACAGAGACTTTGATGCCAAGGATCCAAAGATGGAAGCTTATCGTAATGTCGTCTTAAAAATATCGGCTCGGTTCGAGGGGCTCGAATTTCATCACGTCGCCCGGGAAAGCAATCAAGCAGCGGACGTCCTTGCTCGCATTGGCGCCAAGCGCGACCCTGTCTAACTCAACATTTTCCTGGAAAGGCTTTTCAAGCCATCCGTGGTGTGGCAAGGGGAGGGCAGCAACGACAGTCCAGATCCGAATACAACCCCAAATCCCGAACACACCGATAGTATCGGGGGCTTAGCTACCGAAATAACACTGTCGGCCCATCTCATTATGGCAGTCATTGCCCCATGGACCGAACCCTTATTGGCCTACATTAATAGGAAAGAGCTTCCCGAAGACCAGAATGAGGCTCGCCGCATTGTCTGGCATTCGAAGGCCTACAAGGTTCACGATGGAGAGCTCTACAAGAAAAGTACTACCGGAGTACTTCAAAGATGTATCTCCGAGGAAGAGGGGCGGCAGCTTTTAGTAGAAATTCACGTTGGTCTCGGCGGACACCATGCCGCAGCTCGGGCCCTTGTTAGCAAGACCTTCTGTACTGGGTTTTATTTGCCGACAGCCCGAGCAGACGCGCAGGACCTTGTCCAATGCTGCATCGGATGCCAACTCTTCGCCAACCAACGCCACATGGCCCCAACTGCCTTACAAACTATCCCCATTACTTCGCCTTTCGCGATCTGGCGACTGGATATGGTTGGACCCCTTAAAGGGGGAAGCCATAAGAAAAAATATTTGCTGGTTATGGTGGACAAATCCACTAAGTGGATAGAGGCTAAACCGGTCAAAACGGGTGAGTACGGCCCGGTGATAGAATTCATATCCGGCGTTGTGCACCGTTATGGTGTCCCACACAGCATCATCACCGATAACGACTCTAATTTCATGGCCGATGAGGTAAAAACCTGGTGTGCTAATCTTGGCATTAAACTCGATTACGCCTCCGTATACCACCCGCAAACCAACGGTCAGGTTGAACGAGCCAATGTTCTTATTATGAGCGGCATCAAGCCCAGACTAGTGCGATCTTTGAAAGAATCAGACAAGCACTGGGTTGAGGAGCTCGACTCCGTACTCTGGGGGCTGCGGACCATGCCCAACCATACTACCGGATACACACCTTTCTTCATGGGGTATGGCGCAGAGGCTGTTTTGCCCTGCAATATTATTCATGACTCACCTCGAGTCCGTATGTACGAAGAGAGAGAAGCCGAGCTAGATCGGCAGGATAGCCTTGATGCCCTAGAGGAGGAGCGCGATGTTGCAAAGGCCCGTTCAGCATTTTACCAACAGCAGGCTCGACGATATCGAAGTAGAGAAGTACGGGCCAAGACTTACAACGTTGGCGAACTCGTTCTACGCCTGCCGGAGAAGAAAAAGGACAAACTCAAGCCCAAATGGGAGGGTCCCTTCATCATTGACGAAGTTCTCACCGGAGGAGCGTACCGTCTACGTGATGCATCAGACAACTGTCTGGAGCCGAACCTCTGGAACGCGGCCAGACTCCGATGATTCTATGCCTAGCGCCAAACTCTTTGTTCGTCTCCTTCTCCCCTGAAGTTCCCATTATTTTTTTCTCTCTTTTCCGTTTTTCATTTTTAAGATTTAAAGCTCCTGTACGGCAAGACCACACACCCCTGACGAATACATCTTTAAATATGTACGTCTATTATACCTGGGGGCTTCTTGAAGAGAAGCTTGTTATTATTTCCTGGGCATCAAGCTCTTCACATATGAGTTTTTCCATATGTACCTTTTCTTCGCCACTATATGCATCGATATGACTTAAGTTTTGGCCAAGCTGGGTTGCCTGGCTCCTGTGCTTATGCCCTACGTTCCCGTTAGTTGGCTAGGGCATAAAGGGATCACCTCTGCGATTGTTACTGCCGGGTCATCCGGATGTGCACCTCAGACTGGGTGAAGCCAAAAGCTAACGTTCTTAAGGGAATATTCGGTCGGTGAATTAAAGATGTTTTTGCACTCACTCCATTGTGAACCCCCAAAAGCTATACACACTATGATTTTCACATCACAATTTAGACATGTAAACTAATGCATGCAAACCCAGTGAAAGGAACCCTTAACGGAACTATTCTCTCTGGAAGATGTTTCTTATAATCTCAATGTAATATAACATAGCTAGCCGGATACAACTTGTCTGTTCAAGCAACTATGACCCCTACGGCTAGTTTTCCGCGCATACCCCGGTCTATTCGGCCGTGTGGGTATCCGGAAACACTTCGCACCTTCGGGTCCGGAGGTTGAAGCGAAAAGGTCTGCCATGAAAAATGCTATACACTTCAGCTAGAGTCACATATATCAAGGAAAATACATAGTCACTTGGACTCAAACACTTCCTCCTCTACACTGTCCAAAAGGCGATCTAATTTAGAATCCTGTTTGGAATATTTGGCGGCCACCTCTACTTGGTCATATAATAAACTAACGGGAATTTCTTCCCCATTCGACCCTAGCGCTCCGACACGGGCCATGTGATTAGGATCCATCTTAGTATACCGCGTCTTCACCATGGCCCAGGCCTCTCGCGCACCCTCTCGGCAGGCCGATATCTTCCATAGTCGGATACACCGCCGCGCTCCTTTGAACAACTCTACAAGCTCCTCCATACTTCCTGGAGGGGAGGCGGATGGCCATAAAGCCTTGGCAACACTCTGCTTGGCCAGCCAAGCATGCTCGTGCACTTGCGACAGCCTTTGAAGCAGACCACTTCATGATCCAGACACCTCCTCTTCAGGACGGCCCGTCAATATGCCTGCAATCATAACTATATCAGTTCAATTTATCTCCGAACTACTTTAAAAATAGTTCAAACACATACTGAATATGCCGCCCCGCAGCTTCTTGTTCTCCTTCACGGAATCGGCTAGCTGGGCTCGAACATCTTTCAATTCTTCACCCAATGTAGTGTTGGAATCCTGTAGCTTGTTTTTCTCCCCTCTGATGCGGGTCAGCACACGCTCGCCTGCGGCGTGTAGCCTTTTCGCCTCTCTTTCTCCCTCTTGGGCGATCTTCAACTTCTCTTCAAGTTGATCAGGCGATCCTATTACGCGATCAACAACAATATTAGCTTAGTTGGTATACAATTATTGTTCCTCGATGGAGGGGAACATTACCGGAAGACGCCTTCTTGAAGTTTTCCAGTTCGGTGGTAGCAACATTTAGTTGCGCCGGACACTGCTCCAGCTCTTGAGCTAGCAGGCCATTCTTCTTGGCAAGGGCCTGGTTATACAATGATCCTTAAATCAGTTGTACCAACTGCTTTCAGTCTCGGGTGCTACGGGCATATGGTCATCCTCTTTTGGACAAAAATACTTACCTGCACATCTGTCAAACATTGCTTCATGGCTTCTCTAAGTCCATCTCGAGCAGCTCGGATATATGCGTCACCCGAGCTGAAGGCATTGAATGCCTCTTCCGAGAACTTGGGGTCTCGGAAGACAGCCCTGCAGTGCCGATGATTCATGGCGCTCTCTACTTCCGAGTTGGTGACGGACATGTCTTCCGAACCCTCGGTTGGAGGACAATCCGGCTTTGTTCTCATACCGGCCCCCGTCTCTCAGGCAGGACCTGAATCCCGGTTGTCAGGAGCACGGCCGGCCAGGCTCCCAGACATAGTCCGGCGGACCATTTTCCTGGAACTAGACAAACGCACAAAGTCACAGTCGGGTGCGGCCGCTGAAAAACGTATTTATGGATCCGTACCTCTTCGATGAAAGCCTGGTTGTGTCTTCACCGGCCTTCGTCTTCGAAGGCTGGCCCGGTGTGGGAGCCGATCTCCTCGGAATCGCCGAACACCTCCTCTTTGGAGCACAAGAAATTACGGTGGGTAAGGTAGAATAAGAGCACTCTTTTAGAGGAGGTGTCTCTTGATTACTTACGCGCGAAACGGGAAGAAGGCCAGGGTAGTCGGCGGTGATGGCCACTTCGGTGCCATCATAGCTCGTCTGGTAAAACACTCCCTCCGCGAGCACCACGAATATATCCGGATCCTCCTCAAACCCAGGATCAAGCTCCCGGTTGTGGTTCTCCAGCTGTGGGGTAGGACTATGAAGTCCTTCGATGACCTTTCGCCAGTGCTATCATAACAAACGGTTTTGAAATTTCTCAAAAGTAATCCGGAAGTGGAATGAGTGAAACAGAGGGGTTGAGGCTTACCCAACTGGGAGTATCATATATAGAATACCCATCTCTGCGCTTAATGCAAAGAAATTCCTCTTCCTCCCCTTTAAACAGCTCGGCCAATATCTTGACCAGAGCGGCGGGGGTATCCGGACCTTTCCGGCCACAGCGGGAGGTGTCATCCTCTCCATTATAGTGCCACATGGGCAGCCCTCTATATTGTAGCGGCTGAACCCCTCCCACTATGGAGGTCGCCATTACCTCGATTATTGTGAGTCCGAACTGAGCGAGCGTCTTTATCTTGCTCATGAGCTGACGAACTTCTGCGCTGTCATCCTCTTCAAGACTCCGGGGACGCCAACTGTGGCGCTTCTTCAACGGAACACACGGAAATTCAGGAAGACACTTTCGAGCTGGGTCAGGAAGCGTGACGTCCTCAATGTAGAACCATTCGGAAGGCCATTCTTCAGGTGCCTTCCTTGGTGTTGGGGATATTACTACTGGGTATAAACTGGCCAGGAGAGTCCGGGTTATCCCCATAATGAGTTATTTATATTTGAAGCCCATGAGGACAAGGAGTGTGGCGCTTTACGAAGGCTCAGGGCCTAGAGGCGGGTTATGGCATGTAGACCTAAACCGCCATATCATATGTAACTTGTGTTGTAAGATAGGAAAGGTAGAAACCGAGCCGGACACGTTTATGAGCCGGCCTCGGGATTCTGTAAACCGTCGGGCATCAACCTGTGTATATAAAGGGACGACCCGACGGCGGTTTAGGGACAACAAACAACAACTCGAGAGCCAGGCATAGCGGATTCTCTCCCTGGTCATCGAAACCCTAGTAATTCCACAACAACTGGATTAGGCCTTTACCTTCACCGCGAGGGGCCGAACCAGTATAAAAACTCTCTGCGTCCTTTGTTCGCTTTAACCCCTTTAAGCTACCCCGTCGCGATGGCTCCACAGCTAAGTCCTTTCACTAGGACATCTGCCATGACAAAACCACGACAGTTGCCGCCCACCATGGGGCTATCGCAAGATGGTTTCGAGTTCTTAGAGGGCAGCTTCGAAGGGCTCAAGGGATACGCTGTGGGCCGGATGACTAAGAGTTGTCGCAGGAAACTCTACGACGACGATGCAGGTTGGGGCCCCGAGGCCGGCTCAATCGAGTACGGGTACCGGGTCCCCTTCGGCGACATTCACATTTTCATTGGCAAGATCGGCGGACCGGGCCCTGAGCCGGACATCTGCACCGACATCGTCGAAACAGCACAGCGTGCGAGACCCATGCCTTCGTGGGAGTCATCCATGGAGCGGAATCTGAGTATAGATCGACATCTAGTGGTGAGACCGTCGTTTATTCTGATGAAGAGTGATCAACCGGTGAGACCGAGTCGTTGTACCAGTTACAAGATGGCCGGGTTGGGGGCTGTTCCGATGGTGACTGTATTCCGGACCCCTTCGATCCGCTGAGCCGGGTTGCGATCTTCATGGCCGGTACACAGCCTGCGCAGCACTCCTCGACTGTAGCAGCAATGGTTTCCGAATCAGCAACGGCGACAGCAGCCGGGGCAGGAGGCCCTGTGCGACCACCGACTCAAGTTTTATCCGACTTATTTGACGCTTTGGCAGCGCTGCTGACGGAAGTTAACCCGGCGAATCAGGGTGGGCATAACGCGAAAATGGCGAAGGTGAAAGATTAGATAACTCAGGCCAAAGCAGACCTGGCAGCCGAGGATACCAGGATGGCCGCAGAGTGGGCTGAGTTGGAGGCACAGGCTTACCGGCTTATGTTGGATCAGAGCGTGTCAAACGATGTCGTGAGGAGAAGGTACCGGTCTCACCTGCCTCCGGTTTATGAGGCCAGGAATCTCTTTAATACCCCAAGAGCAGGAACCAATAATCAGCCGGTGGTAAACCGGGTAGAGGCACCTGGAATGGGGGCGCCGGTTCAGCCACGTCCAGCAGATCCGCCTCGTCAGAACGTCCTGTCACAGCACGTGCCAACACCACCGGGTCATTACTCTAACCCGTTGGATAACATTGTTGCCGCCGCTTCGCGATTGGCAGCTCTTCCGATCGAAGGCGGGTCCCCAGTAGCGGTTGAGACACAACAGGCTAGAGAGCTCCTTCAGACAGCCTTGACTCAACAGCAGGCTTACTCATACACCCGCGAGAGGATTCATTCCACCCCCCACCCAAGCCGGAGTTACAGCAGGCATATGGATGAACCGGCCATGTCGAGCAGTGCGCAGAATCGTAATCCACCTCGTGGCCATAACCCGGCGGGTGGCGGTGTTGATGCTCAGGACGTGGTGGATCGTGCTAGGGCATGTCGAGAGGCCGAGTTAGCGGCGCAGCACGCAGCCCGTCAGCGTACTGCGGTTCGTCCAACAACTTCGATGGAACCAGGGGTTACCTCCAGTTCTTTGGGGGTGCCATGTCTCGTCCCGGCGCTATGCAATGTATGGCTGCCCAAGGATTTCAAGGGTCCACGTAAAGTGCCCAATTACACCGCCGATTTATCCCCTGAGTCTTGGGTTGAGAGCTATGAGATGGCGATGGAGATGCTGGATGTAGATGATGCGGCATGTGCTAAATATTTCACCATGATGTTGGAGGGGACAACTCGCACTTGGTTGAAAAACTTACCAGCTAACTCCATTGGGTCATGGGCCGAGTTAAGGGCCAAGTTCTTTCAGAATTTCAAAGAGACGTGCAAACAGCCCAAGTCAATTGTGACTTAGCTGCCTGTGTCCAAGAGGAAGGGGAGTCAACAACCCATTGGGTGCGCCGGGTTTCAAAAATTTTGCATTCATCAGACCGCATCAACGCTGATACAGCAGTTTTAATGTTGGAAGGCAATTGTCGGTTTGCACCTCTGAAGTTAAAATTGGGATGGCTCAAACGTCATTGCAATGACATGGGGACGCTTATGGCAGCTCTGGTGAAGTATGCCGACTCTGATAGTACCAAGGACCATGAGTCTGACGATGACAAGACAGGAAAGGGAAAGAAGAGCGGCAACACTAAAGGGCAGCAACATAACCCGGCGTTTCATGGAAATAGCGGTAAGCGTAAGGCGGATAACAGTTTAGATTTTGTGGCTAATACCTACACGCAGGATAATGGTCAGCGTCGTAAGGGTAAACCGCCCCCGCGTGGTGGAGGACCAAGTCCCAATCCGGATCGCCTGTCTTACATGTTAAACCAGCCTTGCCCAAAGCACGGGTCGCGGGAAAAGCCAGCCACGCACCTCTCGAAGGATTGTTTTATTATGCGGGAGTTCAAAAATTCAGATTTTTTCCGGTATGATCATGGACCGGCCGGCGGTTCAGGCCTCGGATCTCATGGGCCGGGTTATGGTGGAGGCAGATCTGGTTCAGGATTTCAAGGTAATCAAGGCGGACATGGCAATCAAGGCAGTCAGGGCAACCAAGGTGGTTATAATCATCAGGGGAATCAGCAGCAGCAGCAGCAGTCGGGTTACCAGAGCAACCGGAAGCAGTTGAATAGTGGGCAGTACCATGTCATCACCACGAGCCTGTGCTAGCGCGATCAAAAGCTGCACAAAAGGGCAGTTAACTCCATTGAACCGGCGGTGCCCTGTTACTTGCGCTGGTCTGAACAGCCCATCTTGTGGAGTCGAGAGGATCATCCGCCCCGGGTTGATAATCCGGGTCATCTGGCATTGGTGGTGGCACCTCAGGTTGGAGGGTATAAGTTCACCAAGGTACTCATGGATGGAGGGAGCAGTATCAATATCCTATATTATGAAACCTTCTGTCGTATGGGATTAACAGATAAAAATCTTAAACCGTCGAACACTGTTTTTCATGGTGTGGTGCCTGGTAAATCGGCGTATGTAGTTGGTAAGATAGCTCTGGAGGTTGCCTTTGGAGATGAGCATGATTCAAGATCAGAAATATTGACTTTTGAAGTGGTGAAGATCAAGAGTCCATATCATGCCCTGTGTGGGCGGCCGGCTTATGCTAAGTTTATGGCAAGGCCCTGTTATGTCTATCTGCAGCTCAAGATGCCGGGTCATAAGGGGACCATCACGGTACATGGGAGCCGTAAGATCGCTTTGGAATGTGAAGAAGGTGATGCGGCTTATGCTGAGTCGGTTTGTGCAAATGAGGAGTTGATGTTCTACAATGACAATGTTGATCCGGCGGATATGACTTCCTTGAAAAAGCCAACTACGGAGCAGGATCCTGCCTTGAAGTTTAAATTGGCTGATGAGACTAAGCTGGTTGATTTTGTTCCTGGCGATTCATCCCATCAGTTTAGCATCAGCGCTAACTTGGATCTGAAATAGGAAAGCGCGCTCATCGAGTTCATCCGTGAGAACCGGGACATCTTTGCATGGAAACCTTCGGACATGCCAGGTGTACCGAGGGAACTCGCTAAGCACACTCTTAATGTTGATCCCAAGTTTAAACCGGTCAAGTAGTTTCTCGGCCGCTTTAGTGAAGAAATACGCAAGGCCATTGGTGAGGAGGTTGCCAGGCTCTTGGCGGCTGGGTTTATCATTGAAGTATTTCATCCTGAGTGGCTGGCTAATCCGCTGCTAGTACTTAAGAAGAACGGCACTTGGCGTATGTGTGTGGATTAAATATATTTGAATAAGGCTTGTCCAGCAGATCCTTTTGCTCTCTCTCGTATTGATCAAATCATTGATGCTACGGCGGTTGTGAGCGTTTGAGCTTTCTGGATGCTTACTCCAGTTATCATCAGATCAAAATGGCAGTTAAGGACCAGGAGAAGACAACTTTTATAACTCCCTTTGGAGCCTACTGCTATGTATCTATGCCTTTTGGGCTCAAGAGTGCCCAGGCGACTTACCAGCGCTGTGTGCAGAATTGTCTTCATGATCAGATCGGCCGCAATGTTCATGCCTATGTGGATGATATTGTGGTGAAATCCAGAAAGGAGGAGACACTGATAGATGACTTGAAGGAGACTTTTGATAACCTCCAAGTTTATAACATGATGCTTAATCCGGCCAAGTGTGTCTTTGGTGTACCGGCAGGCAAGCTCTTGGGTTTTCTGGTGTCTAACAGGGGCATTGAAGCTAATCCAGAGAAAATCAAGGCTATCACTTCCTTTGCTAAACCGAAGTGTATCAATGATGTTCAACGCCTGACAGGCCGGATTGCAGCCTTAAGCCGGTTTATCAGTCATCTCGAGGAGAAGGCCATCCCTTTATATCAAATGCTGAAGAAGACAGATGACTTCGTTTGGAGTGACGCCGCCAATGAAGCGTTTGAGGACCTAAAGCGGCAGCTAGCCGAGCCACCTATCCTTGCTTCTCCTGTTGATAAAGAGCCCTTGTTGTTATATGCGGCTGCTAATGCCCGGGTAGTTAGCGTGGCTATTGTGGTGGAGTGCAAGGAGGCCGGAAAGGAGTATCCAGTTCAACGGCCGGTTTATTATATCAGTGAGGTACTTATTGAGTCCAAGCAGAGGTACCCACATTGGCAGAAGCTGGTGTATGGAGTTTTCATGGCGAGCCGGAAGCTTAAGCAATATTTCCAGGGTCATCCCATCACTGTGGTCAGTTCTGCTCCTTTGGGGGATATAATCAAGAATAGGGAAGGAACAGGTCGGGTTGCCAAGTGGGCCATTGAGCTTGGACCTCATGGGTTAAACTATATGCCTCGGACCGCAATCAAGTCCCAAGCGTTGGTGGATTTCATCAATGACTGGACAGAGATGCAGGCGCCAGAAGAGAAGCCGGATCATACTTATTGGACTATTCACTTTGATGGGTCCAGGCAATTGGAGGGCTCGGGGGCTGGAGTCGTGTTAACTTCCCCGCGAGGTGATAAGTTTTGTTATGTTCTCCGTTTAATGTTCCCTTGCACTAACAATGCAGCTGAGTATGAGGCTCTACTCCATGGTCTTCGAATGGCTAAGGAGATGAATTTAAGCCGGGTTAAGTGCTTTGGTGACTCGGATCTAGTGGCTCAACAAGTGTCTGGTACTTGGGATTCCAAGGATCCACTCATGGCAGCATATCGTCGAGAGGTGGATATTGTTGCAGGTTACTTCAAAGGATATCAGGTTGATCATGTGGACGGGCGGAAGAATGAAGCAGCGGACACTTTAAGCCGTTTGGGTTCCCAGCGTAAACCGGTTCCGCGCAACGTCTTTTTGGATGTGCTGCATAATCCGTCGGTCAAACTCCCCACAGAGGACGATCTGGCTGTTCCTGATCCGGAGGCTCAATTGGTGGCGGCGCTTCATGTTATCCCGGATTGGACCGTCCCATATTTGGCGTATATGAACCGGGGCGAGTTGCCCGGAGGATGAAACTTTGGCCAGGCAGATAATCCGCCGGTCCATGTCCATGACTATTGTCAATGGAGAATTACATCATTGCAGTGTGACGGGGGCGTTTCAGCGTTGTGTGTCTCCTGAAGAAGGCCATGAGATTTTGCGTGAGATCCACGAAGGAGATTGTGGTCACCACGCCGGTTCAAAGTCTCTGGTAGCCAAGGCTTTTCGTCAAGGTTTTGATTGGCTGACGGCTCACGCCGATGCTGAGGACTTGGTCAAAAGATGTGATGGCTGTCAGAAATTTTCACGCCGAGCTCATGTTCCGGCTCAAGAACTAAGGATGATTCCAATCACTTGGCTGTTTTCAACTTGGGGGCTAGATATGGTCGGGCCCTTTAAGAGATCTAAGGATAAGAAGACCCACCTATTGGTGGCAGTTGACAAGTTCACTAAGTGGGTGGAAGCAGAGCCAGTCAGTAAGTGTGATGCAGCCACGGCGGTTCAATTCATCAAGAAGGTGATTTTCTGGTTTGGTTATCCACACAGCATCGTAACTAATAATGGTACTAATCTGTCCAAGGGCGCTATGAGAGAATTTTGTCAACGTGAGCACATCCGGCTTGACGTATCGTCAGTGGCTCACCCTCAATCTAATGGTCGAGCGGAGAGAGCCAATCAAGAGAACTTGAGAGGCATCAAGCTCCGGCTCATGGTTCCATTGCAACGGACGCCGGGTTGTTGGGTGGAGGAGTTACCTTCTGTGTTATGGAGCATCAATACCACGGCCAACAGATCTACGGGTTACACGCCTTTTTTCATGGTTTATCGAGCAGAGGTGGTTCTCCCTAGTGACATCCGTCATGACTCGCCTCGTGTGGCGGCGTATGTCGAAGCTGACAATGAGAAGGCAAGACAAGAAGCACTTGACCTGTTAGATGAGGAGCATGACATTGCAGCAGCCCATTCGGCGATTTATCAACAAGATCTGCGTCGTTATCACAACCGTCGGGTTAGAACCAGAACTTTTCAAGAAGGCGATCTGGTGCTCTGACTCATCCAGGATCAGACTGATATGCACAAGTTATCCCCGCCTTGGGAAGGACCCTTTGTGGTCAACAAGAATCTGCATAACGGGTCATACTACCACATAGATGTTCGAGAGCACAAAGACTCACGTAAATCGGAGGAGGAGACCCACCGGCCGTGGAATATCGCTCATCTTCGGCCTTACTATACTTGAGCCACAGGCTCTGTTTATGTACATAGTTATGACAATGTATATATTATGATCAATATAATAAACCGGAGCCTCCGCTAAAGCGGGGTATCTGTTGTTTTTCTTATATCATGTGTGGATACATGGGGGCTTCTATATATAAAACGGAGTCCTGTTTACCCATTGATCCGGCTTATAAAGCCATATATAAAATCACTTGGGGGCTTGATCAAAATAGAACCATAGCTACACCTCTTCATCGGCGCAAGGCCGCCAGAGAAATTACTTGGGGGCTTGGTCGTAATCGAACCATAGCTACACCTCTTGATCGGTGCAAGGCCACCAGGGAAATTACTTAGGGGCCAAAGAGAGTGTTGCAAAAGCACAACTCAAACATAGGCACCCACTGAGCACAGCTCAAAATATTGCTTGGGGACTCTTTGCTTCGCAATGAACAAAACGTCTACACTTGTAATAGGCTATCAAGCCAGGCTTGGAAGCCAGGTGTACGCACCTACAACCCCGGGTTATCCTGCCTTTTTAAGTAAGCCACTCCGTCCAGGTAAACCTGGTATGACCCGCCGAACGTTTGACAAGTCAATCTCATAGACCCTGAACTTGTCAAAGTTAAAACGACGATTGGTTAATGATTGAGGTCCATCTTAAAAGGCTTTGTGAAATGGTTTAACTCAGTGGCCTGGCAGCCCCCATGAAAAGCCTCGATTTGGGGCCTGGCAGCCTGTGAAAAGCCTCGCATGTTCCTTTTATGCTTTTATTTGCCAAGTTTTTCTCCTATGATGAGGTTTATAATATTTCTTGATAAACCGGCGTTCATTGACCCGGCTTGGCTTTCAACTACAAGTTGTCAGTATGTGATCAGTTATAATCCGGCACTTATTAATCCGGTCTAGTTCCGACTATAAGTCGCCAGTATTATATATGGATAATCCGGTGTTTATCACAACCCGGTACGGTTTTATCATAAACCGGCAAAATATGGAAGGAATTATCATTACTCAAGATTAGGGTTATCACCCTTACTGCAAAAAGTTGGTAAACCAACGATGTGATTCAAGGTCACAGTTATCATCTATTTTTGCTTATTTTCAAATACAAGCCTTGGTTATAAACCCTGGCTCTATATCTGGGCATGATGACCCGTCCGGCGGTAAACCACCAGGACACTTTCAAACTTTATGTACGCAGGAACAGGTGGAATAAACTGCTATGGATTATGAGCATAATATATCTTAAGCATGGCAGATTAATAGTGTCAGACAAAACAAATATGCGCGATGGCATAGCAGACCAAGAGTTTGAACTAGCCTATTATGAGGCGCTTTAATGCCCAAAAGAATAACTGTTTTCAGCAAGGGTCACAGTATGCAGAAGGCTAAACCGGCCACCGGATCATGAATCGTCACCAGGCTGACTTGACGGCTGTGGATCATCTTGCACCGGTTCATCCTCCTCCTCTCTACCAAGTGGCTGGAAGTCAATGGTTGCCCAATCGATCCCAGTTAGGGCTTGGAATACAGCTTCATCACTTATAAGTGGGGACGGTTCAACGTCAGGGGCATAAATGTGCTTACGGATTGGAGGGATGAGATTTTGGACATCAGGAATCGGTGCAGCAACCCGCTTGTTGTCAGCATCATAAATCGACTGATAGTATGACAGATCAGTTTTCTCAGCCAGTTGGCAAGCGAGTGGACGTACTTCTCTGGTTATGGCTCGGAGGGCCTCATTGTCAAAGTCTGATCCGTCTTCCTTTAAACTTGGATACCCTTTACCCACATCCACCGGATCAAGATCAGGCACCCATGCATTAGCCCGGGTTAGCGCGGTCAGAGCACCTGCCCTGGCAGCTGATCTTTTTAATTCTTCAACCCGGGCAGGCAGCATTGACAACCTTTCTAAGGTTTCCTTGATTAAGGTTGGGGGTCGGTTGCTGTGAGAAGCGGTGCTGATGATCCGTTGCGCGCCGGTGTATAATTGTTCTATCAGAGTATAGGCAGCCCTCAATTTCTTCCGCATGTCAGAGCCCAGATGAGTAATGCGAGTTCCTGCATCATTGCGAAATTAGTAAACCGGCGACTTATGGGATAATACATGTTGAAAATTTAAAGTGAGGATGATTACCAAATACAGTAGTGGTCATATCATTTATCTGCCGTTTTAAACCGGTTAGTTCTTCTACCACCGGTTTAAGGGCTGCTTCTGCGTCATCAACCTTCTTTTGCAAGGTGGATTTTTCTATCTCCCAATCCGCCCGCTCCTTCTTGAAATCCTCCTTTAGTTTCTCCATGGCTGCTAAGGCGCTGGTCAGCTCATTTTTTGCTTTGGAGGTTTCTGCTTGTTGGGACTTGATGTTTTCTTGAAGATCAGCAGTTTGGGCTTCCTTTTTGCTTAGCTCAGCCTATAAGAGACAGATATATCGTGAGTTGGCAGCACATATTTGAAGTACCAAGCGCAAAACAAGTTATACACTTGATACTTGGGGGCTAATGCCTATTTGCTTGTTATCAGACATTTTTACAAAGTCCCAAGCACAATACAAGCATTATTCTTGGCACTTGGGGGCTAATGTGTGTTTCCTCAAAATAAACAGTGGTAAAAGTCCCGGTTCATCTAGGAAAGATAAACCGGCCCTTGGGGACTACACAGGCGAAAGTGGCAAGATTATTATTCTAAAGTCCCGGTTCATCTTAATAAGTTAAACCGGCCGTTGGGGCTACGCAAGCAAAGTTGAAGTATTCTAAAAGTCCCGGTTTAGATTGATATCATAAATCGGCCCTCGGGGGCTACTCGAGTTAGTATTTGGACAAAAGAGAACAGATATGCGAAGTTCAACGGTAGTTACCTCATATCGCTCTTTCATCAAGTTTACTAAGCCAGCTTCATAATCGCGGCTTGTGTACAAACGGTTCAAGAAGCCAGAATGAATATCTTGCACATTGAGATGGGCGTAGCTTGATAGATCTGTATTGCACTTGCCTTTGTTCAGGACAGAAGCTTCTTCCTTGGCACTATGCTTTGATAAAGCGACAGGATTGCCAGGGGTGGTATGACCAAAGCCGGTAATCATAACATCATCTGCCTTGTCATCAGCAGCCTTCACTGGGGTTGATGGTTTATCAGTGTCTTGGACCGGGCTTGTCGGTTTATCGGACTGGCCTATTGGGTCAACCTCCGCTTGTTCAACAACAAAGTCATAATTTTGCGGCGGCGGGTCATTAAGCATGGCGTCAGCATATGTATCTTTCGGATCTGGAGTTTTTTCTGGTTCAACAGCTACATCATCATCAGCCGGTTTATTCAACCAGGCCTTCTTGCTGGGTCTAGGCTTAGCACTGAGAAGAACAAACATAAATATCGGTACAGTATGCAAATATAACACATCAAGCATAACGTATTAAAGATGAAATTAAAGCATAACTCACCTAGGAACCGTTTTGAGGGTTGGAAGTTGTGTGGCCGTTGACTCGCCAGAGGACGAATGAGGTGTTCCCTGATAATTCGAATCAGACGGAATAAGAGGCTGTCGGAAACAACCCGCCTTGGGGCAAGAAGTGTCAAGAATATAAGAGACCTCCGATCGACGTTTCCGGACTGGAGTGTTCGGTAAACCGGCGGAGGTAACTACCTGGCCGCTGTGCCGGGTTGGGCGGCGGGCTTCGTGTTGCTGCTTCTTCAAAAGAAAGTATGGGTCCAAGTGAGCTAGGGGGTGAGAAAATTTTACTTTCCGGTTTGCTTGATGGATTTTCTGTGTTGGCAGAGGATCTGAACCGAAGGAAAGGATAATTACCTCTACATCATCAGCTTGGCTGCCTTCAGCGTCGTCCTGATAATAGTCATTGTCAATAAGGTGTATGAAAAATGAACCAAGAGAGTCAAGTTCTACCTCTGAGTCCGGAGTAGCCAAGTCAGCATTAGCATTTGGTTCGGAAGACTCAGTGGTCCTCTTCTTGGCAGGTTTTTTAATAACCATGGTCTTGGGGCGAGGTGTCTTGGCGGGTTTATCCTGTGGTTTTTTCTTCCAGAACGGATCATCGCCCTGTCAAAGATGGACAAACTTTTGAGAGAGTATTTAAAAAGGAGCATGCTAAAACCAAAAGTTGTGATTCTTACAGTTGGCGGTTTATTGGAGACGCAGAAAGGACTTAACCCAGTCTGGCTACAGACAGCTTCCGGTTCATTCAGTATTTTCTTGACAGACTCAGTAACTTCAGCCTCTGTTAGCTGAATATCAATATGTCGTTGAGGATCTTTCAAACTGCCTGTGTACTCACACATTAAACCGGGGTGCCAGCTTAAGGGCAAAATGCTCCAGGTTATCCAGCAGCGAACAAAATCAACACCTGTTAAACCATTCGCCATAAAGGCTCTGAGCTTTGACAGCTGTGGTGCATAGTTGGACCTTTCCTTTGCAGTCAGTCTCCGAGGAAAGGGATGTCTGTTGCTAAGCCAGTGAGGACGGTAACCTGCCAGAGGATTTTCATCAGTTGGAGACGTATCTTTGCAATAAAACCAAGTCCGATTCCAGTCCTTGGGGTGGCTATGAAGCTTGGCGTGAGGGAAGCTAACGTCTTTCCTCTTTTGAATAGCCATTCCACCAAGTTCAGTGTTGGGTCCGTCTGTAAACTCGGTACGACGGTTCAAATAGAAGAAATCCCTAAACAGTTCAACTGTGGGCTCCTCTTGAAGATATGCCTCACAAAATACATGGAAATTGCAAACATTGGACACAGAGTTTGGGCCAATGTCCTGAGGATGGAGTTGGAAGATAGAATTTTGATCCGGGCGGGCTAAAACCTCGGCTCAGGTGATCAACAAACACGACCACTTCTCCGTCCCTGGGCCCAGGAGGATTTTCTGGACCAGGGACCCTCCACTGGATAAATTCTTTTTTCGCTAAAGCGCCGGTTGCGACACAGCCCTCTAGTTGCTCTTCCATAACCTGGGAAGGGACCTAGTTACAAGCATAAAATTGTTTGGCCATTTCAATGAAAAGCTGGAAAAAGATCAATGCTGGTTTAAGATTTATAATAGACAAGCATAAAGCGACGCAAGATTAGAAGCAGAAACAGAGGCATATGCACATTGTTAAACCGGAGTCTGACATTGGAGGAGTTACAAAGATAAACGAACCGGCGGTTTAAGAGGGGACTAATGGTACCTGCCGGATTATCATTTCCTAAAGTTAAACCGCCTATATTGGTATGGAAGGTACAGATCTAAAAAGTCTAAGTAAGGGAAAACAAGTTTCACAGACTGATATGGTGATTCCAGATCCGCAGCGTATCAGTAAATCAGAATGTATTTGGACCTAAAATACAGGTGCTTAAGCAGTTTATCAGATCCAGATGAGTTTTTTCTATACACAGCATATGATCTAAGGATGAAAAAGGGGAGTGTAACTGCAACTGTAAGAAAATAGCAGATCAGAGGTCATCATTTACGCTATGAAGAAGAACAGGGAAGAATAGCTTCAAGCCTCGAGGAAGACCGAAACCCTAATGGTGGATCTAGAGCAAGGGAAAGGAAAACTTACTGATGTTGACGAAGCAGCGGAGGAGCACCGTGTTTCTCTGGTGCGTTCAGGTTGATGCATCGGCCGGGGTTGAGGTCGAGGGCGGAGCTTGACGACGGCGGCCGCGCGTGAGGGTTAGGTCGGAGGAAGGAGGAAGAAGAAGCAAAGAGGCATAGGGGAAATGAAAAGGACCATTGGTCTGATTTATAAGGCGCAGGGATAAGTGACAGGCGCAAAAATCGAGGAGCCCAAAAGTTGGATATGTGACAGAGCTGTCGCCACGATTGTCGGAGGCTCGTTAATGAAGGTGAGATATATGCAATTTTTAATAACAGGTGTTGTCATGGCGGTTTATCATGATCCTAGAAGACGACGTCATGGCAGTTTATAATATTTACGCGAACGTGCTGAAGGCAGAATTTTTCTCAAGTGTTGAAGATTGACATGAACCAGTTCAAATCAATCTGGGGCTTAATGTTGGGGATATTACTACTGGGTATAAACCGGCCAGGAGAGGCCGGGTGATCCCCATAATGAGTTATTTATATTTGAAGCCCATGAAGACAAGGAGTGTGGCGCTTTACGAAGGCCCAGGGCCCAGAGGCGGGTTATGCCATGTAGACATAAACCGCCATATCATATGTAACTTGTGTTGTAAGATAAGAAAGGTAGAAACCGAGCCGGACACGTTTATCAGCCGGCCTCGGGATTCTGTAAACCGCTCTGCGTCAACCTGTGTATATAAAGGGACGACCCGGCGGTGGTTTAGGGACAACAAACAACAACTCGAGAGCCACGCATAGCGGATTCGCTCCCTGGTCATCGAAACCCTAGCAATTCCACAACATCTAGATTAGGCCTTTACCTTCACGGCAAGGTGCCGAACCAGTATAAAAACTCTCTGCGTCCTTTGTCCGCTTTAACCCCTTTAAGCTAACCCGTCGCGATGGCTCCAGGACTAAGTCCTTTCACTAGGACATCTGCCATGACAAAACCACGACACTTGGTGTGCCGGACAGATATCCGGTATCGGCGATACGCCATACTTCGGCTCCGCCCACTTCAAATATTGACCCCTCATGATTGCGCGGGACAAGAAAGAACAACTTCCTCCACAGCTCAAAATAGGCCTCAATGCCCAGAAATAATTTGCATGAGGCAACATAACGTGCGATGTGTAGAATGGAGGCAGGGGTGAAGTTGTGCAGCTGGAGGCCATAATATTCCAGAAACCCTCGGTGGAACGGATGGATTGGAAATCCGACGCCTCTTAGCAGGTAGGGGACGAAACACACGCGCTCTCCCCCGGATGGATTGGGAAAGCCCTCTGCCTGAGTCTCACCATTGAAGGAAGCTAGCCCCTCTCGAACAGGGACTAGATCTGCAGGGGGAAGAAATCCCTGCATCTGCAACTTCGCCAATTGACTGTGGGACACAGTGTTGGGGAACGTAGTAATTTCAAAAAATTTCCTACGCACACGCAAGATCATGGTGATGCATAGCAACGAGAGGGGAGAGTGTTGTCCACGTACCCTCGTAGACCAAAAGCGGAAGCGTTGACACAACGCGGTTGATGTAGTCGTACGTCTTCACGATCTGACCGATCAAGTACCGAACGCACGGCACCTCCGAGTACAGCACACGTTCAGCTCGATGACGTCCCTCGAACTCCGATCTAGCTGAGTGTTGAGGGAGAGTTTCGTCAGCACGACGGCGTGGTGACAATGATGATGTTCTACCGACGCACGGCTTCGCCTAAACACCGCTACGATATTATCGATGTGTAATATGGTGGAGAGGGGCACCACACACGGCTAAGAGATCAATGATCAATTCTGTGTCCAAAGGTGCCCCCCTGCCCCCGTATATAAAGGAGCAAGGGGGGGTTCGGCGGGCCAAGGGGAGAGGCGCGCCAGGAGGAGTCCTACTCCTACTGGGAGTAGGACTCCCCCCCTTTTCCATGTTGGACTAGGAGAGAGAGGGGGAAGAGGTGGAGGGGAGGAAGGAAGGGGGGTGCCGCCCCCCTCTCCTTGTCCTATTCGGACTGGGGGGGAGGGGCGTGCGGCCCTGCCCTGGCCTCCTCTCCTCTCTTCCACCTAGGCCCACTAAGGCCCATTAAGTTACCGGGGGGTTCCGGTAACCTCCCGGCACTCCGGAAAAATCCAGATTTCATCCGGAACACTTCCGATATCCAAACATAGGCTTCCAATATATCAATCTGTATGTCTCGACCATTTCGCGACTCCTCATCATGTCCGTGATCACATCCGGGACTCCGAACAACCTTCGGTACATCAAAAACATATAAACTCATAATATAACTGTCATCGTAACGTTAAGCGTGCGGACCCTACGGGTTCGCGAACTATGTAGACATGACCGAGACACATCTCCGGTCAATAACCAATAGCGGAACCTGGATGCTCATATTGGTTCCCACATATTCTACGAAGATCTTTATCGGTCAGACCGCATAACAACATACGTTGTTCCCTTTGTCATCGGTATGTTACTTGCCCGAGATTCAATCGTCGGTATCTCGATATCTAGTTCAATCTCGTTATCGGCAAGTCTCTTTACTCGTTCCGTAATACATCATCCTGCAACTAACTCATTAGTTACAATGCTTGCAAGGCTTATAGTGATGTGTATTACTGAGTGGGCCCAGAGATACCTCTCCGACAATCGGAGTGACAAATCCTAATCTCGAAATACGCCAACCCAACAAGTACCTTTGGAGACACCTGTAGAGCTCCTGTATAATCACCCAGTTACGTTGTGACGTTTGTTAGCACACAAAGTGTTCCTCCGGTAAACGAGAGTTGCATAATCTCATAGTCATAGGAACATGTATAAGTCATGAAGAAAGCAATAGCAACATACTAAACGATCGAGTGCTAAGCTAACGAAATTGGTCAAGTCAATCACATCATTCTCCTAATTATGTGATCCCATTAATCAAATGACAACTCATGTCTATGGCTAGGAAACATAACCATCTTTGATCAACGAGCTAGTCAAGTAGAGGCATACTAGTGACACTCTGTTTGTCTATGTATTCACACAAGTATTATGTTTCCGGTTAATACAATTCTAGCATGAATAATAAACATTTATCATGATGTAAGGAAATAAATAATAACTTTATTATTGCCTCTAGGGCATATTTCCTTCAGTCTCCCACTTGCACTAGAGTCAATAATCTAGATTACACAGTAATGATTCTTACACCCATGGAGTCTTGGTGCTGATCATATTTTGCTCGTGGAAGAGGCTTAGTCAACGGGTCTGCAACATTCAGATCAGTATGTATCTTGCAAATTTCTATGTCTCCCACCTAGACTAAATCCCGGATGGAATTGAAGCGTCTTTTGATGTGCTTGGTTCTTTTGTGAAATCTGGATTCCTTTGCTAAAGCAATTGCACAAGTATTGTCACAAAAGATTTTCATTGGACCCGATGCACTAGGTATGACACCTAGATTGGATATGAACTCCTTCATCCAGACTCCTTCATTTGCTGCTTCCGAAGCAGCTATGTACTCCGCTTCACACGTAGATCTCGCCACGACACTTTGCTTAGAACTGCACCAACTGACAGCTCCATTTACGATGAGCTTTTTGTCATCTCCATAAACGAGAAACATATCCTTAGTCCTTTTCAGGTATTTCAGGATGTTCTTGACCGCTGTCAAGTGATCCACTCCTGGATTACTTTGGTACCTCCCTCCTAAACTTATAGCAAGGCACACATCAGGTCTGGTACACAGCATTGCATACATGATAGAGCCTATGGCTGAAGCATAGGGAACATCTTTCATCTTCTCTCTATCTTCTACAGTGGTCGGGCATTGAGTCTTACTCAATCTCACACCTTGTAGTACAGGCAAGAACCCTTTCTTTGCTTGATCCATTTTGAACTTCTTCAAAACGTTGTCAAGGTATGTGCTTTGTGAAAGTCCAATTAAGCGTCTTGATCTATCTCTATAGATCTTGATGCCCAATATATATGCAGCTTCATCGTGGTCTTTCATTGAAAAACTCTTATTCAAGTATTCCTTTATGCTATCCAGGAATTGTATATCATTTCCAATCAGCAATATGTCATCCACATATAATATCAGAAATGCAACTGAGCTCCCACTCACTTTCTTGTAAATACAGGCTTCTCCAAAAGTCTGTATAAAACCAAATGCTTTGATCACACTATCAAAGCGTTTATTCCAACTCTGAGAGGCTTGCACCAGTCCATAAATGGATCGCTGGAGCTTGCACACTTTGTTAGCTCCCTTAGGATCGACAAAACCTTCCGGTTGCATCATATACAACTCTTCTTCCAGAAATCCATTCAGGAATGCAGTTTTGACATCCATTTGCCAAATTTCATAATCATAAAATGCGGCAATTGCTAACATGATTTGGACAGACTTGAGCATCGCTACGGGTGAGAAGGTCTCATCGTAATCAATCCCTTGAACATGTCGAAAACCTTTCGCAACAAGTCAAGCTTTATAGGCAGTAACATTACCGTCAGCGTCAGTCTTCTTCTTGAAGATCCATTTATTTTCAATGGCTTGCCGATCATCGGGCAAGTCAACCATAGTCCATACTTTGTTCTCATACAAGGATCCCATCTCGGATTTCATGGCCTCAAGCCATTTTGCGGAATCTGGGCTCACCATCGCTTCTTCATAGTTCGTAGGTTCGTCATGGTCTAGTAACATAACCTCCAGAACAGGATTACCGTACCACTCTGGTGCGGATCTTAATCTGGTTGACCTACGAGGTTCAGTAATAACTTGATCTGAAGTTTCATGATCATTATCATTAACTTCCTCACTAATTGGTGTAGGTGTCGCAGAAACTAGTTTCTGCGATGATCTACTTTCCAATAAGGGAGCAGGTATAGTTACCTCATCAAGTTCTACTTTCCTCCCACTCACTTCTTTCGAGAGAAACTCCTTCTCTAGAAAGGATCCATTCTTAGCAACGAATGTCTTTCCTTCGGATCTGTGATAGAAGGTGTACCCAACAGTCTCCTTTGGGTATCCTATGAAGACACATTTCTCCGATTTAGGTTCGAGCTTATCAGGTTGAAGTTTCTTCACATAAGCATCACAACCCCAAACTTTAAGAAACGACAACTTTGGTTTCTTGCCAAACCATAGTTCATAAGGCGTCGTCTCAACGGATTTCGACGGTGCCCTATTTAGAGTGAATCCAGCCGTCTCTAAAGCATAACCCCAAAACGATAGCGGTAAATCAGTAAGAGATATCATAGATCGCACCATATCTAGTAAAGTACGATTACGACGTTCGGACACACCATTACGTTGTGGTATTCCGGGTGGCGTGAGTTGCGAAACTATTCCGCATTGTTTCAAATGTAGGCCAAACTCGTAACTCAAATATTCTCCTCCACGATCTGATCGTAGTCACTTTATTTTCTTGTTACGATGATTTTCAACTTTGCTCTGAAATTCTTTGAACTTTTCAAATGTTTCAGACTTATGTTTCATTAAGTAGATATACCCATATCTGCTCAAATCATCTGTGAAGGTGAGAAAATAACAATATCCGGCACGAGCCTCAATATTCATCGGACCACATACATCTGTATGTATGATTTCCAACAAATTAGTTGCTCTCTCCATAGTTCCGGAGAATGATGTTTTAGTCATCTTGCCCATGAGACACGGTTCGCAAGTACCAAGTGCTTCATAATCAAGTGATTCCAAAAGTCCATCATTATGGAGTTTCTTCATGCGCTTTACACCGATATGACCTAAACGGCAGTGCCACAAATAAGTTGCACTATCATTATCAACTCTGCATCTTTTGGCTTCGACATTATGAATATGTGTGTCACTTCTACCGAGATTCATTAAAAATAGACCACTCTTCAAGGGTGCATGACCATAAAAGATATTACTCATATAAATAGAACAACCATTATTCTCTGATTTAAATGAATAACCGTCTCGCATCAAACAAGATCCAGATGTAATGTTCATGCTCAACGCTGGCACCAAATAACAATTATTTAGGTCTAATATTAATCCTGAAGGTAGATGTAGAGGTAACGTGCCGACGGCGATCACATCGACTTTGGAATCGTTTCCCACGCGTTTCGTCACCTCGTCCTTGGCTAGTGTTCGCTTAATCCATAGTCCCTGTTTCGAGTTGCAAATATTCGCAACAGAACCAGTATCAAATACCCAGGTGCTACTGCGAGCTCTAGTAAGGTACACATCAATAACATGTATATCACATATACCTTTGTTCACCTTGCCATCCTTCTTATCCGCCAAATACTTGGGGCAGTTCCGCTTCCAGTGACCAGTCTGCTTGTAGTAGAAGCACTCAGTCTCAGGCTTAGGTTCAGATTTGGGTTTCTTCTCCTGAACAGCTACTTGCCCGTTGTTCTTCTTGAAGTTCCCCTTCTTCTTCCCTTTGCCCTTTTTCTTGAAACTAGTGGTCTTATTGACCATCAACACTTGATGCTCCTTTTTTGATTTCTACCTGCGCTGCCTTTAGCATTGCGAGGAGCTCGGGAATTGTCTTATTCATCCCTTGCATGTTATAGTTCATCACGAAGCTCTTGTAGCTTGGTGGCAGTGATTGAAGAATTCTGTCAATGACGCTATCATCCGGAAGATTAACTCCCAGTTGAATCAAGTGATTGTTATACCCAGACATTTTGAGTATATGCTCACTGACAGAACTATTCTCTTCCATCTTGCAGCTGTAGAACTTACTGGAGACTTCATATCTCTCAATCTGGGCATTTGCTTGAAATATTAACTTCAACTCCTGGAACATTTCATATGCTCCATGATGTTCAAAACGTCGTTGAAGACCCAGTTCTAAGCCGTAAAGCATGGCACACTGAACTATCGAGTAGTCATCGCTTTGCTCTGCCAGACGTTCTTAACTTCTGGTGTTGTTCTTGCAGCAGGCCTGGCACCCAGCGGTGCTTCCAGGACGTAATTCTTCTGTGCAGCAATGAGGATAATCCTCAAGTTACGGACCCAATCCGTGTAATTGCAACCATCATCTTTCAATTTTGCTTTCTCAAGGAACGCATTAAAATTCAACGGAACAACAGCACGGGCCATCTATCTACAAATAACATAGACAAGCAAGATACTATTAGGTACTAAGTTCATGATAAATTTAAGTTCTATTAATCATATTACTTAAGAACTCCCACTTAGATAGACATCCCTCTAATCATCTAAGTGATTACGTGATCCAAATCAACTAAACCATAACCGATCATCACGTGAAATGGACTAGTTTTCAATGGTGAACATCACTATGTTGATCATATCTACTATATGACTCACGCTCGACCTTTCGGTCTCAGTGTTCCGAGGCCATATCTGCATATGCTAGGCTCGTCAAGTTTAACCTGAGTATTCTGCATGTGCAAAACTGGCTTGCACCCGTTGTAGATGGACGTAGAGCTTATCACACCCGATCATCACGTGGTGTCTGGGCACGACGAACTTTGGCAACGGTGCATACTCAGGGAGAACACTTATATCTTGAAATTTTAGTGAGAGATCATCTTATAATGCTACCGTCAATCAAAGCAAGATAAGATGCATAAAAGATAAACATCACATGCAATCAATATAAGTGATATGATATGGCCATCATCATCTTGTGCTTGTGATCTCCATCTCCGAAGCACCATCATGATCACCATCGTCACCGGCGCGACACCTTGATCTCCATCGTAGCATCGTTGTCGTTTCGCCAACAATTACATGGCGATTGCATTGCATACAATAAAGCGACAACCATATGGCTCCTGCCAGTTGCCGATAACTCGGTTACGAAACATGATCATCTCATACAATAAAATATAGCATCATGTCTTGACCATATCACATCACAACATGCCCAGCAAAAACAAGTTAGACGTCCTCTACTTTGTTGTTGCAAGTTTTACGTGGCTGCTACGGGCTTAGCAAGAACCGTTCTTACCTACGCATCAAAACCACAACGATAGTTTGTCAAGTTGGTGCTGTTTTAACCTTCGCAAGGACCGGGCGTAGCCACACTCGGTTCAACTAAAGTGAGAGAGACAGACACCCGCCAGTCACCTTTAAGCAACGAGTGCTCGCAACGGTGAAACCAGTCTCGCGTAAGCGTACGCGTAATGTCGGTCCGGGCCGCTTCATCTCACAATACCGCTGAACCAAAATATGACATGCTGGTAAGCAGTATGACTTATATCGCCCACAACTCACTTGTGTTCTACTCGTGCATATAACATCAACGCATAAAACCAGGCTCGGATGCCACTGTTGGGGAACGTAGTAATTTCAAAAAATTCCTACGCACACGCAAGATCATGGTGATGCATAGCAACGAGAGGGGAGAGTGTTGTCCACGTACCCTCGTAGACCGAAAGCGGAAGCGTTAACACAACGCGGTTGATGTAGTCGTACGTCTTCACGATCCGACCGATCAAGTACCGAACACACGGCACCTCCGAGTTCAGCACACATTCAGCTCGATGACGTCCCTCGAACTCCGATCCAGCCGAGTGTTGAGGGAGAGTTTCGTCAGCACGACGGCGTGGTGACAATGATGATGTTCTACCGACGCAGGGCTTCGCCTAAGCACTGCTACGATATTATCGAGGTGTAATATGGTGGAGGGGGCACCGCACACGGCTAAGAGATCAATGATCAATTGTGTGTCAGAGGTGCCCCCTGCCCCCGTATATAAAGGAGCAAGGGGGGGTTCGGCCGGCCAAGGGGAGAGGCGCGCCAGGAGGAGTCCTACTCCTACCGGGAGTAGGACTCCCCCCTTTTCCATGTTGGACTAGGAGAGAGAGGGGGAAGAGGTGGAGGGGAGGAAGGAAAGGGGGGCGTCGCCCCCCTCTCCTTGTCCTATTCGGACTGGGGGGAGGGGCGTGCGGCCCTGCCCTGGCCTCCTCTCCTCTCTTCCACCTAGGCCCACTAAGGCCCATTAAGTTACCGGGGGGTTCCGGTAACCTCCCGATACTCCGGAAAAATCCCGATTTCACCCGGAACACTTCCGATATCCAAACATAGGCTTCCAATATATCAATCTTTATGTCTCGACCATTTCGAGACTCCTCGTCATGTCCGTGATCACATCCGGGACTCCGAACAACCTTCGGTACATCAAAAACATATAAACTCATAATATAACTGTCATTATAACGTTAAGCGTGCGGACCCTACGGGTTCGAGAACTATGTAGACATGACCGAGACACCTCTCCGGTCAATAACCAATAGCGGAACCTGGATGCTCATATTGGTTCCCACATATTCTACGAAGATCTTTATCGGTCAGACCGCATAACAACATACGTTGTTCCCTTTGTCATCGGTATGTTACTTGCCCGAGATTCGATCATCGGTATCTCGATACCTAGTTCAATCTCATTACCGGCAAGTCTCTTTACTCGTTCCGTAATACATCATCCTGCAACTAACTCATTAGTTACAATGCTTGCAAGGCTTATAGTGATGTGTATTACTAAGTGGGCCCAGAGATACCTCTTCGACAATCGGAGTGACAAATCCTAATCTCGAAATACGCCAACCCAACAAGTACGTTTGGAGACACCTGTAGAGCACCTTTATAATCACCCAGTTACGTTGTGACGTTTGGTAGCACACAAAGTGTTCCTCCGGTAAACGGGAGTTGCATAATCTCATAGTCATAGGAACATGAATAAGTCATGAAGAAAGCAATAGCAACATACTAAACGATCGAGTGCTAAGCTAACCGAATGGGTCAAGTCAATCACATCATTCTCCTAATGATCTGATCCCATTAGTCTAATGACAACTCATGTCTATGGCTAGGAAACATAACCATCTTTGATCAACGAGCTAGTCAAGTAGAGGCATACTAGTGACACTCTGTTTGTCTATGTATTCACACAAGTATTATGTTTCCGGTTAATACAATTCTAGCATGAATAATAAAAATTTATCATGATGTAAGGAAAAAATAATAACTTTATTATTGCCTCTAGGGCATATTTCCTTCACACAAAACACCTCTCCCACCCGCTTTTCTCTGGGCCGGAACGGGAGGAGGAGCTGGGAACGTTAGCCATGCTGGAATGGTTTCTCTTAGCAGTCTCCGGGGATTTTCTGTGCGTGGTGCCGAATGGATCTAGGATCTAATCTCTTTAAATAGGCGCTCTTCCCTGAATGGATGGGGTGTCATTCGCAAAAATGCCCTAACCTTCCACATTCGCCCGACACGTGGAAGACGAAGTTATTTAACGCGCACAAGCCGAGGGGAGCGACATTGGATCAATGGCCGAATACATTACTTGGAGATCATTAAAGGAGGAACCCGCCTTGCAATGCCTAAGACAATTTGTGTGCTGAACACCTCACTATTGAAGACTGGTTCGGGGGCTACTGAGGGAGTCCTGGACTAAGGGGTCCCCGGGCGTCCGGCCTATTATCCATGGGCCGGACTGATGGGCTTTGAAGACGTGAAGGCCGAAGACTGTACCGGTGTCCGGATTGGACTCTCCTTGGTGTGGAAGGCAAGCTAGGCGACCAACTATGAAGATTCCTTCTTATGTAACCGACTCTATATAGCCCTAGATCCCTCCGGTGTCTATATAAACCGGAGGACGTAGTCCGGAAAAGATATAGTCATACAGGCTAGACTTCTAGGGTTTGGCCATTACGATCTCGTGGTAGATCAACTTTTGTAATACTCATATTCATCAAGATCAATCAAGCAGGAAGTAGGGTATTAACTCCATAGATAGGGCCCGAACCTGGGTAAACATCGTGTCCCCTGTCTCCTATAACCATCGTCCTTAGACGCACAGTTCAGGACCCCCTACCCGAGATCCGCCGGTTTTGACACCGACAGGGGGAACCGGAAGTTACCAAAGCAACCCCGACCTATTATGTAGATGAGGGCGGTATTGTAACTGTTGGTCTCCGTGCACCAAGGACAAAAGGGGAATTTTGCATGCTAAAGACTAAGGTGGCGGAAATTATAGAAGGAGGCGGGAGATTTTGCCGCCCGCGGGATTGTTCGTATCCAGTTTCAGCTAATTTTGGACTGTGCTAGCTGGAATGTCATGCGAGACAGTGTACACGGGGCACGCGTCAGCAGTTAATAACTGGTGTGAAGTCCACCCCAAAAAAAGACAATAACTCGGGATGATGCACCGATAACTCGGGCGTTCACACGGGCGCGGCCAATCGTACAGGTGTAGTGGCACGTTCACAAAAAAGGGATCAAACGCTCAGCCTATGTATTTCTCGTGTAAATAGATAATTTAGTGCAATTGGTTATTTGCTTTAAACATAACTAGCAGGGTGACCGGCGCATTTGCGCGGCTAGATTTGTGTGCTATTGTGTTAGTAGTCCATTTGGCAAACATTTAAAGTGTCGGAGAAACATTGTATCCTAAATACACATGAAAATACTAAGGTTATATGTTAGTTAGATACATGTTCCATATAGGTTATTTTTTTATTTAATCCATCACTACATTACCGTTGATTCACACTCAATATATAAGAATGATTGAGACACTGTTTGTATCTTGTATTAAATATTAGACTTAGTGGCAATCTTTTTTTCCGAAAAGGAGTTTGAACCCCCGACCTCTACATCAAGCGGTGCAGACAACCATAGTGCCAATCTTTCTTAGTTGTATGAGTTGCTTCGTAAGGATCATCATATGCCAAATTAAAATATTGCATCCTATATCTTAGCTCATTGTATGATAAATTATAATGTTTCGAACTTCTTTTACTTTCATGCAGTTTAACAATCATTTGTGCAATGTGTTGCCTTAAAATATTTTCATATGCTCTGTTTTGAATTTGCAGTATAGTTTGGTCAGATATAGAAGTAATCATTGGCGTATAGTAATTTAAGATCTGTAAAACATTATCTATCACTCACTCTTGACATAGTTTGTTCATTATTTTTGTCATCGCAATATTATCCTACCGATCGGAATCAACTTATTACCCTTGACATGGAACTACCCGGAAAACATCGATCCAAATTTATATGGATATTGGTAAAACACACAAATTTATAATTAGATGCATTTTGATGAAAGATGAATTTCTAATTAAGATGACGCGCCACAAAAAAAATGAAGAAATTTTCTAATTAGGGTTGTTTAGTTGAAGAGATTATAGATAGAGAACGAAAGGAGATACTTAGATTTTCTGAAGGTTTTCCCAATAGATTAGAGTTCATGGTTTGTTTTCTTTCTTTGAAAAGTTGTCGAAACAAATGTTATCCTGTACAATCGAACTTTTTGTTTGACAGGATCCTGTGAAGCAAACTTAGATCCTCATTTTTTGGTCCATTCAACATTTGCTGCTCCAAATTAATTTTCGAATGATTAACTTTGACACGTCCTAGGCAACCACATTTTTGTCGCTTCAATCGACGTAATAATACATATTGAGAAAAAGATATATTTTTACTGTAGTAGTTTTTTAAATTTCATTAGTCAACAACATTATAATGTAAATGGACAAAATAGTTGTCTAGAACTTATAGCTCAAAAAGAAATATAGTATTGTGCATCGCTATATTTAGTTATGATTCATATTGCTTTCAGAAGTAATTCATGTGAATGTGATTAAGTTATGGTGAGGAAAAATTTAGGCATTTGTAATGTATTCTTCGTATATAGGATTTAATTTTCTTTCTGAGCAGCCACTTCTATAATACTCCGAGCCATGATAGTGCGAGATCTCGAGTTATAGTTGGTGGCGCAGTTTTTTAAATTTTATCAGTCAACACCTATATAGTTCGACTAAAAAATAGACATATATTCCCTATAGCTTAGCCACTCATGCAATTGTGCGCTGGTATTCAGCCCATGACTCCCATGCCTCTTTCAAAATTTATTCAAGTGTGTATGATTTTCCAGTCGATTATGGTGAGGAGTAGATATTGATGAGCCTTCCTATGAAATGTTTTTTAAATAATTATCTTGATGTCGTACAACTTTTTTGTCTGTTCTTATTGTGTGGCGTCGACGATATACTTCACTATGGTACGGAATGTTTGTTTTATAAAGTTTATTATTTAAATTTCAAATCTTCAAATTGTAAAGAATTTAAAACACAACTTTTCTTCGAACTCAAATCTCTAGTACTTTTTTTCCTCACTGCACCCAAAAAAGATGTATAAAAAATCATATAATCATACAATTCTAACCAACCAGATGAAATTCGTGCAAACACGGACTGATTTCATATAAGCATGAAGGATTTCGTATAAAAAAGGCGGAACTTCATATAAACATGATGGATTTCATTACATTTACATGAACTAAGTGGTGCCAATCGGGCTCTCTTGGTATAATTAATATTTCCTCCGTCCGAAAATACTTGTCCTAGAAATGGATGTATCTAGACTTATTTTAGTTATAGATACATACAATTTATCTATTCTTAGAACAAACAAATTCCGGCCAGCTGGAGAGGGAGTACATAATCTAAATGGCCGCCCGCGGATCCCTTTGTCTTCCTCATGTCCGGCAGACACTTTGCGGGGTCGACGAAGGTCCTTGGAGGAAACGAAGAAGCGAAGAAACCACCTGAATGCGCAGTCGTCGCCTCGGCGTTGGCCTTCATGGGACCCAACTGGCGGCGGCCTCCCGTGTTCTACTTCTCCTCGATGATGGCAGCGGACACGGAGAAGCTGGCCACCGACTCGTCGCTCTGCACGCACCCGGCTTCTGTCTCTGCCTGCATGGTGCTGCCGCTGGCACGGGAGGCGCGGCACCGCAGACACTGGTGGCGCGGTATGACGCGGCAGCGACGACGCCCGTACCGGGGTGCTCTTCGTCGTGCCAGCGTAGAGCAACTCGCCACTCCACATCGAGCTGGACTGGAGCGGCGAGTTGCTGAACCACGCGCCTGCTTGGGGCGGCAACTGGCTCCGTCGGGCCAAGCGTGGTTGGTGAAGAAGCACCGAGCGGCCTCGCCCGTATCCGGAGGGCTCGGCGGGCCAGCCTGCCGGGTAATATTGTGGAGAACGTCTCCTCGGAAGCCATCGAAAGAGTGGAGAAAATGGTGAAGGAGGATATGGGGGAGCGGTGGAGGGGTGCGATTCTTGCCCGCTGTCTATCAGGCCTTGTGTAAATAGAGGGCGGACGGTAGGAGCTTGGCCAACGTCTGGCCTCGTTTAAACTAAGGGCGGACGGGAGGAGCTCGGCCGATGTTGCGTTTAATTCTGGCCCGCTCATGAACGGACGTGTGGCCGGAGTAGGTTTCTCGGTTTGCATGAGGGTTTAACGAAGGGCTTTGATGGGGGCGAGGAGGCGTGTTCAGCCGGGCATGCAGCGGGCGGCGCAGTACTATTCGATTTGACAGCAGGCGGCACAGTTCCCGATACGGCTTTAATGCAGACGAGGGAGGGAGTAGCGGTTCCCGAAATGTTGAACGGCCAATGCATCCTCCTTCAATTAATGCATGAGGGAAATAATGGGAGGAGGACCGGGAAAAGAGGCTGCACGATGTGAATGCAACGCAGTTTGCCCTCATATAAAGGAGCCCCTTCATTCCAATACATCTACCACATCGTACGCACCTAAGCATTTGCGTAAGCACCTACACTAAGCGCAAAAGAGCTCACTCCAGACCCATGGCCTGCGGCATGGCGCCGAGGATCGTCTCCAGACGGTGTTGGAGACCGGCTGGTGGATGGCCGCCGTCGACGCCAACTACGACTCTCAGTTGGACCAGATGATTGTTTCCACCACCAACAAGTTCAACATCCTCAAGAAGCTCGCGGACGACATCGCCGTACTCCTCCAGCCCGCGCGCCCGGGCTCCTCATTGCCTGCCACCCTAATCGGCCTCCATGGTCGGAACCTCTTTCAAGCATTGGTGGCCCTGCGACTGCCCGCCGACGCCACGAAGAATGTCCACCTGCAGGTCGTGCTTGCCACGAGGTGCCTCGCCCTGCAAGAATTCATCGACCTACACATCCATGTGTACGAGCAAATCGTGTACATAGGTATCTACAAGGCCAGTGAGGACGCTACGACATTGGTCTTCCTCAACCGGCTGGAAGCATTGGATGCCTTTGCTGAGAAGCACCTCGACCTCGCCACAAAAGCCGCCGCTCCTTAGCCGCCGGTCGGTGGCCCTCCGCACTAAGTTGAGGAGGAGGAGTTCGTACGTTGATGGATGCATCTTTCTTCTTGCCTTCTGTAACCACCACTGCGATCGCATCATCATCGTGGCCTTAATTCTTATTGTGTTGTTGCATTTTCGTTCCAGTCAATACCGACATGTGCGATCCCTTTGCTTAATTATATGCATCACTGTAACTAGTACTCCATTCGTCAATTTATAAGTTGTGCTTACCTTTTCCATCAACTTCGTGCAACGCGCGGGCATCTTGCTAGAAACACTAGAACGTGTCGGACTGCGTGTGACCAAACTGACGATGGGCCAACCTAGCTACTACGTACCCTGCTTATCTGGCGGAAATAGCCCCGCCCTAGAGTTTTCAATCGTTATTTCTATCTATCGATCGTGCCAAGGAGCAGGACCAAAATGTTACAATTTATACATGTTTCTCTACTCGTACTCCTATAAAAGACTCAGTTCGTGACGGTGGTGTGTCTGCCATCCGTCGTTTCTGACCATTAGATCTGCATCTAACAGCTGTGAGGTAAGTTGTGGCATTTTTGCAACAATAGCCCACTTCTCTGCTCCAATTTGCAGAAACCCCTTATTATCTTGAAAGCAACCACATCCCTCCCTCACCTCATCAAAACAGCCTGTGAAATATATTTTGAGTGAAAAGTACTCCCTCCGTTCCTAAATATTTGTCTTTCTAGAGATTTCAATAAGTGACTACATACGGAGCAAAATGAGTGAATCTACACTTCAAAATATGTCGATATAATCCGTATGTGATAGTCCATTTGAAATCTCTAAAAAGACAAATATTTAGGAACAGAGGGAGTAATATATTAGGAGTATATCAAAACAAGAGTGATTTCTTTCAAGTTTGTGAACAAGTACTACTATTCTACTACTCTGGATCCGTCGCAACGCACGGGCACGTTGCTAGTAAAAGGAAAAGGCCTGTCGCGTTCGCGTTGCACTCCCCCCCCCCACAAGCCCGGGAATCGGGAGTACTCCACGGCCCGTCCGGCACGATACATAGCTTAGGGAAGGCGTGTTGCCTAGCATTTTCACTTTCATGTTGGACCGCCGTTGAGCAAATCGACTATTGGCAAACCGCACCCCGCCCGCTGCCGGGTTGGAAAACAGAAACGAGGGGAAGATCTAGCTGTAGCACAGAAGCCAAGAAATTTGGTGTCAAATGGGGCTCGTCGATAGAGTAGGAGCATTTCGTACTACTCTACTCCTACTAGAACCAAGTTTGTACTATACAAATAGTACTACCACTATACAACTAGTAGGTACGTGCACGGCACAACATCGTAGGAACAAAAAACGGGAAGATCTAGTTTTGGGTGATTTATCTTTTTTTCAGTCAACGTAGTATGAATAATATGATGTGGGGGTACCCATGAAGCTTATGTGGCTTGGTTGCATGGCTATGAAAGGTTAGAGAAAAATAATTAGATAATGTGTTCAGAGTGCACTCCACTAAACAAATATACTTTGGATCCATTGCAACGGGCCGGCACATCTATATCTATACCCCCTATATAGTGTGTGAATAACTTTGAAAGTTGGTCGTTGGATGAAGCCAATCCAACGGTACAAAGATGGCAAATCCGAGCACTACTGGCAGTTGGATATCATCTACATTCCACCAGATTCTGCCACATGTAGAATCTAGAAGACTCCATGGTTGAACTTCATTCATGACTAACTTTGCCACAACTAAGCTTAGGCAAAGTGTGTCTGCCACAAAAAATATTGCTAACAAAATGGCCGCCACAAGTGTGGCAAGATTTGGCAAGAAGTTGAGTCTATGACATGTGGACCATGTAGCTAGAAAAGTGTGGCAAGCCACAAGTGTAGGAATGAACCAAACACATTCCTGGTGTGTTTGATAGGGTGTATGAAGGGTGCATGATCCCAAGAGTTCCCTTCTCGACCCACTTTTGGGTGTTTGGTAGAGTGTATGGAGGGTGCATGAGTCCACACTAGATTAGCACAAATACTCTAGAAGCATGCATGAAGAGAGCATACATGAAGAGGGGTGTTGAGTTGAGTATGCATGAAGAGGGAACAACTATGCTGAGACGAGAACGCAACCAAACACACTTGTGGCACGCCTAAGCTTAGGCGTGGCAACCTTAGGCTGCAAACCAAACCATAACTTTGAAAGTTGGTCGTTGGATGAAGCCGATTCGACGGTACAAAGATGGCAAATCCGAGCACTGCTAGCCGTTGGATATCATCTACATTCCACCAGATTTTGCCACATCTAGAATCTAGAAGACTCCACATGTAGAAGCATAATGCACAAACCACCAGATTCTCATGCGTGCAATGCACGTGTACCTTACTAGTAGTTGGTAGTAGTAAGAAACAAATTCCGGGTTTGGCACGAGCTCGTACTGTGGGAGCACCACAAGGCCTGCCGCAGGAGTTACATTTCCCTCTCGGGGCCCACGGGACCGAACTTCAGTGGCTTAGTGCCCGGCCTATGAGTCAATGACATGCAGACCTTATATGCGGCTGGCCCACATGTCATTCTCATGGTGTTGGTGTGGTTCGCGACTCACTCGTTCGAGATGAACCGGCCGGTGGTGGCATGGCCATGGCGAGGGTGCCACAGGTGGGCGTCAGGGCGTTACGAGACGTAGATGGCCACACCGGCGGGTACTACATGTAGTCTAGAAGTACTCCAGCTGAGGGTTGATGCCCGGGACGAAATGTGTCACAGCCGCTGGATGAAAATTCGATGGTGCGGGAGTACGGATCGGAGCACAGCAGCGGAACAGGCAAACCGCGTCCAATCGGGTGTGGCTGTGGTAGAAAGTTGATGGTCGCCGCAGTTCAGCTGGCCCGCATGTCATACACACAAAGACAGAGGAGCGGTGGGGCCGAGAGGGATGAGGCGCACGTCGGGGGGATGAGGATCCCCTGACGTGAACAATCCTACCATTATATCACTGACATGTGGGACCCGCAAGTGTGGGTCCCACCAGTCAGCAAAGGAAAGGCAGGGTAAGAGAGTGATAGCCACGTCAGAGGATCCATGTCCATGTCGGGGGACGTCGTGCTTGTAGGTAGGGTTGGAGCGGCGTCGTGGGAATCGCGTGTGGGTGTGGCAGTGGTAGAAACAAGAAACGTGATGGTCGTCGTGGTTCAACTTCCATGGACAAGCTGTCATGTCTGCTGACACATGTATATCAAAACTAGAGTGTTTATATTTCAAGCACGTGAACAAGGATTATTCTACTACTTTGGATCCATTGCAACGCACGGGCCAGCACATTGGTAGTAGTAGTGTCTATCTCTATCTCTAGAGGCCTTCCCTCGTTCATCCTTTTCTCTCACAAGATAAACTACTCATACAAATGCATCTTGATGTTCCGTGAAACGCACGAGGATGTTTCCTTGGGGGTCTCTCCAGCGCGGCGTGGCCGTAGTTACAAGTTGACGCCCCTTGAGATGCCGACGTTGAGGGGCACTCGGATTTCCTCCGATGAGCAGGTAAGATGAGTTTGATCACGTAGTAAATGCATTCTAAAGACTACTTCCATGTCCATTTCCTAATTCTCCCCCTGCCCACTGTTTCACAGGTTAGGCTCGGTGCGAGTAGAGATTGGCTTGCATATGTACGGGAGGGTACCAACATCAATTTGCACAATATTTACAGCGGTGACACCGTTCCCGTAGAACCTTTGTCCAACATTGGGATCATCCATGCAACGGGACACCGCATGAATTGGTACGATAGAACCACTGTGAGATTGAGTAAGATAACACGAACCTTGCACATGGCGGTCAAAGGTAGACCATGCTGTCTGCGGCCGATTTGTTGCCGTACGAGTACGAAGACGATGTGCTCCTTTCTAACTGCATCTTCGCGGTGACAAACCAGGGGACTTGTTTCATATGGGACACATCCTACGATATACTCCCTCTCTCCCGATTTATTTGTTTTGAATCTTTTCATTTTATAAGTTTCAAATTCAAATTTAGAGGGGCAGCGGGGCCGAGAGGGGTGAGGCGCAGGTCGGGGGACGTGTGGTGTCATGGGTTCGTGCAGCGTCGTGGGAATCGCGTGTGACTGTGGTAGAAACTTGATGCTCGCCGCATTTAAGGTGGCCCACATGTCATGCACACAAAGGCAGAGGTGCTATGCGGCCGAGAGGGGTGAGGCGCACGTCGGGGGACGTGTTGCCGTGGGTTGGAGCGGCGTCGTGGGAATCACGAGTGGCAGTGGATGAAACGTGATGGTCGCCGTAGTTGAACTTCCATGGACAAGCTGTCATGTCTACGGACACATGCATTGCATACTGATCACTGGAAGGAGTAGTAGAGAAAGCTAGGCGGATAAATAGTTCCTTATAGTCAAGTGGACCCACGCTACTACTTGTTCCAAAGACACGCACACCATCGAAATAGTCCATCTATATCAATATACATAGAGAGGGAATATTTTTTTACAAGAGAGGAAATAGTTCATCCATCCATAATGCCCTGCTGCTGGTGCAACATCTTCTTCTTCTTCTTCTT
The DNA here is from genome assembly GCF_018294505.1 of Triticum aestivum. NCBI lineage: Eukaryota > Viridiplantae > Streptophyta > Magnoliopsida > Poales > Poaceae > Triticum > Triticum aestivum. The sequence continues at coordinate 63,327,546 of NC_057814.1, read as the reverse complement.
CTTCTTCTTCTTCTTCTTCTTCTTCTTCTTCTTCTTCTTCTTCTTCTTCTTCTTCTTCTTCTTCTTCTTCTTCTTCTTCTTCTTCTTCTTCTTCTTCTTGTTCTCATTTTCTGTGGGAGACGGCTTCGCAACAAGCTCTCTAGACCTTGCAGCTATCTCGAAACTCACACGGGCAGCATATTTTATCCGCTCGTACGTCAAGGGATAATTCTCCCATCCAGACGACCTTAGTGCCAGCGTCTCAACACCCTTCTGAAGATTTGTTCCTAGCAGAAAATTTGCTACGTCGAATAGGGATGGTGTCGGTTTATCACAATCTTCTACAGGAATTTTATTTTGGTTTGTAGGTCAGCGATGCTTTTCAAATCAAGGTTCTACGGCTCCAACTTCTGTTTCTCCCCTGCGATGGCTGCCCCACAGAAGTATATGTCCTCCTGAGACAAGAAATCATGAAGCTCACCTAGTATGGAGGGCGCGTGTATGATGTGGTACACCAAAACATCATCTTCTAGAAACAGCTGAAGGACAGCAGCGCGTTGGATCTTCCCAGTGGCACGCTCCGTGTACTCTGCGTCGAGACCGATGACATTCATCTCCACCTTTTGGAGGGAGTTGGATACATTGTTGATCCATTTCCGAACAACCCTTGGGTGGTCGGTGACTGTGGCAACTATGCTCAACGAGCCTTCGACGAGGACATGTTGGACGCTAAAAACCTGCATCTCGATCTCTTTCGCCATTTGGAACCGCTGGACCGGAGGGCTATGTTTTGGAGAATTAGGATTAAATGGCTAGTCTAACTGAAGAAGATGATTATTTATAGGGGCTTCAGAATTACTCCAGGAGGATGTGAAGAGGCTAAAACAATGTGAATCCAGTGTGGTTTGGATGCAAATGAAGATCAAGGAGTAGTGAAAAAGCCAAGTTAAGTCGGTTCCCGATGGAGAAGTAAATGGGAGAAGTTATGCGTATGCATGAGGAGAGCTGCGATGGTTTGACTGCTGCATGCAATGGATTGGACGGGCTCTTCGGTTGCCTTTTCTCTCTCCCATGTGCACAGAATGGCCCACTTGCATGCTGCAGTTTATTGGCTGGAGTCTGGCTGCAGCTGCTCAAGCGTACGCTAATTAATGTTGTGAATGCGGGGCATGGAGGGAAATGGGCGCATGCAAAAGGGTATATACGCAGACTAATTAGAGAAATACTGAAAAAAGTTATGCGCAGACAAAAGAGGACCGGAGGGAGTACTACTCATGTTCCTACTACGGTAAAGGATTATGCGGTTATCCTCAAAAAAGAAAAGTCCTTCTTCGCGCTTCCGCATGCACGAGAATTTGGTTCTGCTCGCAATATGGATGATAGCTGGACGATGAAGTGAACCCAGAGGCATGCTAGCACGGGAGTGTACTCATGTTCCTACTACTCCTACTAGTAGCAGTAGTACAACTGTGGTACACTTGAAGGTCAAAATACTATTATTCATCTAGTCCTCAGAGTGAAGTGACAAGACCCTGCGCCCGAGGTGACACCAGTCCAGGCGGCGTGTCCGGGTTACCAAAGTCAGCCTCACCTTGTGCACTGTGGAGTCACTGTCACCGCCGCTGTATAGCATGCCTCACCTCATCTCCCTCTCCCCTAGCACCACTCCATCTCCATCTCCGTCTCGCCGGAGATCCTGAGGTCACTCTTCATTATCTCACTGTGCCCCAGCATACCCTCGCCTCGCTCGCCTACCCCAGTACCACTATTCCCTCGCTAGCCGCTCCAGCACCGACAGCCTTCTCCCCCGTAAATCAAGCCCCCAAAACGCCACCTTCCAAACTCCACCATGGCCGAACGCGAACCGCGCAGGATCCATATGAGCCGCGATTGGAGCAATCTCCCCAGTGACGTCCTCGACCTCTGTTGTTCGTGTATGGATATGTTGCGCGCCCTGCGGCTGGCTGCATGCTCCAGGGGCATGCACACGGCCATCATCGAAGCGAGGCCAAAGCTTTTCAAGACACCCTGCTTGCTGCTATCTGGTCTTGCGAGATTGGCTCACCATGATACGGAGGCATACATGATGCCCCTCGACTTCAATCCGATCTCCATTAGCCGAAACTTCTTTGCAGGTATGTAGTGGGTCGCCGTACATCATTTCCCTCGACTTCGATCTGATCACCATCACCCGAAACATCTTGGCAGGTATGTACTAGGTCGACATGAACTCCCACTGGATGGGTGCCTTCAGAGAAGACGGTAAAAAGTTGGTGCTCGTGAATGTGACGCCCCCGATTTGACCGTACACTAATCATGCACGCAAATGTGTACGATCAAGATCAGGGACTCAGGGGAAGATATCACAACACAACTCTAAAACATAAATAAGTCATACAAGCATCATAATACAAGCCAGGGGCCTCGAGGGCTCGAATACAAGTGCTCGATCATAGACGAGTCAGCAGAAGCAACAATATCTGAGTACAGACATAAGTTAAACAAGTTTGCCTTAAGAAGGCTAGCACAAAGGTAGCAACGATCGAAAAGGCAAGGCCTCCTGCCTGGGACCTCCTAACTACTCCTCGAAGCCCAACTCCATGTAGAATCATCCTCGGGATCTCTAGCTCCTGGACTCCAGCATCTGGTTGCCACAATCCGGTATAGAAAGGGGAAAAGAGGGGGGAAAGCAACCGTGAGTACTCATCCAAAGTACTCGCAAGCAAGGAGCTACACTACATATGCATGGGTATATGTGTAAAGGGCCATATCAGTGGACTGAACTGCAGAATGCCAGAATAAGAGGGGGGATAGCTAATCCTGTCGAAGACTACGCTTCTGGCCACCTACATCTTGCAGCATGTAGGAGAGAGTAGATGGTAAGTTCACCAAGTAGCATCGTATAGCATAATCCTACCCGGCGATCCCCTCCTCGTCGCCCTGTTAGAGAGCGATCACCGGGTTGTATCTGGCACTTGGAAGGGTGTGTTTTATTAAGTATCCAGTTCTAGTTGTCATAAGGTCAAGGTACAACTCCTGGTCGTCCTTTTACCGAGGGACACGCTATTCGAATAGATAAACTTCCCAGCAGGGGTGCACCACATAACCCAAGACGCTTGATCCCATTTGGCTGGACACACTTTTCTGGGTCATACCCTGCCGCGGAAGATCAACACGTCGCAGCCCCACCTAGGCTCAACAGAGAGGTCAACACGCCGGTCTAAATCCTATGCGCGCAGGGGTCTGGGCCCGTCGCCCATTGCACCCCTGCATGTTGCGTACGCGGCCGGAAGCAGACCTAGCCTAGCAAGCGTTCCAGTCCAATCCGGCACGCGCCACTCTGTCGCTGACGTCAAGAAGAGCTTCGGCTGATACCACGACGTCGAGTGCCCATAACTGTTCCCGCGTAGTTGGTTAGTGCGTATAGACCAAATGGCCAGACTCAGATCAAATACCAAGATGTCGTTGAGCGTGTTAAGTATCCGCGAACGCCGACCAGGGCCAGGCCCACCTCTGTCCTAGGTGGTCTCAACCTGCCCTGTCGCTCCGCTACAAAGTAATAGTCGGGGGCCGTCAGGAACCCAGGCCCACCTCTACCGGGGTGGAGCCACCTGTTCTTTCAGCCCCCTCATCAGAATCACTTGCGGGTACTCCTCGAGCCGACCCGACTTTAGTCACCACATGTATCATGTATATAAAGTATATAGTATATACCCGTGATCACCTCCCGAAGTGATCACGGCCTAGTGGTATAGCATGGCAGACGGACAAGAGTGTAGGGCCACTGATGGAACACTAGCATCATATACTCAGCAGTAGGATAGCAGGTAAGGGTAACAACTGTAGCAACAATGACAGGCTATGCATCAGTATAGGATTAACCGAAAGCAGTAACATGCTACACTTGTCTAATGCAAGCAGTATAGACAAGAATAGGCGATATCTGGTGATCAAGAGGGGGGGCTTGCCTGGAAGCTCAGCCGAGAAGGAGGGGTCGTCAACACCGTAGTCGTACTGGGGGTCGCCGGCAGTCTCCGGGTCTACCGGAAAGAAGTAACGGAGGGGGAACACAATAAATAATAGAGCAATCAAAGCAACACAAAGCATAACATGGCAATACGCAGCGCTAGGGGTGACCTAACGCAGTAGTAGGCGATACCGGTGAAGGGGGGAAACATCCGGGAAAGTATTCCCGGTGTTTCGCGTTTTCGGACAAATGAGTCGGAGGGGGAAACTTGCGAGTTCGATAGGTTAGGGATGTGTGGCGGACAAACGGGCTGCCTATCCGGATTCGTCTCGTCGTTCTGAGCAACTTTCATGTACAAAGTTTTTCCATCCGAGCTACGGATTATTTTATAATAATTTTCAACGATTCTAGTTAATTTCTAGAATTACTAAATTCGTTTAATTGGAAAATTCATTTATTGCGTCAGCGTGATGTCAGCATGACGTCTGCGGTCAGCTATGACCGTTGACCGGTCAAACTGACGGTGGGGCCCGATTGTCATTGACTCAATTTACCTAAACAGAACTAGTTAGTTCAATAAGGTGATTAGGTTGATTAAACAGTATTTATTAAGTTAATTAATTAAATTTATTTATTTATTTTATTTATTAATAGCTATTTTTTACCAAATCTTTTCTTTCTCTTTTGTTTTTGTCTCTTTTCCTTTTCAGGGAACGGGCCCCATTGGCCAGTGGCACATGGCCAAGCGTCTCTGGCTGTGCGCTCTTGCACAGAGAAGGCGTCGGCGACGAGCGCCAGCACCAGGCGCGGAGGGGGCCCCAGGGCCACGGCGACCGGAGCCGGCAGCGGTTGCCGGCAGCGGCTAGCGCGTGCGGCCCCCGTGTGGGCGGGCCCAAGGTCGCGGCGGTGCAGAATGTTAGGCGGTGAGTGGGAGGTAGGAGGCGCGGCCAGGCCGGGCGAGCGGGATGCGGCCGTCGCGCTCGGGGTCGGCGTGGCTGAGTGGAGGGGGGCGGCACCAGAGGGCCGTGGCAGGAGGTGGCGACGGCTGGAGACGGGCGCGGTGTAAGGGCGGACGGGGAGTGAAGCAGGGGCGGCGAGCGGGCGGATGCGAGCCACGGCGGGGGAAGGACACGATGGCGAGGCCACGGTGCGGCTGGACGCAGCCACGGGCGCGGCCGAGGCGGGGTGAGCGGGTGATCTTGGTCGCGCGGTGGGGGCCACGCGGCCGGTGAGGCCGCAGCAGCGGAGCAGGGGGCCGGCGCGGGGAGCGACGGGTCAGCGCGCGGGCGCGAGGCGGGAGGCCGCGCATGGACGAGGCACGCAGGGGGGAAGAGGAGGACGGACGGTGGCTCACCCCCGTTGGAGGGGAACGCCGGCGAGGCTTGGAGGAGCCGCGGTTGAGGAGAGGTCGAGGACGGCGCAGTGATGAGGACGAGGCAGCGGCGCGACGTCGGGGCGAGGTGGCGCCGGCGATCCGGCGACGGCGCGTGCGAATGGGCCGGGACGACGAGCGGCTTCGGGTCGGGCAGCGCCGCGCGGAAGGAGAGGGGGCGCAGGGTCGAGGTGGTGGCGAGGGGCGACGGTGCGGTGCGTCCCGATCCCGATTGGATCAGAGGGAGAGGGAGGATATTTCGGGGGGGGGGGGGTCGGGTGTCGGTGGGGGGTCGGGGTACGGGAGTGTGAGGGGATAGGGAGAGGAGTGGGGTTGGCCGGTTGGGCCTGCCTGGCGGCCCGATGGCCTGCTGGGCCGTGGCCCAGTGGGCCAGGGGGTTTGTTTATTTTTTTATATATCCTTTTCGATTTATTATAGTTTCTATTTAATTTAGATTTAATAAAATACAAAAGTGGCACCTAACTTAGTGTTACAAATTGTGCCTTTGCCACTATTAATTTAGCTCTTCAAAATAAAAGGGTTTGTAATAGTTTATTTTTTTTAAAGCCTTTAAGTAATTGTTTAGCCCCTGTTTTAATTAATTTCTTGCATCGAAACATTTTATCAAAATGTGGTTTTTCCACCACAATCAGCCATGATTTATATTCTAAATTTTGAACATTTTAGTTTTCAGTTTTTAGTTTAGTTTTCTTTATTTGAAAACTTTTATTGTTTGCCTCTATTTTAAATTTAAATTTGTATCGATTTTGAACCATCGCGAGATCGACAACAGTAACCGTGGTGACGTGGCATCATTAGCAGGAATTACTGTAGCTTAACTATCCGGGCGTCACAATTCTCCTCCACTACAAGAAATCTCGTCCCGAGATTTAAGAGGGGAGTAAGGGGGAAAGTTCTGGTTATGATATTCTGACGGATCTTCTCGAAGAAGTTAATCCTTTTGTTGATGTCTTCAATTCTTTATTCCAATGCATCATGATGAAATCGTCGTCCTTTCTTCGGGAACTCCATCATACTTACGGAAGGATAAGGGGCATTACGGATAAACGGGCCGCTACAATATTTGCTTATCTAGTAGATAACATCAGGGAAGGTGGCGGGAGGTAACCCTCGAATTGAAAGTTAAGACATTATCGAGAGCAAGTAAGAAGGTGCAGAAAAGAAGTTTCAAGCGCATAGACAACCGTTCGTTGCTTGATACGAGATGTGACAGGGGTTCAGAGCAAATGGGAAAGTATTGCGTCTGGTACCAGAATAGATCACTAGGCAGGTGGCCCGTGAATCACATACGAAGTCAAGCTCGAGGAATAACTTCGACAACAGGGTGTATAGGAGAGTCAGGTTTCGATCCTGTGGAACTGTGGGTTATGGGCCCACCATGTGGGTTAAAAGTAGGAAGGGCGGTGACATCTTGCACGATCATGATAGCAAGGCATGTCAGAGGGTAGCCTGTCAGTTATATGTCAGCAACATTGTCGGTACCAAGGACGAGGGACGAAGAGAACCATTTTCCTGCTCGTTGAACGAGGCGGACCAATAGGCAAAGTTCTCATCCATCGGTGGTTACCGGAATGTCACCAACAATAGTAATAGGGTCTTACTGACAGAGTTGTACACCGAGGTGTTTGCACAAGCAGGGAATTAGTACTGCTTAGATCATAATGATCACCAGAAAGGTTAAACCAAACAATGGAAAGGAAAATATGATTATCAAATTAAACAGAACAATGGAAAGGAAAATGTGTTTAAACATGCCTTTCAGGGGTATATCCTTCCCAAGGGCAAGCAGAACATGATATCCACGACAGGATATAATGTAGAAAATCCTTTAGGTAAGGGGAGGGAAATTTCATGACATTACCCATACAGCGGTGTTTGGATAATTGGGCAAGAAACATTTAGCATTGTGCTTCAAATGTTTTTATTGAAGATCGGAGTAACACAGACATGCTTCGAGATAGCATTGACATGGTCATTAGGTATGATCAGGCTAAGGATACACAAAGGATCCATCAGGAACAACTTATAAAATAAGTCTTACGATTTCCTCATGGAAGAAAGGTTAACCTTGCTAAAAAGGAAACTATAATAACAGGTCCTCCGGCCAGGTGTGCTAGGCATGACATCACCTTACCGAGTCAAATAAGAACCAACATTATGACTCTTGGAAAATGTTCCAACCATCATATCCGACCAAGATTCAGATCTGATTGGGGTTAGGATACCTCAGACTCAGGATGCCTGAGAAGAAAAAGGTGCGACACAAATTGACGAGAAGACATCGTAAGATTCTCGGGGAATGAACTATGGGAGCGGTTTCCTGAAACAATAGTTCATAATTAAACCAAGGAGAGGATGAGGAGGTGGTTGATGGGCTCAGCGACAATTCATCGAGAATTCCAAATGGATGGATTTCCCCAATAATGTGAACAAGAAAATGACACTTGTCAATTCAAATGATATAATGTCGTATGCTCGAGGAAAACATACACCATCAATCATTAGTTGAAAAGTGTGCCCGAAATATGACCTTAGGCAAGAAGATCAATGTTAGAGTGACGATTTAATAACCAACAGTCTAAGAACGAACTGTCGTTCGTTAACTTCAAAACAATAGGGTTGCTAGAAGTAAAAAACTCAAGCAGCCTCGTTAGTATATTCGTATCCCGGTTAAAAACAACACAGGGACCAAGGAAGAATGGTGATGGTGAGAGGTATCACTGTACCAAGAATTCTTAAGAGGTGGAGTAATGCTCAGGACATTCTTGACATAAAAGATGGTAATACTCCAAGGTAGAACATATCATAAGCTAGATAGCAGGGAAATCAAGATACAACACAAAATATGAACAAGTTTGTGTTGGGGGGAGGCAAGAATGTCGTCGATGATAACACAATTCATCGAGGGGCAAGGATGGTACTTCTCATCCTGAATTTCGACACACAACTTGGAAGAAGTCAAATTGCTGACAATGATCACAACAAATTTGTCGAGAGGTTTTCAAGAAGATGTAATTGATCGACGATGACATCAAGTCTAAGGAATGATGAAAGCGAAAGGTTATTGGAACCACGGGTAGGATACAAACTCGAAATCAAGTTTGTTGTTCAAGGAGAAGTGATATGACGAGGAAGATCGACGCAAGGTTAGCTCACTGTCGAAATTTGTGCGCTGGGAAGGTCCAGGTAGCACAGTTAAAATCGGCACGATAATGACATAGCCGAGCAGGCTAGGAATGACTTGAAGGATTACGACACTCCTAAGCAACAAAAATTATTTAGAGTTATTGAATCGGAGTGCGGAATTGATTCACTTATCGGTGTCCTTGAGGGGTTCTAACAACTCAGAACCCGTTGGAAAAATGGAATCGGCAAGAATAGTAGTTGATGAAGAACTCATAAGAAGTTAAGTAGTTCCTTGGAATTCTTGAGATACCAGGGGGGTATTACTCGATGACAGACCAAAGTAGAGGTTGGACAGGGGTATTGCTCTGCAGAGGACAAGTGCTTAAACTTGCACGAGGAATGGTATTTAAAGGAGAACATGGTCAGAACCACGATTGAAAAAGGCCAGATCCCAGATATAAGATGAACTTATACCCAGGGGATATTTAATTTAAGAGAAGCTTTAAATGATAAGATCTACATCGTGTCCATGGGCATGAACACAAAGTTCAAGGTCGACTCCCACTTCTCCAATGCATAACCTTTCATTCACTTCTCGCATTCGATGAAGTTGTATGGTAGAAAATCATTTGGTAAAATACCAGAAGGGTATGGCTTGTGAAAACCTTCGGGTTCATACGGTTTTTAGGGAAGGTATAGGTTCAATCCATCGGGGCATCTTAGAAACATATACCTCAAACTTCAAGAGTAAAATCACCAGCTCAAAAGTAGAGTATGGTTATCAAGCAGAGGATACAAATTACCAAAGGAATAATATATCCATGGAAATGATCACAAGGTTATTGAATGTGAAGGACACTGTCGGAAAATAACCCAACAAGGGGTCTTGTGGTCTACAACGGAGCTGATGCGAGTATCGGTACTCTATGAGAGGAAGAAGGAACGAAAGGGCATCAAACTATAAAAACAACTGAGTAATTCAAAGCTCAAATGCAAAGGAATTATCATTTCCAAATCAAGGGATCAGAAGCCAATGCTCTGATTAAGAACGGATAAGTTGAATAAACTTAGGGGTACAATCGACGGCAATTTGATTGGTCGATAACTAGTTCAAGTTTCAAATGACGTCTGAGCCGGAAGGATGAATTCTAGGCTCTGATTGAGGATTGCGAGCATTCGCAACAAATTGAATCAACGGACTCAAAATGATAATGACAAGAGATGCCAATAAGATTACGAGACTTAAGATTAATCATAATGCAAGTAAGCAAGAATTTCAAGAGCAAAAAGGCTCCTGGGGATTTTCAGAAGATCGAATTGGTATTTTGAACACTTTTGTGAAATACTTGAATCAACTGGGGATCAGCGGATACTCGCTAAGTGCGAGAATTATCCGTAGGGGTATTCAGGTGACAAAGAACAGCAAGGCAGTAAGCTCAAAGGATTCTCGGAACAAGAGAGAGAATTTCGGGGTATCTTGTAGTAACAAGATCAACTGGGAAACATTGTATGAATGGCGAGTATACGTGCTTATCCATAGGACTTTATCGATGGAAGGGAATTCCAAAAGCGATGAACACAAGTTCTCGGGTTATCAGCGGAGAGTATCTTCAGGGTCTTCACGTGCAGCAGACGATCATCAGTAGTAAGGGGCTCTCCGGGTGAAAGTGATAACGAGATCCTAATGTTAGATTTAGCAAAATTCACTTAACCCGAATAGAAGAGAGATCAGAGTCCCAGAGTATAGACAAGGAGTAAAAGATCCTAGTACAACCCAATGGCGACGTGGGCCCGTAAGACACACAGCCATGTTAGTAAAAGTTTTTCCAATGTCTAGACTCGACTGCGGCCAAGGAGTGTGGAAAGGGAATTCCTACAGGCAGTCGGCTCCGATACCAACTTGTGACGCCCCCGATTTGACCGTACACTAATCATGCACGCAAATGTGTACGATCAAGATCAGGGACTCACGGGAAGATATCACAACACAACTCTAAAACATAAATAAGTCATACAAGCATCATAATACAAGCCAAGGGCCTCGAGGGCTCGAATACAAGTGCTCGATCATAGACGAGTCAGCAGAAGCAACAATATATGAGTACAAACATAAGTTAAACAAGTTTGCCTTAAGAAGGCTAGCACAAAAGTAGCAACGATCGAAAAGGCGAGGCCTCCTGCCTGGGACCTCCTAACTACTCCTCGAAGCCAAACTCCACGTAGAATCATCCTCGGGATCTCTAGCTCCTGGACTCCAGCATCTGGTTGCCACAATCCGGTATAGAAAGGGGAAAAGAGGGGGGAAAGCAACCGTGAGTACTCATCCAAAGTACTCGCAAGCAAGGAGCTACACTACATATGCATGGGTATATGTGTAAAGGGCCATATCAGTGGACTGAACTGCAGAATGCCAGAATAAGAGGGGGATAGTTAATCCTGTCGAAGACTACGCTTCTGGCCACCTCCATCTTGCAGCATGTAGGAGAGAGTAGATGGTAAGTTCACCAAGTAGCATCGTATAGCATAATCCTGTTAGAGAGCGATCACGGGGTTGTATCTGGCACTTGGAAGGGTGTGCTTTATTAAGTATCCAGTCCTAGTTGTGATAAGGTCAAGGTACAACTCCGGGTCGTCCTTTTAGCGAGGGACACGGCTATTCGAATAGATAAACTTCCCTGCAGGGGTGCAGCACATAACCCAACACGCTTGATCCCATTTGGCCGGACACACTTTTCTGGGTCATGCCCGGCCGCGGAAGATCAACACGTCGCAGCCCCACCTAGACTCAACAGAGAGGTCAACACGCCGGTCTAAATCCTATGCGCGCAGGGGTCTGGGCCCATCGCCCATTGCACACCTGCACGTTGCGTATGCGGCCGGAAGCAGACCTAGCCTAGCAGGCGTTCCAGTCCAATCCGGCGCGCGCCGCTCCGTCGCTGACGTCAAGAAGAGCTTCGGCTGATACCACGACGTCGAGTGCCGATAACTGTTCCCGCGTAGTTGGTTAGTGCGTATAGACCAAATGGCCAGACTCAGATCAAATACCAAGATCTCGTTAAGAGTGTTAAGTATCCGTGAACGCCGACCAGGGCCAGGCCCACCTCTCTCCTAGGTGGTCTCAACCTGCCCTGTCGCTCCGCCACAAAGTAATAGTCGGGGGCCGTCAGGAACCCAGGCCCACTTCTACCGGGGTGGAGCCACCTGTCCTTTCAGCCCCCTCATCAAAATCACTTGCGGGTACTCCTCGAGCCGACCCGACTTTAGTCACCACATGTATCATGTATATAAAGTATATAGTATATACCCGTGATCACCTCCCGAAGTGATCACGGCCCAGTAGTATAGCATGGCAGACGGACAAGAGTGTAGGGCCACCGATGGAACACTAGCATCATATACTAAGCAGTAGGATAGCAGGTAAGGGTAACAATTGTAGCAACAATGACAGGCTATGCATTAGTATAGGATTAACCGAAAGAAGTAACATGCTACACTACTCTAATGCAAGCAGTATAGACAAGAATAGGCGATATCTGGTGCTCAAGGGGGGGGGGGGGGCTTGCCTGGAAGCTCGCCGAGAAGGAGGGGTCGTCAACACCGTAGTCGTACTGGGGGTCGCCGGCAGTCTCGGGGTCTACCGGAAAGAAGTAACGGTGGGGGAACACAATAAATAATAGAGCAATCAAAGCAACACAAAGCATAACATGGCAATACGCAGCGCTAGGGGTGACCTAACGCAGTAGTAGGCGATACCGGTGAATGGAGGAAACATCCGGGAAAGTATTCCCGGTGTTTCGCGTTTTTGGACAGATGAATCAGAGGGGGAAAGTTGCGAGTTCGATAGGTTAGGGATGTGTGGCGGACGAACGGGCTGCGTATCCGGATTCGCCTCGTCGTTGTGAGCAACTTTCATGTACAAAGTTTTTCCATCCGAGCTACGGATTATTTTATAATAATTTTCAACGATTTTAATTAATTTCTAGAATTACTAAATTCGTTTAACTGGAAAATTCATTTATTGCGTCAGCGTGATGTCAGCATGACGTCAGCGGTCAACTCTGACCGTTGACCGGTCAAACTGACGGTGGGGCCCGATTGTCATTGACTCAATTTACCTAAACAAAACTAGTTAGTTCAATAAGGTGATTAGGTTGATTAAACAGTATTTATTAAGTTAGTTAATTAAATTTATTTATTTATTTTATTTATTAATAGCTTTTTTTTTACCAAATCTTTTTCTTGCTCTTTTGTTTTTGTCTCTTTTCCTTTTCAGGGAACGAGCCCCATTGGCCCGTGGCACACGGCCAAGCGTCTCTGGCTGTGCGCTCTTGCACAGAGAAGGCGTCGGCGACGAGCGCCAGCACCAGACGCGGAGGGGGCCCCAGGGCCACGGGGACCGGAGCCGGCAGCGGTTGCCGGCAACGGCTAGTGCGTGCGGCCCCCGTGTGGGCGGGCCTAAGGTCGCGGCGGCGCAGACGGTTAGGCGGGGAGTGGGAGGTAGGAGGCGCGGCCAGGCCGGGCGAGCGGGATGCGGCCGTCGCGCTCGGGGCCGGCGTGGCTGAGTGGAGGGGGGCGGCACCAGAGGGCCGTGGCAGGAGGCGGCGACGGCTGGAGACGGGCGCGGCCTAAGGGCGGACGGGGAGTGAAGCAGGGGCGGCGAGGGAGGCGGATGCGAGCCACGGCGGCGGAAGGACACGACAGCGAGGCCACGGCGCGGCTGGACACAACCACGGGCGCGGCCGAGGCAGGGTGAGCGGGTAAGCGTGGTCGCGCGGTGGAGGGCACGCGGCCGGTGAGGCCGCAGCAGCGGAGCAGGGGGGGCGGCGCGGTGAGCGACGGGTCAGCGCGCGGGCGCGAGGCGGGAGGCCGCGCATGGACGAGGCACGCAGGGGGGAAGAGGAGGACGGACGGCGGCTCACCCCCGTTGCAGGGGAACGCCGGCGAGGCTCGGAGGAGCCGCGGTTGAGGAGGAGGTCGAGGACGGCGCAGTGATGAGGACGAGGCAGCGGGGCGACGTCGGGGCGAGGTGGCGCCGGCGATCCGGCGACAGCGCGAGCGAAGGGGCCGGGACGACGAGCGGCTTCAGGTCGGGCAGCGCCGCGCCGAAGGAGAGGGGGCGCTGGGTCGAGGTGGTGACGAGGGGCGACGGTGCGGTTCGCCCCGATCCCGAGGGAAGAGGGAGGATATTTCGGGGGGGGTGGGGTGTCGGTGGGGGGTTCGGGGTACGGGAGTGTGAGGGGATAGGGAGAGGAGTGGGGTTGGCCGGTTGGGCCTGCCTGGCGGCCCGATGGCCTGCTGGGCCGTGGCCCAGTGGGCCAGGGGGTTTGTTTGTTTTTTTATATATCCTTTTCGATTTATTATAGTTTCTATTTAATTTAGATTTAATAAAATACAAAAGTGGCACCAAACTTAGTGTTACAAATTGTGCCTTTGCCACTATTAATTTAGCTCTTCAAAATAAAAGGGGTTTTAATAGTTTATTTTTTAAAAGCATTTAAGTAATTGTTTAGCCCCTGTTTTAATTAATTTCTTGCATCTAAACATTTTATCAAAATGTGGTTTTTCCACCACAGTCAGCCATGATTTATCTTCTAAATTTTGAACATATTAGTTTTTAGTTTAGTTTTCTTTATTTGAAAACTTTTATTTTTTGCCTCTATTTTAAATTTAAATTTGTATCGATTTTGAACCATCGCGAGATCGACAACAGTAACCGTGGTGACATGGCATCATTAGCAGGAATTACTGTAGCTTAACTATCCGGGCGTCACAGTGAACTTCGAGACCTCCCATGAGATTATCCTTCCTCCATTGGATTATATAGAGTTTTACCATCGCGGTCCTAGTCACCTAGATTACCACGTCACTTGGACTGACCTTGTTTTGCAGAAGATTGTAATCTGCCAAGTGCCCACACGACATGCGAATTACGCAGACTTCAAGCTAATTGCCTTGTTCGACCGCGGACTCGCCTATCTTTACGCCGGTTCCTTCTTTAGTTGGAGACAACTCAGCTCGAAGTGGATCACGTCAAAGCTGATACACACTTCTGTGATGCTATTGAACACAATGGAATCATCTACGCGATCGTCAAAGTAGATGGCACCACGTATTGCTGGGACGGCGCGTGTAAGTTGTTTCCGTCTCATGTTAATGATGATGCCATGACACTGTTTGAACTTTTTGTGATGATTGGCATATCCCTGTTTGAGCAGAATTTGAGTAGAACTATGGCAATGTATTAGAGACGCCGTAAATCAGCTATATTTTGAATGAGTTAATTCATGTGAGTGTGATCATGTCATTACAGCCAATTTGTACCCCTAAATAATCAAATGGTTAGGAATATATGGATATTCTCCTTATTTTACAGTAATCTATATACTACTACTAAATATGAGTGTGTATCAAATGCCATGTTAGTTTCCTCATTTTCAAGATGTAGAAACATGCACCACACTGTTGGTTTCATCTAACCATACATTAGGGAATAAATGTGCATATGGAGAACGCTATATTTGGAAGTAGTGAAATCCTATAATGCTTACCATGTGTACATACTTTTATTTGTCCTTCAGTAATCAATGGCTAGAATAATATCCTAACAAAAAATTTGCCCACAGAACACGAGTATATAACAATGCATGGTCTGTTAGTTACCTTGAAGAATTTTTTTGTGAGGACAGAACATGATTACATAACATGCATGACATGGTAGTTTCCTGTGAAGAATCGATTTCGAGATAACATGAGAATAACCATGCATGGCACTTCTATATTATCGAACCTAGTATACATTTCCCTGTATTTTCCTCCCAGTTCCAACAGGGACATATCAATGTTGTTCCTTGCATTATCCTACTCATACTCTGAGCAATGCTGATCTTACATTAACAATGTCTGTCCTTTTTGATATGATGCGGTGTCCCTACAGTTACTGCCCTTTGTAATCACACCACCTTTGCCAAAAACAGGGAAGCATAACTGGTTCCTCGCTCGACCAGACGACGGCAAAGGACTAATGATCATTCGGACACATGAGCCGGAAAAGTTATATTGCAAAAACCCCACTGTATACAAGCACCGTGAAATACGTGAGTATCCGGACAGTGGCTGTTACGTCTATGAGCAGGATACCAGCTTATTGGGGCCTTCGGGATTTTTTAGTTGGAGGCGATTAAACAGCCTTGGTTCACACTCTCTGTTTCTCGGACTCAATTATCCAATTAACCAGGAGGTCACCATTGGCAAGGACCTTGATGGCAGAGAGGCTCTGTTTGCTATGGAAAACTGTGTCTACACGACGAGCCCTATGAGTTCGGGAGCAAACTCCCCTGATTGTCAATGATACAGCCTGCAGCCAAAAGAAGGTGAGAATGACAAAGGCATCCGGATTAACTTGGATCCTTGGATGTCTCAATTGGGCTGTTGCATCGAAAGAGTGGAGTACTGGTGTCTCCGGATCATTGGTCGCTGAGGCAGGGCTGCAAATTATGATGGTGTTGGATCATCTCTTCGACTGACTTTGTTGTCTTTGCCGCTTATTCTGGATGGGTAGTTCTTTCTTTTGTAGTGTATATTCCTTGTCATTTGGTCATCCTCGTCTATCTCACTCTTATTATGTAATAGTTGCCTCTGTTTAGAATGTCATTCCCGTCTGGATCACGAGAGTCTGAGCGCTGCAGATGGGTGCATTTTGGTGGTGTAGCAACACTTCTTATGAACTATCATGTCTTGTTGTTTATGTCAGTAGTAGTCACTAGTCAGTGTTTGAATGTTGTATATATCGTTGTTTCGAACTGTTTATTGTCTCGAACTACTGGTTGGCTAAATGAGGGCATCACCATTCTCCAGTGTTTAGAGTGTATCTCCTTTTTTCAAGTTATATAATTTGAGCTCAGTGTCTTTTCGATGATGTACACTTGTTTGGGCCAGTGAGGTGTCATTGAATATGGGCCGAGTAGTAACGCAATGCCAAACAGGTCAATTATGACTCTCAGGCCGGGCTCTCAAAAGATCCTAAAAAAAGGCCGGGCTCTCCAAAAAAGAAAGAATAAGGAATCTTAGGCCAACATGTGGGCGCTGATGAGGACATAGACCTAGGGTAGGGCGATAGGCCTCACCTATACGTACTACCTAAGGTCCTTGTCCTAGAAGCAAAGAAGTTCAAGAGGAAATAGAGAGGGCTCAAAAAAGGTGTCGAGTGCAATCCACTCGACCTACCATTCACTCGGAGATCTCTCCTTATATAGGTCACTCGACCACTCAACCACTCGACGTGCAGAAGACCTAAAGCCACTCTGCACAGCAACGGTCGGACGTTTACTCATAGACTTAATGATCATTTATATCACTTTATTATTGACGTTACCTGTAACGCTCTCACTTTATGTACATTGAATCCTGTGTAACGGACGGGAGCTGGGGTCCTGGCACACTCTATATAAGCCACCACCCTCCTCTGAGACAAAGGTTTGCACCCCCTGTAACACACACACGCTTATAATCCAGTCGACCGCCTCCGGGCTCCGAGACGTAGGGCTGTTACTTCCTCCGAGAAGGGCCTGAACTCGTAAAACTCTTGCGTAAAACTTCTCCATAGCTAAGATCTTGCCTCTACATCCCTACCCCCCATTCTACTGTCAGACATAGAACCACGACAGTTGGCGCCCACCGTGGGGCTGGTGTCTTAGCGACTTGTTGGAGAAGTTCGATTTTTCCGATCCCCATCAGCATGGTTTCAGGCGAAGGATTGGCCGAGGGCCGCGAGATCCGTTTCGGCGCGCTCGTGTTCGTCGCCGACGACTCCGCTTGGCTCCAAGAAGCTCCACTCGATGTTGAGGCGCTCCCCGTCCGCGGGGCAACGCACTTTCGCGCGTGCGTCTGCGGCATCCTCCTGCGGCAGCCGTCGACTCAGTATCGGTCGGCTCCGGTGGTGTCTTCACTCCCTGCTACCCGCCGGCACAAGCGTTCCGGTCGGTCGAGGCTCCAGCGGTGGGTGAGGCATGCGGTGGCTCGCAAATCGGCCAACCCCAAGTCGCGGCAATCGAGCCCGACGAAACTCTCTACGGCCTGTTCGACTGGCTCCGTTGAGACTGCGTCCGAGTGCAACAGCACTGACCCCGCGGCGGAAGTCCTGATGGTCAACGGACCGCGCAGTCCTCCTGGCATCCCCCGGCGAGGATGGTGGCGACGGCGGAGGCGATCCGTCGCGTGCCCACGAGGAGTACCGCCCCGAGCCCCTCTCTTCTCAGTAGAGGGAAGAGCTTCGCCGCCGCAACATGGATGCACTTCACACTCCTATCATTGGAGAAACCCCCGAGGCCCGGGCCTTGGAGGAGGTGTGCCTAGCCAACCTGACTGAGCCACTCGACTGGAGTATCTCCAGCACGCACTCGACGAGCGTGCTCGGCAGCGGATTCCTGAGTCTAGTCGACGACAACTTTTTCTGCCTCCTACTCAGGTATACCGAACTCCGATTCAGAATCTCACAGCTGCAGCCCAAATAGCAGAGTCGATCCAGCCCTCCCAGTCAGAAGTTGGCAGAGGTTTGATGCAGATCAGGGCTTTACTCCGGGCAGCAGGAGAACAAAACATAGCAGTATCTCAGTCGCGGAATAGGATCCATAGCAGATCCGTGGTAGCAGACACAGTCCAGTCGGCTCACAGTCCAAGATCGCCCCCGAGGCGTGAGGGACGTGGAGACGGACGAGATCTGTACAGAAACTGTGAGCAGTTTGATCACCGACTCGACCACGATGATCGTCGCCGCGTGCCCACGCCTCCCCCAAGGAGTGGGTCATATGCACCTCGGCAACACGATGACAGGCGCCCTCACAGTGGTGGGCGAAGGATTCCAGTCGACCCCCGGGAGCCAGGCTTTGACGCGAGATCCATCCTCGTTCAAGGTTTGGTTGACAGGAATAGAGCACACAGAGATGGCCACGATAGAGATTACCCGACCGGTAGCAGGGTGCATGTTTCGGGTCCCGAGTATTTCAGCAGAGCCATCATAGCAGCAGTGATTCCTCCCAATTTTAGGTTGGCGACTCGAGTCAGCAAATTCACTAGTGAGTCCAAGCCTGACACTTGGCTGGAGGACTACCGAGTGGCTATGCAGATTGGTGGTGGCAATGACGAAGTGGCCATGAAGCACCTGCCTCTGATGTTAGAGGGTTCGGCCAGAGCGTGGTTGAATCAGTTAGCACCTGGCAGTATTTACAATTGGGAAGAGCTTGCCCGAGTGTTTGTCAGAACATTTGAGGGTACATGCAAACGACCAGCGGGGCTAACTGAGCTACAGTCTTGTGTGCAGAAGTCGAATGAAACTTTGAGAGATTATATCCAGAGGTGGATCACGTTGCACCACACGGTGGAGAATGTGTCTGATCACCAAGCAGTTTGTGCCTTCAAGGAAGGCGTCAAGTATCGAGAACTGAATTTGAAGTTCGGTCGGACCGGAGATATGTCTCTGAGTCAAATGATGGAAATTGCCACCAAGTATGCTAATGGTGAAGAGGAGGATCGGCTACGGAGTGGCAAGCACAAAACAGTCGCCCACGAAACCGGGGGAGGGAACTCCAGTCGGAAGCAGAAGCGCAAAGCCGAGCCAGCCGCTCCTGGAGAAACCTTAGCAGTAACTCAAGGAAAGTTCAAGGGGAAGCCCAAAGGGCCATGGAACGCCAAGAAAGTAAAAGATCAAGATGGAAATGATGTGTTGGATTCACCATGCCACATTCACATCAAAAAAGATGAGGAGGGTAATCTCATTTACCCGAAACACACCACTCGACAATGTCAGCTCCTAATCCAGCAGTTCCGAGAGAAACAGCCCAAAGAAAAGGAGAAAGAATCGGACAAAGTTGAGGATAAAGAAGAGGACATGATGCTTACCCCCACGTCAATTCCACTCTGATGATTTTTGCTGATTTTGAGAGCAAGAGTCGACTGAAAGTCATCAACAGAGAAGTGAACATGGTCGCTCCAGCGATGCCCAGTTATTTGAAGTGGTCCCAGACTGCCATTACATTCGACCAGTCTGATCACCCGACACACATAGCCACCCCTGGGAGGCAAGCATTGGTGGTCGACCCAGTCGTCAAAGGCACTCGGTTGACTAAGGTTCTGATGGATGGTGGCAGTGGCCTGAATATACTGTATGCGGAGACCTTGAAAGGGATGGGCATCCCGATGTCTAGACTCAGTGAAAGCAATATGAGTTTCCATGGGGTTATTCCTGGCAAGAAGGCTGAGTCACTCGGCCAGATCGCCCTACATGTGGTTTTCGGTGATTCCAAGAATTACCGCAAAGAAAGGTTGACGTTTGAAGTCGTCGATTTCCAGACTGCTTATCATGCTATTCTGGGCAGGCTGGCTTATGCACGTTTCATGGCCGACCATGTTACGTTTACCTTAAATTGAAGATGCCTGGTCCTAAAGGAGTGATTACCATCACTGGCAATCGGAAGAAGGCAGAAGAGTGCTTCCAGAAGGGCTCGAAGATCGCCGATGCACAAATGGCAGTTGTGGAATTACAGGAGTATCGAAAAAACGTAGATCCGAGTGATTTGTTGCGAGCAAAGAAGCCTCCCACGGATTCGGCATGTCAGTCGTCTGGTGAAACGAAGCCGATTCATATTCACCCGACCATCCCAATGCTGCTCCGACTCACATCTCGACAACACTCGACTCCAAATAGGAAGAAGCGCTCATCCAGTTCCTCCATGAGAACTAGGACATCTTTGCCTGGAAACCTTCTGACATGCCAGGTGTTCCCAGGGGGCTGGCTGAGCACCGTTTGCGAGTCGACCCAAAAGTGAAACCGTTCAAAGAACACCTTCGACGGTCCGCCGTGCAGAAGAAAAAAGCAATCGGTGAAGAAGTGGCTCGACTCTTAGCAGCTGAGTTTATCCGAGAGATTTACCACTCCGAGTGGTTAGCCAATGTTGTCATGGTCTTCAAACATATCAATCGGGCCTGCCCGACAGATCACTTTCCTCTCCCCCGCATCGATCAAATTGTCGACTCGACTGCAAGGTGTGAGCGCTTGTCCTTTTTGGACGCTTATTCCGGGTATCATCAGATCCGACTGTATGGACCCGATGAGATGAAAACAGCTTTCATCAATCCATTCGGGTGCTTCTGTTATGTCACCATGCCATTCGGTCTGAAGAATTCTGGAGCCACATTCATGAGGATGATTCAGAAGTGTTTACTCACTCAAATCAGTCGGAATGTGGAAGCATACATGGATGACATTGTGGTCAAGTCACGTAAAGGTTCCGACCTGTTGGCTGACCTTGCTGAAACTTTTGCCAACCTCAGAAGGTATGACATCAAGCTTAATCCATCAAAGGGCACATTCGGAGTTCCGGACGGAAAATTACTCGGTTTCCTCGTTTCCGAACGAGGGATCGATGCTAACCCAGAGAAAGTTGGGGCCATTCTCCGAATGAAGCGCCCTGTGCGTGTGCACGATGTCCAGAAGTTTACAGGTTGTTTGGCCGCCTTTAGTCGATTCATTTCTCGCCTCGGTGAAAAGGCATTGGCTCTTTACCGACTAATGAAGATGTCTGATACGGTCGAGTGGACTCCTGAAGCTGATGCAGCATTGGCAGAGCTCAAAGCCCTGCTTTCCACCCAGCCGGTGCTTGCTTCCCCAATCAGCAAAGAGCCATTACTGCTTTACATTGCAGCCACTGGACAAGTTGTCAGTACAGTACTTACGGTCAAACGGGAAGAGGAAGGAAAAGCGTATAAAGTTCAGCGCCCAGTATATTATGTTTCTGAAGTTTTGACCCCATCAAAGCAAAGATATCCACATTATCAGAAGCTTGTTTATGGGATTTATATGACCACGAAGAAGGTTGCACATTATTTCTCTGACCACTCCATTACAGTCGTCAGCGACGCTCCATTATCAGAGATTCTGAACAACAGAGATGCAACTGGTCGAGTGGCGAAGTGGGCGATTGAACTCCTTCCCTTGGATATTAAGTTTGAGGCAAAGAAAGCTATCAAGTCCCAGGCAATAGCAGATTTCCTCGCCGAGTGGATCGAAGAGCAACTGCCGACTCAAATCCACTCGGAGCACCGGACCATGTTCTTTGATGGTTCCAAGATGCTGAATGGTTCCGGTGCTGGCGTGTACTAGTATCCCCCCGAGGAGACAAGCTCACATATGTTCTCTAGATTCAGTTTGATTCCTCCAATAACGAAGCGGAATATGAAGCACTTTTGTATGGGTTACGTATGGCCATCTCACTCGGCGTCCGTCGCCTCATGGTCTACGGCGACTCAGATTTGGTAGTCAATCAAGTTATGAAGGAGTGGGACGTCAGAAGCCCAGCTATGACTGGTTATTGCAATGCGGTGGGGAAGTTGGAAAAAAAGTTTGAGGGGTTAGAGCTCCATCATATACCCCGACTAAAAAATCAAGCAGCCAATGATTTGGCAAAGATAGGTTCCAAGAGAGAAGCCATTCCCAGCAACATGTTTTTAGAACACATTCATACACCTTCAGTTTAAGAAGATCCTTTCACTGAAGAGCCCCCGCAGCCTAAGAGTGCCACAGATCTGACTGAAGTCGAAGTCCCAGCCGTGGTCGACCTGATCATTGAGGTTTTGGTCATCACTCCCGACTGGACAGTGCCATACATTGCGTATATCCTTAGGAAGGAACTCCCAGAGGATGAAGAAGAGGCTCGACAGATCGTCCGTCGATCCAAAGCCTTCACTATGATAAAAGGACATCTGTTCAGGGAAAGCGTAACTGGAGTCAGCCAGAAATGCATAACATCAGAAGAAAGTCGAATGATCCTCAACGACATCCACTCGGGGACATGTGGTCACCATGCGTCCTCTGGGACCATTGTGGCCAAAGCATGCCGAGCTGGATTTTATTGGCCACGAGAAAATGAAATGACGAAAGATATAGTTGACAAATGTGAAGGCTGCCAATTTTACTCCAATATGTCCCACAAGCCTGCGTCAGCCCTGAAGACTATTCCACTCGTCTGGCCCTTTGCTGTTTGGGGATTGGATATGGTTGGACCCCTGAGGACTGGTAGGAGCGGCTTCACTCATGTGCTTGTAGCAGTCGACAAGTTTACCATATGGATTGAAGCCAAGCCTATCAAGAATCTTCAGGCCAGTACTGCCGTCAGTTTCATCCGAGAATTGACATTCAGATTTGGAGTTCCGCATAGCATCATCACTGACAACGGGTCGAACTTTGATTCTGATTAATTCAGAGCCTTCTGTGCTTCCCAAGGCACACGAGTCGACTATGCTTCAGTCGCCCACCCGCAGTTGAATGGACAAGCAGAAAGAGCAAATGGCTTGATCTCAAAGGATTGAAACCCCGTCTAATGCGTGATCTCAAGCACGCAGCAGACGCCTGGGTCGATGAACTTCCATCAGTTCTTTGGGGATTGAGGACAACTCCCAATCGGTCGACTGGCCGAACTCCGTTCCTTTTGGTTTATGGAGTTGAAGTTGTTCTACCGAGTGACTTGCTTCACAATGCACCCCGAGTCAAGCTCTTCTCTGAAGATGAAGCAGAACAGGCCCGGCAACACGCAGTCGATCTCCTAGAGGAGGAAAGAGAAATGGCCTTAATCCGGTCGACCATTTATCAGCAAGACTTGCGTCGATTCCACGCCAGAAACGTGAGGGGCCGAGCCTTTCAAGAGGGAGACTTGGTTCTTTGAGTGGATCAGCAGAAACCACACAAGCTCGCCCCTGCTTGGGAAGGTCCCTTCATTGTCACCAGAGTTCTCCACAATGGAGCATACCATCTTTACAATGTCGAGCATCAGAAAGACGAGCCACGGGCTTGGAGCGCGGAGCTGCTCCGCCCCTTTTATACTTGAATACTCATTCGGATGAGATGTAATAAGAAATACCTTTGTAGTTTGTTTATCAAAGACAAGAGCTTTACAATCTTCCTTAATGGTTGTTGTTACTTTTGTTTGCGTATGAAATCCCCCAGTGGGTGACTTTGCCATGAATCCGTTTCGCCTAAGTTTGAAAAATCCTACTGAGTGATGAGCAAGCCTCTCACTCGGGGGCTTAGCCGCGAATCTGTTTCGCCTGTGTTTGAAAACAATCCAACCGAGTGGTGAGCAAGCCTCTCACTCGGGGGCTTAGCTGCAGTCCAGTACTCGCCTAAGTGTGAAAAATCCCACCGAGTGGCGAGCAACCCTCCCACTCGGGGGCTTAGCTGCAGTCTAGTACTCGCCTAAGTGTGAAAAATCCCACCGAGTGGCGAGCAACCCTCCCACTCGGGGGCTTAGCTGCAGTCCAGTACTCGCCTAAGTGTAAAAAATCCTACCGAGTGGTGAGCAAGCCTCTCACTCGGTGGCTTAGCTGCAGTCCAGTACTCCCCTAAGTGTGAAAAATCCCATCGAGTGGTGAGCAACCCTCCCACTCGGGGGCTTAGCTGCAGTCCGGTACTCGCCTAAGTGTGAAAAATCCCACCGAGTGGCGAGCAACCCTCCCACTCGGGGGCTTAGCTACAGTCCAGTCTCACCTAAGTGTGAAAAATCCTACCGAGTGGTGAGCAAGCGTCTCACTCGGGGGCTTAGCTGCAGTCCAGTACTCGCCTAAGTGTGAAAAATCCCACCGAGTGGTGAGCAACCCTCCCACTCGGGGGCTTAGCTGCAGTCCAGTACTCGCCTAAGTGTGAAAAATCCCACTGAGTGGTGAGCAACCCTCCCACTCGGGGCTTAGCTGCGGTCCAGTACTCGCCTATGTTTGAAAAAATCCTACCGAGTTGTGAGCAACCCTCCCACAAAGGGGCTTAGCTGCAGTCCAGTACTCGCCTAAGTGTGAAAAATCCCACCGAGTGGCGAGCAACCCTTCCACTCGGGGGCTTAGCTGCAGTCCAGTACTCACCTATGTGTAAAAAATCCTACCGAGTGGTGAGCAAGCCTCTCACTCGGGGGCTTAGCTGCGGTCCAGTACTCGCCTAAGTTTGAAAAAATCCTACCGAGTGGTGAGCAACCCTCCCACTCGGGCGCTTAGATGCAGTCCAGTACTCGCCTAAGTGTGAAAAATCCCACCTAGTGGCGAGCAACCCTCCCACTCGGGGGCTTAGCTGCAGTCCAGTACTCACCTATGTGTAAAAAATCCTACCGAGTGGTGAGCAAGCCTCCCACTCGGGGGCTTAGCTGCAGTCCAGTACTCTCCTATGTTTGAAAAAATCCTACCGAGTGGTGAGCAACCCTCCCACTCGGGGGCTTAGCTGCAGTCCAGTACTCGCCTAACTGTGAAAAATCCCACCGAGTGGTGAGCAACCCTCCCACTCGGGGGCTTAGCTGCAGTCCAGTACTCGCCTAAGTGTGAAAAATCCCACCGAGTGGTGAGCAACCCTCCCACTCGGGGGCTTAGCTGTAGTCCAGTACTCGCCTAAGTTTGAAAAATTCCTACCGAGTGGTGAGCAACCCTCCCACTCGGGGCCTTAGCTGCAGTCCAGTACTCGCCTAAGTATGAAAAATCCCACCGAGTGGTGAGCAACCCTCCCACTCGGGGTCTTAGCTACATCCCAGTACTCGCCTAAGTGTAAAAAATCCTGCCGAGTGGTGAGCAACCCTCCCACTCGGGGGCTTAGATGCAGTCCAGTACTCGCCTAAGTTTGAAACACATCTTTATCCGCAAGGACGACGAGGTGCAGGTCGACTTCAACCTTCTCCTCGGAGCTACGCCACATATACAACGTATGCTCCATCCTCATCCGCAAGGACGACGAGGTGCAGGTCGACTAAAACCTTCTCCTCGGAGCTACGCCACAAATACAACGTACGCTCCATCCTCATCTGCAAGGACAACGAGGGGAAGATCGACTGCAACCTTCTCATCAGAGCTACGCCACAAGTACAACATACGCTCCGTCCTCATCCGCAAGGACGACGAGGTGCAGGTCGACTGCAACCTTCTCCTCGGAACTACACCACAAGTACAACATAGGCTCCATGCTCATCCATAAGGACGATGAGGTGCAGGTCGACAGGAATCTCCTCCTCAGAGCTGCATCTCAAGATTCAAAGACTATTCCGAGTGAAGAACAAAACCCACTCGAAGACAAACGCAAGCATATAAAGGTAAACAAAGTTCAGATAAATCCTAAGGTTCCGTACTGCATATCAAAAGTACTCGAGCATCAAGCCCGAAGAAGTTTAAAGATTACACAATCACTCGGCATTCTGAGGCAAATAAAGGTGGAGCATAATGTTTTTTGGTCACTCATCGGGAGAAGGACTGGCTGGGTCGCATAAACTGTCAAGGTCTATGCTGTCTGCGATGCGAGTGGCAGCGTCAAGGAAAGTGTCCATAAAGGACTGGAAAGTGTGCCTTTTTGTGTTAGCAACCCTGAGCTCCGCCAGCTTGTCTTCTTTGACATCCTTGTAGTGAACTCGGACCAGAGACAAGGCGACATCAGCACCACAGTGAGCAGACGACTTTTTCCATTCTTGCACTCGGTCAGGTATTTGGTTCAGTCGAGCCATCAGAGACTCGAGGTCTTGAGATAGTTCCGCCTGAGGCCAGAGTTCAGCATCAACCCGAGTCATCGCCGCCTTTAGGCGGGCAAGATAAGCAACCGCGCTGTCCATGCGAGATTCCAATCATAGCACATTCATTGCGACGCCATCTTTGACTGGGCAATTTATGGGGTCGAGCCCTGTCGCGACCCGCCCAGTTTCCGCTTCAAAATCTTGGCAAAGCTCTGCACAGTTGAGTAAACGGTGAGTTGATGATATGATCGGGCTTGACAGTCGACCGCAATAAGTCAGTCAATCATCAGTACCTTCAAGTTTTAGGACCAGCTTTGCAGCAAGCTGGCCCAGATAAGACTCCAACTCGCCCTTCCTCGCCTTCAGGCTCCCAAGCTCGTTTGTCAGCTTGTCCTTGTCTTTCTGCAGTCGCTCGACCTCCCGATTGGCATCAGAAATAGCAGCCTTCAGTTTGGAGTTCTCTTCTTCTAACTTGTCGACTGAAGCAAGCTTCTTGTCAGCAAGCGTCGTCTTCTCTCGTGCTTCCTTCTGTGCAGCTGCAAGATCCTGATCCTTCTTCTCCAAAGCCTGCTTCATTTTCTCTAAAGAAATAACATTCTTCAGACGGGCTTGGAGTTGATGGTTTTCACTACATACATCTGCTCGAGTGGAGTCACTCGGTTCAAAATATGGAAAGGAAAAGTGCCAGCAGTGAGATAGACAGTTGACGAATGGTTACCTCCCATGGTAGCTACTTCACCACGAGCAGTCTTGAGATTCTTCTTGGCCAATTCCAGATCAAGGTTGAGGCTGATTTGCTGTTTGTTCATTGCAGAAAGCTGAGCCCCAAGATCACAAGGTTTCTGCAGTATAAGCCATATCAGTTGACTGAGATAAAAAGACATCACAGTGATAGCTACTCTAAGACTACCACCGAATCAAACATTCAACGACAGTCTCGGGGACTACACCCAGTGGGTGCACTTAGCGTGCCCCCATTGGTTTGAATATACACTCGACATGGCCTGCCCAGCGCGAGAGTAAAAAAAGTTCTCAGACCATCGTCGACTGCCCGCGGTCAACCACGGTCTCGGGGACTACACCCAGTGGGTGCACTTAGCGTGCCCCCACTGGTTCTGGTTTCATTCGACCGGGTCCGTCCAGACTGAGTGACAAAATTGAGATTCTCAGACCACAGTCGACTGCCCGCAGTCAACTATGGTCTCGGGGACTACACCCAGTGGGTGCACTAAGAGTACCCCCACTAGTTCAAAGATTCAATTCAAGACGACTCAAATTGCCTCATACAACTTCATAACAGTCACACCCAATGGGTGATCGGATGAGAAGTATGATCAATCAGGAATCAATTAACCTAGGCATTGGTCTACAGAGCTGCTCCGGCGTTGAAGGCCACCTGACTGGCCTCACGCAGCACTTTCATTTGCCCCATCACAAGGTTCAACCGAAGAAGAGCTTCTTTGGCGGCCGTCGGTGGGTCGTCCGGAGTCTGATAAGCAGTAAAAAGCGATGATGGCAGAGCAGTCGGTATTGGCGCAGCAGAAGTCTGAGCAGCTGATCCTGATGGGCAATCAGTCGACAGCGGGATAGCGAAAGTGACGTTGGTACGTGCCGGATCTGTCGATCGCTCGACTGCCGTCTCACGCATCTCAGTCGACTGAGGAACCTGGACCTCAGGCGTCTTCCCGCTCAGTTCCGTGTCCCTCCTCCTCCTTCCTGTCAGTGGTACTTCTTCTTCATCGCCCTGGAGCACAACAACGTCTCGTGGTGCTGCAACAGACAGAGAAAGTCAAAGAGATAGTTGAAAAACAATCCAGTCAGCTAAATAAATTCGAGTCGGGCAGACTTACTGGCTTTGGAGGTAGCGGCATCGGCGGTTTCCTCGTCGACTGGAGTCTTGTCGATATCCATATCAGTCGTAGCCGAGGCCGGGCTGTAAAGGTTCAGCATCCACTCGGTCTGTACAAGAGAATCGGTCAGAACAAGAAAATACAGGGAGAACATTTACCCAGAAGCAACAGGAACGTCCATCTTGATTTTAGGCAGTGTCTTCCGAGCCTTCGAAAGATTGATCTTGGGCTGCTTGGTGACCTTCTCAGCCAATTCTGGAGTCGAAGACTGAGCACGCTTTTGAGATGGAGTGCTCGAGGCCACAGCCTTGCCGCGCCTGCCCGCGGGATCATGGTGTTGCTTGGATCGACGTTCGAAACGAGGTGGTGAGTCGGCTACCTCCTCGTCGTCCGACTCATCGCTCTCATCTTCATCACCGTCGGCTGGTGACTCCCACTCGCCGCTCTCCTCCATGCTGTCCTCGCCTTCATGGTCCTGGTCCAGAGCTTGCTCTCCATTGGGCATTGAGTACATCTCTGTATAAATCTACAAAACAAGGAGCCGAGTGGAAATCAGTTGGATCAACAAACAGTCAGAAAACACATCCAAATTCAATCAGGTGTAGTGGCCAAACCTTGTCTGGCTGGTTGCTTTCGCTGAAAGGTTTGACCCTCCTGGCACCCTGGGGTTCTCCTTGTTCCCGGTGATGCCCCTCAACCACTCGGCCACTGTTTTGGCCTCCACCTCCTCCAGATGAACCCGAGCGGTATCACCAGCCCTAGAGTACATCCACATGGAGTGGTCGTGAGCTTAGAGTGGTTGAATGCGTCGACTGAGGAACACCTCCAGCAGATCCATGCTGGTGACACCTTGGTTGATCAGTTGAACTACTCTCTCGACCAACATGCCCGTCTCCGGCTTCTCCACGGCGGTCACTTTCAACGAAGATGGAGTTTGAACACGATCAAGAGAGAAAGGAGGAAGTCCATTCGACTGGCCTGGAGTCGCAATATCCTGGCAATAGAACCAGGTCGACTGCCAGCCCCTGACTGACTCAGGAAGAGTCATCGAAGGGAAGGAACTCCTCTTCCACTTCTGAATACCCAAACCCCCACACATCTGGATAACATGGGTTTTCTCGTCGTTCGAGTTCGCTTTCTTCACTGTTTGGGAGCGGATGGTGAAAATGTGCTTGAAAAGACCCCAGTGCAGTCGACACCCCAGAAAATTCTCGCACATGGACACGAATGCGGCTAGGTATGTGGCGGTGTTGGGAGTGAAATGATGGGGTTGAGCCCCGAAGAAATTCCAGAAACCTCGAAAGAAGGGGTGTGGAGGAAGCGAGAAAC
Source organism: Triticum aestivum (assembly GCF_018294505.1). Taxonomy (NCBI): domain Eukaryota; kingdom Viridiplantae; phylum Streptophyta; class Magnoliopsida; order Poales; family Poaceae; genus Triticum; species Triticum aestivum. Next base: position 63,298,389 of record NC_057814.1, on the reverse strand, counting down.
CGCGGTCGACATGGGTGGCAAGCAGAACACACTCACCTGGTTGCGGCTGTGGCTACGTTTCCCCCTCCGGTAGCCGCACGGACCCATGGACGATCAGCCTTGACTCGGCCATATCGTCCAAGTCCTCCTGCTGAAGCGAGGAACGGATCCAATCTCCCCGGATCCAACCCTGCGGCAGCCCCGAGCGCGATGAAGATCCCCGATTCGTCTTCTTGCCTTTCGCCGCCCCCGTCGCCTTCTTCGCGCGCTCCAGTGCTGCCGTTTTCTCCTTCCCCATGGCGGCGGAGCGGAGGCGTTGAGAGTGGAGAAGTCGGATGGGGTGAAAGAACGAGAGGAAGAAGAAAGAGAATGGACACGCACAGTGCGGATGCCTCGCCCTCGCCGCTTTTAAAGGCCCACTTCCGAGTGGCTAACGCGTGGGTCCAGGCGATCCTGTCAAATCCCGCAACAGTCCTACACGGGATATGTGGCAAAAAGGTGGCGCAGATATCAAAAAGTCTTGTTTATCCACTCCGCTTACCACGGCACGCTCCGCCTGGCGCGCTTTCACCTAAATTTCGAATCCCGCGAAATCCGGGATCCTCTGCAAACGATCACGCCAATGATTTCGCGTCAAAGACAACACTCGGCGGCTGACATTATAAAAACCAATCGGCAATTCCTGAATCGATCAAGGCGACTGAAACGAAGCTGAAGTACCAAAACTAGCCTCCGTTCAGAGATGAGTTCTTGAGAAAGGCAAGAGTCAAAGCAAGATCAACTTCAACCTTTTTTTCACTCGGACCACAATCCATTCGGGGGCTAATGATGAGGACATAGACCTAGGGTAGGGCGATAGGCCTGACCTATACGTACTACCTAAGGTCCTTGTCCTAGAAGCAAAGAAGTTAAAGAGCAAATAGAGAGTGCTCAACAAAGGTGTCGAGTGCAATCCACTCGACCTACCATTCACTCAGAGATCTCTCCTTATTTAGGTCACTCGACCACTCAACCACTCGACATGCAGAAGACCTAAAGCCACTCTGCGCAGCAACGGTCGGACGTTTACTCATAGACTTAATGGTCATTTATATCACTTTATTATTGACGTTACCTGTAACGCTCTCACTTTATGTACATTGAATCCTGTGTAACGGAGGGGAGCTGGAGTCCTGGCACACTCTATATAAGCCACCCCCTCCTCTGAGACAAGGGTTCACAGCCCCTGTAACGCACACACGCGTATAATCCAGTCGACCACCTCTGGGCTCCGGGACGTAGGGCTATTACTTCCTCCGAGAAGGGCCTGAACTCGTAAAACTCTTGCGTAAAACTTCTCCATAGTTAAGATCTTGCCTCTACATCCCTACCTCCCATTCTAGTGTCAGACTTAGAACCACGACAGGCGCCACTGGTGTTTTCGTGCGCTTGCGCGCCGAGAGCATATTGGCGCGTGTTCGAAATTCAAGCTATCTTTTCATCCCCAATCTCTCGCCCCTCCCCCACCTCTAGAATCTCGATTCCTACTCCAATTCCGCCAAATCCCCCTCCGCCAAATCCCCCTCCTATACTCCCTGTACTCAAGCTCACTATCATGTCGCCGGTCAACGCGGAGATCCGAGCCGGAGATCCTAAGGTCCGTCCTGCCTTCGGTCGCTGCGTGCTGTCGCTCAACAGTGGCATGGCGGCGCTTGACGACCAGTTTGCCGGCAAAGTGCTGATGGCATCAACGGCAACCGGCCTCCCATCTCGCCGGATGACCTTGTCAAAGCTCTTGGCATTGCACACGACATCCAAATAAGTGACTTGCTCGTCGAAGTCTGTCCACCACCGGCTGATTTCTTCGTCAGGTTCCGGACAACTTTCGACCGCAGTCGTGTGTTCGAATCTTCCCGCCGTTTGTTCTGCGATGGTGCGCTGGTGAGCTTTGATCGGTGGCACTGAGGGAGTACTGGACTAAGGGGTCCTCGGGCGTCCGGCCTGTTATCCATGGGCCAGACTAATGGGCTGTGAAGACATGAAGGCTGAAGACTGTACCCGTGTCTGGATAGGACTCTTCTTGGCGTGGAAGGCAAGCTTGGCGATCAACTACGAAGATTCCTTCCTATGTAACTGACTCTATCTAACCCTAGATCCCTCCGGTGTCTATATAAACCGGAGGGCGTAGTCCGGATAGGATACATTCATTGCCATAGTCATACAGGCTAGACTTCTAGGGTTTAGCCATTACGATCTCGTGGTAGATCAATCAAGCAGGAAGTAGGGTATTACCTCCATAGAGAGGGCCCGAACCTGGGTAAACATCGTCTCCCCTGTCTCCTGTAACCATCAACCTTAGACGCACAGTTCAGGACCCCCTACCCGAGATCTGCCGGTTTTGACACCGACATTGGTGCTTTCATTGAGAGTTCCACTATGCCGTCCACGAAAGGTTCAATGACCCCTTCAATCATCGATAGTGACGCTGTCCAAGAAGAAACCTTCCTCCCCGGATAGATCTTCGTGTTCGGCGGCTTCGTACTGCGGGCCAACTCGCTTGGCCATCTGGAGCAGATCGATAGTTAGGCCCCTGGCCACCAGGTCAGATTCAGAAGCTTGAACTACGTCGCGGACGTCCGCGGAGACCTGATCTTCGACGAATTCGAGACCGCGACGATCGCTCCCCCGTGCCCGATGAACATGACCTAAATCTGTCATCGGATCACATCCAGGAGATGGTTCCTGTTGCTGCAACGGCCTTAGAACCGGAGCAGATCATGCCATCCAAGGCCACAGGGTCCGCAGAGTTGGAGCCGCACACAGACTCGACACCCTGCAATACTTGCGTCAACAGAACTCCGGACTCGTCTCTGGCCATAAGTTTCGGACCATGTACGCCTGTAGACACCGAGCTGGATAAGTTATTGATTTTCGAACTCAACACTGCAGACATCTTCCAGCACTCACCTTTGGGTGATGTGCTAAACTCTTTAAAGAATTTGTCCTTGGAGAAGGACTCACAGCCGAACTATGTTCGGTTCGAGCTAGAGGCTGATGATGGGGAATTTTGCTTCCCACCTGTCACCCACTTCATAGCTACTGTCGATGACTTAACCGCCGTGCTTGATTATGGCTCCAAAGACATCGACGGTATGGACGACGATGCCGAGAAGGAGCAAGGCCAAGACTCGCCATTCACTGGACGTTGGACGGCCACCTCCTCGTACGATGTGTACATGGTTTACACACCTAAAAAAGCTAGCGAAGATGACAAAGAAGATCCAGTCGCGAATAAACCTTCTGAGACACAGTCCAAGCGCCGACGCCCTAAACGCCGTTCTAAGCCTCGTCGCTCAAAAGATGGCAACACTGGCACTGGAGAAAATAGTACTCCGGGCGACGTCGAAAACAATGAAGACCCTATTGGAGCTACATCCGAACAGGAGGAACAAGACAACGGGCAAGTTAACCCTGATAAACAGGCCATGCCCAATGACCCGGATGATGATAGTTATCGTCCAGTCTCCGAGGATGAGGAGAGCCTCGGCAGTGAGGATTTGATCGTGCCTGAGGCACCCCTCGAGCAGGAGCGCTTCAAGCGCCAGCTAATAGCTACTGCAAGAAGCCTAAAGAAAAAGCAGCAACAGCTCCAAGCCGATCAAGACCTACTCATTGACAGATGGACCGATGTCATGGCTGTCGAAGAACACGGCCCCAAGCGCCTAGCCAAGAGTTACCCAAAGCGCAGACTGCTACCTCAGTTCGACCAGGAGGCACCAGATCCCATACCTCCCTCAGGATAGTGCGGCGGACCGACCACCTCGCGATCGGGATAAAACGGCAACTCAGGACGAACAACAACCCGCCCCACCACCTCACAAAAACAGGGACAGAACAGACCGGGACTATACATACGACCCTCGGCAGGACCTGGACAATAGAGCAGGACATACCAGATCAATCTACGGATCGCGAGGATGCTTCCCGACTCGAGATGACGGCTACCTATTCAGACGTGACAAACCTAGTCACGCCCGGACCGATAACCGCAGACGGACTTCATCGGTGGTCGCCGTGATGCGGCCCGATATAGAGGCGCCGCACACCATCTCTACTTCACAGATGAAGTACTGGATCACGAATTCCTCGAGGGGTTCAAGCCCGTCAATATTGAATCATACGACGGAACAACCGATCCCGCAGTGTGGATCGAAGATTTTATTCTCCACATCCATATGGCCCGAGGAGACGGCCTCCACACCATCAAATACCTCCCACTAAAATTAAAAGGGCCAGCTAGACACTGGCTAAATAGCCTGCCTGAAAATTCTATCGGCAGCTGGGAGAACTTGGAAGAAGCTTTTCTTGACAACTTCCAAGGCACTTATGTCCGGCCACCAGACACCAATGACTTAAGTCATATAGTTCAACAACCTAGAAAATCAGCCAGAAAATTATGGACTAGGTTCCTAACCAAAAAGAACTAGATCGTTGACTGTCAGGATGCCGAGGCCCTAGTGGCCTTCAAACATAGCAGCCGCGACGAATGGCTCGCCCGCCACCTCGGCCAAGAAAAGCCGAAATCCATGGCAGTCCTCACGGCACTCATGACCCGCTTTTGCACCGGTGATGATAGTTGGCTGGCTCCTAGTACGAACACAGCCAATGAAGCAGGCCCTCTGAGGCAAAAAACAGCACCGGCAGGCTCCGGCGCAATGAACACAAACGCCGAAGTAATGGCAATAACACCGATGACACGGTAGTTCACGCCGGATTCAGCGGCTCCATGTCCGGCCAGCGGAAGAAGCCCTACAAAAGGAACAACGAGGGACCATCCAGCTTGGACCACATACTCGACCATCCGTGCCAAATCATGGCACCCCAGACAAACAAGCCAACCAACTGAGATTGTTGGGTTTTTAAACAGGTTCGCAAGTTAAACGCCGAGAACAAGGAAAAGGGATCACAAAGCAAGGACGAGGACGAAGAGCCCCGGTAGCCGAACTCTGGGTGGCAGAAGAAATTTCCCCCTCAAGTCAAAACAGTGAACATGATATATGCTACACACATCCCCAAAAGGGAGCACAAGCGAGCACTTAGGGACGTCTACGCGGTAGAGCCAGTCGCCCCGAAATTCAATCCGTGGTCGCCATTCCCGATCACCTTCGATCGTCAAGATCATCCAAATAGTATCCGCCATGGCGGTTCGGCCGCACTGGTCGTCGACCCAATCATCGACGGATTTCACCTAACACGAGTCCTAATGGACGGTGGTAGCAGCCTCAACCCGCTCTATCAGCATACAGTGCGTAAAATGGGCATTCATCCCTCACGAATCAAGCCCACAAAGACTACCTTTAAAGGACTCATACCAGGCGTAGAGGCCCGTTGCACGGGCTCAATCATGCTGGAAGTGGTCTTCGGTTCCCCGGACAACTTCTGAAGCGAAGAGTTAATCTTCGATATCGTGCCCTTCTGCAGCGGCTACCACGCACTACTCGGATGAACTGCGTTTGCTAGATTCAACGCAGTGCCGCACTATGTTTATCTCAAGCTCAAGATGCCCGGTCCACGCGGCGGCATAACAGTTAACGGAAACACTGAACACTCACTCCGAACAGAGGAGCACACAGCCACCCTAGCAGCAGAGGTACAGAGCGGCCTTCTCAAGCAGAAACGGAAACCGGCTGCCAAGCCCCTGGACATCACTAAGAGAGTCCGGACCACACTGCAACAAGACGGTTCGGCTCGTCAAGAGCTCGACTAGAAATTCGGCCTCCGTCGCGGTCCTGATGAGGTAGCCGCATCCGCACCTCGCGTACATAATTACGCACTCAAAATCCCATGGGCATGACGGAGGCACAACTAGCTTGTGATCCAAACTTCGGCGATTTCGGACTCACTAGTATCTTTGCTATTTCCTTTTTTTCTCTTTTTTCCTTTTTCAGGTATCTTTTATACAGGCCTGTGACACCCAAGTTTTTATTTGGATTTTTCAAAAGATTTTATTTGACTTGAGGGAGGTGATTAAATTTTTCTTCAAAAGAACTCTCCCTTTCAAAATATATTTTTATGGCAAGAATTTTATTTGGATTCACCCAAGACTTGTTTTTGGTCTTAAGGTTCTTGTTTTTTATTTTGGACTCAAGACAAAATGCTTTTCATTTGGGGAAAGTGACTTTTGAAAATCTCTTTGAAAATGCACTATGGCTTTTGGAATAATCCTTTACCACTTTCAACAATTCCCTCTTGCCATGGCCTTAGTGCAAATCCACTCTCCTAACCCTCCCCTCATCTTTGCATCATGTTTTGCATCAAATCCAGCAAGTTGAACCTCCCCCTATGATTATTTTTCCATTTAAAACTTATCAACTAAATTTCTGCCTTCTATTCTAGCCCTTGGAGATTTACAAAGGAGCTACCATCTCTGTTTTGATTTTTGCCCCCAAACCAATTCCCCTTCCTAGTCCTTGGAACCCTCAACCAAGATCCAGGAAGATCCACTGGTCTTCAGTTCAAAATTTTCAGACTATACTTGCTGCAAGTTTGGACCAGATTTGTCAAATTTGGTGAAATACATTCAAATATTTCTCCAAAAATTCCAAGTAAAATGAGGCAGCCTATGGGTGCATTGAGTGGTCACCTCACCAAGTCCCAGCCCCAGGAAATTTTTTCTCATTGCAAAATCATTCTGTCGAACACCTGCAGTGCATTGTCAAAATCAGATTTAGAAAAGTTCAGAGAACATTTCAGTGCTACTGTCGTTTTCTTCAGAACTTGTTGTCGATCTCGACAGTGCCCCGATGTCGCCTTGCTCCCCGGCCCCCTCCCCCTTGTCCCTGCACCGCACGAACGCCTGGAGCCTTGCGGACGTCAGCGACGAGCAGGAAGAGGTGCGCCGCCCCGTGACCGACGCTAGCGGCGGCTTTGCGGCCGCCAGAGGGAGGCGCGGCGCAGACGGCACCACCCAGCGCCGCCCAAGCCACCGGAGCTCGCCGCGTGGCCTTCCACTCCCCAGAACGCGCTTCCACTCTCGTCGTGAACCGCAGGGCGCGGAGCGCGCTCTCTGCCGCCGACGTGCCCGTGCGGCCACCCAACCGTGGACCGGCGCCATTACGCCAAGACCAACCCAGCTTAGCAGTGGAACGGCACCAGTGCACCTCACTGATGCTGCCTGGCCACCTAAAGCACCTGCTCATCCATGACATCGCCGTAATTGCTCGCCGGAGATTCTCCGTTCACGGCCACCCCCTCGATCCGCCTATAAATAGAGGCCCCGAGCTTCAACTCGAACCCACACCATCCCTGCACTCCACCTAGAGCACGCCTAGCCACTGGAAGAGCCCCGAGGAGGTCTCCTTCCTCAACTCCGGCCGCCGCGACCCGCCACGGGATCCAGCTCGATTCGCTCCCGTGCGTGCACCTCTGCCTCCCATCTCTTGCCAGTAGCTTCCCTATGCATCCACTCTTCTGACCCGCGCTTCAATTCGAGGTTTCCAGCTCACCACCGGAGTTCCCCACCATCACCCGAGCCGCCGTCCGCCGGAGAAAGTGTCGCCGTCGACGTGGTGCTCTCCGACGGTCGAGTCCACCACCCACCGGCGCGGAAGGACATGCTGAAGCTCTTGGTACACTCCGATCCTCCTGACTCGTCGTGGTTCGACGCCGGCGTCCACCGCAGTCTTCGGGCGCCGGCGAGCTTTTTAAACCTGACATGTGGACCCCCATGTCAGCCTCTGTTCTATTCTCCCTCGAACCGTTTTCTATTGGCGCCTTCGGGCAAAATACGTTTTCCCTCTTTAGCTAGCGCATTTCTTTCCGAAGTGTTTTCTGGTTTCTCAGTTTAAACCCTGGAACTTTTCTGTTTCATTACAGATGAGTCCCTGGACAGAAACCTTTATAACTTTTTAATAAAAAGGGATTTTTGAGTGATTCTTTTTCTGACAGTCTTAAAATTCTGTCTAGTTTTTATGGGATTTATTTGGAATTTTTTTGGAGAAGTTTCTGTGCACGCATTGGTTTTCACGTTAGTGCCCGTTTTCGTTATGCCGTAGGTTCCGGAAGAGGTGACGGAGCCGCGAACTTCGCCGAGCTAGACTCCGACTTCTCCGAACCAGGCAAGCATGTTTGAAACGTTGATATGATAGGTGTTTTACATGTTTGCGTGAAAGTTTGTGCATGACATATGAGTGTCGGTGAGTACCTCGTTGCTTGTGAGGCAACTACCCGCATGTTCCAAAGTTGCGATGATCTCTGATGAGAGATGGCCTAATCATGTGGTGACATGAAGGGCAGCAAGGTGGTACTGTTGTAGCATACTAGCCTTGCGTCATCCGACAATTTCCGACGTTAACGTGGACGGAGTCACGTTATCGTTCTTTTCCCTTCCGTGCTACCACGTGTTTCTTTGCCAAGATGCGGTTTAGTAAGTTGGTAACCTCTTTCTGTGTACACACCAAACAGAGGGGCCGGGATGATGGTTCCTTAGCCCAGGATTATAGCCAGTCATCCGGTCAGAGGGCATGGGTGTTTCCGGTTGGGACCGAGAGGGGGGGCACCCCCTTAGAGCGCGCGTATAGAAATTTGATCCCATGCTACGGAGGTTGTAGCCTCCCCGTCTCAAGGTTCTTCTTGAACGTTGCCGAGGGTGATCCCTGGCTTCGGAATGTTGAATGGGTGTGTACTGCTTAGACGCGTTTCTTCCAAAACACCGTAAACGGAACTAGTCCTTGTGACTACTGAAATCCGTTGGCTGTGGTTAAGTACAAACTCTGCAGAGTCAAATCCTTCCAAGTCATCGTATCCATGATCAAGTAGAGTAATCGGTACATCTATATCTATCCTCGTGGAAATATATTCCCGGTGAACAAGCTTAAGTGGTAAACCCAATTTAATTGTTATTCCTGCGGATGGACTAACCTTATTTTTGTTTCATATTGGTGATAATTTATGTTCTCGAGCTACTGTATTATTAAGCTACAATATAAGCCCTTTATGTGATGTCGCTCAGACGTCCGACTGTGGCATGTTTTGTATATTACTTGCAATATAAGCCCTTTATGTGATGTCGCTCAGACGTCCGACTGTGGCATGCACTGCCTTTATTTTCTGTTATAAGCCCTTTATGTGGTGTCGCCCCGACGCCCGACTGTGGCATTATTATTCTTGCAGTTTCCTCTCGAGGAGTCATTCAGACCCTCGTTTGGCACCAGTATTACTATTCTTGCAGTTTCCTCTCGAGGAGTCATTCAGACCCTCATTTGGCACCCAGTATTTATTATCTCTATGTCTGAACGCACTGGTTAACTTGTTCATATGCTTCATGTTTACCTTTGTTATATCTTATGTCCGAACTATCTTGCGAGTACTTTCATAGTACTCACCTGGCTTGTTGATTTGGCCAGATGTTGACGAAGGCGATCTCTTGGATGAAGAGTTTGATAGCTCGTCCGACGCCTAGAGGAGTCCCAGTCAGTCCCGCGCGATCCCGGATATTGGTCACTTGTATTATATACGCTTCCGCCTCCCGCCATAAGTCTCCTCGAGCCTCACTCCGACGCTCGAAGAGCTGTAGTCTTCAGGAGTCATATCACTCGCTTCGCGGTGATATTTCCACCACCATTATTATCGTGAGTTAGTAGTTATGCCACCCCATCCGCCGTCTTGTTTTATCAGCGTGCATGTAATAAATTGTTGGGCAATCTCCGCTCAAGATTGTATTATATTCAGTACTCCTCGTATTTTTCTTCTGTAACCAAGATATTGTCTACCAGTGAGAAGGAATTCTTCCTTACTGGTCCGTAAAAGGGATTGGTCTCTCAATAATTATTTTATTGAAAAACCGGTCGTGACAAGGCCTCCTCTGAGGGCCTGATTACCGGTCCTGTCAAAGGACAAGTACACCAGATTGGCGTAGAGCAAGGGCATACAGGGGAAGCCCTAGAGGACAATCCAACGACTACTCTACCTGTTTTTCAGTACCCAAATGCAGCTCTCCTCTGGTTTTGGCATGTTAAATAGCCATTTGCTTATTGCATTCTTTGTATAAATGCGCTTTGACGCATTAACCCAACTATAATGGAAACAGTTTACGGCCCACGTCAAGGGGCCCCAGATATCCTCGCACCCGTACACTTTGGTACGTTTCATATTCGCCAGGGGCTCCCTATCGCCTCATAACACGGCAACAAAGTCCGAACACTTCTTACAGATAAGTTCGCCACCCCGAATTTAGCATTATATGCATTGGTTCCGAATCATGTCTTTGGTCAATAGTTGGGTTGCCCGGCCCCTGTGCTTGCTACCCTACGTTCCGCTATATCGGCTAGGGTAGTAAAGGGAGAACTACTGCGATTGTGCCCTGGCCTAGACCCGATGAGCACCTCAGTAGAGAAAGCCAAAAACTGACTGTCATGATGCGGCGAGAGCCGGTCAGCTCTTCGGAGGTCACAAATCGTTGGATATTTTTTCCGCATTTCACGAAGGATTGGTACTTCCCGATCAGACGTTGACAGCACCCTGATTTGAATACCAGGGGCTGCGCCTATGTTTTATTATAAAACTCCTATGGCTAAGTGAGGGCGTTTAAGGTGCATAGTCTAATTGTCTGGTTCGTTGCGCTAAACAACTCCTTCAAGGACCATATAATTGGATCAAGATTGTCTACATTCCATCCCGAACACCTCCATACTACCTACGTGAGGGCAGAGGCCGACGACTGGCCAACCCTCAGATTTAATATAACACGGCCGCACAGGAGGAAACAATCAAAACATAACAAGCATTATATTACAAACCGGCTTTGTTTTTATCATAAAATGCAGGGACAAAACACGAGTGTATTCATTCGAAAATAATGTCCTGCCCGCACTGCGCTGCCGCGAGTCGAGACCCTTCTAGGACATCCGCAAAATATCGCTCGGGTGTGCGGTGCTCCTTGCCCTCTGGAGGTCCCCTTGCCACCTCGACGGCGTCCATCTTTGCCACCACATCTTGCAACGGGCGAAGGCCATGCGGGCACCTTCGATGCAGACTGATTGCTTGACGATGTCTAGCCAAGGACAGGCCTCCACCACCCACTTCATGAGGCCAAAATAACTGCTGCGTATCGCCTCGTCTGGCCACAGCCAGATTATTAAGTCCTTCATGGCCAGATCGGCCACCATGTGCAGCTCAACCAGCTGTTTCAGCTGATCGGTAAAGGGCACCGGATGTTCTGGCACAGCGTACTGCGTCCAGAACAGCTTCTCCATGGAGCTCCCTTCTTTGGCTCGGAAGAACTCCGCCGCATCGGACACGCTGCATGGTATATCCGCAAAAGCCCCTGGGCAACTTCGAATCCAGGTTAGTAAAAGGTACTTCCTCTCCGCATATTTGCTTTGCATGTTAAATGCCTTACCCGCTGCGATCTTCTTGGCCTCCTGGATCTCCTGGAGAGCGCCCCGGGCCTCATTTTGTGTGGCCTCCGCGCTCTGGCGAGCTTTGGTAAGTTCGGTCTCTCATACCAACGCTTTGCGCTCCAAAGCCACACTTTTTTACCGCGTCCTCGACCCGGGCCTTGAGCTTCTTACGGGCGGCTTGCTGCTGGACAGCCTTCCCCTCGGCTTCGGCCAGGGCATTTTTCAGGGCCTCGACCTCGGTCGCCGCCCCTATACTCATTATGACACTCCGGTCAATACTCACCACTTATTCTTTCCGAATACACAGCAAGTCGTCACTCACCTCTCTTGGCCCGCTCCAACCTCTGCTTCAGTTCAGAGACTTCAGCAGCATGCGAGGTCGCGGCCAAAAGTGACGCCCTACAAAGGGTTGATCCCCTGTCCGGCCTTTCTTTCCGAACACCGGACAGTATCTCAGGGGCTACTGTCAGCACGAGGTGTTCTCCTCCTACGTGAGTTACCTCAAAACCTATCAAACAGATTATTACAGGCCTCGTTTAGTCCGCTCTTGGCGGACTGAATTTTCTCGATCACCGTACCCATAAGGACACGGTGCTCGTCCACAATGGAGGCGCCTCGTAGCGCTTCCATCAGGTTATCCGGGGCCCTGGTTGGACAGAGGCCACCGGTGGAATCGGCGCACCCCCCTCCTTCGAAGGAGGCTGCTCGCCCGATTCTGGAGCCGTACGGGTCTCCGGAATCGTATTCGGCTGTGAGCCGAACTGAATACGGCTCTTTTGCCAGTCTCCAAGGGGATCTGCTCCCCTATGTGTCCGGCAGCGGAAGTTTCACCATGTGGCGCCTCCCAGACAGCGTCCTGGGCTCCTCCCCAGCTCGGAGAGGTCCTTCGGGACAACACTTTGGTGTCATCCTGGGCCTCGGGGTAGTGAGCGGTCGGCGGTGCTGCGCGGGCCATTTCCGCCGGATCCAACGAACCTCCAGATGAGGTTCCCTGGACGCTGTCGTGGGCCGGACTACAATAGCACAATTAACCATATCAAGACGATAAAGAGGAGGGGCCAGATATACGAGAAAATGTGAGTTGCAGTACTTACGATGCGGTCCGGGGCTTAGTGCGGAGCCGTCGCTCCGGACTGCTGTCAACGTCCCACACGGTGTCGACCGCAAGGGCACCCTTCCCCTTCTTGGGCGTCCCCGCCTCAAGATTCGTGGAGGCCCCCCTCTTCTTCTCCTTAGGGGGAGGTTTCTTCTCCTCCTCCTCCTCATCTTCCTCGTCATCGTCCTAAGGGACGGAGGAATGGGCTTCCTCGTCTTCGGACATCACGTCCGAAGCGCCCCTACGACAGGGGCCACTTTTGTCCCCCTTGGCCTTATTCTTGGCCTTCTTCTCTGGCGCCTTATATGGCGCCGGCACCAGCATCTTCGCCAAATGTGGGATGACTGGTTCTTCAGGCAGCGGAGCCGGACACTGGATCCGCTTCGCCGTCTAAATCCAATCTGGGAAAAGCAATGATAAAACTCAGACATCATCCTCGAAACAATTAAGTTGGGGATACGTCAAAAATAACATACCTCGCTGGCGAGGTGTTTACAATCGTGACCACGGTGTGAATCCATGGCCGGCGGTTTCTCATTGCCCTCAAAGAGCAACTTCCAGGCACCTTCGTGAGTAGTTTCGAAGAGCCTCTCTAGGGTTTGGTGCTTCTTCGGATTAAACTCCCACAGAGGGCGACTTCTACGCTTGCACGGGAGGATCCGGCGAACTAGCATCACCTGGATTACATCGACAAGCTTGACATTCTTGGCTATCATACTCTGAACGCGCGTCTGCAGCGCTATCAGCTCATCGGGCGAACACCAGTTCGGACTCTTCTCGACCCAGGAGGTGAGTCGCATGGGAGCACCGGAGCGGAATTCGGCAGCTGCGGCCCAGGTGGTGCTGCGTGGTTCTGTGATGTAGAACCACTATTTCTGCCATTCCTTTACCATCTCCACGAAAGTGCCTTTCGGCCAGGAGACGTTTGACAGCTTACTCACCATGGCTCCCCCGCACTCCGCGTGCTGGCCATCCACCACCTTCGGCTTCACATTGAAGACTTTGAGCCATAGCCCGAAGTGGGGTTGCATGCGGAGGAAGGCCTCACACATGACGATAAACGCCGAGATGTTGAGGAAGGAGTTCGGGGACAGATCGTGGAAATCTATCCCGTAATAATACATCAGCCCGCGAACAAAAGGGTGGAGTGGGAACCCTAGTCCGCGGAAGAAATGAGGGAGGAATACCACCCTCTCATTAGGCTCTGGCGTGGGGATGACTTGTCCCTCGGCCGGCAGGCGGTGGACTATTTGCTTCGCCAAGTATCCGGCCGCCCGAAGCTCAGTAATGTCCTCTTCCTTGACGGAGGAGACCATCCACTTGCCATGACCTCCGGATCCGGACATGATTGAGTGCTAGCTCGAGTGGAAAGGAGATAAGAACTTGGGCGCTGGAGCTCGAGATTGGAAGGGCGGAGATAGAGAGAAGGCGTGGGAGAAGAAGGGTGAGTCCTTATCCCCTTATAAAGGCGGTAAATGTTGAGCGCCTCCCCACTCGCCTTAGAATTTGCCTATTCCCAAGGGCTATATAAACGACACGGTTGGGTTACCCATACCCGCAATGATAAGAATCCCGCAATAAAGGGACACGATCTCTGCTTTGACAAGACGTGCCAATGGCAACTGCGTCTCGAAACGTGGAACGGTGAACATAAAACGGTCAGAAGTTATGACCGAGCTGACGTAATGTCATGTTGTAAAAAGCTGTCAGCGGATGGGACTCGTGCAAGTATTATATACTCTTTGTGGTTGTGTGTGGTACGTGTTACGGGTCCGGATACTATCGTCGCATCCGAAGACTATCTTGTAGTTCGGAAAAAGGGGAACTCGCCTTGCAATGCCGAAGACAATCTGCGCACCGGACTCCTCATCATTGAAGCCAGGTTCAGGGGCTACTGAGGGAGTCCTAGACTAAGGGGTCCTCGGGCGTCCGGCCTGTTATCCATGGGCCAGACTGATGGGCTGTGAAGACATGAAGGATGAAGACTGTACCCGTGTATGGATACGACTCTTCGTGGTGTGGAAGGCAAGCTTGGCGATCAACTATGAAGATTCCTTCCTATCTAACCGACTCTATGTAACCCTAGATCCCTCCGTGTCTATATAAACCGGAGGGCATAGTCCGGATAGGATACATTCATTACCATAGTCATACATGCTAGACTTCTAGGGTTTAGCCATTACGATCTCATGGTAGATCAACTCTTGTAATACTCATATTCATCAAGATCAATCAAGTAGGAAGTATGTTATTACCTCCATAGAGAGGGCCTGAACCTGGGTAAACATCGTGTCCCCTGTCTCCTATTACCATCGACCTTAGACGCACAGTTTGGGACCCCCTACCCAAGGTCCGCCGGTTTTGACAACAGGCACCCAGGATGGGGCTCAGTGCCCTCTGAGCTTGAGTTTTTAACAAAGCTTACCTTCCACGGCATGCCTCGACGTGCTTGGAACAGCGAGTCCATGAATGAGCTTATCAACGACCTTGGAGGTGAGCTCGTAAGTATGTTTATTTCTCCAGACAGCTGGGCTGTGACGGTTATGGCATGGATGAAGAAGCCGTCCACCATACCGAAGTTGATTGGTGTTGATATACTGGTGCAGGAACCGGGGTTGTACTATTCGTCGCCACCAAGGCCGCCGAGGACTACGTTAGGGATGTACCTATATCGAGTGTCCGTGCATGTCGAAGAAGTGGTCAATCCATCAATCGAAGTCCTGGCGCCGCCGCTGGTGCCAGGGTCCATCGACGGCGTCCATTACAGGAGTCAACGTCAGACTTTCCCCCTGTTGCTCGGAACGATGGATGCCATAGGGCCTACTCCATCGCGCGGAGGAGACCACTGCTTTTTTGGGAGAAGAGGCAGGGCTGGCTGCCTGGATGTTCTCTAATTTGAGGTAACAACTGAATCTTGTCAGATACTAGTTAAATCCGAGCTATGGGTGTGAAGCACTGATGTGCCAGTACATTTGATTGTGACCTGTTCTAATTTTGTACGTGAACTTTTTTTAGAAAGGGTTGTACGTCAACTTAATATGCTAGCAGAACTTATTGTGTTGTCTGTCTGTTTTCTTTGCACGGCATTCAAGATATTTCCATGTCATTGATAAAGACGATGAACCGTTATGTACTAGTTCGTTGGTTTCAACATAACCCTACCCGTAGCGATCCACTGCTTCCATCCTGATTGTGCTGCCTGCATATGGCTGAAAGATGTATTTACTAGCATCGACCGATGGGTCTCTCTCTCTCTCTCACACACACACAAGCACACACGCACACACGCACAAGTGGGACCCATTGAATTATTTCTTTGCTCGTGACAGCTTTTAACTAGGTTCCACTGTAATCTAACTTTTTTCTTAAGTTATTAATTGAGCTCACTGACGTCAAAAATTTGTCCAGAAGCCTTGTTTGGGCCTTTCCGGCGTCGCTGTATGTGGGCTGAGTAGCCATGTTAGGTTGTACTGTACTACACAGGCCTTTTTTCAACATAAGCAATGCAACTGGGCCGACAGTTGTACACAATATCCGGGTCAACTTGTTATTCTCCGCCCCGCTGGGCTGCAAACTTTCCCAGGAGGTATGCATTAGGCTTAACAAGAAAATGGACTTTAATAAGTAATAAATGGGATGTAATTATAATAACTGGGCAGTAACTATAAAAAAATGCACCAAACGCGTAATTACACTACTAGGAAAAGGCTAATTAGTGGCGCACCTGTTTTGGCCATTAATGGCGCACTACAGGTGCGCCACTATCATCACGCCATTAGTAACTAATACTAATGGCGCACCAGGGGTGCGCCATTAGTATACCAGACAGTAGTGGCGCACCAGGGAGTGCGCCATTAGTATGTCAAACGGTGCGCCATTACTATGCCTCCCAGGGGGCCATATTTACCTTGTGCTCTGGGTTACTAATGGCGCACTACTAAATAGTGCGCCACTAGTGTGTTTATTGCAGTGCGCCACTAAAGTGATGTGTGGTGCGCCACTAGTATGAATATTAGAATTTTTTTTCTTTACTGATATTCGCACAAGTTACAAAATATATTACTACACATAATATAGACAGCACAACATATAAACAGCAGATTTATCGAATACAATCGAAGATTAGTCTCCGAATACAATTCATCATATTAGTCTCCGAATTCAAAAGACCGAACAAAGTTAGAACATTACAAGTCTCGAGACTGCGAGTAGCGAGTTTGTCTTCACATTACAAGTCGATATCGATCATCTAAACTACCATCACATAGAAGAGAGCTGCGGTCAGCACGATTAGCATCATCGCGATGAAACTGGTCTTCATCCGGTTCCTCCTCCGCTCCCTCCTCTCTCCCGCTAGATAGCGCGTGCATCTAGCTTCCGCCTCCGCCCTAATGGTGTACCCTTTGTAATTGTTACCGCTAAAACGGTGAACCTGTCTCCGACACTCCTCCCAGTCGTCATAGACTCCGGGAACCTTACCCTTGTACACGACATGAGACGGCATCTCTATGCACTAGCCAAACAAAACATTAGTACCAATTCACAGACAATACATAAGTAATATATAAGTATGCAACGAAAGGATCGGAAGAGAAAAGCAAGACATTAATAGCACGATTCATGGTCCTATTAATAAATAGCATTGATTACATATAATAGCATCGATTTCAACAGCTCGTCTATTTCCTTGCCGCTCCTCGTACGCGGGCGTCTTCGGGGTTCGGTTTCACCATCGAACAGATCCTTGCGTTTTCTCCATCGGTCATCGTCGCGAAGCCACCTTCGATGGCCCATGAACACGGTTTTCGAAGACCCGGGATCTCTATCTAGCTGGCGATACGTTGTTTCATCCATGCACCTGACGCATCTAGAAAGTCCATGGACCACCTGCCCCGCGAGATATCCGTAAATAGTCGTGCACCGTCGTCAGCAGTGCGGCTCTCATAGGGAAATATTCTTTCTCTGCGGCGTCCCACGTATTGGCTGGCATTTTCCACAGCGTGTCTGGCTCCTCTTTCAGCAGCCCCAGATATAGATTAATGTCGTTCCCTGGTTGTTTCGGCCCTTCAATTAGCATACTCATGTGAATGTACTTTCTCTTCATGGACAACCAGGGGGAAGGTTGTACATCCACACAAACACATGCCAGGTGCTATGTGTGCTTCTCTGGCTGCCAAACGGATTGACTCCGTCGGTTCTCATGCCCAGCACGATGTTCCTTGGATCGTCCCCAAATTCTGGGTGTTCAAAGTTCAACGCTTGCCACTGGCTCGCATCCTTAGGGTGACTCAGCATCTTGTCTTCTTTATTTATCTCCGGATCATTTTTGTAATCTTCTCGCTTCTTCTCCTCCCTATCCGCGTGCCAACGCAGGAGCTTTGCTAGCTTAGGGTCCGCAAAATACCGTTGCAGATGAGAAGTGATCGGAAAGTACCACACCACTTTTCGAGGAGCTTTCTTCCTTTTCTTGTATCGAGTGACGCCGCACACCGGACATATGGTAGACTCCGCGTGCTCATCCCGATAAATGATGCAATTGTTCATGCACACATGGTATTTCATGTGCCGTAAATCCAGAGGACACAAGATTTTCTTCACCTCCTCGAAACTGGTCGGGCACTTGTTCCCCTTTGGAAGACGTTCGTGCCAGAATGGCATGTTCTCGTCGAAGCATGCGTCGGTCATTTTGTGTTTTACCTTCATCTCCAGAGCCATGAGCGTTACTTTCAGGCGGGTATCCTCGGGCCTGCTTCCTTCATACAATTGAGTAACCGCGTCTATCTCCTGTTGATCCAGCTTGGCTTTCTCTCGGGCGGCAGCTCTTGCGTTATCCGTCTGCTTGAGAAGAATCTCTTGAATATGAGGGTCCTGCACCCAGCCCATCGATGGTCCATCGTCGTCTGCTCCGGCATCTTCATCTTCATGATCATACCCTTCATCTTGATCTTCCTCATCATCATGTCCGACATCTTCTACATGATGACTGTGTACTGCATCACCGTCGTGATCATGTCCTGGAGATTCTTCGTCTTCTCGACCGCCCTCGCCGCGGTGGTTGTCTTGCTGCCCTTCCTCATTTCTTGCCCGGCCCCCATGGACAACTTCATAGTCATCTTCATCACCTTGCCACCGATAGCCATCCATGAAACCATGCAAGAGTAGCTGGTCCCGCACCTGTCCGGAATCTGGGTCCGCAATAAGGCTCTTCAGCTTGCATCTTCGACACGGACATCTTATCTCCGTCTCGTTCTTTTGAAGCATCTCGGCCTTCGCGGAGCTCAAAAACCTATTCACAATGCCTTCGGTCATCGTGCGGACCATGGTCGCCTGTGGGGTAGAGCAAAACGATATTTTAGAACCAAGAAAAAATTTGGCATGACTTTGCCTAAAAATAGGACCAAAAAGAATGCATAGTGCCAAATTCTCGCCGAAACGGAAATGAATCAACATTCCGGCAAAATATTGGCAACTATCGCATTTCAAATATCGGTACCTGCAAACACAAACATATATGCAACACCACAAACATATGCAACACCACAAACATACATAGATCTAGCTAGGCCATAAAAAGTGCATGTGCACGTTGTTGGAGGGAGAAAGAGGTAGATGTACAACATAAAGAAAGCTTTCCCCTTACTTACCTATCAAAAAAAGGTAATTTAACCATTTTATTTGGTTGAATCTATGGTGAAAATGAGGTGAGGAGGAGGAGGCAGCCGAGACAAGCTTGGAGGAGGAGGTGGAGATAATGAAGTGGAGAAAGTGAGTGTGGTAGGTGGTTGTCCAAAATATCTAGCTGGCCTCAGGTTACCAATGGCGCACCACATAAAAATGCGCCATTAGTAAACCCTGGTTACTAATGGCGCACCTGTTACGTGGTGTGCCATTACTAGTTTTGCAAAAAAATATAATTTTTAGTACTGGCGCACCATGTCTGGGATACGCCATTACTAGTTTGAACTAGTAATGGCGCACTGTACCCCGGTGCGCCATTACTAGTTTTAAAAAAAAGTAAAAAAATATTGTTAGTAGTTGCGCACGGAGCGTGTGGTGCGTCATTACTAGTTAAAACTAGCAATGGCGCACTGTGCCCTGGTGCGCCATTAATAGTTTTGGAAAAATAAAAAAAATAAAATTTGCTAGTAATGACGCATCGTGTGTCTGGTGCGCCATTAGTAATGAGGACACTAATGGCAGACCTGTATCTGGCGCACCACATACATGGTCCGCCATTAATGTCCATATTAGCTATAGCCCTTTTCCTAGTAGTGTTAGTTTAAAAAATATATTATTTTCAGAATTTGAAATTTTTAATTCCACTACTTGTTGCGCGCGCAATATTTTGTTGGATTTTAACGGAATACAACTTTATTTTGAAATTATATTTAATCTGACTAGAAATTTTGGATAAAAATATTTCGGATCCCATAAAAATGTGGGAATTTTTTTTGAATTCTGTTTTGAGCGGTTGGTTGAAATTATTAATCGTTGTCCTAGCTAGAAAATGGGTTGTACTTTTAACAAACTGTAAATGGGATGTAGTAAATTCCATTAGAACTAAAAAATGGGTTGGACATTCTTACAAATCGCAAATGGGATATATGTTCTCTGCCACACACTTGTGGGCCTTCTAAGTTGACGAGTCCCCTAAAAAAACAAAGTTGACGCGTATGCAATGCTTTGTCAACAACACACGGTTCTGGCAGCTGTGGCCGTTGGATGTCCATCCAATGGATGTCGTGCTTCTTCTTCAATCTCGGATATTCTTGCTTCAGCCGCCCAAAAAATGATTCCTCCCCCTGACATCTGGGGCGCACCGTTTCGGAGGCTGACCTGTGGGCCTACTAAGTTGACGCGTACCAAGGGCTTTGTCAACTTACTCAATATAAACGATTATAGCTGCAGTGACCGTACGATGTCCATCCAACGACCGTAGTGCTTCTTCAACCTCTGGTCTTCTTGCTCCAGCCGCCCAAAGCAACGCCGATCGTGCCGCGTGCTCCTGCCTCCCGTGGCTGGCTGTGATGCCGCGGAGGCCTCACCGCCCCCTACTACTCCCACCGCTGGCCAGGCCATCCCTCTACTCACCCACACCCCCTGTTATTCTGCGGCGACGGCAGCCTCACACCGCACCCGAACCAGTGAACCCTCATACTCCTCTTCGCGCGGGCTTCCACTGCCGCGTCTTCCCCGGCTCCACGTCGTCCCCTTCCTAGGCCTCACCGTCATCTACCGCCCTCGTTCTCTCGGCGCGGTGTGGTCAACGTGGTGAAGGAACGGCTTCCATCAGACGTGGACTGTACGTGGAGAGGCTGACAGCTGGGTCCACGACGGCAGGAAGGAAGAGCCTCCTTATTACACGGAAAATAATGATTCCTCCACCTGACAGCAGGGACCCACCGGACAGGCCACCGTATTTCGCGAAAAAAACGGTGACCATCTAGCTGGGATCCACCGGATGGGCCTACGTATTGCGCGAAAACACTACAAGAAATATGTCAACTAGTGACCTTCTAGCAGTGACCCTGGAAGAATTGGTCATAGATCTGTGACCATTTGAGACCAATTGGTCAAAAGCTTTTCAGGGGGCTCCAAACGATAAACTATATCGACCATTTTGGTGAGAAAGGTCGTAATTTCCTTACACGAAATGGTCATAAAGCAGATAGCACTGGTCCGCTGCCTTATTTCTAGCTGATCACGACCAATATAGATGGTCATAACCTTGTAAATTGTGGTGGGTTGCTATGACTAGGCGCCACCTCATCAGTTTTGCCTATGTGTCATGTCCATGTGGCAATTTTTGCCCCAGGTTGTGAAGCAACCTATATTTCTGTCATTCCCAAAATTCCCAAAAAAATCTCATAAATTATTTGGGTCATATCTTCGTCAAACATGTAAAAAAGCTTCCTTGCCTAGTTCAAAAATAATTCAACAATATTCATCTTCATATTCTGTCCAGAACAACACTTTGTGAAGGAAGTACCACTTGGGCATGTCCAAATAGTATCCATTTTCTACGGTGCTTTCCTATGCCCAGATAACAATCCTCCACCAAATACCATCTCAATTCATTCATTATTTTGAGCCCAGCTTCAACATTCGTATTTATGTCCAGTGTGGTACTTTGCAAAGCAAGTACCACCTAGGCTCCTCCTTTTGAGCCGAAAATTTGTGAAGACGGTCTTCTTAGTAACTGATCATCCTCAGCCAAAACTCATGCCCATTAGCCATGTACATTTCCCGTACCGCTAATCAAACACTTGGCTGCTAATTCATGTTTGAGCATCGATCGGTCTCCTCAGAATCTTATGTTGTAATTTTCTTCCTAGCACCTACCTGGGGAGTGCCCAACCCACTAGACATGCCTAAGCCGCCCAGAACACATGGCAACACCACGGTCACGCGGTGACCACGCGGCGGGCATGCGAGTTTACGCGCTCTAGAGTTGGGGCGCTCGGCCACCGCCCAAACCTCGACGTATCGCCACCAAACCATGTATTTATGATTAAATAGGTACTTATGTAACTAGAAATGATTTTTGGAAAAAAAGTAGCAAACTATGAGGTAGCTGCAGTTCAAATTTGACCCGCTACCAACTAAATTGGCGGAAATTTGTCTTTTTCATGAGAGGTGGATCAAAACTTTTTACACCCAACCATTTTGTCAATTGTGCATTAAATATGTCCTAGTATTTTAGAAAATTGATTCGGTCCAATTTTGCAACAATTATTTGGGAGGTCCTTCACAAAAAAACCTCCTTTTGGGCACTCGAAAAATGGAAAATGGTTTTTTCGTCCAAAGAAAATGAAAACTTCCTTAGGCAACATTGTTTTCCATTCCAATATGCACCCTTGTGCACAATATGAGATCATTTGAACAAACTATGCCATGAATGTGGCCATAAGATTGATCATTTGGCTTGAAAGCCATTCATCTCCACACGTGATGGCTCATTTCTTATAACACTTTTTTAAAATAATTGTCGTATTACAAGTTTATTATTTTTCCTGGTAACTTGGCCACATACAATGCGAAGGTTTCCCATGTTTTTGATTTTTTTGAATTTTTTATGCCCGTTTCAAAATGCGGTCAAAATGGTGGGAATGACCGTTCCTAGCTAGTGGTTGAATCTTGGAATTTTTTTGGTGTTTCTCTGATTAAATGGATACTTATGTACCTAGAAATGATTTCTGGAAAAAATAAAGAGCAAACTACAAGGCATCTATAGTTCAAATTTGACCCGCTTCCAACTCAATCGGCGGAAATTTCTCTTTTTCACGAGAGGTGGATCAAAACTTTTTACACCCTACCATTTGGTCAATTGTGCATTAAATATGGCCTAGTATTTTAGAAAAATGATTTGGTCCAATTATGCAACAATTATTTGGCAGGTCCTTCACAAAAAAACTCCTTTTGGGCACTCGAAAAATGGAAAATGGTTTTTTCGTCCAACGAAAATGAAAACATCCTTAGGAAACATTGTTTGCCATTCCAATATGCACCCTTGTGCACAATATAGATCATTTGAACAAACTATGCCATGAATGTGGCCATAAGATTGATCATTTTGCTTGAAAGCCATTGCTCTCCACACGTGATAGCTCGTTTTTGAGAACACTTTTTAAAAATAATTACCCTATTACAAGTTTGTTATTTTTCCTGGGAACTTTGCCTCATATAATGACACAATGCGAAGGTTTCCCAATTTTTTGAATTTTTTGAATTTTGTATGCCCGTTTCAAAATGCGGTCAAAATGGCGGGAATGACCGTTCCTAGCTAGTGGTTGAATCTTGGAATTTTTGGTGTTTCTCTGATTAAATAGATACTTATGTACCTATAGATGATTTTTGGAAAACATATAGAGCAAACTACAAGGCAGCTACAGTTCAAATTTGACCCGCTTCCACCTAAATCGGCGGAAATTTATCTTTTCCACAAGAGGTGGATCAAAACTTTTTACACCCAACCATTTGGTCAATTGTGCATTAAATATGGCCTAGTATTTTAGAAAAATGATTTGGTCCAATTATGCAATAATTATTTGGGAGGTCCTTCACAAAAAACCTCCTTTTGGGCACTCGAAAAATGGAAAATGGTTTTTCGTCCAAAGAAAATGAAAACTTCCTTAGGCAACATTGTTTGCCATTCCAATATGCACCCTTGTGCACAATATGATATCATTTGAACAAACTATGCCATGAATGTGGCCATAAGATTGATCATTTAGCTCGTTTCTGAGAACACTTTTTAAAAATAATTGCCGTGTTACAAGTTTGTTATTTTTCCTGGGAACTTGGCCACATATAATGACACAATGCGAAGGTTTCCCAATTTTTGAATTTTTTTTTGAATTTTTTATGCCCGTTTTAAAATGTTGTCAAAACGGCGGGAATGATCGTTCCTAGCTAGTGGTTGAATCTTGGAATTTTTTTGGTGTTTCTCTGATTAAGTAGATACTTATGTACCTAGAAATGATTTTTGGAAAAAATAAAGAGCAAACTACAAGGCAACTACAGTTCGAATTTGACCAGCTTCCACCTGAATCACCGGAAATTTGTCTTTTTCACGAGAGGTGGATCCAAACTTTTTACACCCAACCATTTGGTCAATTGTGCACTAAATATGGCCTAATATTGAAAAAATTGATTTGGTCCAATTTTTCAACAAATATATCATAGGTCCTTCACAAAAAAACTCATTTCAGGGATTCAAAAAATGGACAATGACTTTTTTGCCAAAAAACTCATGTCTCGCGACACCTTTTTAAAGATATTTTTCTTTTTTCATGTCTTTTTTTCTGAAAACTTGTTCACATTTTGGTGACACAATGAGAAGGTTTTCCATTTTATTTTTGAATTTCTCAAGTCATAAAATAGTTGACATGATTTCAATGCATTATTTTTAGGCAACTATGACCTATTTAGATGGTCACAATATCACACTGCATTCTGATTGGTCCGTGGACGTCTCACGCGGATCGTGCATCATACGCCGTCGGATGCTCGTGGATCCAACGGCCGTCCTCAACCCTTCCACACTAACTCCGATACCCTAGGTCATTTTCCATCCACCCCCCGCCTCCTTTCTTTCCTCGCTCCCTTCTCCTCCTCTCCCCTTCCAAGACTTCTCTATCGCGACGCCGCACCTCCCACGATTCGATCCAATCCTCTCCTCCGATCCCACCTGCCGGCGGCGACCTCCTCTCAACCAGCCCCACCGGCGGTCTACAAATCCAACCCAGCTCAAGCCCAACTCCTACCTGTGGCCATGGCCATGGCAGGGGGAGCCCGAACTCCTAGCCCGTGGTGGCTAGGGTTTCGGTCGCCTCCAACTCGATCCGGCGTTGCTCCGGTGAATCCCGAGGCATCAAGCGCCAATCCATCTCCGGGATGGCCTTGATCTGCTCGAGGACGACCAGTTCTTCGTCAACCTGCAACGACGCGCGCCGGCAGCAGGCGATCTCCTCTCCGGCGAGCCCACCCATGGCGACCAGGATGGTCTCCACCTCCCAAATCCATCACGGTCTCCCAAATCTCCCTCTGCTCCTCAAGGTCTGACCCATCTCCCCTCTCAGATGTCAGTTTTTTTCTTGATTTGGTACGGTAGTGGTTCACCTCTATCCCCCCTCTCTCACTCTCTGTGCTTGTAGCGGATGTTCACCCCCAACCTCCGGTCCATGCGCGCGGCTGTTGGTCCACTCGAGCGAGCGGGATGCTGGAAGGGAAGGCGACGGTGGAGGACACCGACATGCCGGCCAAGATGCAGCTGCAGGCCACGTAGGAGGCGTCCAGGGCGCTCGACCGCTTCGACATCCTCGACTGCCGGAGCATCGCGGCGCACATCAAGAAGGTGAGAACTTGCCAATAGCACCCCCAAATCTATAGCCTCTGAATCTGCAGGTAACAAGCTAGAGACAGTCTTGCAAGAGAAAGAACGATGTACTTGAACATAAATCAGCAGTTAGCTGTGCAAGTGCTGCCGTATGATTGGATCTGATTTGGACGGCTGCACTGCAAGAGTTCGACACGATCCATGGCCCGGGGTGGCAGTGCGTGGTGGGCTGCAGCTTCGGCTGCTACTTCACGCACAGCAAGGGGAGCTTCATATACTTCAAGTTCGAGTTGCTCAGGTTCCTCATCTTCAAACGCATGGCGGATGAGCAACCGCTGCCGTGCTGATCTGGTCTGTAGGTTTACGTGACAAGGTGAGCATACAACTCGTGATGCATTTTCCTGGTCTGTAGGTTTACGTGAGTTCTGATCTGATGGTGGCATTTTACATGTTGTTTTTGTTCTTCAGCGATAGTTAACGATCTAAATGGTTCAACATTCAGCAAAAGGATAGCTGCATACTGGGGCTGGCACAGAACATTTTGGCGTCACACAAGGGCTTGAAATCCCTTATCTGTACTTCGTTCTTGTTTGACGCAGCCCTTTTAGAACATATAATTGCTATGCCTAGTTGTGCCTTGGTGATTTGTGTCTAACAGAAATTCAGAATGAACTCTAGTTGGCATGTGCAGTGTGAGTGCCTACGATATTCTCAGGTTGCAGTTTTTCAAATGCTGAAGGTTTCTTCAGACTCCAGATTGCCTTCACTTGGACAAAGTTGAGCCAGCGACCGTCGCCCACAACCACGGTGGCCACCTTGCTCCCCTCCTCCCTTCAGTTATCAGTTTAAATATGCAAATATTCACCTCCTTTTGCAATTCTGATCAGTTTAAATAATGGCTAGTGAAGATCCATTTATACTTCCACATGGTTTCAGAATCTGGATAGAATCACTATAGCAGTTATGTGATTCGTTCTGTAGCTTGAGTTTGGTACATGGAAATAACAGAATAGAAATTTGGAATTTTTTTGACACGCCATGTAGTATACTGAAAACCGCCTTTCTTCTAGCGCTGCTACACAACGCTAGTTAGGATGAGTACAACTACATTTTTATCTATCTAAAAAATGGTGCAAAGATTTACTAGTACTTGCCTTGGTGATATGACACGTCCATGGTGCGATTTAATTAGATTCAGACTTCGATAGGTCAGGGCGTGTGCTTGTATTAGCATGGAACAATTACTACTAATTAATGAAGGAAGCACACTTGTTCACATAAAGGAAGATATGTCTGTGTTAGTATTAGTGTTCTTGATCTTACCTGATAGACTTGTTTTTACTAATATAAACAAATAAAATCATATTGTTTGCATAAATCATTCTCACTTTTAATTGAGTTCTAAGTACGTAGTGTCTTTAGTTCTTTGCTTATATTATAGTCAGAATTATACCGTGTGACTGAATGATGTGTTATTTAGTTAGCTAAGCAGTATCTTTAGTTTTCTGATGATTGCTCAACTCTCAATTCTGAATAAATAAGTAGCTGACCCTATTGGTTCTTTCTTTCTTCAGGGCTATGAGTTGATGGCCACGCTGCTATTTTCCTCTGCTTGATAATTCCTTTACTGTCCAGTCTGCTCTCTGCATAGTTTCCGGTTGCTTATAAAACGATAAAACAGTGGTGATGTGAGGTCCGACAATGGTTTGTAATTTTGGTTTCATCCCCAACCTCTCCAGCTAGCTTCTTCTTCACATCATATCATATTTGCACCTGCTGCTACATCATGGATTGGATGGTCGTCTACTAGCTAAGTTACTTAGCTTGTATTGCCATCGAATTGGTCAATACTGTTTCACTTTGCTTGTTTCTTGTACTAGGTCTGTCAGTTACAGCATAAACAAACAAATTGCTTAACTCTCAACTATGAATACATAGCTAGTTAAACTTGTTCTTTCTTTCTTTCTTTCTTTCTTTAGAGTTGTGACTTATATGGGTCAAGCTGCTGTTTTGCTGTACTCAATGATACTATTGCTGCATGTATACTGATACATGTGGTGATATTTTCCTGAACTGAAGTTGTGAATGTACCATTATTTTCCTGCTGCTACTTATCCCTGGCTCACCTGTTCTAGTTGGTTTCAATTGATATGTCTCATCCAGCACTCTGACTACAAATGTGTTGTTTTAATCCTGATGATGTTGTAGTATAAGGTGGAACACCATATTCTTGTTTTAATTCAAAAGGAATAAAGCAATCATGTTTGTTTGGTTGGTGCGTGTCGATCTCAAAATGGCAGACAAAACATGACAAGTGAACACTTTGAGGCTCTGTTTCCTGTTCCCTGTTGTAGTTTCTTGATTTATTTTGCATATGCAGCACATCATCTTGAATACCATCTGTTTGTATATGCTTAGGGTATGCATGATGCCTATGCTCTGTATTAGATCAGTATGTTAATATTAGTAGGCATATATCCATGTATCAGCAGTGCATCGTGCAGTTGGCCATATTCTAGCTCACATGGAACTTCATGTGATATGGTGTAGTCCTGTTTTGTTTCATTGATTGCTTTTATTTTTTCCCTAACCATTTTTTGTTCTATAACATGTAGATGCTGGCGTTCGTTCATGTTTCGTCACAAGCTCTAGGATGAAGAAGTGAATAAGCATTTAGTTCTAGCTCATTGGTGCTAGTTATACTTTTATAGATACTTAGTTAAAACACTCAATTTAGTTGTGTTCTTGGGGGCTGTAAACCTGATGTGAAGTATGTTCGATTATAAATGTGGTGTGAACGATGTTTGATTGTAATGTACCAAATTTGGTTGTTTGATCTGTTTGAAGTATTACTTCTCTTTTCAATCTGTTCTGATTTAAATATTTGTTTTTATTTACTAGAAAATTGAAATCTGAAGAATCTGACGCTGACCATTGGGGCCCACTCAATTAGGACCCATTTGACTATTGATCCAGTAATTGTTGAGCCAAAAAGGCCATGACCCAGAAAATAAAAAGGCCGAACTGGTTGCTAGGCCCATGTAGCTATTAAAAATTGTCGGGAAAAAAATGTAAGTGGGCTGATTTAATGGGCTCGGCCCGTATAGACACCTAATTGGACCGGGCTGAATCTTATCAACGACCTTTTCAATTGGTCGCAATTTTGCCACGTCTGATTGCCACGTCGGATCCGACGTGGTCTGGGCAGAGAGCTAGCGACCAAAATAGAAGGTCATGGAATCAACAACCTTTTTTTTTGGTCGTGGAATTCCACGACCTTCTCACAGAGAAGGTCGTTAATTTCAGTTTACGACCGCCAGCTTTTGACCATCTATTTTTGGTCAAAAAAAGGTCGCAAATGAAAAACAATGACCTTTCAAAGACCAATAGTGAGGGTCACAAGTTGACATATTTCTTGTAGTGAAAAAACGTTCCCCCCGCTGTCAGCTCGGACCCACCCGAAATGCCTCCTTATTACGCACAAAAAAATGAATACTCCCCCTGTTGGTTGGGACCCACCTTGGTGGGAGGCTGACTTGTGGGCCTACTAAGTTGACGGGGATGGAGTGCTTTGTCAACTTAGTCAATATGAACGATTCTAGCTCCAGTGACCGTACGATGTCCGTCCAACGGCCGTAGTGCTTCTTCAATGCCAGTCGTGCCGCATGCTCCTGCCTCCCATGGTTGGCTGTGCTGCCGCGGAGGCCTCACCACCCACTACTATTCCCATTGCTGGCCAGTCCATCCCTCTACTCATCCACACCCCCTGTTATTCTCCGGCGACGACAGCCTCACACCGCAGCGAACCAGTGAACCCTCGTACTCCTCTAGGCGTGGGCATCCACTGCCGCGTCTTCCCCGGCTCCGCGTCGTCCCGTTCCTAGGCCTTGCCATCGTCCACCGCCCTGGTGCTCTCGGCGCGGCATGGTCAATGTGGTCAAGGAACGGCTTCCATCGGACGTGGACTGGACGTGGAGAGGCTGACAGCTGGGTCCACGGCCGTAGCAAGGAAGTGCCTCCTTATTACGCGCAAAATAATTATTCCTCCACCTGACAGCGGGGAACCACAGGAAAGGCCACCGTATTTTGCGAAAAAAGGTTACCACCGCTGACAGCTCGGACCCACCATCTATATCTTCGCACGCAAGGAAGTGCCTCCTTATTACGCACAAAAAAATGAATACTCCCCCTGTTAGCTGGGACCCAGTATAGTGGCAGGCTGACTTGTGGGCCTACTAAGTTGACGGGGACGGAGGGCTTTGTCAACTTCATCAATATGCACGATTCTAGCTCTAGTGACTGTACGATGTCCATCCAATAGCCGTAGTGCTTCTTCAACCTCTGGTCTTCTTGCTCCAGCCGCCCAAACCAGCGCCGGTCGTGCCTCGTGCTCCTGCCACCCGTGGCCGGCTGTGCTGCCGCGGAGGCCTCACCGCCCCTACTACTCCCACCGCTGGCCAGGCCATCCCTCCAATCACCCACACACCCTGTTATTATGCGGCGACGGCAGCCTCACACTCCAGCCGAACCAGTGAACACTCGTACTCCTCTCCGCGCGGGCTTCCACTGCCGCGTCTTCCCCGGCTCCGCGTCGTCCCCTTCCTAGGCCTCGCCGTCGTCCACCGCCCTGGTGCTCTCGGCGCGGCGTGGTCAACGTGGCCAAGGAACGGCTTCCATCAAACGTGGACTGTACGTGGAGAGGCTGACAACTGGGTCCACGGCCGCAGGAAGGAAGTGCCTCCTTATTACGCACAAAAAAATGAATACTCCCCCATTAGTTGGGACCCAGTATAGTGGCAGGCTGACTTGTGGGCCTACTAAGTTGACGGGGACGGAGGGATTTATCAACTTAGTGAATATGCACGATTCTAGCTCTAGTGACCGTACAATGTCCATCCAACAACCGTAGTGCTTCTTCAACCTCTAGTCTTCTTGCTCCAGCCGCCCAAACAAGCGTCGATTGTGCAATGTGCTCCTGCCTCCCGTGGCCGTCTGTGCTGCCGCGGAGGCCTCACCGCCCCCTACTACTCCCACCGCTAACCAGGCCATCCCTCCACTCACCCACACCCCCTGTTATTCTGCGGCGACGGCAGCCTCACACTATAGCCGAACCAGTGAACCCTCGTATTCCTCTCCGTGCGGGCTTCCACTGCCGCGTCTTCCCCTGCTCTGCGTCGTCGCCTTCCTAGGCCTCGCCATCGTCCACTGCCCTGGTGGTCTTGGTGCGGCATGGCCAATGTGGTCAAGGAACGACTTCCATCGGATGTAGACTGTACGTGGAGAGGCTGACAGCTGGGTCCACGGCCGCAGCAAGGAAGTGCCTCCTTACTATGCACAAAATAATTATTCCTCCACCTGACAGTGGGAACCCACCGGACGGGCCACCGTATTTCGTGAAACAATACGTTCCCCCTGACTGCTGGGACCCACCAGCTACATCTTCGCACGCAAGGAAGTGCGTCCAGGCAAAAAAACGATTCGCCCCCTGACAGCTGGGACCCACCAGCTACATCTTGGCACGCAATGAAGTGCCTGACAGTCGGGACCCACCTGGTCGAAGCATATGTAGCGTTGTCATTCTGGTCGTGAACGTGTACGTACATACTGGTCGATGTAGAGGTGCGCATGTGTCGTAGTAGAGGCGCGCATGTATCATGTACACGTACGTACAGCGGCCAGTGTGCAAGATAGAAAATACGGCCACATACGTACATATGGGCAGGGTCTCGAACGCCTACTCGCGCATACGTACGGCCATGGCTCGTGTACATGGCTGGGTCGGAACGGAGAAACAGCGTCGCCGTCGTGTTCATGGGGAGCCAACCGGCTGGGTCGGAACGGAATGCGTTGTCGTGTTCATCGGGAGGGCTTGGACGGAACAGCCGATGGAAACGAGGCCTGGCGTACCACAGAACAGAGGAAACGGCCTTGAGTTCGACCGGCCATGTTCGAAACGGGATCCTGATCATCGGGAGGGGTCTGGCGTATCGCAAAATGGAAGAAATGAACCTCCTACGGTCGAAACGGGGGTCCTGTTGATCGGGAGGGTTGTGGCCTACCGCAAAACAGAGGAAACAGACTTGTGTTGGAGCGCTACGGTCTAAACGGGGGTCCTGTTCATCGGGAGGGGTGCGGCGTACCGCAAAATGGGACTCCACGGGATACTGTTCATCTCCACCGTCGACCCCCTCCAGCCTCCACGGGCTACTGTTCATCCACCGTCGACCTCCTTTAGCCTCCACCTGCGACTATTTATCCACGGGCTCCTGTTCATCCAGCCTCCACCGCGCGCTACTCCACGGGCTACTGTTCAACCGGCCCTCTACACGGGCTCCTGTTCAGCCACCCCTCCACGGGCTACTGTTAAACCAGCCCTCTACACGGGCTCCTGTTCAGCCACCCCTCCACGGGCTACTGTTCATCCAGCCCTCCACCATCTACTGTTCATCCAGACCTCCACGGGGTCCTGTTCATCCAGCCCCAACCGGCTCGATCGATCGGGGTCCTATTCATCCAGAGGCAACACCACGGGGTCCTGTTCATCCACCCCCATCGAGAACTGTTCATCCAACCCCCCCAGCAACGCTCACTATTCATCCAGAGGCAGTATCGATCAGCTTCAGTTAGCAGCAGTATCAAAGGAATTGCTCGATCGGGTTCAGTTAACAGCCATCGATCGATCGCTCGGGTTCAGTAACGCGTAGCCTGCAGTGAAATCGCTCGGGTTCAGTTAGAGCCCAATGCCTCGCTTGGGTTCAGTTAGAGCCCAACGCCTCGAACCCACGCGCGTGCGTGTATGAGAGAAACGTGCATCGCTCGGCCCCGACCACCCACCGTAATCGGGAACACCCCGATATTTTCCTCGCCCTCGCTTCTACCATGGTTTTTTCCGTCATGGACGGCCCAAAGAATTTCATGCAGCTGCGTCTCCGGCCCGCCCAGTACGAAAAGCCAATTTTCTGTCATGATTTTTTGTCATAGAAGTAGGACCCCACCACATCTATGATGATACCATGTTTTTTCACAATTATTGTAATAGAAGTGTCATAAGTATGACAGAAAAAATTCGTTCGGCCCAAAATGTCACGGATGTGTCTTTTTTTGTAGTGTCTCTAATTGTCATTGCAAACATGTTTCATTCATAATAGGCTAAATCAGGAACGATGAACTAATCATATTTACAAAAACAAGAGAGGTCGAGTTCATACCAGCTTTTCTCATCTCAATCAGTCCATCATATATCGTCACTATTGCCTTTCACTTGCACGACCGAACGGTGTGGATAATAATAATGCACGTGCATTGGACTAAGCTGGAATCTGCAAGCATCTTAATACACAGGGGAAGACAAGGTAATATGGGATCTTGGTTAAATCAACAATAATGCATATAAGAGCCACTACAACATTTTCATTATGGTCTTCTCCTCTCGACCCCCAAAGAAAAGAAAAGAAATAAACCTATTTACAAGCGAAAGCTCCCAACAAGCAGAAGAAGAACGATAAATCTTTTGGGGTTTTCTTTTAATTACTACTACAGGCATGGAAAGTAAACTAGTTGAAAGCTACAACTAATTTTTTTTGTTTTTTTCTTAAGGTTTTCAAACACACAAGAAGAAAGCAAGAAAAAGAAAATAAACTAGCATGGATATTACAATGAAAAAGTATGAGCACCTACAACTAGAATGAGTGTGTGAACATGAATGTAATGTCGCTGAGAAATACATACTCCCCAAGCTTAGGCTTTTGGCCTAAGTTGGTCTATGCCCATGGATCAAAGCTACTCTCTCCGGTGTACCGTGGAGGTTCCTCGGGGTGCCACTAGTTGGCGATCTCCTCCGGATCCCACTGATAAACAGACTGACGGTGAGGATCAAGTGGTGGCTCCGGCTCTGGCTCTGGAGCTGGTATTAGGTTCCGGTAGGCATGAATGGCCTCCGGCAGAACAAGGTACATGCCTGAAGATATGTTGAACAAAGAAGGAGCAGGCAAGGTAATAGTCTCAAAGTAATTTTTATCAAATATCAGTCTATAGTTAAGCATCTTTGTCTTATCTTAACAATAAAATCATGTGCTACCATACTCTTATAGTCTAGAAAGACAGGGGGCAACAACTTTTCTTCTTTTTCATAATGCCTAATTGGTATATTAAAGTGTGCAGCAAGGCGCGAAGCAAAGATGCCCCCGAGGACGGGACCCTTTGTGTGATTCAGATTTAACCTTTTAGCAACAATAGCACCTAAACTGAAAGTAGTATCACGAAACAAGGCATGGCACAAATATCAAGGGCACTAAGGTTCCCACAGTTCCCACGACCAATTAAACATCTACTAGAAAATATTGCAAAGTAACGCAGAACAGGAAAAAGTATGCTAGTGATTCTTGCATCGGAAACCTTCCTCGTTTCCCCTACCGCAATCATATCAATAAACCCTTCCACATCATTACAATGTGGTTCCTCTATGCTGCCCTCAAACGGTATCTTACAGACCCGGCAGAAATCAAATAGTGACATCTCCTTAAACTCATCATATAAATAAAAATCCACCGAAGGTGGTGATCTCCTAGCATGGAAATGAAAATTTTGCACAAAAATATTACTGAGTAGGAGATACTGTTCGAGCTGGTCGTGGAGGAACTCGGTGAGGCCCGCATTCTCAGCCAAATAATAAAAATCATCATGAATCCCGGCTGCTCTCAAGAACTCATCACAAGGCCATTCACATGGACGAACTTCCGCGGTGCGAGGAAGATTATATTTGGGCTTCTTATTCTCTTCACTTTGCTTATCCTTCGAGCTTCGGCTCGAAGAGACCCTCAAAAATCTCTTAATCATTCTTTAAAAATTTCTGAAAATTTTTAGTAACTCAAAATAAAAGTGAACCAAACTAAACAAAATAAATAGCAAGTACTCCCACACGTGCCTAGAGACTATAGCATGCATTAGAACTACTTGGGACCAAATAAATTTGACATGCAAGCTCAAGAACAGGGTCACCTGAGCAGCAACAATTTGCAATGAATAAAGCACTGGAACAAAAACTAATTGGACCATTGGAGGAGTCACATACCGAAGAACAATCCCCCAAAGCAGTTTTGTGAGTGGAGATTTGAGCAAGGAGATCGAAAATCGCAGCAAAACGAGCAAGAACACGGGTTTGAGCTGGTGGGTGATTTTTTCTGGAGGAAGATGAAGTGTGTGGGTGCTGGAATAAGTGGAGGGGGGCCACCAGGGGCCCACGAGGCAGGGGGCGCGCCCTGGACCCTCGTGGCCAGGTGCTGGCTCCCCCTGATGTGTTCGCAGTGCCAATAATTCTTAAATATTCTAAAAAAATCATATTTCAATTTCGGGACATTTGGAGAATTTTATTTTCGGGGTTATTTTTAGTGCAAGGATAAATCAGAAAACAGACAGAAAATACTATTTTTGCTTTATTTAATCTAAATAACAGAAGGTAAAAGGAGGGTACAGAAGGTTGTGCTTTCTAACTTCATCCATCTCATGCTCATCAAAAGGAATCCACTAACAAGGTTGATCAAGTCTTATTAACAAACTCATTTCGAATCGCATGAAACCAGAGAATTTTCGAATAGCACTAGGTTATCTCAACGGGGATATGCACATCCCCAATAATAAGAATATCATATTTCCTTTTGATAGTAGGAAGAGGAAACTCAAAACCTCCAATAGTAATCGATGGAATTTTTTCAATAGAATTGATACTGTGGACTTGAGGTTGTTTCCTCGGAAAGTGTACCGTATGCTCATTACCATTAACATGAAAAGTGGCATTGCCTTTGTGGCAATCAATAACAGCCCCTGCAGTATTCAAAAAGGGTCTACCAAGGATAATTGACACACTATCATCCTCGGGAATATCAAGAATAACAAAGTCTGTTAAAATAGTAACGTTTGCAACAACAACAGGCACATCCTCACAAATGCCGACAGGTATAGCAGTTGATTTATCAGCCATTTGCAAAGATATTTCAGTAAGTGTCAACTTATTCAAATCAAGTCTACGATATAAAGAGAGTGGCATAACACTAACACCGGCTCCAAGATCACATAAAGCAGTTTTAACATAGTTTCTTTTAATGGAGAACGGTATAGTTGGTACTCCTGGATCTCCTAGTTTCTTCGGTATTCCACCCTTAAAAGCATAATTAGCAAGCATGGTGGAAATTTCAGCTTTCGGTATCTTTCTTTTATTTGTAACAATATCTTTCATGTACTTAGCATAAGGATTCATTTTAACCATATCAGGCAAACGCATACGCAAGAAGATATGTCTAATCATTTCAGCAAAGCGCTCAAAATCCTCATCATTCTTTTTCTTGGATGGTTTAGGAGGAAAAGGCATGGGTTTTTGAACCCATGGTTCTCTTTCTTTACCGTGCTTCCTAGGAATGAAGTCTCTCTTATCATAACGTTGATTCTTTGATTGTGGTTTATCAAGATCAACAGCAGGTTCAATTTCTACATCATTATTATTGCTAGGTTGAGCATCAACATGAACATCATCATTAATATTATCAATAGGTTCATGTTCATTAGCAGATTGTGTTTCAGCATCAGAAATAGAAATATCATTGGGATTCTCAGGTGTGTCAACAACAGATTCACTAGAAGCATGTAAAGTCCTATCATTTTTCTTTTTCTTCTTTTTAGAAGGACTAGGTGCATCAACATTAGTTCTCTGAGAATCTTGCTCAATTCTCTTAGGGTGACCTTCAGGATACAAAGGTTCCTGAGTCATTTTACCCACTCTAGTCATAACTCTAACAACATTATCATTTTTCTTATTTTTTAATTCATTGAGAAAATCATTCTGAGCTTTACGCACTTTTTCTACTTGAGTGGTAACCATAGAAGCATGTTTACTAATGAGTTTAAGTTCACCTTTAACTCTAGACATATAATCACTCAAGTGTTCAATCATATAAGCATTACGTTTCAATTGTCTTCCGCATAAGCATTGAAGTTTTCTGGTTTAACAATAAAATCGTCAAACTCATCCAAGCATTGGCTAGCAAACTTAGTAGATGGGATTTCAGCTTTATCATATCTATAGAGAGAATTTACCTTTACTACCTGTGTCGGGTTATCAAGACCATGTATTTCTTCAATAGGTGGTAAATTCTTAACATCTTCAGGTTTAATACCATGTTCTTTCATTGATTTCTTTGCCTCTTGCATATCTTTTGGACTGAGAAATAGAATACCCCTTTTCCTAGGAGTTGGCTTACGAGTTGGTTCAGCAAGTGTCCAATTATTTCCATTAGTCAACATATTATTCAATAGCAATTCAGCTTGATCAACAGTTCCTTCCCTAAAAACATAACCAGCACAACTATCCAGGTGGTCGCTGGAAGCATCGGTTAGTCCATTATAAAAGATACCAAGTATTTCATTTTTCTTGAGAGGATGATCAGGCAAAGCATTAAGTAATAGGAGAAGCCTCCACCAAGCTTGTGGGAGACTCTCTTCTTCAATTTGCACAAAATTATATATTTCCCTTAAAGCAGCTTGTTTCTTATGAGGGGGAAATATTTAGCAGAGAAGTAATAAATCATATCCTGGGGACTACGCACACAACGAGGATCAAGAGAATTAAACCATGTTTTAGCATCACCCTTTAATGAGAACATGAATAATTTAAGGATATAATAGTAACGAATTTTTTCCTCATGAGTGAATAGGGTGGCTATATCACTTAATTTAGTAAGATGTGCCACAACAGTTTCAGATTCATAGCCATAAAAAGGATCAGATTCAACCAAAGTAATTATCTCAGGGTCGACAGAGAAATTATAATCCTTATCGGAAATATAGATAGGTGAAGTAGCAAAAGCAGGGTCATATTTCATTCTAGCATTCAAAAAAATTTCTTTCAGCTTAGCTAATAATTTCTTAAGATCATATCTATCATTGCAAGCAAGAAAATCTCTAGCAGTTTCTTCATCCATAACATAACCCTCAGGCACAACAGGCAATTCATATCTAGGGGGAGAATCTTCATCATCACTTTCATCAATATTATCAGTTTCAATAATTTCATTCTCTCTAGCCCTAGCAAATGTTCATCAAGAAATTCACCTAGTGGCACAGTAGTATCAAGCATAGAAGTAGTTTCATCATAAGTATCATGCATAGCAGAAGTGGCATCATATATAACATGCGACATATCAGAATTAATAGCAGAAGCAGGTTTAGGTGTCGCAAGTTTACTCAAAACAGAAGGAGAATCAAGTGCAGAGCTAGATGGCAGTTCCTTACCTCCCCTCGTAGTTGAGGGATAAATTTTTGTTTTCGCGTCTTTCAAGTTCTTCATAGTGACGAGCAGATATAAATCACAAGTGACTCAAAGAATAGAGCTATGCTCCCCGGCAACGGCGCCAGAAAATAGTCTTGATAACCCACAAGTATAGGGTCGCAACAGTATTCGAGGGTAGAGTATTCAGCCCAAATTTATTGATTCGACACAAGGGGAACCAAAGAATATTCTCAAGTATTAGCAGTTGAGTTTTCAATTCAGCCACACCTAGATAACTTAATATCTACAGCAAAGTGTTTAGTAGCAAAGTAGTATGGAAGTAACGGTAAAGGTGGCAAAAGTAACAGTAGCAGTTTTGTAGTGATTGTAATAGTGGCAACGGAAAAGTAACTAAGCGAAGAACAATATGTGAAAAGCTCGTAGGCATTGGATCAGTGATGGAGAATTATGCCGGATGCGATTCCTCATGCAATAGTTATAACATAGGGTGACACAGAACTAGCTCCAATTCATCAATGTAATGTAGGCATGTATTCCGGATATAGTCATACGTGCTTATGGAAAAGAACTTGCATGACATCTTTTGTCCTACCCTCCCGCGGCAGCGGGGTCCTACTGGAAACTAAGGGATATTAAGGCCTCCTTTTAATAGAGTACCGGACCAAAGCAATAGCACTAAGTGAATACATGAACTACTCAAACTACGGTCATCACCCGTAATGGTCCCGATTATTGTCACTTCGGGGTTAACGGATCATAACACATAATAGGTGACTATAGACCTGCAAGATAAGATCAAGAACTCACATATATTCATGGAAACATAATAGGTTCAGATCTGAAATCATGGCACTCGGGCCCTAGTGACAAGCATTAAGCATCGCAAAGTCATAGCAACATCAATCTCAGAACATTGTGGATACTGGGGATCAAACCCTAACAAAACTAACTCGATTACATGATAATTCTCATCCTATCCATCACCGTCTAGCAAGCCTACGATGGAATTACTCACGCACGGCGGTGAGCATCTTGAAATTGGTGATGGAGGATGGTTGATGATGACTGAGAACCCACAAGTATAGGGGATCAATTGTAGCCTCTTTCGATAAGTAAGAGTGTAGAACCCAACGAGGAGCTAAAGGTAGAAACAATATTCCCTAAAGTTCTATGGACCACCGATACCACTCTACGCATGCTTAACGTTCGCTTTACCTAGAACAAGTATGAAACTTGAAGTACTTTGTAGGTGTTTTTGAATAGGTAAGCAAGAATATAAAGAGCACGTAAATAAAAAGTAGGGGTTGTTTAGATAAAGACACAACTAAATTAGTTTTAGTGGAGAGCTTTTGGTCACGAGAAAGTTATTTGTCCCTAGGCAATAGATAACTAGACCGGTAATCACTATTGCAATTTTATTTGAGGGTGAGGCATAAGCTAACATACTTTCTCTACATGGATCATATGCACTTATGATTGGAACTCTAGCAAGCATCCGCAACTACTAAAGATCATTAAGGTAAAACCTAACCATAGCATTCAAGTATCAAGTCCTCTTTACTCCCATACGCAAACAACCTACTTACTTGGGTCTGTGCTTCTGTCACTCACGCCACCCACCATAAGCAAATCATGAACATATTGGAAATCCAACGGCGGGGATCCCTCACGCTTGCGTGACACGGAGAGCACCATAGGACAACACCAATAATAAAACATGCAACTCAAACCAATCACGATCATCAATTGACCCATAGCACAAAGCGGATCTACTCAAACATCACAGGATAGCCATACATCATTGGGAAATAATATATAGCGTTGAGCACTGATACGTCTTCAACGTATCTATAATTTTTATTGTTCCATGGTATATTATATTCTGTTTTGGAAATCATTGAGCTTTATTATACACTTTTATATTTTTTTGGGGACTAACCTATTAACCGGAGGCCCAGCCCAGAAATGCTATTTTTTGCCTATTTCAGAGTTTCGCAGAAAAAGAATATCAAATGGAGTCCAAACGGAATGAAACCTTCGGGAATGTGATTTTCGGAACGAACGTGATCCAGAGGACTTGGACCCTACGTCAACACATCAACCAGGAGGGCATGAGGTAGGGCGGCGCGCCTACCCCCCAGGCGCGCCCTCCACCCTCGTGGGCCCCACGTTGCTCCACCGACGTACTCCTTCCTCCTATATATACCTACGTACCCCCAAACTACCAGATATGGAGCCAAAAACCTAATTTCACCGCCGCAACCTTCTAGACCCATGAGATCCCATCTTGGGCCTTTTTCGAAGCTCCGCCGGAGGGGGCATCGATCACGGAGGGCTTCTACATCAACACCATAGCCTCTCCGATGATGTGTGAGTAGTTTACCTCAGACCTTCGGGTCCATAGTTATTAGCTAGATGTCTTCTTCTCTCTTTTTGGATCTCAATACAATGTTCTCCCCCTCTCTCATGGAGATCTATTTAATGTAACCTTCTTTTGCGGTGTGTTTGTTGAGACAGATGAATTGTGGGTTTATGATGAAGTTTATCTATGAACAATATTTGAATCTTCT
This sequence comes from Triticum aestivum, assembly GCF_018294505.1. Taxonomy (NCBI): domain Eukaryota; kingdom Viridiplantae; phylum Streptophyta; class Magnoliopsida; order Poales; family Poaceae; genus Triticum; species Triticum aestivum. The sequence continues at coordinate 63,258,251 of NC_057814.1, read as the reverse complement.
CTGAATTCTTTTATGTATGATTGGTTATCTTTGCAAGTCTCTTCGAATTATCACTTTGGTTTGGCCTACTAGATTGATCTTTCTTGCAATGGGAGAAGTGCTTAGCTTTGGGTTCAATCTTGCGGTGTCCTTTCCCAGTGACAGTAGGGGCAGCAAGGCACGTATTGTATTGTTGCCATCGAGGACAACAAGATGGGGTTTATATCATATTGCATGAGTTTATCCCTCTACATCATGTCATCTTGCTTATGGCGTTACTCTGTTCTTATGAACTTAATACTCTAGATGCATGCTGGATAGCGGTCGATGTGTGGAGTAATAGTGGTAGATGCAGGCAGGAGTTGGTCTACTTGTTTCGGATGTGATGCCTATATACATGATCATACCTAGATATTCTCATAACTATGCTCAATTCTATCAATTGCTCAGCAGTAATTTGTTCACCCACCGTAATACTTATGCTCTTGAGAGAAGCCACTAGTGAAACCTATGGCCCCGGGTCTATTTTCCATCATATTAATCTCCCGACAACAATCTATTTCTGGCGCCGTTTTTTATTTTGTTTTCTTTACTTTGCATCTTTATCATAAAAATACCAAAACTATTATCTTATCATATCTCACTCACGTAAGTGACCGTGAAGGGATTGACAACCCCTTTATTGCGTTGGTTGCGAGGATTTATTTGTTTGTGTAGGTGCGAGGGACTCGTGCGTGGCCTCCTACTGGATTGATACCTTGGTTCTCAAAAACTGAGGGAAATACTTACGCTACTTTGCTGCATCACCCTTTACTCTTCAAGGGAAACCAACGCATTGCTCAAGAGGTAGCACGAGGGATTTCTGGCGCCGTTGCCGGGGAGTCTACGCAAAAGTCAACATACCAAGTACCCATCACAAGCCCTTATCTCCCGCATTACATTATTTGGCATTTGCCTCTCGTTTTCCTCTCCCCCACTTGATCCTTGTCGTTTTACTCGCCCTCTCTTATCCGTTCGCCTCTTTTTCCTTTTGCTTGTCGTTATGGCTAGTCCCCTATCTTCTCCGTTGTCTCCCGAGAATGAAGTTCTTAATTTTAAACAAAGGGAAGGAGAAAATTTAAAAGACGCTTGGTATAGGATTTGCAATGCTCGAAATAGATCTACCAGGAAGCAATCCACTTCCATTCTTCTCCACAATTTTTATGTAGGCACAACTCCTTGGTACAGATATATTCTTGATACTATTACCGGAGGGAATTTCTTAGGTAGCCATACTTTTGATTCTTATAATGCTATGATAGATTTGTTTGGCTCACCCCCTCTTATGATTAATGGAACTATGTTAACTTTGGAGCATGTAATGCAAAGACTTGAAATAATTGAAAATAAAGTTGCTACCGTAGAGCTAATTGAAAATTTGGACAAAAAGATCCACAACCGAATCACTCAATATGGAACTAAACTAGGAGTCACTTTGAAAAATATTAAGGAGAAGGAACCCATAGTTAATGAGAAAATAAATCAGGATTCCACTAGAATCGATAAACTTGAGAATATCATTACCAACTTGGGAACTGCTTTTTATTCCGTAAATAATACTACAAGTCCTTCAACTAAAATTGCCAAGCTTATGTGTGTTCCTAAAAATAAGGGTGATTCCTCTAGTAAGGAAACTGCGGATCTCAAATCTATAAGTATTCATCCCAATCTTTTTGCTATCATTAAGGAACCATTTGCTACAAATGAATTTTTCGATCTTGTGCCTAAAAGTTTGATAATTAATAAAAATAAAGAAACTCCTAAGGATGATAGATGCCTCATTGAAGAATTGCCTACCAAAGATGGCAATACCTAGATCAATCCTTCCTATTATGCCTAGCTAGGGGCGTTAAACGATAGCGCTTGTTGGGAGGCAACCCAATTTTATTTTTAGTATTTTGCTTTTTGCTTATGTTTAGGAATAAATCTTTGATCTAGCCTCTGCTTAGATGTCTTTTTATGTTTTAATTAGTGTTTGTGCCAAGTTTAACCTATAGGATCTTCTTGGATGATAGTTATTGATCTTGCTGAAAATTCCAGAAACTTTCTGTTCACGAAAATAATTGTTAAAAATCACCAGAACGTGATAAAATATTGATTTCAATTGCTTCTGATCAATAAACAAATTGTCTAGGTCGTCCTATTTTGGTAGATTTTTTGGAGTTGCAGAAGTTTGCGTTAGTTACAGATTACTACAGACTGTTCTGTTTTTGACAGATTCTGTTTTTCGTGTGTTGTTTGCTTATTTTGATGAATCTATGGCTAGAGTTTATAAACCATAGAGAAGTTGGAATACAGTAGGTTTAACACCAATATAAATAAATAATGAGTTCATTACAGTACCTTGACGTGGTCTTTTGTTTTCTTTCGCTAATGGAGCTCACGAGATTTTCTGGTGAGTTTTGTGTTGTGAAGTTTTCAAGTTTTGGGTGAAAGATTTGATGGATTATGGAAAAAGGAGTAGACCCTAAGCTTGGGGATGCCCATGGCACCCCCAAGATAATCTAAGGACACCTAAAAGCCAAAGCTTGGGGATGCCCCGGAAGGCATCCCCTCTTTCTACTACTTCCATCAGTAACTTTACTTGGAGCTATATTTTTATTCAGCACATGATATGTGTTTTGCTTGGAGCGTCTTGTATGATTTGAGTCTTTGCTTTTTAGTTTACCACAATCATCCTTGCTGTAAACACCTTTTGAGAGACACACACATGATTCAGAAATTATTATAATACTCTATGTGCTTCACTTATATCTTTTGAGTTATATAGTTTTTGCTCTAGTACTTCACTTATAACTTTAGAGCACGGTGGTGGTTTTGTTTTATAGAAACTATTATTCTATCATGCTTCAAATATATTATTTTGAGAGTCTTAAACAGCACGGTAATTTTCTTAAATAATCCTAATATGCTAGATATTCAAGACTAGTAAAAACTTTCTTATGAGTGTCTTGAATACTAAGAGAAGTTTGATGCTTGATGATTGTTTTGAGACATGGAGATAGTGATATCAAAGTTGTGCTAGTTGAGTAGTTGTGAATTTGAGAAATACTTGTGTTGAAGTTTGCAAGTCCCGTAGCATGCACGTATGGTAAACGTTATGTAACAAATTTGAAATATTAGTTGTTTTTTGATTGTCCTCCTTATGAGTGGCGGTCGGGGACGAGCGATGGTCTTTTCCTAGCAATCTATCCCCCCAAGAGCATGCGCAGAGTGCTTGGTTTTTGATGACTTGTAGATTTTTGCAATAAGTATGTGAGTTCTTTATGACTAATGTTGAGTCCATGGATTATATGCACTCTCACCTTTCCATCATTGCTAGCCTCTTCGGTACCGTGCATTGCCCTTTCTCACATTGAGAGTTGGTGCAAATTTCACCGGTGCATCCAAACCCCGTGATATGATACGCTCTTTCACACCTAAACCTCCTTATATCTTCCTCAAAACAGCTACCATACCTACCTATTATGGCATTTCCATAGCCATTTCGAGATATATTGCCATGCAACTTTCCACCGTTCCGTTTATCATGACACGTTCATCATTGTCATATTGCTTTGCATGATCATGTAGTGACATAGTATTTATGGCAAAGCCACCATTCATAATTATTTCATACATGTCACTCTTGATTCATTGCATATCCCGGTATACCGCCAGAGGCATTCATATAGAGTCATACTTTGTTCTAGTATCGAGTTGTAATCATTGAGTTGTAAATAAATAGAAGTGTGATGATCATCATTTTCTAGAGCATTGTCCCAAGTGAGGAAAAAAAAGAGAAAGGCCATAAAAAAAGAAGAAGGCCCAAAAAATTAGAGAAAAAGAGAGAAGGGACAATGTTACTATCCTTTTTACCACACTTGTGCTTCAAAGTAGCACCATAATCTTCATGATAGAGAGTCTCTTGTTTTGTCACTTTCATATACTAGTGGGAATTTTTAATTATAGAACTTGGCTTGTATATTCCAACAATGCGCTTCCTCAAATGCCCTAGGTCTTCGTGAGCAAGCAAGTTGGATACACACCCACTTAGTTTCTTTTGTTGAGCTTTCATATATTTATAGCTCTAGTGCATCCGTTGCATGGCAATCCCTACTCCTTGCATTAACATCAATTGATGGGCATCTCCATATCTCATTGATTAGCCTCGTTGATGTGAGACTTTCTCCCTTTTTGTCTTCTCCACATAACCCTCATCATTATATTCTATTCCACCCATAGTGCTACATCCATGGCTCACGCTCATCTATTGCGTGAAAGTTGAAAAAGTTTGAGATTACTAAAGTATGAAACAATTGCTTGGCTTGTCATCGGGGTTGTGCATGATGAGAGCATTCTTGTGCGACGAAAATGGAGCATGACTAAACTATATGATTTTGTAGGGATGAAATTTCTTTGGCCATGTTATTTTGAGAGGACAAAATTTCTTAGTTAGTATGCTTGAAGTATTATTATTTTTATGTCAATATTGAACTTTTATCCTGAATCTTCTGGATCTGAATATTCATACCACAATTAAGAAGAATTACATTGAAATTATGCCAAGTAGCATTCCACATAAAAAATTCTGTTTTTATCATTTACCTACTCGAGGACGAGCAGGAATTATGCTTGGGATGCTTGATACGTCTCCAACGTATCTATAATTTTTGATTGTTCCATGCTATATTATATTCTGTTTTGGACATTATTGGGATTTATTATACACTTTTATATTGTTTTGGGACTAACCTATTAACCGGAGGCCCAGCCCAGAATTGTTTTTTGCCTATTTGAGAGTTTTGCGGAAAAAGAATATCAAACGGAGTCCAAACGGAATGAAACCTTTGGAAACATGATTTTCGGAATGAACGTGATCCAGAGGACTTGGACCCTACGTCAAGACATCAACCAGGAGGGCACGACGTAGGGGGGATCGCCTACCCCCCCAGGCGCGCCCTCCACCCTCGTGGGCCCGACGTTGCTCCACCGACGCACTCCTTCCTCCTATATATACGTACGTACCCCCAAACTACCAGATACGGAGCCAAAAACCTAATTTCACCGCCGCAACCTTCAGTACCCATGAGATCCCATCTTGGGGCCTTATCCAGAGCTCCGCCGGAGGGGGCATCGATCACCGAGGGCTTCTACATCAACACCATAGCCTCTCCGATGATGTGTGAGTAGTCACTAGTAGAAAAAGGACCTAATGTGAGACACATTAGTCCCGGTTTGATTTTCGCCCGGTACTAATGGTACCATTAGTGCCGGTTCGAATGGCTATGCATTAATGCTGGTTCGTGTTGAACCTTTAGCACCGGTTCGTGCCACGAACCGGTACTAAAGGGGTGGTGGCAGGCTGGCGTCAGGCCGGGGCCCCACGATCACCTTTAGTACCGGTTCGCGGCACAAACCGGTACTAAAGGGCTAACCTTTAGTACCGGTTCGTTCCATGAACCGGGATTAAAGGGGTCTGACCTATAGTCCCGGTTGGAGACACAAATCGGGACTATAGGGCAATTTTCAAACTCTACCCCCCCCCCCCCCCCGTGTATCGCCATTTCAGTTTTAAAAAAATCAAAAGAAAATGATAAAAACATCAAAAAATAAAATCCTTCGAGAGGTAGTTATATTACTACATCTACTAGTTAGGAAAATATGAAAACTTCAATTTGGACATGTTTTGCAAAAAGTGTAGGGAAAATGTAAAACGGCTATAACTTTTGCATACGATGTGAGAAAAAAGTATAATATATCAAAAAATTCAGCACGAAAATCCGCATACGATTTTGACCGCCTACGGCCTGTTTGCAATTTTTTAGAATCCTCAAATTCCAAAAGGAAAAAAGATATGCTCAAATTTCAGTTTTTTTGGTTAAATCTGGTCAAACTACTTATTCAAGAAGTATTAATGTTAGTACATAATTATTTAAGAATATTAGTGTTACTAAATAATTATTTCAATTTTTTGAATTTTAATCAAATCTGGTCAAACTATGGTCAAACTGTGGTCAAACTTATTCAAAAAATATTAGTGTTACTAAATAATTACTGTTTTTTAGAATAATAGTTTCAAACTCAAACGGTGAAATGTGTGACCTAATGCTCAAGCTAAACTGCTGAGGGTTAATATGATTGTCAGCTTACATTTGTCAGGAAAACAACAAGTGCAGACTTGGAAAGTAGAGGGAATAGAACTCCGAAGTAAAGCGTGCTTAGGCTGGGGGAGTGAGAGGATGGGTGACCGGTCGGGAAGTTAGACGATTTGGAATGAGTGATCCACACTTGAGTAGTTAAGAGGGGTGGTTAGAGACTAAATCATCAAATAATTCAGAAAATTGAAAATCGAAAAAAAAAATCAAATTTTTTTTTCCAAAATTTTCAGAAAAAAATTTCAAAAAAGAAAACCTTTAGTACCGGTACTAAAGGTCCCCCATACAACAGCGCGAGCTCACGCCACGTGGTGGGCCTTTAGTGTCGGTTCGTGCCGAACCGGTACTAAAGGGGGGGGGCCTTTAGTCTCCACTCTTTAGTGCCGGTTGGAGAACCGGCACTAAAGGCCCTTACGAACCGGTGATAAAGCTTCATTTTCTACTAGTAAGTTTACCTCAGACCTTCGGGTCCATAGTTATTAGCTAGATGTCTTCTTCTCTCTTTTTGGATCTGAATACAATGTTCTCTCCCTCTCTCGTGGAGATCTATTCGATGTAACCTTCTTCTGCGGTGTGTTGGTTGAGACAGATGAATTGTGGGTTTATGATGAAGTTTATCTATGAACAATATTTGAATCTTCTCTGAATTCTTTTATATATGATTGGTTATCTTTGCAAGTCTCTTCGAATTATCCGTTTGGTTTGGCCTACTAGATTGATCTTTCTGGCAATGGGAGAAGTGCTTAGCTTTGGGTTCAATCTTGCGGTGTCCTTTCCCAGTGACAGTAGGGGCAGCAAGGCACGTATTGTATTATTGCCATCGAGGATAACAAGATGGGGTTTATATCATATTGCATGAGTTTATCCCTCTACATCATGTCATCTTCCTTAAGGCGTTACTCTATTCTTATGAACTTAATACTCTAGATGCATGCTGGATAGCGGTTGATGTGTGGGAAAATAGTGGTAGATGCAGGCAGGAGTCGGTCTACTTGTTTCGGACGTGATGCCTATATACATGATCATACCTAGATATTCTCATAACTATGCTCAATTCTATCAATTGCTCAACAGTAATTTGTTCACCCACCGTAATACTTATGCTCTTGAGAGAAGCCACTAGTGAAACCTATGGCCCCCGGGACTATTTTCCATCATATTAATCTCCCGAAAACAAGCTATTTCTAGCGCCGTTTTTTATTTTATTTTCTTTACTTTGCATCTTTATCATAAAAATACCAAAAATATTATTTCATCATATCTATGAGATCTCACTCTCATAAGTGACCGTGAAGGGATTGACACCCCTTTATTGCGTTGGTTGCGAGGATTTATTTGTTTGTGTAGGTGCGAGGGACTCGTGCGTGGCCTCCTACTGGATGGATACCTTGGTTCTCAAAAACTGAGGGAAATACTTATGCTACTTTGATGCATCACCCTTTCCTCTTCAGGGGAAAACTTACGCAGTGCTCAAGAGGTAGCAAGAATAGTGTTTAAGTAGAGATTACAGCGGGTAAAAGAGGGGTTACACCGCTGCATAGAGGGGGAAGAGTTGGTGACGATGGCGATGAAGCTGTTGGTGAAGATTGCGGTGATGATGATGGCCCCCGGTGGCACTCCGGCGCCACCAGAAGCGAGGGGGAGAGAGCCCCCCTCCTTCTTCTTCTTCCTTGACCTCCTCCCTAGACGGGAGAAGGGTTTCCCCTCTGGTCCTTGGTCTCCATGGCATGGGAGGGGCGAGAGCCCCTCCGAGATTGGATCTGTCTCTCTGTCTCTCTCTGTTTTTGCGTTCTCAGATCTGGCCTTTCACCGTTTCTTTTATAACCGGAGATCCGTAACTCCGATTGGGCTGAATTTTGGACACGGTCTCTATCCGGAAATTAACTTTCTTGCGGTCAAAGAAGGGCTCCAACTGCCTTACGGGGTGGCCACGAGGGTCCAGGGCGCGCCCCCCTGTCTCGTGGCCCCCTCGGGCATCGTATCGTGTTGATTCTTCTTCCCAAAAATCACAAATATTCCAAAAAAATCCGTCAGTTTTTATCGCGTTTGGACACCGTTTGATATGGATTTTCTGCGAAACAAAAAACATGCAACAAACAGGAACTGGCACCGGGCACTGGATCAATATGTTAGTCCCAAAAATAGTATAACAAGTTGGCAAAAGTATATGTAAGTTGTAGAATATTAGCATGGAACAATCACAAATTATAGATACGACGGAGACGTATCAGCATCCCCAAGCTTAATTCCTACTCGTCCTCGAGTAGGTAAATGATAAAAAAGATAATTTTTATGTGGAATGCTACCTAGCATAATCTTGATCACATAATCTAATCATGGCATGAATATTAAGACACGAGTGATTCAAAGCAATAGTCTATCATTTGACATTAAGACAATAACACTGCAAGCATACTAACCAAGCAATTATGTCTTATCCAAATAATATAGCCAAAGAAAGCTCATCCCTACAAAATCATATAGTCTGGCTATGCTCAATCTTCACCACACAAAGCATTCAAATCATGCACAACCCCGATGACAAGCCGAGCAATTGGTTCATACTTTTTAACGCGCTTCAGCCTTTTCAACCCTCATGCAATACATGAGCGCAAGTCGTGGACATAGCACTATGGGTGGAATAGAATATGATGATGGAAGTTTGTGTGAGAAGACAAAAAAGGAGAAAGTCTCACATCGACGCGGCTAATCAACGGGCTATGGAGATGCCCATCAATTGATGTCATTGTGAGGAGTAGGGATTGCCATGCAACGAATGCACTACAACTATAAGTGTATGAAAGCTCAAGCTGAAACTAAGTGGGTGTGCATCCAACTTGCATGCTCATGAAGACCTAAGGCATTTGAGGAAGCCCATCGTTGGAATATACAAGCCAAGTTCTATGATGAAAATTCCCACTAGTATATGAAAGTGATAACTCAAGAAGACTCTCTATATGAAGAACATGGTGCTACTCTGAAGCACAAGTGTGGTAAAAGGATAAAAGCATTGCCCCTTCTCTCTTTTTCTCTCATTTTTTTTGGGCCTTCTCTTTTTTTGGCCTTGTCTTTTTTTATTTTTTATTTTATTTTTTCGTCCCGAGTCTCATCCCGACTTGTGGGGGAATCATAGTCTCCATCATCCTTTCCTCACTAGGACAATGCTCTAATAATGATGATCATCACACTTTTATTTAGTTACAACTCAATATTACAACTCGATGCTAGAACAAAGATATGACTCTATATGAATGCCTCCGGCGGTGTACCGGGATGTGCAATGATCTAGGGTAGCAATGACATCAAAAAACGGACAAGCCATGAAAACATCATGCTAGCTATCTTACGATAATGCAAAGCAATATGCCAATAAATGCTCAAGTCATGTATATGATGATGATGGAAGTTGCATGGCAATATATCTCGGAATGGCTATGGAAATGCCATGATAGGTAGGTATGGTGGCTGTGTTGAGGAAGATATAAGGCGGTTTATGTGTGATAGAGCATATCGTATCACGGGGTTTGGATGCACCGGCGAAGTTTGCACCAACTCTCGAGGTGAGAAAGGGCAATGCACGGTACCGAAGAGGCTAGCAATGATGGAAGGGTGGGAGTGCGTATAATCCATGGACTCACATTAGTCATAAAGAACTCATATATTTATTGTAGAAGTTTATTAGCCCTCGAAGCAAAGTACTACTACGCATGCCCCTGGGGGGATACATTGGTAGGAAAAGACCGTCGCTCGTCGACGACCACTCATAAGGAAGACAACACAAGTATTTCTACATAACGGTTACATAACGGTTCACCATACGTGCATGCTATGGGAATCACAAAATTCAACACAAGTATTTCTACAATCCACAACTACCCACTAGCATGACTCTAATAGCACCATCTTTATATCGCAAAACTATTGCAAGGAATCAAACATATCAAATTCAGTGATCTACAAGTTTTATGTAGGATTTTATGACTAACTATGTGAATGACCAATTCCTGCCATCTCTCTAAATAGATATAAGTGAAGCAAGAGAGTTTAATTCTTTCTACAAAAGATATTCCCACGCTCTAACAAGTATAAGTGAAGCAAAAGAGCATTCTACAAATGGCGGTTTTCTATGTGAAGAGAAACAGGCAATCCAAACTTCAAATGATATAAGTGAAGCACATGAAGCATTCTATAAAGCCATACTCAAAAAATATAAGTGAAGTGCAATGATCATTCTATAAATCAACCAAGGACTATCTCATTGCAGGATGGTGCATAAAAGAAAAGTGAAAACTAAATGCAAAAGACGCTCCAAGATTTGCACATATCGCATGAACGAAACGAATCCGAAAACATACCAATACTTGTTGAAGAAAGATGGGATGCCTTCCGGGGCATCCCCAAGCTTAGACGCTTGAGTCTCCTTGAATATTTACTAGGGGTGCCTTGGGCATCCCCAAGCTTGAGCTCTTGCCTCTCCTCCTTTTCCTCACATCGAGACATCCACGATCTTCGAACACTTCATCCACACAAAACTCAGCAGAAAACTCGGTAAGGTCCGTTAGTATAATAAAGCAAATCACTACTCTAAGTACTGTTGCAAACCAATTCATATTTTGTTTTTGCATTGTATCTACTGTAATATAACTTTTCCATGGCTTAATCCACTGATAGAAATCGATAGTTTCATCAAAACAAGCAAACTATGCATCAAAAACAGAATCTTTCTAAAACAGAGCAGTCTGTAGGAATATGAACATTCACCGTACTTCTGGTACCCAAACAATTCTTCCAAAATTAGGAAAAAATAAAAAATTTGTGTATAAATACAGTGCAAAAAGAATCAGAATTGTTTGACATTCCAGTAAAAAATGTAACATCGCGCACTACAGCCAAACTTTCTGTCCTGCACCGCACAAACCAACAAGCATTGTAAACATCCTAAAGGCAAACCTTGGCACATTATTTTTATTATACAATGCAATTTTACAAGGGGATAATTATTTTTGTTGAAAAGTTTCTGTAATCAAGATTCAGAAAGTTTCCATGAGCATGAACTAAGTTCAAGGAGCTCCCCCACTACAACAATGCTTGTCTCTCTCACTTTCACTTTCGTTTTCGAAAAAGTTTTGGGGTCCCCTCTTTATTTTTTTGTTTTTAAACTATATGAAAGCACTCAACAGAAATAAATGACTCTCTAAAACTTCCGGGTTGTCTCCCTGGCAGCACTTTCTTTAAAGCCATTAAGTTAGGCATGTAGTGCTCAAGCAATGGATCCACCCAGATCCCAAGGTATATCAAAGCCAATTTTAATTAACAATGATGTAGAATTTAGTAGTGAGCACAAAGCAACATATATCAAGCAATGACGAAGTCTAACTCTCTTCCTATGGATCGGCATGTCGTAAAAGAACAATCCATGCACACAAAGTAAAGGCCAATGCATAGTATAAGCAGTTTCTTGCAATTTTATCATATTGGAAACATAGAGAGGTGGAGATATAGTACCTCTCCCATAATAATTGCAAGTAGGAGCATCAAGCACATGCATATTATATTCATCAAAATCATCATGTGCAACGGTAAAAGGAAACCCATCAATATAATCCTTAATAAGCACAAACTTCTCCGATACAGTGTAGTTTGGAGAATGCAAAAAGATAATAGGACTATCATGCATGGGTGCAATAGTAACAATTTCATGTTTAACATAAGGAACTATAGCAAGTTCATCTACATAAGCATAATTCATATTGGCATCTTGGCCAGAAGCATAGCAAGCATCATCAAAAAGGGATATTTCAAAAGAATCAACGGGATCGTAATAGTTATCATAGCAATCATCCTTCGGTAAGCACGAAGGGAAATTAAACAATGTATGAGTTGAAGATTTACTCTCATTAGAAGGTGGGCATGGGTGATCAATCCGATCTTCCTCCTTTTGTTCTTCGCTCTCCTCATCATCTTTTTCATCCAATGAGCTCACAGTTTCATCAATTTCTTCTTCCATAGACTCCTGCAAAATATTAGTCTCTTCTTGGACAGCGTAGACTTTCTCAATAAATGCATCAATATCGGCGTTGTATTCATAATTCTCATAGCAATATTTAAGGATAGCTAAAATTTCAGGTCTATAAACAGCATCATAAAGATTTTCACACTCTTTAAATACAAATTCAATTTCATAAGCACCCATAAAAGCAACAAATTCTTCTATTTGTTCCACATCACAGTAATCATATATACCTCTAGCATAAGAAGCCAAGGTTTCATTATCATTAAATTTGCATGAAAAGGGAAGGTGTGGAGCCTTCATCATAGAGCAACAAGTATAATCATAACTCAAGCATACTTGCCAAGCATACCACTTCAACATATAAATATGATCCCATAATTGTTTCCCTTTTTGAGTCAAGCGATAATCCCTAAAGTATTCTCGTTGATCCAACGTGTCTCCCATTACCAAATTGAATGGGGTTTTCTCAGGATTGTCAAAGTAGTACATAATATCTGTCACATAACGAGCATCGGGGGTTTTAGGAGGTTCCCCATCTCCATGAGTAGCAGGTACACCTATTTTTTTGGTATTTCGTGTTCCATATCCATAACTAAAGATAAAGAACAACTAAGAACAACAAAAAAAAATTACTTAGTGATAAAGCAAACAAGCACACACGAGAATATTCACCCCACGCTACAACTCCCCGTCAACGGCACCAAAAAAAGGTCTTGATAACCCACAAGTATAGGGGATCAATTGTAGCCTCTTTCGATAAGTAAGAGTGTCGAACCCAACGAGGAGCTAAAGGTAGAACAAATATTCCCTCAAGTTCTATCGACCACTGATACAACTCTACGCACGCTTAACGTTCGCTTTACCTAGAACAAGTATGAAACTAGAAGTACTTTGTAGGTGCTTTTGAATAGGTAAGCAAGAATATAAAGAGCACGTAAATAAAATGTAAGGGATGTTTAGATAAAGACACAACTAAATTAGTTTTAGTGGAGAGCTTTTTGTCACGAGAAAGTTATTTGTCCCTAGGCAATCGATAACTAGACCGGTAATCACTATTGCAATTTTATTTGAGGGAGAGGCATAAGCTAACATACTTTCTCTACTTGGATCATATGCACTTATGATTGGAACTCTAGCAAGCGTCCGCAACTACTAAAGGTCATTAAGGTAAAACCCAACCATAGCATTAAAGTATCAAGTCCTCTTTACTCCCATCCGCAAACAGCTTACTTACTCGGGTCTGTGCTTCTGTCACTCACGAGACCCACCATAAGCAAATCATGAACATATTGCAAACCCTACAACGGGGATCCCTCACGCTTGCGCGACACGGAGAGCACCATAGGACAACACCAATAATAAAACATGCAACTCAAACCAATCATGATTATCAATTAACCCATAGGACTAAATGGATCTACTCAAACATCATAGGATAGCCATATTGGGAAATAATATATAGCGTTGAGCACCATGTTTAAGTAGAGATCACAGCGGGTAAAAGAGGGGTTACATCGCTGCATAGAGGGGGGAAGAGTTGGTGATGATGGCAATGATGTTGTTGGTGAATATTGCGGTGATGATGATGGCCCTCGGTGGCAAAATGCACCGGCAAAGAAAGGATCGATAAAGAGCTTCTTTGCCGTCTGCTTTCTGGAGCGGACGGCAAAGGGGCCTTTGCCATCAGCAGCCGACGGCAAAGAAAGCCGACGGCAATAAATTCGCCGTTAGTCCGTTGGGTGTCTAATGGCAGTATTTGCCGTCCGCAGCTGACGGCAACTAGCATCAGGCCTTTGCCGTCCACCTAATGACGTGAGTTGGACGTCACTGCCCACCAAGTCTTTGCCGTCCACCGCTGTAGCCAAAGGCTTTGCCGTCCGCCACTGTAGGCAAACTGACCAAATGGGTCAGCTCCCAGGAAGTACAGTTGGCTGCCACGTGGCTTTTTTGCCGTCTGTCGCGAACGGTAAAGAGCCCATTGCCATTGGTGGCTGACGGCAAAGAGCCTGCATTGGCTCTTTTTTCTGTTTTTTTAAATCCAACAATTTTCGAAGCAAATATATATGACATATATAGATATATTTCACAAGGTTATTTCACAGCAAACATATGACATATCCAGCACATAAGTTTCATCGTACATACATATATAGTTCCATCCATTCATACATAGCAACTTGCACATACACATTGTTCCATCATAGCAAGCTAAGAATACTAGAAGAGAATGAAAGAAAAAACCAGCACTCCATCATAGCAAGCTAGCTTCCGTGAAGTGAATGAGATCTGCAAAATGGCAAATAAGAAAGTTCGAAAAAGGTGACTAGAAGAAGAAGTATATGTCATTTATGAGCTAAGTTAGGTGAAATGGATCATTTATGAGTTAACTTAGGTGAAATGGATCGTTTATGAGCTAACTAAGGTGAAATGGATTGTTTATGAGCTAACTAAGGAGAAATGGATCATTTTAGAGCTAACCTAGGTGAAATGGATCGTTTATGAGCTAACTTAGGTGAAATGGATCATTTATGAGCTAACTTAGGTGAAATGTATCGTTTATGAGCTAACTAAGGTGAAAGGGATCGTTTATGAGCTAACTAAGGTGAAGTGGATCATTTTAGAGCTAACCTAGGTGAAATGGATCGTTTATGAGCTAACTTAGGTGAAATGGATCATTTATGAGCTAACTTAGGTGAAATTGATCATTAATGAGCCAACTTAGGTGAAATGGAATGTTTATGAGCTAACTAAGGTGAAATGGACCGTTTATGAGCTAACTAAGGTGAAATGGATCGTTTATGAGCTAACTAAGGTGAAATGGATCATTTATGAGCTAACTTAGTTGAAATAGATTGTTTATGAGCTAACCTAGGTAAGATGCATCATTTTAGAGCTAACCTAGGTAAGCTGGGTCATTTTGGAGCTAACCTAGGTAAAATGGGTCATTTTAGAGCTAACTTGGGTAAAAAGGATCGTTTATGAGCTAACTAAGCTAATTATGTCATTTTTTGACATAAGTAAGCTAAGTACATGTCATTTTGGAGGAAACAAAGCTAAGTATAGATCGTTTTAGAGCTAACTTCGGTAAAATGGATGGTTTTGGAGGTCAGTAAGCTTATTAAGTCATTTTGGAGGAAATAAAGCTAAGTCTAGGTCTTTATGCATTTGTTAAGCAAAACACTAGAGAAACTTACAGTGATCATGGAGGTGTAGGAGCGGGCTACTAATAATCTCGATCACTATGATCAATAAATGCATAATCATCATCATCACTATCATCAATGACATGCTCATAGGGTTCAGCGGCATCAAAATGTGGAAGACCACCTTGACGTAATCGGTCAAGCATTGACAGGTCATCCGCAGCAGTAACCTCTTCTTGTTCCGGCTCTTCTTGTTCCTCCTCTAGGGTGATGCCGGATTCACTGTCGCTGTCTACTTCAATGTTTTGGGGTGAAGTATAGCGGTTCTTGAAACGTTTTTTGGAAAGACGTGTCTCTTGGAAGAATTCTCCTTGATATGTGTCTGGGTTAATGTGAGGTTCATAATCCTCTTCCTTTGGGGGAGATAGTCTAGCACGTGGCGGCACTTCATAAACGACATCCCAACCTTTCAGATTTGGATTAGTTTGGCAGGCCCACGGTAGATAGAATACTTGGGTCGCCTGTTGAGCCGTAATATAGACATCAGGAACATCTAAATGGGTGCTTTGTTTGATTTCAACTAGCCCTATATGTTCATGAGTCCTTCTAGTCTCCTTCGGCTGAAACCAATAACATTTGAAGAGTACGACATTCGGTGGGTTTTCACCATAGAATAGAAGTTCATAAATTGCTTCAACTCTCCCATAATACTCGGTACCTCCTTCGCCGATAGCAGATACACAACAATTTGTAGACTTTCGGTCGGCCATAGATAGCTCTTTGCCATAGGTACGAAAGCGATACCCGTTGATGTCGTATTTGTCAAATGAACGGACCTTATAGTCAAAACCATTAGCGACTTGTCTCAATTCGGTGTCCATAGACTCTGAATTAGCCTACAAGTTTAATACGAAAGGATTGTTGCATTAGGCACAAATTAGTGAATGAAATGAAATGGTCTAATAGAAATTACCGTTTGTTTGAACCAAGAGATGAAACCGGGATAGCCGCCTCCTTGCTTTGCGAGAAGCTCATACTCTTCGACGGAATCCTTTTGGATTACCGCTCCATACGAGAATATGGCGACGTATCGACTGTATGAAATATCCAGGAATAAGAGCAGTTCAAAGGAAATAGAAGTTGCGAAACAATGTACCGAGAACTTACTCGATGTACGGCCGCACTTCTGTCAGGTTGTTGAAGATATACAACGTAATGGTCCGCCATTCTTCGTTATCCAAAGATACTGGTTTCGAACCACTGGCTGGTGCGAGATTCCCTTTGA
Organism: Triticum aestivum; assembly: GCF_018294505.1. Lineage (NCBI taxonomy): Eukaryota > Viridiplantae > Streptophyta > Magnoliopsida > Poales > Poaceae > Triticum > Triticum aestivum. The sequence goes on along the minus strand of NC_057814.1, from coordinate 63,241,655 downwards.
ATAGGCTGAGGTTGGATCCACCCTTTTGAGGTTCGTCAGCATTGTACCGAGGCTTCGGATTATGCAAATGACGATTTTTGGCTTCGTAGTGTGCTGTCACGAAGTTTGCCGCCTCCTCAGTGATGAATGCCTCAGCCATCGATGCTTCAATTCTACGTTTATTTTTACATTTTTGTCGAAGCGTCTTCTGCATCCTCTCAGTTGGGTAGCACCAACGATTTTGCACGGCCCCCCCCAATCTTGCCTCGGTCGGGAGATGCAAAATCAAATGCTGCATTGGATTAAAGAAGCCCGGTGGAAAGATCTTCTCTAACTTGCAGATCAACTCCGGCGCCAACTCTTCCATTTCTTCTAGCACGCCAGGCGATAGTTCTTTCGCACAAAGAACACGGAAGAAATAGCTGAGTTCTGCCAGTACTAGCCATTCATCCTCAGGGATGAAGCCACGCAACATCACCGGCATTACCCGCTCAATCCATATGTGCCAATCATGACTCTTGAGACCAAATATCTTCAATTTATCAAGATTCGCTCCCCTCTTTAGATTCGCTGCATACCCATCGGGGAACATCAACTGCTGTTGCACCCACAAGATAATTTCCCTCATAGCTGGCCTTCCAAGATTGAACCATGCCTTTGGCTTCGTCCAGTTCTGCTTTCCTTTCGGTTCTTTCATGTTTTGTAACGGCCTATCACATAGCGCCTCCAGATCGACTCTAGCCTTAGTATTATCCTTTGACTTCCCATCTATGCCGAACAATGTACCAAAAAGTGCCTCGGCGATATTCTTCTCAGTGTGCATCACGTCGATGTTGTGTGGGCAAAGGAGGTCTTTGAAGTAAGGCAGATCCCATAAGCATGTCTTGTGAGTCCAGACGTGTTTAGAATTATACCCCTTGAAGTACCCTGGATGCTCTGGATCTGGCTCGAGAGCGTTTAACTGATCCAGGGTCTGTTGGCCTGTCAACGCAGGTGGTGCAGAGTTTTTGACAACTCTACCTCTGATGAAGTTCTTCTTGTCTTTCCTGAACTTATGGCGAGGATCCAGGAACTGTCTATGCATGTCGAAGCAAGAAAACTTGCGACCGGCCTGAAGCCAACGAAACTCAAGAGCTCCCTTGCATGTGGGGCACGGGAACCTTCCATGCACACACCAGCCAACGAATAGCGCATACGCCGGCAAGTCATGCGTCGAGTACATGTACCAGACACGCATTATGAAGTTCCGTTTGCTATAGGCGTCGATATGTCTTGAACCCATTATCCCAGGCTTCTTGCAATTCGTCCTTAAGCGGCTGCATGTACACATTCATATTTTCCCCGGATAGTTGGGCCCTGGAATTATCAACGTCAGGAAAATGTTCTTTCTTTGCATAATCTGTCCGGGGGGGGGAGATTGAGTGGAAAGACAAATACGGGCCAACAACTGTATTGGGTTGCCGTCAGACCAAACACACTGAACCCATCCGTGCTGACGCCGACTCGAGGATGCCTCGGATCTGCCGCTTTGTCATCATGTAATTCATCAAACTTCTTCCACGCAACACCATCCGATGTGTGTACCATCATCAGATTCCCATCTGCATCTAGTTCGGTTCTTTTGCCCGTTTTGTGCCATGTCATCTGTCTGGCCGTCTCTTCAACCATGAAAAGACGTTGAAGTCTTGGTACGATTGGCATATACCGAAGAACACTAACGGGGATTTTGGTCTGCGTCTTCTCACCCATACCGTTGTCTACCACAACATACCTGGAAGACTTGCAAATGGGACAATAGTTCAAGTCCGCATATTCAAGCCTAAATAAGGCACATCCTTTCTCACATGCATGTATCTTCTCATAGGGCATCTTCAGTGCACGGAGGATTTTGTCCGACTGGTACAGGTTTGCAGGCATTACATGGCCTTTGGGTAGAAAGCGTCCAAATACTGTCATAATTGCGTCGTAGCATTCTCTGCCCAAGTTGAACTGAGCCTTCAGAGCCATTACTTGTGAGATGGCATCCAACTGACAAAGCTCAGTGTGCTCGTGGAGCGGACGTTTTGAAGACTCCAACATTTCCTTGAAGGCCTTTGCAGATTCCTCCATCTCCTCGTCCGAATCCCGAGCATCATCCAAGTCTTGCACCATGTTTTCCATCCCGGTACCATGCTCGTCGGTGCGACGACGAACCACCTCAGCTCGGTCACGTTGGGCAGACTCACCATGAAATGTCCACACCGTATAATTGGGCGTAAAACCACTCTTCTACAGGTGTTTGCCCATTTCAGCCTCTGTCCTCTTTTCCCAATTGTTGCACCGGGAACAGGGGCACCAGGTTTTCCTCTGGCCATTTGCAAATGTGGCTTGCACAAACGCCTTGGTTTTTGTGAACCATTCAGTGCTCCATTTGTTCTGACCAGTGTGACCGGTGTACATCCATGCACGATCACTCATCTTGACTTTTAGAGCTACTGGACACACAACAAATATATATATATATATATATATATAATTCACCATGTATATATTCATCAGTTGATCTAGTTTGTCAATTTTATTACGTCCATGCAACCTACACTCTAATAGGTAATGATAAGTCCTAATCCCACCAGAGTATGTGTAGATTGGGTTCCTTTTCCCATGCTATGCTCCGGATCCGACGCAAAATTTTGGCAGCACCTCCCCGTTGTTCTCCTTATACATGTCTCTGCAATAAACAGAGAGGATGTGTACCCAGAGAACAACACGTGACGCACTGACAAAATTTATGCGTCGGATCCAGAGCAAAGCATATGGGAAAACGAACCCAATCTACACATACTCGGGCTGTCCATGGATAGCGCTGGACAATTCGAAAGAATTACGGTTATAAATATGCAAATGCATGCATATTTATAGATGTAACCCTTTCGAACGGGAGATGCATAGTGGTTACGCATACTGATGATTGACACCTATAGCTAGCAAGTTTCATCGGCACCAAGACCGGAACAGAGCAAATGAAGGGGGAGGAGGAGATGTCATTTGTGCTCACCAACGAACGCAGGGGCGGAGCTCGTCGAACGCACGGGGATGTCGTCAAACACCACACCCTCGCAGCGACGAAACAACTGCACATTTGAATCCACCTGACAAACACAAACATGTATGATTTTTTGCATAACAAAATCGAAAAATATACGACCTAACTCATAATTCACAAATATATGACCCCGCCGGCCTCTAGAAGGCCAAAGAGCACCTTCTACATATTCTTCTTTTCTTCTTTTCTTATTCTTCTTCTTCTTCTTCTCCCCTCCTCTTCTTCTCCTACACTTTCTTCTTCTTCTTCTCCCCTCCTCTTCTTCTCCTACACTTTCTTCTTCTTCTTCTTCTTCTTCTTCTTCTCCCCTCCTCTTCTTCTCCTACACTTTCTTCTTCTTCTTCTCCCCTCCTCTTCTTCTCCTACACTTTCTTCTTCTTCTTCTCCCCTCCTCTTCTTCTCCTACACTTTCTTCTTCTTCTTCTTCTCCCCTCCTCCTCCTCCTCCTCTTCTTCTTCTTCTTCTTCTTCTTCTCCCCCTTCTACATATTCTTCTTTTCTTCTTCTTCTTTTTTCATCTTTTTTCTACTTCTTTTAATTATATGACTAATTATCTAAAACCCATGCACTAAATCAAACACTAACACATATATATCTAGCACTAAACCAAACACTAACAATTAAACAACAAAAAAAGAAAAAAAGAAAATAACTCACCGGACCCGACGGGGGCCGGGGCTTCGCAACGGAAGGGTGGCGGTGGCGACGGGGGCCGCAGGGCTCCGTCCTGGGCGGTGGAGCTCATCATGGGGGAGTTGCGGTGGAGCTCATCAAGGGGAGGGGCGGTGCGCGGCGGCCCCGAGCCAGCAGGGAGGCGGTGGCGATGCGGCCGCGGTGGCGGGTGGCGGGGGCGACGGCGACGCCGGGGTGGTGGGGCGCCGGGGCGGCAGGGTGGTGGGGCGACGACACGGGGTGGGGGCGGCGGCGGGTAGCGGGGACGACGGGTGGTGGGCGTGGCGGCGGGTGGCGGGGGCGGCTGGTGGTGGCGGGGGTGGCGGCAGGTGGTGGGGCGGCTTGTGGGGTGGCGGTGGGTGGCGGGGGCGGCGGCACAGGCTGGGGTGTCGGCGGCTGGCGGGGGCGGCGGCACGGGGTGGGGTGGCGGCGGGTGACGGGGGCGGTGGCGGGCGGCGGCGTGGTGGCTCGGGAGGAGAGAAGGGAGAAACAGAGAGAGATGGATCCAGGGCTAGGTGGGTCTCGTCGTTAGTTAGGTTAGTTCTTTGCTGTCCGTCAAACCTTTGCCGTCAGCTTTTCTTTCTCTTTGTCGTCCGCTAGCTGACGGCAAAGAGGGGGGCCATTATGTTTTCTTAATCAGCTCGTTAGTGGGGACCACCACTCTCTTTGCCGTCTGCTAGCTGACGGCAAATATTCTTTGCCGTCCGCTAGTTGACGGCAAAGAGCAGGCTAATGGCAAAGACTGTTCTTTGCCATCAGCATGGTCTTTGCCGTCCGTTTTCTGTAAGCGGACGGCAAAGACCTTCTTTGCCGTCAGCCAGCGGATGACAAAGGCTTGGCTGGCGGCAAATTAGCTAATTCCAGTAGTGCCCCTCCTTCTTCTTCTTCCTTGACCTCCTCCCTGGACGGGAGAAGGGTTTCCCCTCTGGTCCTTGGTCTCCATGGCATGGGAGGGGCGAGAGCCCCTCCGAGATTAGATCTGTCTCTCTGTCTCTCTCTGTTTCTGCATTCTCAGATCTGGCCTTTCACCGTTTCTTTTATAACTGGAGATCCTTAACTCCGATTGGGCTGAATTTTGGACACGATCTCTATCCATAAATTAGCTTTCTTACAGCGAAAGAAGGGCTCCAACCGCCTTACGTGGTGGCCACGAGGGTCCAGGGCGCGCCTGACCCACTAGGGCGCGCCCCCTGCCTCGTGGCCCCCTCGGGCATCGTACCGCGTTGATTCTTCTTCCCAAAAATCACAAATATTCCAAAAAAATCTCCGTCAGTTTTTATCGCATTTCGACTACGTTTGATATGGATTTTCTGCGAAACAAAAACATGCAACAAACAGGAACTGGCACTGGGCACTGGATCAATATGTTAGTCCCAAAAATAGTATAAGAAGTTGCCAAAAGTATATGAAAGTTGTAGAATATTGGCATGGAACAATCGAAAATTATAGATACGACGGAGACGTATCAATGACGATGGCGACGGATTCCCCTCTCCGGAGCCCCGAACGGACTCCAGATCAGCCCTCCCGAGAGAGATTAGAGCTTGGCGGCTGCTCCCTATCGTAAAACGCGATGAATCCTTCTCTCTGATTTTTTCTCCCCAAACGTGAATATATAGAGATGGAGTTGAGGTCGGTGGAGCACCAGGGGGCCCTAGTGGATAGGGTGTGGGCCCCCTGGCATTGATTCTTTCGCCAGTATTTTTTATTATTTCCAAAAATAATCTCCGTTGATTTTCAGGTCATTCCGAGAACTTTTATTTCTGCACAAAAATTAACACCATGGCAATTCTGCTGAAGACAACGTCAGTCCGGGTTAGTTCCATTCAAATCATGCAAGTTAGAGTCCAAAACAAGGGCAAAAGTGTTCGGAAAAGTAGATACGACGGAGACGTATTAGGCCCTAGCCTGGCAACAGCCTGCCACAACCTCTTTAGTACCGGTTCATGGCACGAACCGGTACTAATGGTTCGCCATGAACTGGTACTAATGAGCGCCTCCCGCCTAGCCGTTCGAACCGACACTAATGGTCACATTAGTGCTGGTTCAGTTACAAACCGGGACTAATGTGCTTCACATTAGGCCCTTTTTCTAGTAGTGATTAGAGCATGTTCCTGTAGTTCAAATTTGAATTATGCACGTAAATGCATTGAAAACTTCATTAATGTATAAAAATGTCCAAACGAACCCAGATAAATTCCAAAATTTAACACAACACTCCTATTGTTCTATGTTGACACTAGAGAAAAATTGAAACCAAGAATAGGCAACGAATATCATTTCGTCCAGAAAGGTGAAACGTTCCCTACCGAAACCATCAGGCTTGTTGTGAGAAGCTCTGGTTTGTGAGAACCTTATACCCAAACCTGCCCCAAATGGGACAAAAAAATTACCACGGCATGTTGATGCTGCTCCATGATAGCATGCCAAGTTTCATGAATTTTAGACGAGTTTCGGATTTACTAGAATTTAAAAACCAGGTATCTCAATGTTTGCGGCCGAGTGATGGTGGCAGGGTGTTTGACATTCATTCCCATTTCTTGCATGGGACCTAAGCATGCAACCAAGGACATAGATTTGATTTTTCAACCAATTTATATGCATTAGAGCATGTGCATGTAGCTCAAATTTGGATTATGCACATAAATGCATTGAAAACTCAATTAATGTATAAAAATGTCCAAACGAACCTCGAAAAATTCCAAGATTTAACACGACACTCCTGTTGTTCTATGTTGACACTTGAGAAAAAATTGAAATCAAGAAGAGGCAATGGATATCGTTTCGTCCAGAAAGGTGAAATGTTCCCTACCGTAACCATGAGGCTTGTTACGAGAAGCTTTGGTTTGTGAGAAACTTATACCCCAACCTACCCCAAATGGGACAATATTTTTACCATTGCATGTTGATGCCGTTCAATGATAGCATGTCAAGTTTCATGAATTTCTGAAGAGTTTTTGATTTACTAGAATTTTAAAACCATGTATCTCAATGTTAGTAGCCGAGCGACGGTGGCAAAGGTGTTTGACATTCATTCCCATTTCTTGCATGGGACCTAAAGTTGCAACCAAGGACACACATTTGATTTTTCAACCTGTTTATATGCACTGGAGCATGTGCATGTAGTTCAAATTTGAATTATGCACATGAATCCATAGAAAACTTAGTTAATGTATAAAAATGTCCAAGCGAGCCCCGAAAAATTGCACAACACTCCTGTTGTTCTATGTTGACATGAGAAAAATTTTGAAAGTAAGAAGAGGCGACATATATCGTTTCGTCCCCCAAGGTGGCATGTTCCCTACCAAAACCATCAGGCTTGTTGTGAGAGAAGCTCTGGTTTGCGAGAAGCTTATACCATAACCAGCCCCAAATGGGACAATATTTTTTTACCCCAGTGATACATCTCCAACGTATGTATAATTTTTTATTGTTCCATGATGTTATATTATCAATCTTGGATGTTTTATAATCATTTTATAGTCATTTAATATCATTTTCTGCTACTAACCTATTGACATAGTGCCATGTGCCAGTTGCTGTTTTCTGCATGTTTTTTACATCGCAGGAAATCAATAACAGACGAGGTCCAAATGCAACGAAACTTCACGGAGATTTTTTTGGACCATAAGGAACATAATGGGCCCTGGCTGCGCCTGGAGGGTGTCCCGAGGAGGGCACAACCCACCAGGGCGCGCCAGGAGGCCCAGGCGCGCCCTGGTGGGTTGTGCCCACCTCGGGTGCCCCCCCGGACCGCCTCTTTCCTCTATAAATTCCCCAATATTCCCAAAACCCTAGGGGAGTTGACGAAATATTCATCCAGCCGCCGCAGTGTCCAGAACCACCAGATCCAATCTAGACCCCATCTCGGATGGGGTTCACCACCTCCATTGGTGCCTCTGTGATTATGCGTGAGTAGTTCTTTGTAGACCTTCGGGTCCGTACTTAGTAGCTAGATGGCTTCCTCTCTCTCGCTGAATTCTCAATACAATGGTCTCTTGGAGATCCATATGATGTAACTGTTTTTGCGATGTGTTTGTTGGGATCTGATGAACTGTGAGTTTATGATCAGTTATATCTTTTTATATCCATGAAAGTTATTTGAGTTTCTTTGATATCTTATATGCATGATTGCTTATAGCCTTATATTTCTTCTCCTATATTTGGGTTTTGTTTGGCCAACTTGATCTATTTATCTTGCAATGGGAAGATGTGCATTGTAGTGGGTTCGATCTTACGGTGCGTGATCCCAGTGACAGATGGGGAACTGACACGTATGTATCGTTGCTACTAAGGATAAAACGATGAGGTCTATCTCTACATAGATAGATCTTGTCTAAATCATGTCATCGTTCTTATTGCATTACTCCATTTTTTCATGAACTTAATACACTAGATGCATGCTGGATAGCGGTCGATGTGTGGAGTAATAGTAGTAGATGCAGGCAGGAGTCGGTCTACTATTCTTGGACGTGATGCCTATATATTGATCATTGCCTGGATATTGTCATGATTATTCAAAGTTCTATCAAATACCCAACTGTAATTTGTTTACCCGCCATTTGCTATTTTTCGCGAGAGAAGCCACTAGTGAAACCTACGGCCCCCGGGTCTTCTTTCTCATATATTTGCCTTTGCGATGTACTTTTCCTTTGCATTTATTTTCAGATCTATTAAACCAAAAATACAAAAATACCTTGCTGCGTTTTATTTCTATTTATTTTACTTGGCGTTCAATCTATCCATATACTACAATTTATCTCACGTCCGTTTGCCTATCTTGAGTCGCCGTACCCCGGAAGGGATTGAGAACCCCTTTAACTCGTCGGGTTGCGAGGATTTGTTTTGTCTGTGCAGCGGTTGTTTACATTGTGTTGCTTGGTTCTCCTACTGGTTCGATAACCTTGGTTTCATATCTGAGGGAAATACCTACCGCCGTTGTGCTGCATCATCCCTTCCTCTTTGGGGAAATACCGACGTAGCTTCAACCGAGGAATTTCTGGCGCCGTTGCCGGGGAGGATCTTCAACATATACCAGGTCCCTAATCACAAATCTCATCTCCTCGCAATTTACATTATTTTGCATTTGCCTCTCGCCTCTCCCCCACTTCACTAAAATTTGCCGTTTTATTCGCTCCTCTTTTTCTCGTTCGCCGTTTTCTTGCCGGATCTGTTTTTGTGTGCGTTCTTGTTTGCGTAATCATGATGCCACAAAGAAAATATTATGATGTCCCTTACCCCAATATTTTGCTTGAGATTGAGAAAAGTACTAAGGAATATATGACCACACAATTTGAGCATAATAAGTATTTTACTGAAGAACTTAAGGAGCACTTTGTTGTGCTAGATGCTATTACAAAACAACTTGATGATATTAGTAGAAAAGTTTGCAACCTCCAATCTATGTATGCTTTTGCTGAAAGTTTGCTAGGAAAAATCTCTGATGCCCAAGCTACCTTAGTAAATCAAATGGCTGCTAAACCAACCTCGTTAGAAGATAAAGATGATGAAAATCTTAAAATGATTGGTGTTTCTTCTATTGATTCTTTGTTGAGTAAAGTTAAGATTGATGGAAAAGGGTCTGGAGAAGAGTCAACTTTAGATAGAAGGTGTCCCAATATTTTGGAGGGTGAAAATCTTGTTGAGAAAATTGATGAAAGTGGGGTTGGAGAGGTCAAGACTTTAACTAGTGATGTGCGCACTCTTTTGGATTACAAAGACTTTAATTATGATAGCTGCTCTTTGATTGATTGTATTTCTTTGTTGCAATCCATGATAAATTCACCCCATGCCTATGAACAAAATAAAGCTTTTACTAAACATATTATTGACGCTATGATGAAAGCTTTTCAAGAAAACTTGGAATTAGAAGTTTCAATTCCTGGAAAATTGCATGATGAATGGGAACCTACTATCAAAGTCAAGATTAAAAAGTATGAGTGTTTTTTTTGTGTGACTTGGGTGCTAGTGTTTCTACAATTCTGAAATCTTTATGTGATGTGCTTGGTCTTAATAATCTTGAAGAATGTTCTTTGAATTTGCACTTGGCGGATTCCACTATTAAAAAGCCTATGGGAAGAATTAATGATGTTCTTATTCTTGCAAATAGGAATTATGTGCCCATAGATTTTATTGTTCTTGATATTGATTGCAATCCATCTTGTCCAATTATTCTTGGTAGACCATTTTTACGCACGATCGGTGTCGTGATTAATATGAAAGAAGGCAATATTAAGTTACAATTTCCTTTGAGGAAGGGTATGGAACACTTTCCTAGAACAAGAATTAAGCCACCTTATGAATCAATCATGAGGGCATCTTATGGATCTCGAACCAAAGATGACAAAACTTAGATCCTTGCTTTATGCCTAGCTGAGGGCGTAAAACTATAACGCTTATTGGGAGGCAACCCAATGAATAATTTTTTCTTTCTTTTTTCTTTCTGTTCTTGTGCCTTTGCACAATTATGCTACTGGTATGATTGTGTTTTTTCTGTTTTAATTAGTGTTTGAGCCAAGTAAAGCCTATAGGATCTTCTTGGGTGATAGTTGTTTGATCTTGCTGAAAAACATAAACTTGTGCAGTCACGTAAACAATTGTTAAAAATCACCAGAACATGATAAAATGCCAATTATTTTTGCAAACGATTAATATAAAAATTACCCTGGTCGTCCTATTTTTTCAGAATTTTTGGAGTTACAGAAGTATTCAAAATAGTCAGATTGCTACAGACTGTTCTGTTTTGACAGATTCTGTTTTCTTTGTATTGTGTGCTTATTTTGATGGATCTATGGTTTTCTTTGATGAGTTTTCGCCATAGAAAAGTTGCAATACAGTAGATATAATACAAAAATAAAATATGAATTGGTTTGATACAGTACTTATAGTAGTGGTTTGCTTTCTTATACTAACGGATCTCACAAAGGTTTTGTTGAGTTTTGTGTGATTGAAGTTTTTAAGTTTTGGGTTATCTTACAATGGATGAAGGAAGATAGAAGAGCCTAAGCTTGGGGATGCCCCAGCATCCCAAGCTATTATCCAAAAATGAGCAACCAACTAAGCTTGGGGATGCCCCTGAGTGGCATCCCCTCTTTCTTCTAACGACCATCGGTATTTTACTCGAAGCTATATTTTTATTCGGCAAATAATATGTGTTTTGCTTGGAATGTCTTGTATGATATGAGTCTTTGCTTGTTCTATTTTGTGTTTTAAGTCATCAATCCTTGCTGGACACACCTATTTGAGAGAGCCAAAATTATGTCATGACTTGTTGGAATTGCTCTCTATGCTTCACTTAAATTTTTATGAGCTATGGAACTTGCTCTAGTGCTTCACTTATATCCTTTTGAGCACGGTGCTTTAGTATTTTTGAAGAAATGCTCTCTTGATTCACTTAGATATATTTGAGAGTTATTAAAATTTTCAAGAAATTCTCTCTTGCTTCACTTAAATTATTTTGAGAGAAAGAAAAAAATTTATGCTCATGATCTTCACTTATATTTGTTTGAGCTTATGAAAAGCAACACATGAAAATTAGTCCCAAAGTGATAGATATCCAAGAAGGATATAATAAAAACTTTCATGAATATCATTGGACAAAATAAACTTGATTCTTAGTAATAGTTTTGAGATATGATGATATGATATGTGAGTTGTGTTGATGTGTAATTATGCTTTTGTAAGAATATTGGTGTTTAGGTTTGTGATTCCCTATGCAAGCACGAAAGTCAATAGTCATGCAATGAAATTATATCCTACTTGTGAAGCATTATTCGGTGTTAGTTATGCATAATGCTTTCTTATGAGATTATTCGTTTCTTGGTTGGTCGCTTCTCAATCTTTTGCTAGCCTTCATTTTGCACCAAGTATGATCTCTGCTTGTGCATCCAAAATCCTTTAAACTAGTTTTGCCACATGAGTCCACTATATATATCTACCTATATGTGGTATTCTTTTGCCATTCTAAGCAAATTTGCATGTCCCATCTCTAATTTTCAGAATAAACTTCTCTTCTGTGTGTTCGTTTTGCTCGCGAAGAGGTGAGGGGTGGCTAATATTTTCCATGCTGGATGTGTTATTCTCACGATGAGTGTTTATTCACATGTCATTGCACGAGAGTAAGGCAAAGGTTTTAGGGATACCCAGTCCCAGAATGCAAAAATGAATTCACTTTATGTTCACTACTGCAGGTTGCTGCTAACGCGACACTACGATCAGAGACCCTTCGATGAAACTGTGTGCGATGCCATAATCGCAAACGGTGGTGTAAAATTACCATAAAAAAAGGTGCAAAACGTTTGCGATGGAGGATGCATCGAACACGGTACAGATTTTAGTTGCGTGTGCGATGCAGGGCATACGGTTCAGCTCAATTAACTGTTTGCGATGAGGAGGAACAAAAGAAACGCGTAGCCAGATGAAGGTGTGTGCGATATACAACATACGGTTCACTCGGATAAACTGTTTGTGATTAGGCAACATAAAAGAAACGGTCATCCAGATGAAGGTGTGTGCGATATACGGCTTGCGGTTCACTCGGATGAACTGTTTGCATTGAGACATGCGAACAAAAACGGTTCAACTTAACAAGATGTGTGTGGTACGCGACAAACAGGTCTATAATCAGAAATGTGTGCGAAGATCGATAATAGCACAGACGGTTGCGGCTAATAAGACGTGTGTGTTGTGCGATGGGATTGCCTACAGAACAACATATATATATATATATATATATATATATATATATATATATATATATATATATATATAGGGTGGGTCTATTATGATAACACCCCTTAAGACCTTATTCTGCTAACACCGAAGAAACTACTCTAGCCACCGCCCTGCACTACATACGCAAAAATAGCCGAACTGCATAAAAGAAAGAAAAAACTACCTCCACCTTCCCCACCTCTCGCTGCCCCCTGCCCCGCGACCTCTTCCCCATCGACGCCCCTCCCTTCTCCACCTCCCCGGCGACCACCCGCGCCGCCCCGCCCCAACCACCACCTAGCGCCGGCCCACCCCTGCCACCACCCGCGCCGCCATGCCCCGGCCACCACCCGCGCTGCCCCACCCCGCCACCACCATGCGCCGCCCCCGCCCCGGCGACCACCCACGCCGCCCCGCCCCACCCACCACCTCGCGCCACCCCACCCCGCCACCACCATGCGCCGCACCCGCCCCGGCGACCATCCACGCCGCCTAGCCCCAACCACCACCTCGCGCCACCCCACCCCGGCCAACACCCGCGCCGCGTCACCCCGCCACCACCACGCGCCGCCCGCCCCGGCCACCACCCGTGCAGCCCCGTCCTGGCCACCACCGCTGCCCCGTCATGACCACCACCAATTCCTCTGCACCATGGGCTCCCTCTCCCTCCACCGGCAGGTGTCGTCGGGATCCTAGGGCACTGGATCCGGCCTCGCCCTCTTCCCCCAGCCTCCTTCCTCCCCCGGTGCCGTCGCCCTCCACCCCCCTCCCTCCTGACTGGCCTGGATCCAGGAGCGCCGCCCAGGTGCCCAGCGCGACTGTCGGCATGGATCTGGGCATGCCGCCCCGCCGTGGCTTTCCCATCTTCAGGCTCCTCCCCCCGCCATGGCCACATCGGCCCATCATGGTTGAGCGCCCGCACCGGTTCCCGTGGAGGCCCGGCCGGATCTCCTCCACCGCCTCCCTCCCCTCGTCATCACCGGATCCCTGTGCCTCTCCTTCCACCAGTGAGGGTTGCGGCGAGGAGTAACCTCCTTGGCTCTTGTCCATCAGTCCTTGCGCTGCCGAGATCCACGTCTACGGCGGCCGGATCCGCCTACTCCGCGGCACGGTGCTCCTTGCTCCGCCGCTAAAGGTTGCTGCTGCTCGTGGCACAAGGCAGAGCCCTATCCGCCTCTTCTCCAACAGTTGCAGTTAATTTGATTTTGGTGTTGAAGCAAACTGAATCTTGTTTTGTAGTTCGCTGTCAAATGAAAAATAGACCAAATTTCCTGGCGCGGCGTCGAGCAGTTTGGTTGGGCGCGGCGTGCAGTTTCCTTGCGTGGATAGGAAATTCCTGAGGCTGTTGCGATCCATTTCTTCCCTAGTGCACTGCAGATGTTCATCAAATTCGTCTCGAGTTCGCAAATCGTGTCCCTGCAACTCGTCGTCGGTGTTGTGCGGTTCATACTGCCCCAAGAAAATGATTTTGTGAAGTTTGCTTTTTTTATTTAGGAAAAGTGTTAACTACAGTGTGCTAGGAGTTCAGCGTTTGTGTGTGGACAACATGCGACGTTGACAATGCAATACTAAAAAGCACTAGCTGCCCGTCTGTAGTTCTAGAAAGCTTTATTTGCTCTCTTTTTTGCAGATTTTGGATTGTGCACTTCCCATCATGTGGTTTCAGTGTGCATTTCGGTGGTGCATGACTTGTGGCTCAGTTTTTTCTTGAGTGAGGTTCTTCCCAGCATGGTGGTGCAGTCCAGCGAAACCCCAGTTTGGTGGTGACGAGGATTTTGGTTCGTACCAATTGGAAAAAGAGTGTTAAATATATTGCAGTTCATTATAAACAAAAACTGTAGTGTGGATGCAGGGAGCTCGCGGTGCACTAGTGGTTTGCTTGCTGTACACCTCTTGTGAACAAAAATTATGCAGCTCAAAAAGTTCAATGATGCAGTATGCACTGCCTAGCTATGCAGTACAATTACATTTTTTGGAGAATTATTTTTGAAGTGCACTTAGTTTGTGTAACAAGAATATGTTTTATTATCCTTATGTATGAAGTGCAATTTGTTTCATGTGCTTTAAAAATCAGTCGACTACATGAACGCATGCAGTGCTTTTGGTCCTCAGATGTGGTTCACTTTTGATAGTGATGTTGTTCACTTGTGCCAAAAAATGGAAGTGCAAAAAATTTAGCGGAACAACAAAAGATAGTAATGAGGTTCACTTCGATATATGTCGGGGTTCACTTACCTCCTCACTGCAGTCCACTCTCGTTCAAAAAAATTGAAAAGAAAAGATAAAAAAAAACTTGTTTGAAAAAAATTTACATTCGACAAAAAAAATCATGAAGTTCACTTCACCGTCTGATGTAGTGCGGAATCGTCAACTTGATTAGAAACTGCGGTGCGCTTGGCCGTCGGATGCAGCTCATGTGGTGTGTGACTAAAAAATGAATAACGAAAATAAAGACAAAAGAAATCATGCATTTCGCTTGCCCGTCGGATGCAGTGCGCTTTTACATCTGAAGCAGTGCTCTTTTCTGTCAGATGGAATTCACTTCGTCGATTTTGGTGTCGCGAAAAAGAGTGTCCGCGTTTCGCTAATTTTAAAACTACTCTTAAACCGTAAAGAATTAGAGAGAGTGTTCTAGATGAAAAAGTTGCGCCTCGTCGATATCTTTCCAACGGCGTATTATTTGAATCATTTAGACAAGTGGTTTGTAAAAAATTCGTGAAAAACGACCGCTGCCACTCGTCGTCAGCCACACCATTTACAAAATCAACATAAAACCGTAAGGAATATCAAAACCATTTCTACATATGAAAGTTGTGCCTTGTCCATAGCTTTCCAATGACATATTACACGCCTCATTCCGACAAACGATTCAAAAACTAGAGCGAAAACAATACCGAAAATTTCAAAAACTTCAAAAAAAGCGTAATTCCGCGATTTAGTAAATTTGAAACTGCTCTTAAACCGTAACGAATTAGAGAAAGGAATAGATATGAAAAAGATGCACCTCGACGATATCTTTCCAACAGCGTATCATTTGCTTTATTCCGATGAACGGTTTAGAAAAAATCGTGAAAATATGCTCGCTGCCACTCGTCGTCTGCCGCACCATTTTTGAAACTGCTCTTAAACCGTGAGGAATCTCGAAAAGTGTTCAACATGGAAAAGTTGCACCTAATCAATAGCTTTCCACCGGTATATTATACGCCTCGTTCCGATAAACAGTTAAAAACTAGAGCAAAAACAATAACAGAAAAACACTGCATGCAGTTTGTTCTGACACGAAGTTCACTAGTATGTATTGCAGTGCCCTTGCTATAGAAAGTGCAGTGCTCTCGCGTTGACCGTGTAGTGCGGAAGTGTTATGAGAATAACTATTCTGCTAATATTAGCAGAATAGACCGGCTTGCATAACCAAATTACATAGGTGGCTACTACAACCATGACATTTGCACACACCAAAGTAAACTATTACATGCATAATTACATAGGTGGCTACTACACACGTGACATTTCCACACACCAATAAAGTAAACTATATATTACATGCATTATTAACTAGCATTAACGATCATTTGATCATCATCTACTTCTTGTGATGCTTGCTCTGCTTGTGGCTCGATCCGGGCTCGTCGATTTGGATAACGAGGCACTTCCTCATGTCAACGATCAGCGTGTGCATCTCGTAGCATGTGTACGCGCTCTTGGCCGCGAACCTGAGGTGAGGTTCATCCAGTTGCCGCATCCAGGCCCTGTGCCAGGATAGGGGACTTGTTCTATGGGCATCCTGCTTCATCTTTTCGTAGTAGGGGTCGATGATGGCCGAAGCGAGTCCGACTAGGGAGTCCTTCTTCGTGCTGCCCAGACCCTGTAGTGGTCACGGATTTCGATAATGTTCTTGCAGGCCAAGCCCGTAACACTGAGTGCATTTACATCGTCTTTGCTTTCCACCGTGGCGAACTTGTAGTCGGTGCTGCTGACAAACCTGTTGAAACGGTCGCAAGGCTCTGTGGCCATGTAGTAGTGGTAGATGAGCACATGATGGCGCATGCACAACTGGGCGACGGCAACCTTCTGATCTATGCCGGGACGACCGGCGGTGTACTGGAGGTCGATGCCGACCACCTTGTACTTGTCTCGAGCAAGCAACTGCTCAATGCTATTGATGTAGACGTCCACCACGACCGGGTCGATGGTGTACACCACCGAGAGATCCGTCTCCCTCGCGTGGGTCTCCACTCTATGCTCGCCGAACTCCAGTGGAGCGCCGCTGGACATCCCCTCTCTATGTGTCGTCATGGCCGTGCTTGTTGTGTTGTGGGGCGCGACCGAAAGGTTGAAGAGACTAAGGTTATAATGGACGCAGGAATTAAAGGGGAAGCCGGATGACCAGGAATATCGGCAGGCCTTTGATGGCAGTTCTAATTTGCAGCGCATAACTCCATCATGCCGCATGTAACTGCATCGCGTGGCAATGTGCGCGGTGCAAATGCATGCATATGGGGCCCCCGACGTAATCGTGCACAAACCCAACCGCTGGCAGAGCGAGCGCGGAGGGACGCGAGCATAGCTCTCCGCGGTCGCCTCAACGGCGAGCAAGGAAAAGCTCTCCACAAGCCGAGCGCGCCGACAGACGCGAGCAGAGCACGCCAACGGACGCAAGCACAGCGTGCCGCGGTGCCTAACGGCGAGCAGAGCTTGCCGAGGGACGCGAGCAGAGGCCGGCATAGTGATACGTGGGAAATAAGACAAATTGTGCGAGCGATGTCGGAGACATCAAGCACGAATCAGATTAGAGTTGCGTGTGCAATACGTGGCATACAGTTGATCCATCCGAGTTGTTTGTGATGGAATAAGCCGTGTGTGTCGCGGCCAAAACCTTGCTTGTATATAACCTTAAATTTAACCAAAAAAGTGTTAAAGCATGTTACAAAAATTGTATAGCTGGAAACTATGTTGAAATACGACTCCAACGATATAATCTTTGGTGACATGCATTCGTATTTTATTAGTTAAATTCTACTTATAAACCAGGACGGGGGTATAGTAGGTAATTAAATCGCAAACGTTTTTTTATTAACCGTATGTGTATGTGTCATTTCATCCTCCTCTCGCACGTCTTGTCACCCTGCTGCCGCAGACGGCTTACAGCGCAACCTTGCGCAGCGCGCGCGGGCGTTCTTTTGGCCAAACGGTGGCGCCAATGAATCGTCCTGTTCCCGCGCAAGCTTCCTACCCGACTCGGTGAAATCCCCCAAAATCCCAATACTTACCGGCCTGCTATAAAAACCCTCATGGCCGGCGAGTCCTGCGTCGCATTTTCCCCTCCCTCCCTGTAGCTTATCTCGTTTGCTTCTCCCACAATCGCCAATGGCACCGATCCATCATCGTCGCTCAGCCACTCCGCCGTCATCAGAGGACAGTTCCAGCTGGGAGGCTACACCGCAGCGGCGGTGCAGTCCCTGACGTAGTGTAGTGCGCGTGGCGTCCCTGTTGGGTGTGCGCGGAACACCCACCACATGCCCCGCCACCGCTGCCCGTCGGCAGCTGTTGCCGGCCGCCTTTTCCACCACACCACCGTCGAAAGCCAGGGCCCTCTCCCGCTCCGCCGCCGCGGCCCGAAGGCGGGAGGTGGCCGTCGTGGC
The DNA here is from genome assembly GCF_018294505.1 of Triticum aestivum. Lineage (NCBI taxonomy): Eukaryota > Viridiplantae > Streptophyta > Magnoliopsida > Poales > Poaceae > Triticum > Triticum aestivum. The sequence continues at coordinate 63,223,566 of NC_057814.1, read as the reverse complement.
CACCACCCCACTGTCGGCCACTGTGGCCATCACCCGCTCCGCCACCGCGGCCCGAAGGCGGGAGGTGGTGGTCGTGGCTGCCACCCCATCGTTAGCCGCCGGGGCCGCCAGCCCACCGTCGACCGTCGGGATCTTCACCCGCTCTGCCACCGCCGCCCGAAGGAGGAAGGCGGAGGTGGAGGGCCGCACGTGCGTCAGCGACCTTGCGCGCTACATCGAGTTCCTGCGGGAGGAGGAGGAGCGCCTCGTCGAGCACGCAAAGAGCCTTACCGCAGCCGTGGCCGGAGCACACGCCGACGCAGAGGCGAGGACCAGGAGATCTATGAGCAGTCCGGCCACTTTGAAAGGGATCGTCTGGAGCAGCAGTGGGCGTTCGAGCTGGCGAGCGTCGCTGAACGTGCAGCAGCGCCAGGCACCGTATTGCATTTCTCCAACTCGTTGGTATGCTCCTCCTCCTCCTCAGCCTCTTACTGAGCGCGCTTGGCAGAGGAGAGGCTGTCGGAAGTAGCACAAAGCCCCTCCATGGTAGTAGTAGTATTTAGGGGCTATTTTGTTTAGTTCATGTGACTATAGATGTGTGGTCGAACTGTACAACGTACTTAAAATTAGCTAGTATATATAGTTGAAGTAGCTATTTCAGTATGTGGTTGGCAACAATTGGGGAAAAGTTTGGTCTGTTCAGTTGTCGAGTTAAACTATTTGTATAAATTAAGAACGACTGCTTAATCTATGAATGAAATCCATGCTTAATTACTGAACTTTAGTTAAAAATTAGATAGTGCTAGTGATTTCTAGCTTCATATTTTGACAAATCGCCGTGTTACAAGGATTGACAAATGGCAATGTTACTAGCTCAACAAATGTATATCTTTCCAGTTTGACAAATGGCAACATACCCAATATGACAGATGCAAATCTTACCAAATTGTTTGTACGTGATTGCACACGGGTCGTCCATAACAACCGTTGGCGTTGAAGCAATGCACAAATCCTGCGCTACGGATTTTCCCTCGATTTAAGGTGGAAGACCATAGCTCTCACTTTGCATAAGGGTATTCTATCTAAAACGTTTGCGATCAAGAGCTGCACAAATCCTGCTCGGCACATTTTCCCTTCGCTTCCTGGGGAAGCTGTCGGTTTGCATACGGGTGTTCTAACTAAAACATTTGCGATGAGTGTTTTATATTTAAAAACCGAATTAAACTGCGGCTTGGGCACCATTAATGGAGAGGATGCGAGCAAGGCGGGCGGCCATGGAAGTAAAAGGGCTCGCTTCCCGGTGAGCCTTTGCGGCGTACAACACGCTTCCCGTTGAGCCTCCGCATTGGAGTATAGCTCGCACGACTTCCGTTTAGTCAAGCACTCAAGCACCTGTCTGCATGGCACCTTCTAACCATTAAAAGAGTGAGGCGTGGCGTCACGTGAATGGTTAATAGAACGCACACAATTTAAATTATACAAAACGTTTGAGATGTTATAGTGGAAGCTATTTGTTTCAAAATGCCTTTGTTGGCTGTTATTCGAGTGCGCCTTCTCTCCAAATGGAGACGAAAAATACCACAGCATATCGGGTGCCATTCCATTATAGCATGCCAAGTTTCATGAATTTCAGACGAGTTTTGGATTTACTAGAATTTAAAAACAAAGTATCTCAATGTTTTGCCGGCAATCAAGAGTGCCCTCGTGTTTGAAATTCATTCTCATTTCTCGCATGGGACCTAAGCATGCCCCGAAGGACACATATTTGATTTTTCAACCTATTTATATGCACCAGAGCTTGTGCATGTAGTTCAAATTTGAATTATGCACATGAAATGCCTAGAAAACCTAGTAAATGTATAAAAATGTCCAAACGAACCCCAAAAAATTCCAAAAGTAAACGCAACTCTCCTGTTGTTCTAAGTTGACACTACAAACGTTGTTAAAGAAATAAGAGGAAACTGATATCGTTTCGTCCCCAAAGGTGGCACGTTCCCTACCGAAACCATCACGCTTGTTGTGACAAGCTCTGGTTTGTGAGAAGCTTATACCCAAACCTGCCCCAAATGGGACAAAATTTTTACCATGGCATGTTGATGTTCCTCCATGATATGATGCCAAATTTCATGAATTTCATTTGAGTTTTGGATTTACTAGAATTTAAAAACCAGTTATCTCAATGTTTGCGGCCGAGTGACCGTGACAGGGTGTGTGAAATTCATTCCCATTTCTTGCATGGGACCTAGGCATGCAACCAAGGACACATATTTGATTTTTCAACCAGTTTATATGCACTGGAGAATGTGCATGTAGTTCAAATTTGAATTATGCGCATAAAATGCCTGGAAAACCCAGTTAATGTATAAAAATGTCCAAAGGAACCCCGAAAAATTCCAAAATTGAACACAACACTCTGATTGTTCTATGTTCACACTCGAATTTTTTTGAAAGCAATAAGAGGCAACGTATATCGTTTCGTCCCCAAAGGTGGCACGTTCCCTACCGAAACCATCACGCTTGTTGTGAGAAGCTCTGGTTTGTGAGATGCTTATACCCAAACCTGCCCCAAATGGGACAAAATTTTGACCATGACATGTTGATGCCGCTCCATGATAGCATGCCAAGTTTCATGAATTTCAGACGAGTTTTCGATTTACTAGAATTTAAAAACCAGGTATCTCAATGTTTGCGGCCGAGTGACTGTGGCAGGGTGATTGAAATTCATTCCCATTTCTTGCATGGGACCTAAGCATGCAACCAAGGACACATATTTGATTTTTCAAACAGTTCATATGCACTGGAGAATGTGCATGTAGTTCAAATTTGAATTATGCACCTGCAATGCCTACAAAACCAAGTTAATATATAAAAACGTCCAAACGAACCCTGAATAATTCCAATTTTTTTGACGACACACCTATAGTTGCATGTTCATTGCAGATAAAAGTTCTAACAATTCAAACACCATCCTTTGTAGCTATGACCCCATTACGTAATTCAAATTAAGACGATAAATCAAGTAGATCGCACACGGTTTATTATCACCAACCGTGTGAGATGCAGCACAAAATATCTTGGAGCACCGTCAGTGTGTAGTACGCCTATGGCTTACGCGAGAAGGTGCTTCGGCTACAGTCCATAGCCGGCGTGTCAAGCACACTAGCTCACTCCCCAAATATCATTTCACTATTCATTTATCGCCGGTGAAAGATGGGGACGTGGACCCATGTTGTGAGGGCAACTTCGGCGGCCCACTCCGGCGAGACCATGGCCGCAGCCACCATGCGCGTGCTAACAAGCTTCATGAGGACGATCGAAGTCTGCGCCCAGGCAGCCAAGGCAGCCCAAATGGCCGCTGTTGCTTCTCAGGCGGCGGTAGCAGCATCTGCCTCGGGGATAGCCACTGGCGAGAGCGGCACAGCAGCTATCCGTTCCGCAGCGGCGGCCTTAGCCCTGATGGAGGCCACCCACTACCATGTCGAGGCCATCGACGCCCAGCTCGTGGCGGTCACCGCACAAATTGGACGAAGCTTCTCAGACAACGGTCGGCAACCCATGGCCGAAGAGCTGGCAATCGCCGAGAGAGTTCGAGCAGCCGTCTGTTCCTACGCGGCATACCTTGCCACGACGGAGCCCGCCAGAGCCCAGATCACGGCCACCCATGCCAGCTCGTGCCGGCCTAAGCCAAAGATATGGCGGACGTGGATGGAGAAATGCTTGCCGAGTATGGTGCAATTGATGCCATGGAGCCCCTTCCCTAGGAGACCGTCGGGCGCGAGCTGGAAATTGAGGCGGCGGCGGAGATCGACGAGACCCAGTCATAGTAGTACTCTTTGTTTTGTTTAATTAAGAGCGCCGGTCTTTAATTTGTTAGAGTAATGTTTAGGTCAGCTAGCTTTGTTTAATTGCTGAACTTCCTCTATTAAGAAGTTAGTCTCTTTTGTGTACCCAAATTATGCAATGACGTGGATGACCACTATAACCAGGGAAATTCGAACCAAAATTTTTGACATTCAAACTCAACACACATGGGTGAAGCTATCTGAATCATTTGTGATGTTCACATATCGTACACAGTTCTGAATAAGGGACCGTGTCTGATGGCACTTTGCGCGCCAGTTTTTTCGCTGAAGCGATAAGAAATTTTCGGCTTGCGCGGAAATATCTACCTCCCCCCCCTTACCAAAAGCCACATTTCCCCTCTTTCCGCCTTCCTTTCCAAGTTGAAACCTTCACTCCTTGCTTGTAGCGCTTCCTCCTCGCCGGCGACCCTCCTTCACGCTGCTCAGCCTCGCCTATCCAGGCAGGTAATCCACACCCGACCCCCATCCTCCTCCTCCTTCCACATCCCACATGACCCGACCGCCGGCGCGAGCGTGACACCTTCCACCCAAATCACCGACCCCTCCACCAAATAAGCACCGCCCTAAGACATGGTGCACATAGTATAGCCAGGATCTCAAGGAGCATTTGGCAGTGGAGAAGCAAATCGCGGCCGCACGCGCAGATGAGGTCGCGATGGCTGCCATTCGTGCCGACCCCAGATCTTGGAGGAGCAACTCACCGTCGAGGCCACCGTTGACGCCTCGCGCACCGATGCCGTGATGCGGTTGGCTGCTTTAAATGACAACTCGTGGCATTTTCTCGAGGCCATCATTTGCTAGCTACTGCCTTTCCATAACAAATTCTAGTGAATTGTGCTATCTACTTTTACCATCCAATCTTCTGCTATAGTGTATATGTTCTATATCTCGTCCAATGTGGTGTTCAGTTAACTGCTTGGTTCAATTCTGCAAATGCGATGTTCAATTCTTCAGGGTGCAATATTTCCAAGTTGTTAAGCATGCTTGGTTTGGTTAACTGTCTGATCTTCTATTACGAGTATTGTCGGGGATATACCCCGCGGTATGACCCGGCCGGAAATATGACCCGGTCGGACTTGGCGGCCCACCAGAGACCCGGCTGATACTTGGCGACTCACTGATGACCCCGACGGCGGGCCAGATGGATTACAAGGCCCAAGGCCCAGAAGGCCGGTTCATGTGATGGTGGGCCGGATTAAGAGGAAAGGCATAAGGAATATTCTCCTACAAAGGAAGCAAGACTAGGACTCCACTTGTAATAGAGTAATCCTAATCCTACTAGGACTAGTCATGTAACCCGGCCCTTCAACATTTATAAGGAGGGGCAGGGCACCCGAAGAGGGACAAGAAATAATCTCTAAAGTTAGATGCAAAGGGGAGCTGGCTTATGCGGCGACTCTCTCATGAGCATAATGAGATCTAGCCACAAACAACATGTAGGGCTATTACCGGATGATGTTTCCCGGGGCCTGAAGCTGTCTAAATCCTTGTCTTGTGTGTTGATCCACCTCGCGTCTCTCATCCCGATCGACCCCTCTCAAGCTACCACATAGGTGCATTGGCCTCACGACTAAGTCCTCACACTAGGACATCTGCCGTGACAATTCCACGATAGTTCCAGCCCACCGTGGGGCCTGCACACGGTGGTGTTGAGCTCTTGGAGGGCTTTCTCCCAGGGATCGAGAAGTTCATAATTTTTCGGACGGAGAAGATGCCTACCACATCCGCAGCATCAGCAAAAGCAAAAGAAAGATCGTGAAAAACAAGGGTCATGTCTGTGCGCACAGCCGGCGTTCGACGATCTGCCAAGGCATAGATCTCGCAAGACCGACAGAAGTTCGAAGCAATAGATAGGCTGTTTCCATCATGGTCGGATCGATCCCTCATTATGGCAGCCATTCCGTGAAGTTTCTGGAGTTCTTTTCGAGACAAGCCCAGAGAAGATTCACCGGGGCACTGCACATCGAATTGGCAAATCCAGCGGACGTCAACTAGTCCTCCCACGAACGTAAAATCATCTGCAGTCCGAGTGAAGGCCGAAGCAAACTCAACCATTGATTCCCGAAAGTGGCTAGGCACACAGGCCAACGATCCGGAGGACGCGGATGTGAATCCATCCAAAACCAACCACGACCTATGGCTGGCCTCGTTCCACCTCCGGCTCGAATCCGCCTCCGCTGCTACCACTCCGAGCCGCCACTGTTAAATCGCCGGCCTCAAGCCACCAACCGTCGTGCCTGGTTGCTCCTCAACCGCGCTTGTGTTGTGCCCGGTTCCTTCCACGGCGCCTCCAAGTCGCCTCGCCAGCCCGTCGCCTTCATCAGCTTCTGCTGCTTCCAAGTCACCGCATCTCTATGTCATGCCTCTCGAGCCGCCTCCGCCTCGAGCCGGCCGGCCTCCACCGTCACCGTCTCGGCCTTGCTCTGAGTCTTTGGGAGGGCCTCACTCCGAGCCGCCCCAGTCCTCCGCTGCACCGCGGCCTTGCCTCAGCTGCGACACAATGCTGCCGCCTTGCTCCGCCTCTGCCTCAATCATGGACCGCCTCTGTCGATTTGCCATCATCACCCCCGCAGTGCTCGCCTCACCCACGAGCCGTCGGCTGCCTTCGAGCCGCCATCTCCACGACCCTGCTGTCGAATTGGCCGCGTCGGGTCGCTGCCTCGCTTCAGGTCACCAGCCACCAGTGCCGGCTCACGTCGCGCCTGTGCCACCCCGCCTATTGCGGCATACACCATCTGGGTCATTCTCATAGACCAAATTTCAAGAGCCGAGGGCCTCGCAGGAGCAAAAGGGAGCAGTTTTGAGTCTTGATAGTGTTTCTGTTGGTGGATACTGCTTGAAAGCTTCACTCTGATGCAACCATTGTTGATAGCGGCCAGAAGCAGTGCCTAGGGAATGGGTGCATCTGGTTTCCAAGATAAACTTATAAGAGACCTGAGCCAATGTAAAATACTAGCAAGGCTAGTACCAATTGAACAACGGTACAAATATGCCTATAATGTGCACGGCAAGGCGTTTGCACCCGGAGCATGGATATAAGAAAAGGGGGTTCTATTGACCTGCCGAACAATCGGGTGCTATTTTTCTAAACTCTTACTTGGTATAATTACATATCATCAAAAGATTTTTTTTCGAGGCATGCTATTGTGTACACAGGTCAATTAACTCATGGCCAAAGTATGACCCGGTTCTCGCGCGCCGTCATTGGAGGTTGCGTTTACATCCGCGCCATGTGAAACTGCTCAACGGACGTGCGCAAACCGCCACCTCTGCGGTCCGGTCTACATCAACACGACGTACTCGCCCGTCCGCACTAGCTTACAACGCCGTGGAAGGCTCGTCTGTCTGCTCTCGCGGCCGACTTGGCGGTGATTGATTTTCAGCTTCACCATGGTGATCATATACTCCGTGGTGGATAATTTCTGGCTTAACATATCAGGTGAAATCCATCTACTATATTTTTATATTATATATCGCTTTCTTTAAAGAGCAATTACTCTGGTTTGCAAGTTCTCCAATGCAGGACAAGTTATATCACTAAGCTGTTGAATGACTCATACCGGTTTATATCACAGTTAAAAATGGAGAATCTCAAGACAACTCCTCGAGTCGTTTTAAGACTCGGGGGCTACAATGACATGACTCGGCAGAATTGGCCGGTTGCAGTAAATTCAAGAACTCCGAGTCATCTGAGGGAGAAATAACCCAATCCCAGAGGCTACTGTTACATTGATGAAAATTTAAAGGCCGTCCGAATTTCCGGGTCCAAATGAAAATTCCGGTTCAAGGGAAATCTGTCTCCCACAAAGCTTTGAACCTCTCAATACCCGGTTTGAAATTCATGTTCAAAAAGAAGTCATCTCTCGCAAGTTCGAATTCTCAGAAAAATTGCAGGGACCAAAGAGAGTTGGATGCAGAGCACAACTCAAACATAGGTACTCGGCGAACATAGCTCACGAATATGTCACTTGGGGGCTTCCTGTTCAAACATAGGTGTATTTACTAAAGAGAACATAGCGTGACTACCTCTTGACTGGGTTATATTGTTCAAACATAGGTGTATTCACCAAAGAGGACGTAACCCTTCCGGGTCATCCTGCCTGTATACCAGCTGCTTCTTCATCAGGTAATCCCGATTGACCTGCTGAACTCTTAACAATCAATCTTTTAAGGTGTATTAACCAAAGATCCTAAATTTGTTAAGGTTAAAACGCCGGTTTGTCATGTGAGAGCATAGCTTACAGATAGCCAGGATAGACCCAGGCTCATAAGACGCATTCCTTGAAACTTGGATAAATCGGCTTGTGATGCACGACGCTACTCTGATCCCGCGTACTCCTAATAACTCTATCTTTTACTAAGACCTGAAATTATCTGGGTTCAAATGTCGACTGGGTCATGTGAGAGCCGGCTCACCGAAAGCGCGAACCTTCCAATGGCCATCAGGCTAGTTTCATTGAAGAAGAAACTTTGGCTTGGCGGCCTGCAAAAGCCTCGTATTTTTTTCTTTGGAGTTTTTTTTGTTTTGGATTTATATTGCCTCTTTTCTATTACCATATTGTTTTTTAACAAGTCGGGCCAAGCAGCCCCAATTATTTCTCATATTTGGGATATTACCCCTACCCTGGTTATGGACTTCTATGGTCACCACCGGACATATACTGGGCATCATGACCCGCCCTGCGGTAAACCGCAAGGGCACTTATGATCTGTTTGTGTGCAGGAACCGGTTTTCAGATCGTGTTATATTATTCAAATCTTTAATAGCCAACATGGCTGGATTTTTATTATGGTTATCAATAGCCAATATTATGATTGAGGTTTTCAAATTCGCTTCAGCGCAATGGCTATTATTTTATCGATGGACATAATTTATTCTACAATCGTAGGAATAGTTCCGAGTCGCTACAGGCTTACGACCAGACACTTGGGGGCTACATTAGTCAAGTTGAGATTACATCAAATATGCAAGTCCCATGTCACTGACAGCATGCACCAGACAGTTGGGGGCTAATGCAAGGTCATTGTTTACTCGCCTTATTGAAGACCTGACTCATCACATCGTAATGAGCCGGCCCTTGGGGGCTACCAATTGCTCCTGTCAAAAATTCAAGGTACACAAGCCTTAATCCATTATATTGAAGGGTTCATTGCTCAGTCGGTAGAGGACAAGACTCTTAACCTTGTGGACATGGGTTCAAGCCCCATGGCGGGGTTACATCATATGATGTTATTTTCAATGAAGCATATATAAAGTCCCAGCTCAGTATTGTCTTCTTGAGCCAGCCCTTGGGGGATACATGCTGCTGTTCAAGTCTACATGATCATATTTACAAAGTCCCTGCTCATTATTGTATAATGACCCGGCCCTTGGGGGCTACACTGTTTGAAGTTTTTACGAGCATAAAGCAATTACAAGTCCCAGGCTGCTGCAAGCATGACAACCCGGCACTTGGGGGCTACATATGTGGAATATTCAGTTTTGACTAATGAGTGAGATGAACAACTTGGGTTTCTTCAAGGTTGTAACATTTATTGAAGCAAGTCTTAAGCGGTTACTACGTTCCCTTCTTAAGACTTGGGACTACAGGTGATATGAATATAATGGAGGAACATCTTCAAATTCTCGGTTTTGGGTAAAACAGGGAGATCAATTGTGTGACCCAGCGTTGGCAACAATCATGAACCAGCGTCTATAACAATCATGACCCGGAATTATCAGTTTTTATAACCCAATGATTTTGCAAATCATAACTTGGCAAGTTCTACATTTTCAAGCCGGCTGGATATCAATTGAATATTTCAAAGACCAATATTTTGTCAAGTCGGAGCATTGAAGGCCGACTCAAATGGATTCTTTATTTACAATATTTCTTCCAGAAGAAAATTGATTATGAAGCTGGCCTAATGACCCGGATTTTTTAGCAGAAGGAAATAACAAGGACATAAGGATGATGAGGTGCCGGCTTACATGAATATTTAGCCTGGAGTAACACCTATCTAATTTGTTCTTGTGTTTATGTTGCAGATCAGTTTAACGTGGATAAATCAAAATTAAACTGGGGGCTAATGTCGGGGATATACCCTGCGGTATGACCAGGCCGGAAATATGACCCGGCCGGACTTGGCGGCTCACCAGAGACCCGGTTGATACTTGGAGACTCACTGATGGCCCCGACCGTGGGATAGATGATGACAAGGCCCAAGGCCCAGAAGGCCGGTTCATGTGATGGTGGGCCGGATTAAGAGGAAAGGCATAAGAAATATTCTCCTACAAATGAAGCGAGACTAGGACTCCACTTGTAATAGAGTAATCCTAATCCTACTAGGACTAGTCATGTAACCCGCCCCTTCAACATATATAAGGAGGTGCAGGGCACCCCAAGAGGGACAAGAAATAATATCTAAGGTTAGACGCAAAGGGGAGCCGGCTTATGCACCGACTCTCTCATGATCATAATGAGATCTAGCCACAAACAGCATGTAGGGCTATTACCGGATGATGTTTCCCAGGGCCCGAAGTTGTCTAAATCCTTGTCTTGTGTGTTGATCCGCCTCGCGTCTCTCATCCCGATCAACCCCTCTCAAGCAACCACATAGATGCGTTGGCCTCATGACTAAGTCCTCACACTAGGACATCTACCGTGACAATTCCACGATAAGTATGTTATATTGTGCAATGTGGTGCTCAGTTAATGTTTGGTTCATTTGTTGTGGTGTTTAGTTAACTGCTTGGTTCAATTCTGCAATGCGATGTTCAATTGTTGTGGCTGCATTTTGTTATTGTATACGATGTAAGAAATAAATCGAATTTGGCTATACTAAATACATGAGAAACAAATACAATTCTATATCTCCAAGTTGTTAAGCATGCTTGGTTTGGTTAACCGTCTGATATTCTATTAGGAGTATGTTATATTGTGCAATGTGGTGCTCTGTTAATGTTTGGTTCATTTGTTGTGGTGTTTAGCTAACTGCTTGTTTCAATTCTACACTTCGATGTCCAATTGTCATGGGTAGAATTTTGTAATGTTGTGCATGTGAGGAATAAATCGAATTTGGCTGCACTTAATACATGAGAAACATATACAATTGCTATATTTCCTAGTTCTTAATCATGCTTGGTTTGGATAAATGGGTTTTCCATGTGGCTTGAATTAATCTGATGAATCTGCAATGTGCTTATTCTTATCAACATATTTTAATGATAGCATGCAAACCCTTACTTAACGAGATGACTAACTACCTTATATGTGTTGCAGGGAAACAATGGGAAGCACTGAGGTTTACAATCGAGGTTAGCAGGTGCATGGTCTGTTGTCTAATAGCACATTATTGTGCACTTGCATGAACAATTCTAATATTTAGGTTTTTAACAATTTGGTAATGCACATGTAGGTCCTGCTGTCAGAGGTTTTAACCCACAGTTCGACCCTTTTTGCATATGGGGAAATGAGTTGTCCATGAATATCAGTCAAGTCAAGAAACTCAGAAAGATTGTTAGGATAAAGAAATTAGCGACCAAAAACAACAAGATCTTTGTCTGCACAATGAAGAAGACGTCAGTTCGCTACAGGATGGTACTAACTATTATACCTTGCCTTTTTTATTCCTTTGCCCCATTTCCAATATAGAGAAGATATTTATGCACATCCTTGTTTTCAGGCCTTTCCAAAGCAGTTCACTGATGATTACCTCTCAAACCTCCTGTATGGTCAGGAGGCGAGGAAGGTATTCATACAACACCCACGGTTCAATATTGTAGTGTTCCCGAAGAGGACGAAGGATGGATGGTCCATCATCCACAATCACTGGCCTAAAGTTACAAAGACCTTCAACATCAATGAAGGCTCAATATTATCCTTTTGCTTCAGCAGTTTTCCAGATGAGATACATATGTCTATGTACCGTCTATGTTGCTAATTTTGAAAGGTCCTAGATGTTGCATGTGAAACTTGGTCCTGGAGTAGTGATACGTCTCCGTCGTATCTATAATTTTTGATTGTTCCATACCAAAATTATACAACTTTCATATACTTTTGGCAACTTTCTATACTATTTTTGGGACTAACATATTGATCCAGTGCCTAGTGCCAGTTCCTGTTTGTTGCATGTTTTTTGTTTTGCAGAAAACCCATATCAAACAGAGTCCAAACAGGATAAAAACTGACGAAGATTTTTTTTGGAATATTTATGATTTTTGGGAAGAAGAATCAACACGAGACGATGCCTGAGGGGGCCACGAGGCAGGGGTGCGCGCCCCAGGGGTTCAGGCATGCCTTGGGCCCTCGTGTCCACCCCGTAAGGCGGTTGGTTCCCTTCTTTTGCCGCAAGAAAGCTAATATCCGGATAGAGATCGCATCCAAAATTCAGCCTAATCGGAGTTACGGGTCTCCGGGAATATAAGAAACGGTGAAAGGCCAGAATCTGGAGCGCGGAAACGGAGAGAGACAGAGAGACAGATCCAATCTCGGAGGGGCTCTCACCCCTCCCACGCCATGGAGACCAAGGACCAGAGGGAGAACCCTTCTCCCACCTAGGGAGAAGGTCAAGGAAGAAGAAGAAATAAGGGGGCTCACTCCCCCTCGCTTTCGGTGGCGCCGGAACACCGCCGGGGCCATCATCGTCACCGCAATCTACACCAACAACTTCACCGCCGTCATCACCAACTCTTCCCCCCTCTATGCAGCGGTGTAACCCCTCTTTTACCTGCTGTAATCTCTACTTAAACATGGTGCTCAACGCTATATATTATTTCCCAATGATGTATGGCTATCCTATGTTGTTTGAGTAGATCTGTTTTGTCCTATGGGTTAATTGATGATCGTGATTGGTTTGAGTTGCATGTTTTATTATTGGTGCTGTCCTATTGTGCTCTCCGTGTTGCGCAAGCGTGAGGGATCCCCGCTGTAGGGTTCGCAATATGTTCATGGTTTGCTTATTGTCTGCGTTGCGTGAGTGACTGAAACACAAACACGGATAAATGGGTCATGGCGTATGGTAATAAAGAGGACTTGATACTTTAATGCTATGGTTGGGTTTTACCTTAATGATCTTTAGTAGTTGCGGATGCTTGCTAGAGTTCCAATCATAAGTGCATATGATCCAAGAAGATAAAGTATGTTAGCTTATGCCTCTCCCTCAAATAAAATTGCAATAATGATTACCGGTCTAGTTATCGATTGCCTAGGGACAAATAACTTCCTCGTGACAAAAAAGCTCTCTACTAAAACTAACTTAGTTATATCTTTATCTAAACAGCCCCTAGCTTTTACTTATGTGCTCTTTATTACCTTGCAAACCTATCCAACAACACTTATAGTTTCATACTTGTTCTAGGTAAAGCGAACGATAAGCGTGCGTAGAGTTGTATCGGTGGTCGATAGAACTTGAGGGAATATTTGTTCTACCTTTAGCTCCTCGTTGGGTTTGACACTCTTACTTATCGAAAGAGGCTACAATTCACCCCCTATACTTGTGGGTTATCAAGACCTTTTTCTGGCGCCGTTGCCGGGGAGCAATAGCGTGGGGTGAATTTTCTCGTGTGTGCTTGTTTGCTTTATCACTAAGTAGATTTTATTTGCTATTCTAAGTTGTTCTCTATCTTTAGTTATAGATATGAAACACGAAAAACCAAAAAATTTAGGTTTACTTGCTACTCATGGAGATGGGGAACCTCCTAAAACCCTCGATGCTCATTATGTGAAAGATATTATGTACTACTTTGATAATCCTGAGAAAACCCTATTCAATTATGTTATGGGAGACATGTTGGATCAACGTGAATACTTTAGGGATTAACGCTTGACTCAAAAAGGGAAACTATTATGGGATCAAATTTATATGTTGTATTTGTATGCTAGGCAACTATGCTTGAGATATGATTATACTTGTTGCTCTAGGATGAAGGCTCCACACCTTCCCTTTTCATGCAAATTTAATGATGATAAAACCTTGGCTTCATATGGTAATGGTATATATGGTTACTACGATTTGGAACAAATAGAAGAATTCGTTGCTTTTATGTGTGCTTATGAAATGGAATCTTTGTTTAAAGAGTGTGAAAATCTTGATGATGTTGTTTACAGACCTGAAAATTTTGCTATACTTAAATATTGCTATGAGAATTATGAATTCAATTCTGATATTGATGATTTTATTGAGAGTGTCTCCGCTGTCCAAGAAGAGACTAATATTTTGGAGGAATCTATCGAAGAAGAAATTGATGAAACTGTGAGCTCATTGGATGAAAAAGATGATGAGGAGAGTGGAGAACAAAAGGAGGAAGAGCGGATTACCTACCCATGCCGACCTTCTAATGAGAGTAACTCTTCAACTCATTTATTGTTTAATTTCCCTTCGTGCTTACCGAAGGATGATTGCTATGACGACTATTATGATCCCATTGATTCTTTCGAAATATCCCTTTTTGATGATGCTTGCTATGCTTGTGGCCAAGATGCCAATATGAATTATGCTTATAAATATGAACTTGCTATTGTTCCTTATGTTAAACATGAAATTGTTGCTATTGCACCCACGCATGATAGTCCTATTATCTTTTTGAATTCTCCCGACTGCACAATATCGGAGAAGTTTTCCCTTTTTAAGGATTATATCGATGGGTTGCGTTTTACTACTACACATGATGATTTTGATAAATATAATATGCATGTGCTTGCTGGTCCTACTTGCAATTATTATGAGAGAGGAACTACATCTCCGCCTCTCCGTGTTTCCAATAAGATAAAATTGCAAGAAACTGTTTATACTATGCATTGGCCTTTACTATGTGTGCATGAATTGTTCCTTTATGACATGCCGTTGCATAGGAAGAGATTTAGACTTCGTCATTGCATTGATATATGTTTCTTTGTGCTCACTACAAAATGCGAAATCATTGCTAATTAAAATTGTCTTTGATATACCTTGGGATCCGAGTGGATCCATTACTTGAGCACTTTATGCCTAGCTTAATGGCTTTAAAGAAAGCGCTGCCAGGGAGACAACCCGGAAGTTTTAGAGAGTCATTTATTTCTGTTGAGTGCTTTTATCTCTCCCTAATAATATAGCACAGGTTGAGTCTGTCGGGTTCACCGTCGCGGCAATTTTGCGAAACAATCTCTATGTTATTAAGGAATTTACCCGCGGTCCAGTAAATAAGTGAAAGACGTTTCATATATTTGACAAAAAAAGAAAAAACCCCACCCCGAGTCAAGCGACCCCTCCTGTCACCCCCATACTCCGCCGCCGGCCCGTATACTCCGCCGCGCCGTCCTCCCAGAACCCCGGCCTACCTACTCTCTGCCTCGCCCTCCTCCCCGCGCCATCTGAGTCCTTCGCATGCGGTTCGCCAATGCCGAGGCCCAGGCCGACGCACTCCGGGCTCGTGCCGGTCGGCTCGAGCTCGTGTCGCCGACCGTGAAGGGCAGCTCAACACGCTACTCGCCGCCACGGGCAACGGCCGGGAGGAGGAGGAGGAGGCGTGGGAGGCGGTGCAACGTCAGAATCAGCCCGCCTCGGATCCGGCCGAGGGTTACGGCGACACGGACGCGGAAGCTTTGGCCGCGGCCGCCCCACTCTATGCCCAGCTCCTTCCAGAACAGGGCTGCATGTCAGAGGTGGAGGATGAGTCGCGTCCTACAGGATCAACAGCGCCCAAGATGAGGATAGAATCAGCCTACTTCCCGACGACTCATCCTCGGAATCATCCAGCGCCCTCATCCTCATCTTCAATGTGCTCCATGCCACCAGCGAAGAATAGTTGCAACCAAAGACTCGGCGATCTGCAGGCTACATAGAATTGTTTACTACAAACTAGATCTCCTTCAGAGCAATATTCCAACACCATATGCAAAGGTATGATGCATGTGCCTGGAATCAACAATTTATTTTCTTCAAAACCGTCTTCATAATTCATATTGTATTAGAAAGATCCGAATTAGGCCATTAATTTCCCTTTATGTCCACAGAAACATACTTTAGAAGTTAGTTTCCATCATTTTGATGATTCAGAGGTGATTTGAGATATAGCGATTGAAGAACAACATATCCAAATTGTAAAGTTTGAAGATGACATGTATGCAGTTCAATGCTCTAGACACAACGACATGGAACAAAATCAGGACTGCAAGCATCCCAATGCGATAAAAAACTCGGTAATTTTCCTTTTAGTTTATTTTCATGTTAATCCGTTCTAAAAATGATGTTAGATTAAGAGCAAGTGGAATTTTTATGTGAAAGCTAAGATATCTGCACAACGGGTCTTTGATGCATATTGTAGGCTGATAAAATCAAAACCTTTTCGATACACTACAGAGTAGCTAGATAATTGTTTTGATAACTGAATAATAAAGAATAGAAAATTGTTTCGGTTACTGGATAATACAAAGTATTTTAGTTCTCAGGGTAACAAAAAAGGCCTCAGTTGTATTTTATTTGAGTTTTCATTTTCATTATATGTTTCGTCAAGATTGAGCTTACTTTTTGTCCATGTTTTGCTGGTATAATGCATCATCAAGCTCTAATTTTTATAAGATGATATTGTGTAATTCAGCATATCGATAAGGAATATGGTGTATTGTCTCAGAATAGTAAAAGACCATCTCTAATCAACTGTAATGGTCTTTCACTGGTAGAAAAAGCCCTTTAGTCCCGGTTCGCAACAGCCTTTAGTCCCGGCTGTGCAACCAGGACTAAATATGCGCGACTAAAGACCCCCCCTTTAGTCGTGCCTCTTACAAACCGCGACTAAAGGCTTTAGTCCCGGTTCTTGTGGCTGACCGGGACTAAAGGCCCGTCCACGTGGGCGCCAGTGGTCCGTCGGGGCGGAGGACCTTTAGTCCCGGTTCTCGTGGCTAACCGGGACTAAAGGCCTCCTCCGCAGGTTTAGGGTTTTAGCCCCCCTAAACCTGGTTTCTTTTTAATTTGTAGTGTTTTATTTCTTTTATATTTTATTTTGTGTTTTATTTTAATTTTGATGAAGTTTCAGTACACATATTCTACGCTACTATATACATGCATATGAAATTTCAAACAAGAAGAATTCAAGAGGAATATATAATATATATTCAATCTCGGGTGACCATATACAACTTCGAACAAGTTTCCATACACAATTAGGATGGATGACCATATACAACTTCGAACAAGTTTCAATCTCGGGTATGCATATAAATTTCTTCGTCCTCGGTATAGTGTTCTCCTTTAGGATTGATGACTTCCCTCATGAAAAATCCTGCTAATTCTTCTTGAATTGGTCGGAAGCGAGCTTCTGGACTAAGCCTCCTCCGCAAGTTATCCGTCGCGTTCCGCACGCTATCCGATGCCTTCCGCTCAGAGGTGTGTCTCCGGATGTTCTCACAAACATAGTATCCACATAGATTGGTCCCCGGTGGCTGCTTATCCACATTAACTAACCTTCTGAAATCTAGCTCATGTTTGAATTCACCGACAATTTCTTCTGAGAACCGTCTCCAAACCCTACAGGGCAAAGAAAATTAAATGAACAAGGGAGTTATTAGTTACTTGATATTAGGAAATGAACGAAAGAGACCAATCGATATAGAGCTCAAATGATTGAAAATAATTACTTTTGTAGCATTTTTCTCATGTCGGCCCAACGCTTTGGATCCGAATCCATAGAGTCCATGATTAGAACTCTGGAGGTGTGAAGTTCAATATTTAGCAGAATCCAGTGGAACCTGCGGACACGTTACATGCACAGTCATGCATAACTCATCGATTAGACATACCATGCATGGAGTAAACAAAAGAGAATGGGCACAAGAGAGAAACACTCACCCAAAATGGTAAGGAAATAGAATATGACTTTTGAGTTGATGCTTTCTAAGAAACTTGTACAAGTCTTTCTCCACGTCTTCGGGGTGATGTTGTAACACATGTCCATTAACGATATGTGGGTCAATGAACCCAACATCATGGATGTTTCTTATTTTGCATTCCCAAATCTTCAATCTGCATAATAGCGTACGCAACAATATAGTTAGGACAATATATATATATATATATATATATATATATATATATATATAGTGCAGGCAATGAAGAACGAGATGAGGAAGAAATAAATCACTTACAGAACGTAGCAACTCAGCATAGATTTGCCGAGGTCGCGCAGATTGAACAGCTGGAACAATTCACTCATATGAACTTGTGTAGAGTACCGTTTGGTGTGATGCTCATCTGTAACATCCGCATAAACATATTCTTTGTCGGCCCATGTTATGAATTGCTTGTACCAACGTAGCAGATTTCGCATTTGTGGTGGTAGACTCTTTTCCCGCGTAGGCTCGACGAGAGGCCCATTCCGCACATATTGTAATGCTATCTCACATACTGGCGCATCCTCAAGGCCTAAGAAGGCACGAAGAGTCAAACCCATCTCGGACGCTTGTTTCATGGCACTCGCTACAGTCAATCCAAGTGCTGCCGCAGCTGCTATGATCTCGGGGTCCTCTTCCGGACCGGCTTTCACTATGAGCGGGGGGATCGATTGTTTCTTCTGCATCCCGAGCTGGTCAACTTGTTTCCCGCTTTTTTTACTTTCTTCTTTCTCCTCCTTCAATATTTTTGCTTGCCTACGAAGTTCATGTCCATAGTCGTCAGGCATATTCAGCTCGGCTTGGGACGATGTCGTCAAAAAATCCTTACCCCACTTCTTTTGCTTCTCAGTGAATACTTGCTTGGGCTCAGGCTCTTTTATCGCCTTCATATCCGCCTTCCATTTCTCATAATCAGCAGACGCGGCCAATTTGGTTTCAGCTTCACTAAGTTCCCAAGGCCTTGGGAGGAGAGGCTTCAGTGAGAGCTCCGGTACCCTTGTGGGCTTAGGTACATAAGGGTCCGGGTTAATAGTCCAGGAGCGGGTTTCCTTGCTGTCCGCCTGCTTCTGCTTCTTCACCGGAGGTGGATTGGGGGGCGTCGTACCCGCCGGAGGAGGATTGGGGGGCGTCGTACCCGCCGGAGGTTGTGGAATGATCTGGCGCTTGACATCTCCAAGTCTTCTCTCCCCTTCGGGTGTAGGTTTGTCAATCTCCAGGTCCTCAAACCCTTTGACTATGTCTTCCACCGTGACACGAGCATAGCCATATGCAATGGGGTTGTTGTGGTGGAGTGCTCCAGGTGTACAGGGTAAAGCACTGCCGCTAGCTACCTTCGTGGAAACGTTCCCCACGAGATAATGCAGATCACATTCTTTCATCTCCTTTACATTATCCACGGGGTAGTGAGGCTCCGGTGCATGAATCTCGATCATCGGTGCACTAGCACCAGGCGGGGCATCCGTCGAAGCCACGCTGCTTCTCCGCTGCTGGCTTCCGCGATCCGCTTCATGATCTTCATGCGGCCCTGTAGCCGATTTTTCTTTTACTAGTTCATGCACGGTCTGCTTCAACTCATGGAGTTCCGATGCAAACTTCGTCATAAGATCTGCATCCCGGTCCGTCTTTCTCTTACGGCTTCTGTAACAGTACGGGTCATTGTCCTGGGAAAACCCTACTTTCCACGGAACTTTGCCTTCGCCTCGTACACGTCCTTCGTGTTCATCATTCCCGAGGGCTGTTGTCAGTGCGTCTTTCTCTCTGTTGAACTTGATCAAGCCCTCTTGAGCTTGGGTCATTGCGTCAATAAGGGCTTGGGTGGGAGCAAACTGTCTCTGCCGGTGAACACACACCCCTGTCTTCGGGTCTAGCGATCCCCCATGCCCATACCACCAGCTTTTGGCCCTTGGGTCCCATCCCTCTCTACCTAGAGGGATTCCTCGCACCCTCAGGTCCTCCTCCATCTTCTGCCACCTAGGCTCCGAAAGGCGGTATCCTCCTAGCCCCATAATATGATGGAACTTTTTCTTACTTGCATTATCCTTAATTTTTTTTGATATTTCCTTGAAATGCTCCGATTGCTTTTGCCTCACAAATTCTGGCCAATCATCTTTCAGTTTCTCATGTTGTCCATTGAAATCCGGAGTCTTGCCCTTGTTGACATAGTCACGGGTTAAATTTTTCTTGAAGTTCCGGAATGCTTCGCCCATCTTCTGAAGAGCGAACTCTTTAACTAGCCTCCTCCTCTGACGTCCACGCGGAACCTCGTTACCGAATTCATCGACTTTGTTGTATTCCGGAGGTAGAATGAAATGTTCCATAAGCTTTCTCCAGCAATCCTTTTTCGTTCTCTTGTCGACAAAACTGAAACCAAGACGTGCCTTCTTTGGCTCCTTCCATTCCTGGACGGTGATCGGGACGTTGTCTCTAACAACGACTCCGCATTGGTTGATAAACTTTGAGGTGTGCTGTAGGGGCTTGCCGGTTTCACTAACAAACTCAATGGCATATGTTTCTCCTGTTTTCATCGCCTTGGATTTGCCACGCTTTGTCGTACTCGATCCGGAGGGCTAAAACAAGAAAGAGAGTCGCGCGCGTTAGTACATATGTATTCACATTTCAGTAAGTCTGTATCACGAGAGGCTCAATGTATATATATACCTCGCCGGTGGTTGTTGCTACTTGCAATTCGAGATCGTCGTTTGTTGACGGTTGACCTCCGTCGACAATGTCCGTTCCTTCACCTTCTTGATCATCGACAATCTCTGTTCCACCGTCAAGGTTCAGAAAAGAAGAGACTACATCCTCTTCTTGCTCATATTCTGAGCCTGGCACATAAGGAATCTCGTTGTTGATGATGCCCATTAAATAACGTTCAACCTCCGGATCCCTAAGCGGCTCGGCTCTATCGTCCGCCATATGTCACTCCTGCATGTAGTAAAAATTCTTTAAGTATAAAGGAATTAAAAAATAAGATTAAGGGGACATAGAGGAGGAGGAATTAAAAAATAAGATTATTGAGCACTACCAAGTATTTTGTTTTTCTTTTTCCTTTTCTTCTTCCTTTTCTTCTTCCTTTTCTTATTTTGTTTTTCCTTTTCTTCTGTTTTGGTTTCTTTTGCATTGGTTTCTTTTGTTTTGTTCTTTGTTTTTCTTTTTGGCTTTCATTTGGTTTCTTTCTTCTTCCTTTTTCTTTCTTCTTTTTTTCTTCCTCCTTTTTCTTTCTTCTTTCTTTCTTCTTTCTTTTTTTCTTCTTCCTTTTTTTCTTCTTCCTTTTTTTTCTTCTTCCTTTTTTTTCTTCTTTCTTTTGGTTTTCATTTGGTTTTCTTTCTTCTTTCTTTTTGGTTTTCATTTGGTTTCTTTTGTTTTGTTTTCTTTGTTTTTCTTCTTCCTTTTTCTTTCTTCTTCCTTTTTTCTTTCTTCTTTTTTTCTTCTTCCTTTTTCTTTCTTCTTTCTTTCTTCTTCCTTTTTTTCTTCTTCCGTTTTTCTTCTTCCTTTTTTTTCTTCTTCCTTTTTTTTCTTCTTTTTTTGGTTTTCATTTGGTTTTGTTTCTTCTTTCTTTTTGGTTTTCATTTGGTTTCTTTTGTTTTGTTTTCTTTTTTTTTCTTCTTCCTTTTTTTTCTTCTTTCTTTTTTTTTCTTCTTTCTTTTTGGTTTTCATTTCGTTTTCTTTCTTCTTTCTTTCTTCTTCTTCCTTTTTCTTTCTTCTTCTTCCTTTTTCTTTCTTCTTCTTCCTTTTTCTTTTTGGTTTCTTTGGCAGGGGCAGCGGGCGGGCAAGGGCAGGGCAGGGGCTGCGGCGGGCAAGGGCAGGGCAGGGGCTGCGGCGGCGGCGGCGCGCTAGGGCAGCAAACGGGCGGCGGCGGCGCTCACTGGGGACGGGGGCAGCGGGCGGCTGGCGGCGGGCAGGGGCGGCGGGCGGCGGCGCGCTAGGGCAGCAAACGGACGGCGACGGCGCTCACTTGGGACGGGGGCGGCGGCGCGCAGGGCAGGCGAAGTGAGGGCGGCGGCGACGCTCACTAGGGGCAGGGCGTCGGCGTCGGGGCAGGGCGTCGGCGTCGGCGTCGGCGTCGATCGGCGTCGGGGCAGGGCTCCGGCGTCGATCGGCGTCGGGGCAGGGCTTCGGCGCGTCGAGAGGAGAATGAGAAGTGGCGGAAACTGCTAAGTGCAGTATATATAGACATACCTTTAGTCCCGGTTGGGGAGGCGGACCGCGACTAAAGGTACCCTTTAGTCGCGGTCCGCCTCTCCAACCGGGACTAAAGGGTTTTGGCATCGCTTTCGTTCCCGCGCAGAAAGAGCCTTTAGTCGCGGTTGGGGACACCAACCGCGACTAAAGGGTACCCTTTAGTCGCGGTCCGCCTCCCCAACCGGGACTAAAGGTCCTTTTTCATATAAAATAAAACTAATTCATTTTAAAATCTTAAAAATACAATTATATATCAAAAAAATCAGAAAAATAAAACTAATTCATTTTAAAATCTTGAAAATACAAATAATATATCATAAAAATGAGAAAAATAAAACTAATTCATTTTAAAATCTTAAAAATACAATTATATATCAAAAACATCAAAAAAATAAAACTAATTCATTTTAAAATCTTAAAAATACAAATAATATATCAAAAAATCAGAAAAATAAAACTAATTCATTTTAAAATCTTAAAAATACAATTATATATCAAAAAAATCAGAAAAATAAAACTAATTCATTTTAAAATCTTGAAAATACAAATAATATATCAAAAAAATCTGAAAAATAAAACTAATTCATTTTAAAATCTTAAAAATACAAATAATATATCAAAAAAATCAGAAAAATAAAACTAATTCATTTTAAAATCTTAAAAATACCATTATATATCAAAAAAATCAGAAAAATAAAACTAATTCATTTTAAAATCTTGAAAATACAAATAATATATCAAAAAAATCAGAAAAATATAACTAGTTCATTTTAAAATATTAAAAGTACAAATAATATATCAAAAAAATCAGAAAAATAAAACTAATTCATTTTAAAATCTTAAAAATACAATTATATATCAAAAAAATCAGAAAAATAAAACTAATTCATTTTAAAATCTTAAAAATACAATTATATATCAAAAAAATCAGAAAAATAAAACTAATTCATTTTAAAATCTTGAAAATACAAATAATATATCAAAAAAATCAGAAAAATAAAACTAATTCATTTTAAAATCTTAAAAATACAATTATATATAAAAAAATCAGAAAAATAAAACTAATTCATTTTAAAATCTTAAAAATACAAATAATATATCAAAAAAATCAGAAAACTAAACTAATTCATTTTAAAATCTTAAAAATACAATTATATATCAAAAAACAGAAAAATAAAACTAATTCATTTTAAATCTTGAAAATACAAATAATATATCAAAAAATTCAGTTCATCGATCCCTTGAAGGTTTGACAAAAGGTTTGATACATCATTCAGTTCATCGACCAAATACAAAGTTTGGTACAATAAATTATTGCACATCAATTCTTCCCTTGTGTCCCTGCTTGCTTACGATTGTGCGGTATCCATGGAGCATCCTCATCATTTAACTTAATGCTTGGGTCAGTGTTCACTTTGAAGGGCGGAATTTCACCAAACATATTATAATCTTCTGACATGTCTGTCTTGTCCTCCACTCCCACGATGTTTCTTTTCCCTGAAAGAACAATGTGGCACTTTGGATCATCGCATGATGTACTGATCGTTTTGTTATCTTTCTGTTTCCTCGGTTTGCTACTCATGTCCTTCAAATAAAAAACCTGAGCGACATCTTTGGCAAGGACGAATGGTTCGTCAAGGTAACCAAGATTGTTGAAATCCACCATTGTCATTCCGTATTGCTCGTCCACCTTTACCCCACCTCCTGTTAGCTTGAACCATTTGCACCGGAACAAAGGGACCTTAAAGGAGGGTCCATAGTCAAGTTCCCATATCTCCACTATGTAACCATAATATGTGACCTTTCGCCCATTCTCGGTTGCTGCATCAAAGCGGACACCACTATTTTGGTTGGTGCTCTTTTTATCTTGGGCGATGGTGTAAAATGTATTCCCATTTATCTCGTACCCTTGGAAAATCGTTATAGTCGAAGATGGTTTCTTGGCCAACATGTACAGCTGATCTCCAACATCATTGTCATTCATTAAATGTTTTTGCAACCAACTGCCGAAAGTCTCCATGTGGGCCTTTCTAATCCAGGATTCAGGCTTCCCCGGGTTGTCCGAGCGTAAAATATTCTTGTGTTGCTCGAAGTACGGAGCCACAAAGCTGGAATTTTGCAAAACTGTGTGGTGTGCTTCAGTCATAGAATGACCGTCCATACGTATCGTGGATTTCCTTCCGATCTTGCCTTTTCCACTTAGTCTCCCCTCGTGCCGCGATTGAGGAATACCAATCGGCTTAAGGTCAGGAACATAGTCAATACAGAACTCAATTACCTCCTCATTTCCATAGCCCTTGACGATGCTTCCTTCTGGCCTAGCACGGTTACGAACATATTTCTTTAATACTCCCATGAACCTCTCAAAGGGGAACATATTGTGTAGAAATACAGGACCGAGAATGGAAATCTCTTCAACTAGGTGGAGCAGGAGGTGCGTCATAATATCGAAGAAGGATGGTGGGAACACCAACTCGAAACTGACAAGGCATTGGACCACATCGTTCTGTAACCGTGGTAGATCTTCTGGATTGATTACCTTCTGAGAGATTGCATTGAGGAATGCACATAGCTTCACAATGGCTACTCGAACATTTTCTGGTAGGAGCCCCCTCAAAGCAATCGGAAGCAATTGCGTCATAATCACGTGGCAGTCGTGAGACTTCAGGTTTTGGAACTTTTTCTCCGCCATGTTTATTATTCCCTTTATATTCGACGAGAAGCCAGACGGGACCTTCATACTGCTCAGGCATTCAAAAAAAATGACCTTCTCTTCTTTGGTAAGAGCGTAGCTGGCACGACCTTGAAACCATTCCGGATGCCGGTCATCTGGGTCTTTCAAAAGTTGCTGGTCCTGCCGTGCTTCCTTTGTATCATTTGTCTTCCCATACACGCCCAAGAAGCTTAGCAGGTTCACGCAAATATTCTTCGTAACATGCATCACGTCGATTGCAGAGTGGACATCTAGGACTTTCGAATATTCTAGCTCCCAAAATATAGATTTCTTCTTCCACATGGGTGCGTGCCCGTCAACTCCCCGCAGAACTGATTGTCCGCCAGGACCCTTTCCAAAGATGACTTTCAAATCCTTGACCATATCAAATATCTCAGCACTAGTACGTTCCGCAGGCTTCGGCCGGTGATCTGCCTTGCCGTTGAAATGCTTGCCTTTCTTTCTTACGTTATGATTTCGGGGAAGAAATCGACGATGACCCAGGTACACGTTCTTCTTACAATTAACCAAACGTACACTTTCAGTCTCATGTAAGCAGTGCGTGCATGCATTGTATCCCTTATTTGTCTGTCCCGAAAGGTTACTGAGAGCAGGCCAATCGTTGATGGTTACAAAAAGCAACGCTCGTAGGTCAGATTCCTCTCCTTTGTGCTCATCCCAGACACGTACACCAGGTCTGGCCCACAAATGTAAAAGTTCATCAACTAATGGCCTTAGGTACACATCGATGTCGTTCCCGGGTTGCTTTGGACCTTGGATAAGCACTGGCATCATAATGAACTTCCGCTTCATGCACAACCAAGGAGGAAGGTTGTAGATGCATAGAGTCACGGGCCAGGTGCTATGGCTGGAGCTCTGCTCGCCAAAAGGATTCATGCCATCAGTACTTAGACCAAATCTTATGTTCCTTGCGTCAGCTGCAAAATCTTTGAACACTCTGTCGATCTTTCTCCATTGCGTTCCATCAGCGGTGTGTCTCAACTCCCCGTCGGACTTACGGTCCTCTTTGTGCCATCGCAACGACTTGGCATGCTTTTTGTTCATGAACAGACGTTTCAACCGTGGTATTATAGGAGCATACCACATCACCTTGGCGGGAACCCTCTTCCTGGGTTTCTCGCCCTCAACATCGTCACCAGGGTCATCGCCTCTGATCTTATAACGCAATGCAGTGCATACAGGGCATTCATTCAAATTCTCGTATTCACTGCGGTAGAGGATGCAGTCGTTAATGCATGCATGTATCTTCAGAACCTCTAAACCTAGAGGGCAGACAACCTTCTTTGCTTCGTACGTACTGGCGGGCAACTCGTTATTCTTCGGAAACATATTCTTCAACATTTTCAGCAAATTTTCAAATGATGAGTCACCTACACCTTCCTGTGCCTTCCATTTTAGCAAATCCAGTGTGCAGCCCAGCTTTTTCAGACTATTATCGCATCCTGGATACAACGACTTTTTGTGATCCTCTAACATGCGATCCAAATTCTCCCTATCCTTGTCAGTTTCGCAGCGTCTCCGTGCATCAGCAATGGTCCGACCAAGATCATCAGCGGGCTCATCATGTGCCTCTTCTTCACCTTCACCTAACCCTTCCCCACCTTCAGCATCATCCTCCATGAAAGTATCACCGAAATGATCATGATAGTTGTCATCGATATCATCCCCTTCTTCATCTTCTTCCATTCTAACCCCTCTTTCTCCATGCTTGGTCCAACAATTATAGCTTCGCATGAAACCGTGCCGAAGCAGGTGCATGTGAACGTCTCTTGAGGAGGAGTAACCCTTCTGATTCTTACAGACAGCACATGGACAGATAATAAAACCTTGCTGCTTGTTCGCATTTGCCACTACGAGGAAATCTTTCAAACCCGTAGTGAACTCGCCGGAGAGTCGGGGACCGTACATCCATTGCCGATTCATCTGCATTATTAATATATAAAGTATATAATTAACCATCATGCATTTGTTAAACTAACTAGCTAGAAATAATACAAATTAAACAATGAACTACACACATGCATATTTTATCAATGACACATGAAAGGTTCAAGTTGCTAACCGCGATCGCAGAGGAAAAATAAATGAGAAAGCTCAAGTGTGGCTCGGACACTTCATATCATGTTTGTTTCAGGCTCTCGGGCATTTCATCGAACACCTTGTGTGCATAGGAGGAACCAAAAGCAAACCCACCACCCCCTTCTGAAAATTGTGAAGTGAGCTGAGTGAAGTGAAGCGAGGTGAGTCCTATATATAGGGATGGGCCTTTAGTCCCGGTTGGCCTGGCCATCCGCGACTAAAGGCCTTCGGGGACCTTTAGTCCCGGTTGGCCAGGCCAACCGCGACTAAAGCCCCTCCCGTCCGCCAGCTGTCGACCGAGCGCGCTGGGCCTAGATAGTTGGTCGCCGGTCTCCTCCCGAACCTTGACTAAAGGCCCCTTTTGTCGCGGTTCGATTGTTTTGGGGACTAATGGGGGCGTATGGAAGCCTCTTTTTCTACTAGTGTTTGTTTCATTTTTTGCCAAAAATAGGTGCCGAAAGTGGGAGATGGCTCGCAGAAGAAAATTGTTGGTTGTGCTGAACGAATAGCAGACATCGTCATGGTGTAGTGCTGTGGTGCTAGAACCCTAGGACAACACTGGTACGAGGCTATACCTATTTAACTTTGTTACTTGGATCATATAATTGTCTTCTGTAGTAGTGCACACAAACATATAATTGGGGATTTATTCTAGCTTAAAATTTCTAACCAGGAATGGTTTGCTTCACATTTCAACCGGCAGTACTGCTTCCGTGGCAGTACATGAACCTAGGAGTGAGCCGACGTTCTGCTCCAAGTGGTTCAAGGCGGCGACCCAGCTGTCTACCGCTATATCTACGACAACCTAGGAGCATATTCACCCACTGCCAGTCACCCGAATAAATCATCACCTTCTGCTCCAACAAGTAGTAGACTTATATTCTTATCCTCTCTAAAATTCCTTCATGTTTGTGTATCTTGTGGTCAGAGAATTCAATTATTAACACAATCATATGCGTGTATGGTCCATAAGTGAGCTTGTCCAGATTCTGTATCCCAAATAAAAAGAACAATTTTTTGAATCAAAATAAAACTGCAGCAATCATATACACTATCAATGTTCTTCCCTATGCTGTCAATTCTGAATGGCTTCCTGTTGAAAATTGCTTATGTGATTGTTCAGATCTGTAAGGGCATGTTTATTCCATTTTCTGTGGGTGCTATGGTGTTAACTGTTAAGTTTCCAAGGATGGCCCTAATCAACAATTTATGAAGTTGTCTTCTCCCTTCATTGATTATGCTTTCTTTTGTTTGTCATGGATTACCTGCAAAAACATGTGAAATACAATTCACTATTTGTCGTTATAGTTGGCATGTGATATATTTTCTCAAGTTTATGACTTTTTTTAGGAAATGTTTTGGGTATACATGCATTTTTATCTTTGGTCAATTTAATTATTTTACCATTTTTCTTGAAACAGATTAATGTTGTACATGTAGACCATGTCACCACAGGTAGTTCTCATATTTATTGTATTTATGTGTTATTTCTTATGAAATTCCATCTTAATGCTTATGTTGTATATTAACTATGCGATAATAGTCCAATGCACCAAAGAGTATGTTGTAATTCTCCAAGCATGGTTGACATACTTGCTTTGTCCATTGCCCATTAGTGACGATTTTATATGCAATGTGTTGGTCTTGCTCCCCGAAGAACAATTTGGTGGCCTTGTTAGACTGGAATTTTGGAACCATTGGTCGTGTATTGTACAGTTTCATTTATCTACTTTCATTTGTGAGCCTCATGGGTTGTACATACCAGAACTACATTTTTTAACTCATATATACCAAACTATGTTTTGTACAGTTTCATATTTTATCTTTTATTAGTAGTTCCAAGCTTTCAACAGAAAAAGCCTTGATGTACATTGTGGGCAATCATGGAGAGCTGATATAGATGTTGTTAGATAACAGTTATTCGTGTGATCCTCTTTTGCCATATTTTGCATTCTCATTAAATTTTGTATGTGAGTTAGTAGAGAAAATAGACCAATATCTACAGGTTACTCCTACACATGCTTCTCTATTTGAGCACGACTTGACTAACCATCCAGCTTGATTTAGTTTCCAGTGACTTGTAAACCTTTTTGCATAATAGTCACTATAGCGCTCTTTTACATGTTTCTTTCCACACCCTGCTTTGATTTCTAACTATCTTCTGACATAGGGACGAATCACATCACAAGAGATAGAAGACATGTTCCTGACTTACGAAAGACAAAACTTATACTGGTACATCACTGGGCAGTGTGTTAAACTTTGCTACTTCATGTACATGGAAAATTTCATTCAGATCTGAGCTGCAATCATGCCATGTATGCAAAGTGGTTTTTTTCTTCAAACTTCGAAGCACACACATCTATTTATTTTGTACCCGTTGCAACACATGGGCATTTTTCCTAGTAAAGTTTAAAAACAAAAAAAATAAAGAGGGAAACCAAAAACTTTTTCAAAAAGAAAAGCGGAAGTGAGAAAGACGAGCATTGTTAAAGTGGGAGCTAACCTTGAACTTTGTTCATGCTCACGGAAACTTTGTGAATCTTGATTACAGAAACTTTTCAACAAAAATAATTATCCCCTTGTACAATTCCATCTTATAATAAAAATAATGTGCCAAGGTTTGCCTTTAGGATGTTTACAATGCTTGTTGGTTTGTGCGGTGTAGGACAGAAACTTTAGCTGTAGTGCGCGATTTTAATTTTTTTACTGGAACGTCAAACGGTTCAGAAACTTTTTGCACTGTCTTTCTACACAAATTTTATATTTTTCCTAATTTTGGCAGAATTTTTGGAGTAGTAGAGGTATGGTGAATGTTCAGATTACTACAGACTATCCTGTTTAAGACAGATTCTGTTTTTGATGCATAGTTTGCTTGTTTTGATGAAACTATCAATTTCTATCACTGGATTAAGCCATGGAAAAGTTATATTACAGTAGCTACAATGCAAAAACAAAATATGAATTGGTTTGCAACAGTACTTGGAGTAGTGATTTGCTTTATTATACTAATGGATCTTACCGAGTTTTCTGTTGAAGTTTTGTGTGGATGAAGAGTTCGAAGATCGAGGAGGTCTCGATATGAGGAGAAGGAGGAGAGGCAAGAGCTCAAGCTTGGGGATGCCCAAGGCACCCCAAGTAAATATTCAAGGAGACTCAAGCTTCTAAGCTTGGGAATGCCCCGGAAGGCATCCCATCTTTCTTCAACAAGTATCGGTATGTTTTCGGATTCGTTTCGTTCATGCGATATGTGCAAGTCTTGGAGCGTCTTTTGCATTTAGTTTTCACTTTTCTTTGATGCACCACGCTGGTATGAGATATTCCTTGGTTGATTTATAGAATGATCTTTGCACTTCACTTATATTCTTTGAGTATGGCTTTATAGAATACTTCATGTGCTTCACTTATATCATTTGAAGTTCGGATTGCCTGTTTCTCTTCAAATAGAAAACCGCCATTTGTAGAATGCTCTTTTGCTTCACTTATATTTGTTAGACCGCGGGCATATCTTTTGTAGAAAGAATTAAACTCTCTTGCCTCACTTATATCTATTTAGAGAGTTGACAGGAACTGGTCATTCACATGGTTAAGTCATAAAATCCTACATAAAACTTGTAGTTCACTGAATATGATATGTTTGATTCCTTGCAATAGTTTTGCGATATAAAGATGGTGATATTAGAGTCATGCTAGTGGGTAGTTGTGGATTGTAGAAATACTTTTGTTGAAGTTTGTGATTCCCGTAGCATGCACGTATGGTGAACCGTTATGTGATGAAGTCGGAGCATGATTTATTTATTTATTATCTTCCTTATGAGTGGCAGTCGGGGACAAGCGATGGTCTTTTCCTACCAATCTATCCCCCTAGGAGCATGCGCGTAGTACTTTGTTTCGATAGCTAATAGACTTTTGCAATAAGTATGTGAGTTCTTTATGACTAATGTTGAGTCCATGGATTATACGCACTCTCACCCTTCCATCATTGCTAGCCTCTTCGGTACCGTGCATTGCCCTTTCTCACCAAGAGAGTTGGTGCAAACTTCGCCGGTGCATCCAAACGCCGTGATACGATACGCTCTATCACACATAAGCATCCTTATATCTTCCTCAAAACAGCCACTAATACCTACCTATTATGGCATTTCCATAGCCATTCCGAGATATATTGCCATGCAACTTCCATCATCATCATATACATGACTTGAGCATTCATTGTCATATTGCTTTGCATGATCGTAAGATAGGTAGCGTGATATTTCCATGGCTTGTCCTTTTTTTGATATCTTTGCTGCGCTAGATCATTGCACATCCTGGTACACTGCCAGAGGCATTCATATAGAGTCATATCTTTGTTCTAGATATCGAGTTGTAAGTAAATAAAAGTGTGATGATCATCATTATTAGAGCATTGCCCCAGTGAGGAAAGGATGATGGAGACTATGATCCCCCCACAAGTCGGGATGAGACTCCGGACTTTACAAAAAAATAAAAGAGGCCAAAGAAGCCCAAATAAAAAAAGAGGCCAAAGAAGCCAAAAAAACAAAAAAGGAACAAAAAATGAGAGAAAAGAGAGAAGGGACAATGTTACTTTCCTTTTACCACACTTGTGCTTCAGAGTAGCACCATGTTCTTCATATAGAGAGTCTCTTGAGTTATCACTTTCATATAATAGTGGGAATTTTCATTATAGAACATGGCTTGTATATTCCAACGATGGGCTTCCTCAAATGCCCTAGGTCTTCATGAGCAAGCAAGTTGGATGCACACCCACTTAGTTTCAGTTTGAGCTTTCATACACTTATAGCTCTAGTGCATCCGTTGCATGGCAATCCCTACTCCTTTTGTTGACATCAATTGATGGGCATCTCCATAGCCCGTTGATTTGCCGCGTCGATGTGAGACTTTCTCCTTTTTGTCTTCTCCACAAAACCTCCATTATCATATTCTATTCCACCCGTCGTGCTATGTCCATGGCTCATGCTCATGTATTGCATGAAAGTTGAAAAAGTTTGAGAATACTAAAGTATGAAACAATTGCTTGGCTGAAACCAGGGTTGTGCATGATTTGAATACTTTGTGTGGTGAAGATGGAGCCAGACCATATGATTTTGTAGAGATAACTTTCTTTGGCCATGTTATTTTGAAAAGACATGATTGCTTTATTAGTATGCTTGACGTATTATTGTCTTAATGTCAAACGATAGACTATTGCTTTGAATCACTCGTGCCTTAATATTCATGCCATGATTAGATTATATAATCAAGATTATGCTACGTAGCATTCCACATAAAAAATTATCTTCTTTATCATTTACCTACTCGAGGACGAGCAGGAATTAAGCTTGGGGATGCTGATACGTCTCCATCGTATCTATAATTTTTTATTGTTCCATGCCAATATTATACGACTTTCATATACTTTTGGTAACTTTCTATACTATTTTTGGGACTAACATATTGATCCAGTGCCCAGTGCCAGTTCCTGTTTGTTGCATGTTTTTTGTTTCGCCGAAAACCCATATCAAACTGAGTCCAAACGGGATAAAAACTGACGAAGATTTTTTTTGGAATATTTATGATTTTTGGGAAGAAAAATCAACGCGAGACGATGCCCGAGGGGGCCACGAGGCAGGGGGCGCGCCCTGGGCCCTCGTGGCCACCCCGTAATGCGGTTGGTGCCCTTCTTCGCCGCAAGAAAGCTAATATCCGGATAGACATCGTGTCCAAAATTCAGCCCAATCGGAGTTACGTATCTCCGGGAATATAAGAAACAGTGAAAGGCCAGAATCTTGAATGCAGAAACAGAGAGAGACAGAGAGACATATCCAATCTCGGAGGGGCTCTCGCCCCTCCCACGTCATGGAGACCAAGGACCAGACGGAGAACCCTTCTCCCACCTAGGGAGAAGGTCATGGAAGAAGAAGAAATTAGGGGGCTCTCTCCCCCTCGCTTCCGGTGGCGCCGGAACATCGCCGGGGCCATCATCGTCACCGCTATCTACACCAACAACTTCACCGCCGTCATCACCAACTCTTCCCCCCTCTATGTAGCGGTGTAACCCCTCTTTTACCCGTTGTAATCTCTACTTAAACATGGTGCTCAACGCTATATATTATTTCCCAATGATGTATGGCTATCCTATGATGTTTGAGTAGATCCATTTTGTCCTATGGGTTAATAGATGATCGTGATTGGTTTGAGTTGCATGTTTTATTATTGGTGCTGTCCTATGGTGCTCTCCGTGTCGCGCAAGCGTGAGGGATCCCCGCTGTATGGTTTGCAATATGTTCATGGTTTGCTTATTGTCTGTGTTGCGTGAGTGACTGAAACACAAACACGGATAAGTGGGTCATGGCGTATGGGAATAAAGAGGACTTGATACTTTAATGCTATGGTTGGGTTTTACCTTAATAATCTTTAGTAGTTGCGGATGCTTGGTAGAGTTCCAATCATAAGTGCATATGATCCAAGAAGAGAAAGTATGTTAGCTTATGCCTCTCCCTCAAATAAAATTGCAATAATGATTATCGGTCTAGTTATCGATTGCATAGGGACAAATAACTTTCTCGTGACAAAAAAGCTCTCGACTAAAACTAACTTAGTTGTGTCTTTATCTACACAACCCCTAGCTTTTATTTACGTGCTCTTTATTACCACTACTAGGAAAAGGGCTATAGATAATATGGACACTAATGGCGCACCAGACGTGCGGTGCGCCACTACTATATAGAAGTGGTGCACCGTGTGTTGGTGCGCCATTAGTGTGATAGACATTAATGGCGCACCACAACCATGGTGCGCCACTACTAACAATTTTTTTTCCAAAAATACTAATGGCGCACCAGGGCATAGTGCGCCATTACTAGTTTTAACTAGTAATGGCGTACCAGTCACCCCGTGCGCCACTACTATCATTTTTTGTTTTTTTTGCAAAACTACTAATGGCGCACCACCAGCTGGTGCGCAATTAGTAACCAGGGTTACTAATGGTGCATTTGTGGGTGGTGCGCCATTAGTAACCTGGGACCAGCTAGATATTTTGGACAGCCACCTACACACTCACTTTCCTCACTTCATTCTCTCCACCTCCTCCTCCAAGCTTGTCTCGGCTGCCTCCTCCTTCTCACCTCATTTGCACCATAGATTCATCCAAATTAAGTGGTTAAATTACCTTTTTTGATAGGTAAGTAAGGGGAAAGCTTTCTTTATGTTGTAGATCTACTTTTTTCTCCCTCCAACAATGTGCACATGCACTTTTTATGGCCTAGCTAGATCTATGTATGTTTGTGGTGTTGCATATATGTTTGTGTTTGCAGGTACCAGTATTTGAAATGCGATAGTTGCCAATATTTTGCCGGAATGATGATTCATTTCCGTTTTAGTGAGAATTTTGGCACTATGCATTCTTTTTGGTCCTATTTTTAGGCAAAGTCATGCCATATTTTTTCTTGGTTCTAAAATATCGTTTTGCTCTACCCCGCATGCGACCATGGTCCGCACGATGACCGAAGGCATCGTGAATAGGTGTTTGAGCTCCGCGAAGGCCGAGATGCTTCAAAAGAACGAGACGGAGATAAGATGTCTGTGTCGAAGATGCAAGCTGAGGAGCCTTATGGACCCGGATTCCGTACAGGTGCGGGACCAGCTGCTCTTGCGTGGTTTCATGGATGGATATCGGTGGCAAGGTGATGAAGATGATTATGAAGTCGTCCATGGGGGCCGGGCAAGAAATGAGGAAGGGCAGCAAGACAACCGCGGCGAGGGCGGGCGAGAAGACGAAGAATCTCCAGGACATGATCATGAAGTAGATGCAGTACACAGTCATCATGTAGAAGATGCCGGACATGATGATGAGGAAGATGCCAGAGCAGACGAAGGGCATGATCATGAAGATGAAGATGCCGGAGCAGACGACGATGGACCATCGATGGGCTGGGTGCATGACCCTCATATTCAAGAGCTGCTTCTCAAGCAGACGGATAACGCAAGAGCTGCCGCCCGAGAGAAAGCCAAGCTGGATCAACTCGAGATAGACACGGTTACTCCATTGTATGAAGGATGCAGGCCCGAGGATACAAGAAGAGGAAGAAAGCTCCTCGAAAAGTGGTGTGGTACTTTCCGATCACTCCTCGTCTGCAGCGGTATTTCGCGCACCCTCAGGTAGCAAAGCTCCTGCGTTGGCACGCGGATAGGGAGGAGAAGAAGCGAGAAGATGACGCAAATGATCCGGAGATAAATAAAAAGACAAGATGCTGAGTCACCCTAAGGATGGGAGCCAGTGGCAAGCATTGAACTTCGAACACCCAAAATTTGGAAACGATCCAAGGAACATCGTGCTGGGCGCGAGCACCGATGGAGTCAATCCGTTTGGCAGCCAGAGAAGCACACATAGCACCTGGCCTGTGTTTGTGTGGATGTACAACCTTCCCCCCTGGTTGTGCATGAAGAGGAAATACATTCACATGAGTATGCTAATTGAAGGGCCGAAACAACCAAGGAACGCCATCAATCAATATCTGGCGCTGCTGAAGGAGGAGCTAGCTACACGCTGTGGAAAACGCCTGCCAATACGTGGGAAGCCACAGAGAAAGAATTATTCCCTATGAGAGCCGCACTGCTAACGACGGTGCAGGACGATCTCGGTTACGGATATGTCGCGGGGCAGGTGGTCCACGGATTTTCTGGATGCGTCAGGTGCATGGATGACACAACGTATCGCCAGCTAGATAGAGATCCCGGGTCTTCGAAAACCGTGTTCATGGGACATTGAAGGTGGTTTCGCGACGATGACACATGGAGGAAACGCAAGGATCTGTTCGATGGTGAAACCGAAACCCGAAGACGCCCGCGTACGAGGAGTGGCGAGGAAATAGACGAGCTGTTGAAAAATTGGAAAGATTGCGCACTGCCGGGAAAGAAGCAAAAGGAGCCAGAGCCGGGAAAGAATCGAAAGGCGCCAGAGCCGCTGCTGAAGGTATGGAAATTGACGTCTGTTTTCTGGGACTTGCCGTACTAGAAGATCGACCGTGTGCCTCACAGCCTTGATGTCATGCATATCACGAAGAATGTGTGCGAGAGTCTGCTTGGTACCCTGCTCAACATGCCAGAGAGGACCAAAGATGCGCCGAAAGCAAGGGCAGACTTGAAATCAATGGGCATCAGGGAGGAGCTTCACGCTAATGATGATGATGATGATGAGGCGAAGCATGACACGGAAAGTCGTCGCAAAGGAAAAAAGGCCAAGAAGACCGGAAATGACTTCCCTCCCACTTGCTTCACTGTAAGTCAGGAGGAGATCGATCAGTTTTTCACCTGCCTCGTAGGAGTAAAACTTCCTTACGGTTACGCGGGGAAGATAAGCAGATACCTAGACTCAGCGAAGCAGAACTTCAGCGGGATGAAGTCTCACGACTGTCACGTGCTGATGATGCAGATACTTCCAGTTGCAATCCGTGGGATCATGGACGCGCATGTCCGTGAAACGCTATTTGGCCTATGCAACTTTTTCGACGTCATCTCTCGGAAGTCGGTTGGCGTGAGGAAACTCAGAAGGCTATAGGAAGAGATCGTGGTGATACTATGCGAGCTTGAGATGTACTTCCCGCCCGCATTCTTCGACGTTATGGTGCATCTGCTGGTCCATATCGTGGAGGATATCATCCAACTTGGGCCGACGTTCCTGCACAGCATGATGCCATTCGAAAGGATGAATGGTGTCATCAAAGGATACGTTCGCAACATGTCACGTCCAGAGGGAAGCGTAGCCAGGGGCTTTCTGACCGAAGAGTGCATCTCCTACTGCACGAATTATCTAGGCATCGAGAACCCCGTTAGTCTGCCCGTCAACGGGCACCTCGGCAGGCTCGCTGGATGGGGTCATCGTGAGGGTCGCCGCGAAATGCATGTCGACTGCGAGGGTCGACTCGCCGACTTTGAAAGAGCAAACCTAGTCATGCTACAACACATAGACGTGGTCGATCCTTGGGTGGTAGAGCACAAAACCTTTATTGAGAAGACGTACAATGACCGAGGCCAACAGAGGACGGACGGAGATATAATCAAAGAGCACAACTCATGTTTCACGCGTTGGTTCAAGCAGAAGCTTCTATCGGACCCTTTACATGAGGATTCTTCCGCGGAAGAACAACTCATATTCGCCTTGTCACAGGGCGCCGAGCACAACCTGATGACGGATGAGGCATACGATATCAATGGCTACACATTCTACACCGAGGGAAAGGACATGAAGAGCGATGGTTATCAGAACTCCGGGGTAACGATGGAATCCTACACCGGTAACGACAAGGACAGATACTACGGAAGGATCGAGGAGATCTGGGAGCTGAGCTACACTGGAGAGAAGGTCCTGATGTTCCGTGTCAGATGGGCCAAGAGCGTCCTAAAAGAAGACCGGTATTTCACCACCATGGTTATACCCGAAACCAAATCCAAGACCGCGGGCGCAAACGTCACCGCGAAAAATGAGCCATGGGTACTGGCTTCCCAAGTGGACCAATGCTAATTCATTACCGACCCGTCAAAGCCCAGTCATGTTGTCGTGAGGAGAGGCAAAAGGAAGATCATCGGAATGGATGGAGTCGCCAATGAGCAAGACTTCGACAAGTACGGCGACCCGAAGATGGAACATGACGACGACGATGAAGTACCAGCATACACCACAAGAAGAAGTAGGACCACCCTACCTAAAAGACATCCGTTCAAGAGAAGAACTCCATTTACGAAAAATAAGGGCAAGAAGATCGATTGTATTTAAATTTTAACCTTCATTTCTCGATTGTATTTCGACATATTGAAATGATATTTCTTCTATTCTAGTGTCCTCATGAATATTTATTTATGTTTATTATGGTATGGAATTTCTAACCCACAAAAGTATTGAATTTGTTAATATTGAATATTCATGAGGACACTCGATCTCGATCCCCCTCCATCTCGATCGCTATCCCGCCTCGCCAGATCCCCCTCCATCTCGATCGCTATCCCCCCTCGCCAGATCCCCCTCGCCGCCGAGCACCCCTCGCACCCTCCCCCGCTCCACCGCCGCCGACGACCCCCGCACCCTCCCCTGTCTCCTCGCTCGGTTCCCCCGAACGAAATCGGCCGAGCGCACCACCCACCGCCGAGGGGGTGAATTAGGCAACAAAAAATCCTAAAAAAAATTACTAATGGCGCACCGCTAGGGGGTGCGCCATTGCTATCCAAAAAAAAGATTACTAATGGCGCACCTCTATGGGATGTGCCATTGCTGTACAAAAAAAAGATTACTAATGGCGCACCGCTAGGGGGTGCACCATTGCTATCAAAAAATTTACTTATGGCGCACCGCTCGAGGGTGCGCCATTGCTAACCCTTCCCCCCCACAAAAATCCCCAGTCCCCTTTCTATCTTCCCCATCTCTCACCCGCCCACAGCCCCGACCCGCCCACTACCCCGACCCGTACTGCGCCCCCGCCGCCCCCGCGCCCCCGCCGCCTCCCACGCTCCGACGACCGCCGTGCCCGCTCCGACGAGGTGCTCCGACGAGCAGGGCCAGCGCTAGGGTTCCAGCGCCGCCGCCGGATCAAGGCCCCGCCTCCACAAGGAGAGGAGGAGCCCCCCCACCGCCACCAAGGGGAAGAGGCCACCGCCGCCACCGAGGGGAGGAGCCCCGCCACCACCGAGAGGAGGAACCTCGCCGCCAGGTCTTCAATGCCCCACCGCCGCGAGAACGTCAACGTCCTCCTCCGCCGGTTCGAGTTGATTCCTACCCTCTTCTCCACTTCTCCATTTCCTCCCCCACAAACCTTAGGGCCGACTCTTCTTGCTCCTCGTCCCACACCCAGTGGCCATTGCTCGGTTTTGCAGCAGTTCCCTGCATCCATCGATGAGGCTGGCTGCCTCCATGGCCATCCTTCTCCTCTCCTAGTTGGCTCTGTCGTGGAGTTTGTTTATCTGCCTGTCTCTTCTAATTGTAGAACATGACACAACTTCAATGGCCTTCAAATAATTGTTGTAACTTAGGTGGCTATTTAGTTGTTTTGTTATCAACATGCAGTGAATTGTATGGACACTCACCCTCCAGGCTTTGCTTTCACCTATACACACTCCAGGATGGTACTGGCATCATTGCTCCTGGGGTAGTACTCTCTGAAATCCCGTGAAATGAATCTTAGTTGCACTTTTATGTAGTGAGGTAACTGCAAGGTTCAGCCACTGCACTTTTGTGAGGAAGAGTGTTCTTACACAATACATTTTTTTTCATGATCATAGAAGATACAGAGTGCTAGTGCAAAGCAAAACATACCTGCACTTTATCAATACTGATCTTAACAGCCTGCTTTTTATCTGTAAGATCAGTAACCTTGTTTTTTTTAATGAAAGGGGTTGCCCCCCTGCCCCATTTTTATAGATTGAAGCAGAATCAGTAACCTTGTTGTATACTGATGTAACATCTGAAAACACGTAACATCTGTAAACACATATTAGAGGGTCAGCATCTTAGGCAAAATCTCTGCATAAAGAGACAAAGAAGATTTTTATCACGCATATCATTCCAAGTTGACATTTCTTAGATTCCTCAATTAATACACAAAACAGTTTGACTACCAAGTTAGTTGCTGCATAAATATATGGGTCGTTATTTACCGAATCCATCGACCTGGAGCACTGATCGTTGTTATTGTTCCCTAGTGCCATGGGCTGGGGTGTTATTTGGTTCATAGTCTAATATGTATGCATTAAAATTTTCTGCTCACTATTCTTCTCTAACAATTACAACAGAGTAATATCTTAGCCTAATTAATATCTCTGGGCTTGTAGTTGACATTTACCTTTAAGTCATGTAATCTTCCTTGCTAGTGTAGTGTCATCGATCCATGCTAGTTCTTTTTAGAAGTAACGTAAATGTTGTGTTCCAATGCAATGACAACAAACTTGAGAGGCACTACCTGATGCATGGCGATAGGTAGGCTATTAGGCGTTTCTTGAATTGGGGGGCGGTGGTGTTACAGGGGAGCATCAGAATTGGAAGTTGAGCCTTGGGAAATGGTTCAGATGTTTCTTGCCTTGGTTTACCATGGAATGAGGGAACTTTGAAGTTGATTTTTATTCACTTGATGATTTATTTAGTGCAAGAATTCTCATGGCTGGGTCTCAGGTTCAGGCATGTGCAGCGGGATCTGATTTCCTCCATCAGTCTATGGTAGATAAACTGAGCGTTGTGGCCATGCTTGATGCAGGAGCTCAAGAACCTGCGGCCGCAGCTCTACTCCGCCTCCGAGTACTGCGAGAAGTCCTACCTCAACACCCACCAGAAGCAGATGTGAGTAGCCACCTCTGCTGTTCCTCCTCTCCTCCATTAGAAGCATATCCTAATTTCAGTTCCAGTGCAGTTTTGTGTATCTCTAGCTCATTGGGATATGAAGATGCTACAAGCACTTGATCTGCGACTCACATGTGGTGTAACATATGGACTTTGAAATGTTTTACTTTCATGACATGATTAGCAACATAGCAGAACATAGAGCATTGCTATGGCAGTACAGTATTCTCTTCGATTATTTAGATACCTAGTGAGTAGTTACCACCAATGTGGTTTGACTTTTAGCTTGTAACATGGTTGAATTGGCTTAGCAGGGGGGACTGGCCTCACTAGTAACATTCAAGCCTTGATGGTCTTTACATTTTACTTGTGTTGTTGACAGTAGTTAATTAAACCTGCTGCTGCTGCTGTTATGCCTGTATTCACTGCTGCTGCTGCTGCTGTACTTGTGATGAAGTTGTACTTGTGATGATGCTACTTGTGATCTTCTGAAATGACCCATTGGCGACTTCATTACGCGGGGATAATGATTTTGCAGATACCCCGAGAGGCCCTTGAGTTTGCCGGAATGTCGATTAACTTCCGTTCCGGCAAATTCGGGTACTCCATATGTCCTATTTTCAGCAAAGGTCATGAAATTTTCCGTGAATTTTAGCATGACTTTGCTAAAAATAGGACATATGGGGTACTTGCGACTAATGCATGGGCCGGGGTATCTTTGTACTTAATTAAGTAGGATCAACTGCCCCTTTATTCTTGCTGCATTAAACCATAGGTGGCAATAGAGCCAAGTGATTCGGCCCAACTTAGAATTCTCCTTCCCTTTTCTTTATAGGGTATATTATTAGAAGATACCCATATATATCAGTCAACCTAGGGTGGCTCGGCATCGATAAACCCTAAATGATGAAAACTTAACTTAGCATTTAGGGTGCCTCAGCGTCGACAAACCCTAAATTATAAAACCTTGGCTTTTAGGGTGCCTCGGTGTCGATAAAAACCTAAATGATGAAAGCTTAGGCTTTTAGGGTGCCTCGGCGTCGACAAACCCGAAATGATATAAGCTTAGCTTTTAGGATGCCTCGGTGTCGACAAACCCTAAATGATGAGACCATGATCTTGTTCCTTGACAATAACCAACTTTTTGACCAAACTTTTTTCCTGTTTAGAGCGAAACATGGCCCACAACGATGAGGCTCGGCGGTTTGGGCGGCAAGGCATTCTGGGAGCTGTCCCAGGAGATGGAGGAAGAACCTCACCACTATGAGGACGCCGCGGAAGACACCGATCCTGACTACACAACCCCTAGTGGCGTCGGGGATGACACCACTGATGGTGCCGCCGAGGATGCCACCACTGATGATGGCAACGCACGCACAGATGGAAGCCAACCGAAGAGGCAACAGAAGGACCGGCGCCCGAACGTGCTCGGCACCGTCATGGAGGAATTTACTGAAGTGAACTCCGACGGGGATCCAACGGCGCCCAAAGAATTAGTCAAGGGGTACTCGGTTCAGCTCGGGTGCATTCTCCGGAGTACCGTCTCGATCAACACCGAGAACCTCAGGCATAAGGACCGAGGGAATTTGCGCAACTTCCTCTTCACGAAGCTGCACGAACGATACAAGTTCCCCGCTGACTTTGCAAACACACGCCTCTCAGGGAATAAAGTGAACAGTGCCGCCCTCACGAAGATGAGCACGGCCCTGTCTACTTGGAGAAGCGCGGTGAAGAGAATGATTAACAAAGGTGATAGTTATGAGAAGATCAAGGCGAAAAATCCTTCGATCAGCGAAGATGACTACAAGGAGTTCAAGATCAAGTGCGAGAGCGGCGCATCCGAGGAATCAAGTCAGTGGGGGAAAGAGATGTGGGACTTGAACTTAGGGGTCCACAAACTCGGTCCCGGTGGTTACAGAGTGGCGGAACCTATGTGGGACAAGGAGGACGCGGAGTGTGCCGTGCAAGGCCTACCGCACCGCTTCGAGAAATACCATGACAAGCAGACCAGGAACTATGTCAGGACCCGGTACAAGGAGGACCCAGGAACAAATGTGCTTACCACGGATCCGAAGACCAAGGCGCTTGACCGTGTTCTGGTAAGGAATACACCCCCACGTAATTAGCTCCATATGGTTGCATTCTAATTAATGAAGCCAAATTTCTAAATGGTTCACATTCCTTCCGCAGGAGACTGAAGGCACTAGCGCGGGGTCATCTCAGAGCTCCCCTTGGGACAACACTCTAAATAGGGCGTTGGACATAATGAAAAACAAGGATAAGCTCAGTAAGCCGTCGTCAGCTGGTCGTGTGGCCGGCAAAGGCTTGTCCACAAAATGGTCGTCATACTATAATGCTGGTGGGCGAAAGGAGAAAAAGACCAGCTTGGAAAGCCAGTCGCGCGAGGTTTAAGAACTCAAGGCACAAGTGGCGCGGATTCCGGAGATTGTCCAAGAGCAAGTGCAACAACAACTGGGAACGACGCTCACCGCCATTGTGACTACCGTGATTCTGGGGCTGCAGACGTGGATTGCGGGCGGCTAAAAGGGGCCGCCCCGGTTCCCAGCTTCACGGCCAGCAACTCGCACAATGCGCAGGCGGCGCCGTTGGTGTCTCCGGGGGAGGCGGTATTGGTGTCTCCGGCGCCGGCACGGGCATTGGAGCTTAATGCACCTGGGTGTACGCCGGCCGTCACCTCGGCAGCAAGCGGCCCCTCCGTCAGTTGCACGCCCGCCGTTGGCGGTGCCTCAACATTAGCCGAGCTCGACGCCATCATGGTAACTAAGCCTCTCGGCCGATGACTTCATCTCCTTGCCTTTGACTGGGCATCCCTGATGCCCTACATGTTTTCGTAGGGCGCCGCCGACGTTCCATGCACTCTCCTGCACTTCGTGGGTGGCGAGTTGATCGATGTCGCCAAGGGCAGAATCATTCAACCGGGCAACCCCGTGTTCCACGGTAATCCGATGCCACCCACCGTGTATAGGGTTGAACTGGTTCGGTTGCTGCCAGGCTGCGACGAGTTGTTACCTCCAATTCGACCCGCTGGGGCCGATGAAGATGATGTGATGACCCTCAGCGCCTGCGTAAGCTGGCCCCTGCTTTGGCCAAAGAGCCAGATTCGTTTGGGGGCGGGGGAC
This sequence comes from Triticum aestivum, assembly GCF_018294505.1. Lineage (NCBI taxonomy): Eukaryota > Viridiplantae > Streptophyta > Magnoliopsida > Poales > Poaceae > Triticum > Triticum aestivum. The sequence continues at coordinate 63,180,424 of NC_057814.1, read as the reverse complement.
ACCACCCACAGACAACACCACCAGTCGTGGCGGCGCCAAGCCATGGCAAGACCGCCGCAACGCTACAGGACATCCCTATGGCACAGGATCCGGACATGCATATGGCACAGGATCCGGACGACGACGACAACGACGACGGTACATTTACCAATGTCGATAAGTACTTTGTCGAACAAGGGTACGGTGGTGGATTCTTCGGGCCTCCTTCTCAAGAACCCAACCCTGAAAAAGACGACCGCGATCTAGCTGGTAGCGCGGAGAAACCCAATTGCAACAGGCGTCGTCTGGCGTTCAGTTCTCAGGAGACGCCTCCAGCTGCCGCCTTCACTGAGCCTCAGATAAGCGAGGTGCGGAATATTATCAGCCCCAACAGACTCAAGGGACGAAAACGAAAAAATAACAAGGGTGGTGCGAGCCAGCCGGCACCGAGTACGATCCGTGCTCAGGACGGGCCACCTTTGCCTAAGGATATCTCGAGGATGGTGCATGTGGCGGGTAGGCTGATGCTACCGACTAATCTGCTCAATGCTGCAACCGGTGCTATGCGGAGTCTACACGATAGTGTTCTTTCTTTGGAGAAGCAGCGTCTCTCCGAGAATGATGTGGCATACATGGTTTTCGTGGCCAAGGTGCCAGAGGGCAAGGGCTTTGTGGATGGCGCCATCGGGGGTACGATCGTCCTGCGGGTTGATGACATCTTCGCTATGTTTAACCTTCATCCGCTACACTACACCTTCGTTTGGCTATTTTTGGTGAGTATGGAGATGCGGATCATTAGAGACAAGACCCAGGACATCGTGATAGTCGACCCCTTCTACATGTGTGCCAAGATCTTGGGCAGTGCTGGGGACGGGCAAGTCACGAGTTCATACCTCGAAGGCGTTATTCTGGCAAACCCAGATAAGGATAACTTCCTCGTACCTTACTTTCCGAAGTAAGTCATCCCCTCACCGCCCCGTAACATATGATTTCTTAGATTTCGATCGTTCTTTTTTTTCTAACAGTTCGTGTTTTGTGCAGTGACACACATTGCACACTCATCCTCTTAAGCCCGAAATATTCCATGGCCATGTATTTCGACCCGGACCGTCAGTCTAAGAAAGACTACACAAATATCAAGAAAGTTCTTGATGATGTTCTCCCCGGCTACGGCAGATCTGGAGGCACCTTCAGCAGGCCAGTTCGTAGGTATGGCAAGCACATATTCACCCACAATACGACGTTCCCCTGCGTCAAGCAGCCGCCTGGCGGTCAGAAGGATGCCTACTACGCCCTCCATCACGTGCGGGCGATCGTACGGGATCATAATCACCTTCTGCTACCAAATAATCTCATAGATTGGGCCACACGCTTGTCGGCAATCCAGGACGCGGACATCAGACAAGAATTCTTTCGCATCCAGTCGGAGTTTGCGGAAGTCATCCATCAAGATGTCCTTCGTACCTCGGGGCAGTTCTATCTCAGATATCAACCGTCCAACAGTGAGATAGAAACAACGCTCCAAATGCAGGCTGACAACGCCCGCGATTTCATGACCATCACGAAAGACAGCGGCTTCATCCACGATCCGGTCCCTGAGTTGAGTCGAAAGTAGTGATGCTATGTAGTTCTGAAATGTCGATTGGCTCATGTTGTAATATTGAACTTTAATGAACTTGTATGTCTCTTTGGTTTGGACAGTCGTTCAACTTATATGTAATCGATGCTATTTATTAGTAAGACCATGAATCATGCTATTAATGTGTTGATTTTCTCTTCCGATCCTTTTGTTGCATACTTATATACTGCTTATGTATTGTATGTGAATTGCTACTAACGTTTTATTTGGCTAATGCATAGAGATGCCATCGTATGTCGTGTACAAGGGTAAGGTTCCCGGAGTCTATGACGACTGGGAGGAGTGTCGGAGACAGGTTCACCATTTCAGCGGTAACAGTTACAAAGGGTACACCACTAGGGCGGAGGCGGAAGCTAGATAAGCGAGCTATCTAGCGGGAGAGAGGAGGGAGCGGAGGAGGAACCGGATGAAGACCAGTTTCATCGGGATGATGCTAATCGTGATGACCGCAGCTCTCTTCTATGTGATGGTAGTTTAGATGATCGATATCGACTTGTAATGTGAAGACAAACTCGCTACTCGCGGTCTCGAGACTTGTAATGTTCTAACTTTCTTCGGTCTTTTGAATTCGGAGACTAATATGATGAATTGTATCCGGAGACTAATCTTCTATTGTATTCAATAAATCTGCTGTTTATATGTTGTGCTATCTATATTATGTGCAGTAATATGTTTTTTAACCTGTGCAAATATCCGAAAAGAAAAAAAATCCCTAATATTCATACTAGTGGCGCACCACCCAGCACTTTAGTGGCGCACTGCAAAATGCACACTAGTGGTGCATCATCAACAAGTGCGCCATTAGTAACCCAGAGCACATGGTTAAATATGGCACCCTGGGAGGCATACTAATGGCGCACCGTATGATATACTAATGGCGCACTCCCTGGTGCGCCATTAGTATCTGGTATACTAATGGCGCACCTGTGGTGCGCCATTAGTAAAAATTCTAATGGCGTGATGCTAGTGGCGCACGTGTAGTGCGCCATTAGTAGGGAAAACATGTGCGCCACTAGCAGGCCTTTTCCTAGTAGTGTACCTTGCAAACCTATCCAACAACACTTCTAGTTTCATACATGTTCTAGGTAAAGCGAACGATAAGCGTGTGTAGAGTTGTATCGGTGGTCGATAGAACTTGAGAGAATATTTGTTCTACCTTTAGCTCCTCGTTGGGTTCGACACTCTTACTTATCGAAAGAGGGTACAATTGATCCCCTATACTTGTGGGTTATCATGTAGTTGTGTACTGGGGTAGCTGAGTGCTGAAGCTATATGATGTTGTCCTCTGATGTATTTCAATTATGGAAATGAAATATATTGTGTGCTTAATATGAAATGTCAATTAGATTACTAAATGGATTATGAATAATTGGATAATTAGCCTGTTAATTCGGTTTTTCTATTGCAAACGGTTATTGAGAAAACACCGAGTGCGATGCATTCAATAACGCACACATTTTCTAGGAATAAACCGTGTTAGATTAATGAACAATCACACACGACATCCTCTTGAAAACTGTTTGCTTTAGGCCACCTGGCGCAAACGTTTACCACATAAAATCTGTGTGTGATGGACAGCCTTTGCCACCCAGTTTCTTCTACGCACTGTGTGTGATGCATTCAATAACGCGAACGATAAAATTATTAATATCGTGTGCAATGGCAACGCTATCACACAAGATTTAACGGGACAAATTGTGTGTGATGTACTTGTGAACGGAAACATTTTCCTTGGAGCAACTATGTGGGATATACATACGAACCGAAACATGTAGCGGGGACTGACTGTGTGAGATGTACTTGCGACCGGAAACAATTTCGCAGTATAATTGTATATCTTTAGCTCTACTCTACGTATTTCCATATTTGAGCGCTTGGCGGTTGCGCACGACCTCATTTTGCCGAGCGTGTGTGCCAGGAGGGCATACCCCCGACAGTTTCTCGGTCGTGTGGGAACGGCCCCCCTATCGCCCACACTCACTTGTCGACAGTTCCGAAGGCCGTCGCAGAAAGGGGTTAGAAACCGTTTGTTTAGCACCTCACAGTACTAGTGGTTCTCAAATAATAAATTCCTTGGAAAGTGTTGGTATGGGGTGCAACCATGGATACGGCTAGCCATGGAAAGTGAAAGTATGGTGGGAAAAGGAATAAAATTTATTTTCTGTTTGGGAACCGCCTATGATATATCTAGCATGGAAAGTGTTGGGAACTCTAAGTCGTTTTTGTTGGTGGGATGGATACACCTCCCAAAATGTTTTTATCTCTAATTTTTCGCTTTGAGATCTGGCACCTCTAAAAATCCCTACTTCCCTCTGTGAAGGGCCTTTCTTTTACTTTATGCAACTTTTATTTTGAGTCTCCATCTTTTGTTACAAAAGCACCAGCTAGGAGGCAATATGATCATACTTAAGTATTGGGTGTAGCAAATATTCGAGTGTGTTTCATGAATGGATCAATGGTTGAGCATGTTGGGCTAGGGATAACTTATTTTAGCATTGATATTTTGAAAGATATGGTTGCTTGTTGATATACTTGAGTATCTAAATTATTATGTCAAAACTAGACAATTCCTTTGAATCACATAAAAGTACAAATGTCCATGCTAGCAAGAAAACAATATGATATGACATGTTTGGCAGCATTCTACATCAAAAATTCTGTTTTTATCACTTACCTACTCGAGGACGAGTAGGAGTTAAGCTTGGGGATGCTGACATGTTTGGCAGCATTCTCCAACATATATATAATTTTTTATTGTTCCATGCTGTTATATTATCAATTTTGGATGTTTTATAATCATTTTATAGTCATTTTTTGGTACGAGCCTATTGACATGTTTTTTACATCGTAGGAAATCAATATCAGACGGAGTCCAAATGCAACGAAACTTCATTAAAAAAAATTTGGACCAGAAGGAACATAATGGGCCCTGGCTATGCCTGGAGGGTGTCCCGAGGAGGGCACAACCCACCAGGGCTCCCCGGACCTCCTCTTTGCTCTATAAATACCCCAATATTCCCAAAACCCTAGGGGAGTCGATGAAATATTAATCCAGCCACCGCAGAGTCCAGAACCTCCAGATCCAATCTAGACACTATCTCGGATGGGGTTCACCGGCTCCATTTGTGCCTCTCCGATGATGCGTGACTAGTTCTTTGTAGACCTTCGGGTCCGTAGTTAGTAGCTAGATGGCTTCCTCTCTCTCGCTGAATTCTCAATACAATGGTCTCCTGGAGATCCATATGATGTAACTCTTTTTGCGGTGTGTTTGTTGGGATCTGATGAACTTTGAGTTTATGATCAGTTATATCTTTTTATATCCATGAAAATTACTTGAGTTTCTTTGGTCTCTTATATGCATGATTGCTTATAGCCTCGTATTTCTTCTCCGATATTTGGGTTTTGTTTGGCCAACTTGATCTATTTATCTTACAATGGGAAGCGATGCTTTGTAGTGGGTTCGATCTTACGGTGCTTGATCCTAATGACAGAAGGGAAACCGACATGTATGAATCGTTGCTAGTAAGGATAAAACGATGGGGTCTATCTCTACATAGATAGATCTTGTCTACATCATGTCATCACTCTTATTGCATTACTCCATTTTTCCATGAACTTAATACACTAAATGCATGCTGGATAGCGGTCGATGTGTGGAGTAATAGTAGTACATGCAGGCAGGAGTCGGTCTACTAATCCTAGACGTGATGCCTATATAATGATCATTGCCTGGATATCGTCATGATTATTCAAAGTTCTATCAATTTCCCAACAGTAATTTGTTTACCCACCGTTTGCTATTTTTCTCTAGAGAAGCCACTAGTGAAACCTACGGCCCCGGGTCTTCTTTCTCATATGTTTGCCTCTGCGATCTACTTTTCCTTTGCATTTATTTTCAGATCTATTAAACCAAACATACAAAAATACATTGCTGCGTTTTATTTCTATTTAGTTTACTTGGCATTCAATATATCAATCTACTACAATTTATCTCACGTCCGTTTGCCTATCTTGAGGCGCCGTACCCCGGAAGGGATTGACAACCCTTTTAACACATCGGGTTGCAAGGATTTGTTATCTGTGTGTAGGGGTTGTTTTCGTTGTGTTGCTTGGTTCTCCTACTAGTTCGATAACCTTGGTTTCATATCTGAGGGAAATACCTACCGCCGCTGTGTTGCATCATCCCTTCCTCTTTGGGGAAATACTGACGTAGCTTCAAGCGACAACACCCAGCATGTTGATGTCGTTCCATGATAGCATGCCAAGGTTCAAGAATTTCAGACAAGTTTTGTATTTACTATAATTACAAAAGCAAGCGCCTCAAGGTTTGCAAGAGAGCCACGGTGCCGTGGGGTTTAAAATTTATCCCCATTTCTTGAATGGGACATAAGCATCAACCCATGGACACATATATCATTTTACAACCCATTTTGGTGCACCAGAGTGCATGTAGTTTAGTTTTGAATTGTGCACCTGAAATGCCTAGATAACCAAGTTAATGTATAAAAATGTCCAAACGAACCCTAAATAATTCCAATTTTTTGACGACACACCTATAGTTGCATGTTCACTGCAGATAAAAGTTCTAGCAATTCAAACACCATCCTTTGCAGCTGTGATCCCATTATGTAATTCAAATAAAGACGAAAAATCAAGTAGATCACACACAGTTTATTATCACCAACCATGTGAGATGCAGTACAAAATATCCTAGAGCACCGTCAGTGTATAGTACGCATATGGCTTACGCGAGAAGGTGCGTCGGCTACAGTCCATAGCCGGCGTCTCAAGCACACTAGCTCACTCCCCAAATATCATTTCAGTGTTCAATCATCGCCGGTGAAAAATGGCGATGTGGAACCGCTTCGTGAGGGCAACTACAGCGGCCCACTCCAGCGAGAGCGCGACCGCAGCTGCCAGGTGCATGCTAACAAGCTTCGTGAGCACGGCCGCAATCTACGACCGGGCGGCCAAGGTAGCCCAAACGGCTGTTGTTGCTTCTCAGGTTGCGGCAGCAATATCTGCCTCAGGGATAGCAACTGGCGAGAGCGGCACAGCAGATGTCCGTTCCACAGCGGCGGCCTTAGCCCTGTTGGAGGCCACCAACGACCATGTCGAGGCCACCCACGCCCAGCTCATGGCGGTCACCACACAAATCAAACGAAGCTTCTCCGAAAACGTTCGGCAACCGACAGCCGAAGAGTTGGCAATTGCTGAGAGCGTTCGAGCAGCCGTCCGTTCCTCTGCCCAATACCTTGCCACAATGGAACCCGTCCAAGCCTAGATCGCTGCCGCCCATGCCCAGCTCGTGGCGGCCTTTTCCAAAGATATGGCGGACACGGATGGCGAGATGCTTGCCGAGTACGGTGCAATGGACGCCATGGAGCCCTTTCGCCAGGAGACCGTTGGGCACGAGCTGGACATGGAGGAGGAGGCGGAGATAGACGAGCACCAGCCGTAGTAGTACTCTTCGTTTTGTTTAATTAAGAGCGCCGGTATTTAATTAGTTAGAGTAATGTTTAGGTCAGCTATCTCTGTTTAATTGCTAAACTCGCTCGGTTAAGAAGTGTGGGTGTAATGTAGTGTCCTTTGTGTACCCAAACTATGCAATGACGTGGATGACCATTGTAACCAGGGAAATTCAAACCAAAATTTTTGACATTCAAACTCATCACACATGGGTTAATCTATCTGAATCATTTATGATGTTCACATATCGTACACAGTTCTGAATAAGGGGCAGTGTCTGATGACACTTTGCGCGCCAGTTTTTTTGCTAAACCGATTCAAAATTTCTGGCTTCTGCAGAAATATCTACCTCCCTGCCCTCTCCCCCTTACCAAAAGCCACATTTCCCCTGTTTCCGCCTTCCTTTCCAAGTTGAAACCTTCACTCCTTGCTTGCAGCGCCGCCTCCTCGCCGGTGACCCTCCTTCATGCTGCTCGGCCTCGTCTATCCAGGCAGCTCAGCCACACCCGACCCCATCCTCCTCCTTCTACATCCCACATGCCCCGACCGCTGGCGCGACACCTTCCACCAAAATCACTGACCCCTCCACCAAATAAGCGCCACCCTAAGCCATGGTGCACACAATATAGCCAGGATCTCAAGGAGCATTTGGCAGCAGAGAAGCAAATCACGGTCGCACGCGCGGATGAGGTCGCGATGGCTGCCATTCGTGCCGACCCCAGGTCTTGGAGGAGCACCTCGACGTCGAGGCCACCGTCGATGCCTCACGCGCCGACGCCGTGACGTGGTTGGCTACTTTAAACGACAGTTCGTGGCATTTTCTTAAGGCCACCCTTGGTGCCTTTGACGAAGACTTCGAGCTGTTTTCTCAGCATGCACGTGCTTACCTCAACTCGAGAGCCAGCAGGTTGGTGCCCGGAGCGGTTCAGGCAACTCACCACTACGACGAGGGAACCCACGATGCGGAGGCCCCGCCCTCTTCCTTGTCCAAGGAACCAATCGTCATCGATATCTCCGACAATCAGGAGTAGCTAGTCTTATTAGCTCACTATAAGGACCCATATTCAATTTGCTAGCTACTGCCTTCCCTTAACAAATTCTATTGAATTCTGCTATCTACTTTTACCGTGCAATCTCTTGCTCTAGTGTATATGTTCTATATGTCGTGCAATGTGGTGCTCACTTATTAACTGTTTGGTTAATTAGTTGTCCTCTTCAGTTAAATGTTTGGCTCAGTTCTGCAAATGTGATGTTCAATTCTTCAGGGTGCAATTTTGTATTGTCTTCCATGTGAGAAATAAATCGAATTTTTCTTTACGGAATACATGAGAAACAAATACAATTGCTATATTTCCAAGTTGTCAAGCATGCTTGGTTTGGTTAACTGTATGATCTTCTAGTATGTTATACATTGTGCAATGTGGTGCTCGGTTACCATTTGGTTCATTTGTTTTGGTGTTTAGTTAACTGTTTGGTTCAATTCTGCAATGTGATGTTCAATTGTTGTGGGTGCATTCTTTTATTGTATACCATGTGAGAAATAAATCGAATTTGGCTGTACTAAATACATGAGAAACAAATACAATTGTTATATTTCCATGTTGTTAAGCATGCTTGGTTTGGTTAACTGTTTGATCTTCTATTAGGAGTATATTATATTGTCCAATGTGGTGCTTAGTTAATGTTTGGTTTATTTGTTGTGGTGTTTAGTTAACTGCTTGGTTCAATTCTGCAATGCGATGTCCAATTGTCATGGGTAGAATTTTGTATTGTTGTGCATGTGAGGAATAATAGAATTTGGCTGCACTTAATACATGTGAAACAAATACAATTGCTATATTTCCTAGTACTTAATCATGCTTGGTTGGGATAAATGGGTTTTCCATGTGGCTTGAATTAATCTGATGAATCTGCAATGTGCTTATTTTTCATCAACATATTTTACTAATAGCATGCAAACCCTCACCTAACCTGGTCACTAACTACCTTATATGTGTTGAAGGGAAACAATGGGAAGCACTGAGGTTTACAATCGAGGTTTTCACATGCATGGTCCTTTGTCTAATAGCACATTATTGTGCAATTGCAGGAACCATTCTAATATTTAGGTTTAACAATTTGGTCTTGCACATGTAGGTCCTGCTGTCAGAGGTTTGACCCACTGTTCGATCCTTTTTGCATATGGGGAAATGAGTTGTCCATGAATATCGGTCAAGTCATGAAACTCAGAAAGATTGTTAGGATAAAGAAATTAGCGGCAAAAAACAACAAGATCTTTGTCTGGACAATGAAGAAGACATCAGTTCACTACAGGATGGTACTAACTATTATACCTTGCCTTTTTTATTCCTTTGCCCCATTTCCAATATAAAGAAGATATTTATGCACATCCTTGTTTTCAGGCCTTTACAAAGTAGTTCACCCCTGATTACCTCTCAAACCACCTGTATGGTCAGGAGGCGAGGAAGATATTCATACAACACCCACGGTTAAATATTGAAGTGTTCCTGAAGAGGACGAAGGATGGATGGTCAATCATCCACAGGCGCTGGCCTCAAGTTGCAAAGGCATTCAACATCAATGAAGGCTTGATATTCGCCTTAAGCTTCAGTAGTTTTCCAGATGAGATAGATCTATATGATGTTGCATGTGAAACATGATGCTGGTGTAGTTGTGTAATGGGGTAGCTGTGTGCGGAAGCTATATGATGTTGTACTCTGATGTATTTCAATTATGAAAATGAAATATATTGTGTGCTTAATATGAAATGTCAATTAGATTAGTAAATGGATTATTAATAATAGGAAATATTGCCTGCTAATTGGGTTTTTCTATTGCAAACGGTTATTGAGAAAGCACCATGGGCGATGACGTCAGGCAACGCTCACAGTTTTTAGGAATAAACCGTGTTGGATTAATGAACAATCACACACGACATCCTCTTAAAAACGGTTTGCGTTAGACCACCTGGCGCAAACGTTTACCACATAAAAATTGTGTGTGATGGATAGCCTTTGCCACACAGTTTCTTCTACGCACCATGTGTGATGCATTCAATAACACAAACGATAATATTGTTCATACCGTGTGCAATGGAAACGCTATCACAAAAAATTTAACAGGGAAAAACTGCGTTTGATGTACCTCCAAACAGAAACATTTTCCTTGGAGCAACTATGTGGGATGTATATACGAACGGAAACGTTTAGCGGGGACCGACTGTGTGGGATGAACATTTTCCTGTATAATTGATTTTTTTAGCACTACTGTACGTATAACCGTATTTGATCGCTCGCCAGTCGCACACGACCTGTTTACCGAGCGTGTGTGCCAGGAGGGCATATCCCCGACGGTTTAATTTTTTTTTTCTGGGTCGTGTGGGAAGGAACCCCCTATCGCAGTCACTCACTAGGTGACGGTTCCCAATGTTGTCACAGAAAAGGGTTAAAAACCGTTTGTATAGCACCTCGCTGTACTAGTGGATATTCCTTTTCTGCGAAACTCAAAAACAAGGAAAAAACACAATCTGGCACTGGGCTGTAGGTTAATAAGTTAGTCCCTAAAATAATATAAAATAGCATAATAATGCATATAAAACATCAAAAACAGATAATATAATAGCATGGAACAGTAAAATATTATAGATACGTTGGAGATGTATCATTCGACAGGAGCATGTGTCGCAGGCACTACATATTATTATTCATGTCGGTATTAATTTTTTTTATGTTGTACTAATCTGAGGGGGCGCGGGTAAGGAGCACTCCAAGGCTCCTTCGTTTGCGCGTGGTGGTAGTGGTACTTCCATTCCACCCGTACCTCTCCGGAGAGCGTTGCATGAGGGCATGGCTTCACCGGTGGGCGCTTCTTCGTCAGCGTCGTTGCCCACCGAGAGAGGAGGTAGGGGAGGGAGGAAGACAGGAGGTCGGGGAGTACGTGGCCGTGGGAGAGGTAGGCAGGCTCCTACGCCTTCTTTGCCGCCACCCCCAGCTGATTCACCCGAGCACAGGACTGCTAGGGTGGACACATCTGAGGAGGAGGCTACGCGGACTCCGGTCCATGAGCATCGGGACAACGGGCCTTTGGCCCATGAGACTTCTGCCCACGAGAATCCGGACCAGGGTACATCCCAGGAGACATCCGGATGGGGTACCTGGCCGGATCCACATGAGGGGCCGAGTGGCCATGCTGATGGTGGCAGGGATCCTGCTGATAGCGAGGACGAGGTGCTTGAGGGGGCCACTGTCTACCAGCATGGTTGTACACGGCTCCCGCCCCTGCCAGCGACCCGCGAGCAGAGTGGGTGATTTTCCCTGATGGGGAGAGATAAGTGCATTTACTCTTTTGTACCTTTTGCCTTCACGTTTCTTCATATATCTAATGTGTTGGCCTTCTCTTACAGCAGGGGTTGGGACCACGCTCCGGAGGTCCGCAGGCCCAACACCGTCCTTGGTGTTCTTTGCCGGCAAAACTTCCCGCGGTTTTTCACGTTGCCTGGTGAGGGTCAACATCCACAGCTAGGATTGAGCTGTGAGCACTACTTGGCTGCCCCGGCCCCGCCGGAGGAGATGATCGATGGTGTCTTGTGCCACACGAGGTCAGACATGGTGATCAGAAAGTTCTGGGTAATTTTTCCTTTACACAATTTAAAATCTTCAAATAGCTAGTTATTGTACTAATCAATGTTGTCTCATTTGATTGCAGACCTTCTATAGGTGTGAGGAGGGATACGAGGAGGCCGTGGCACATGTTATCGATACCGAGTGCAAGCACCTAGTACAAAACTTATGGCACGAGGCTCGGGTGCAGGCTGTTCGACACTACTACGCCTCGCATGGTATTAAGAAGACCAAGTCGGCGTGCCGCGGGATGTTTCTGAAGAAGGAGCAGTACATGATGGTAATTACCTATTCTTAAGGCCTTGTACTTAGTTTCCTTGATTTGATTAGTAGGCATAGCGCTCAAGTTTCTCTTTACTAACTTAGGTGCCCCCATGATGGTGTGCAGATCAGATGGATTGTTGGGAGGTGTTGGTGGATGAGTGGTGCCCAGACCAATGGCTAGCCCTCCACAACAATGCCAAGGACCGGCATGCCCAAATGGAAGATGTGCCACACCATTAAGGTGGCGCCAACTTATATCAGTTCGGTCGGAACTGGGTATGTGTTTGCTTCATGATTCATGCTACCCATCCTTCATGCTAGCTTGAGCCCTTTAATTACTAATTTACTCTATTCCTCTCTCTCAGGCGCTACAAAATAAGGCGGAGGTGCCAGAGGTGTATGGCCTCTATGCCATGGCCCATACTGCCTCGTACAAGAAGGTCAAGGCATTCTCTGAATCTTACCTTGATCATCCAAAGAACTTCACCAACATCACCTCCCACAACAAGCTCGTGAAGTACCGAGATGAGGGGAAGACGAGGAAATGGGAGGTCTAGAACCCGAGCCAGGGTCCCATTGATCCAGAGCTGGTGATGATATCTGGTGGCGGGAGGTCCCATGGCTCGATAGCCATTGGAGATGGACTTATCCGTTGTCTTCTCACTCTCCCGGAGATCAAGGCGCGCCAGTCGAGCTCCGCTCCTGAGATAAGGCCTCGTCAACGTCCAGTTGAGCTTGCCTATGATACATCTCCAACATATCTGTATTTTTCTGTTGTTATATGCTATTATTTTATCTGTTTTGGATGTTTCATATGCATTAATATGCTATTTTATATTATTTTTTGGACTAACCTATTAACCTAGAGCACAGCGCCAGTTCCTGTTTTGTCCTAGTTTTTGAGTTTCGAAGAAAAGGAATACCAAACGGAGTCCAAACTGAATAAAACCTTCGCGATGATTTTTCTTGGACCAAAAGACACCCAGGGGACTAGGAGTGCAAGTCAGAAAAAAGGAAGGAGGGCACGCCTAGGGGGGTAGGGCGCACCCCCACCCTTGTGGGCCCCCCCGTGACCCTCCTGACCTAATTCTTTCTCCTATATATTCCCAAATATCCCCAAACTACCAGAGGCATCCACCAAAACACTTTTCCACTGCCGCAACCTTCTGTACCCGTGAGATCCCATCTAGTGACCTTTTCCGGCACCCTGCCGGAGGGGGATTCGATCACGAAGGGCTTCTACATCAACTCTATTGCCCTTCCGATGAAGCATGAGTAGTTTACCATAGACCTACGGGTTCATAGCTAGTAGCTAGATGGCTTCTTCTCTCTCTTTGATTCTCAATACCATGTTCTCATCAATGTTCTTGGAGATCTATTCGATGTAATACTTTTTTGCGGTGTGTTTGCTGAGATTCGATGAATTGTGGATTTATGAACAACTTATCTATGAATATTATTTGAATCTTCTCTGAATTCTTATATGCATGATTTGATATCTTTGTAATTCTCTTCGAACTATCGGTTTGGTTTGGCCAACTAGATTGATTTTTCTTGTAATGGGAGAAGTGCTTAGCTTTGGGTTCAATCTTGCGGTGTCCTTCCCCAGTGACAGTAGGGGCAGCAAGGACGTGTAGACACGTGTTGGTCCTCTAAGCACAGAGTTTTGTAGGACAGTAGCAATTTTCCCTCAAGTGGATTCCCTAAGGTTTATCAATCCGTGAGAGGTGTAGGATGAAGGTGGTCTCTCTCAAACGACCCTGCAACCAAATACAAGAAATCTCTTGTGTCCCCAACAAGCCCAATACAATGGCAAATTGTATAGGTGCACCAGTTCGGCGAAGAGATGGTAATAAAAGTGTAGTATGGATGGTAGAAATAAATTTTTATAATCTAAATAAATAAAAACAGCAAGGTAGCAAATAGTAAACGGGCACAAAAACGGTATTGAAATGCTTAAAAAGGAGGCCTAGGGTCCGTACTTTCACGAGTGCTACGTCTCAACAATGCTAACATAGTTGGATCATAAGATTATCCCTCAAAGTGCAGTAAAGAATCACTCCCGAGTTCCTATTAGCGGATAACAAAAGATAGAATTTTTTGTAGGGTACAAAATCTCCTCAAAGATATTCTTTCCGTTCGATCTATCCTAGAGTTCGTACTAAAATAACACCAAGCTATTCTTTACGATTGATCCAATCAAGAGTTCGTACTAAAATAACACCAAAGCAAATTCATATTCATAATACTCAATCCAGACAAAGAACTACAAAGAGACCCCAAAGTTTCTATCGGAGAAAAGATAATAAAAACGAGCATCAACCTCTATGCATAGATTACCCCAATATGACATCGGGAATCCACAAGTTGAATGCCAAGACATTTATCAAGTGCATCAATATGATACCCCATTTGTCACCTCAATTATTCGTACCACAAGACATACATCATTTGTTCTCACCTCTAAATATTCAATCTGACAGTACAAAACTTCAAAGGGTAAAGACTCAATTCATCACAATAAGAGTATAGTGGGGAGAAACATCATATGATCCAACTATATTAACAAAGCCCATGATATAGATCACAAGAGAGAGAGAGATATTGAACACATAGCTACCGGTACAAACCATCTGCCCGGAGGGTGGACTACTCCCTCCTCATCGTGGTGGCCGCCGGGATGATGAAGATGGCCACCGGAGATGATTCCCCCCTCCGGTAGGGTGCCAGAACGGGGTCTAGATTGTTTTTCGTGGATACAGAGACCTTGCAGTGGCGGAACATCTGATCTAGGTCTACCCGGAAGGGTTTCGGAATATTTGGGAATTTATAGTGCAAAGAGTGGGTGCGGGAGGCCACCGAGGTGGGCACAACCCACGTGGGCGTGCCGGGGGGCCTGGCGCGCCCTGGTGGGTTGTGCCCCCTCGGGGCACCCCTCCAGGTGCAGCTCTAGCCCAATGGATGTCTTCTGGCCCAAAAAAAATTCCAAAAAGTTTCGCGTTGTTGGGACACCGTTTGATATTGATTTCTTGCGATGTAAAAAACAAGCAAAAAACAGCAACTGGCAATGGGCACTGGGTCAATAGGTTAGTCCCAAAAAATGATATAAAGTTGCTATAAAATGATTGTAAAACATCGAAGAATGATAAAATAACAGCATGAATACTTCATAAATTATAGATATGTTGGAGACGTATCTGCATCCCCAAGGTTAATTCCTACTCGTCCTCGAGTCGGTAAATGATAAAAGAAATAATTTATGATGTGTGAATGCTAGCAAAGTGCATAAGTTTGATCAAAGATAATTTCAATCACTTTTCCTAGCATCATAACAACAATTCTTTGTCATAAAACTTCTCATGTTATAGTGGCAACCAATTCACATGTTAAGGTTCAAACAATGAATTCCCTTGAAACCCAACAACCTATGTTCTCAGTCACCAAGCAATTGCAATTCAACTTATTCAACAGAGTTTAAGTAAGAGCTCCACATACTCAACCATTATATTCTTCTATGATTGCTAACACTCACCGCATACACATGAGCAAAACGTTTCAACCGGACACATAGAAAGATAGGGGCTTATTGTTTTGCCTCCCAGCGTATTCACCTCAAGGGTGATGTCAACAATAGTAACTCATGCTACCCATATTCAACTGGACATATGTGCCTAGATCTTTCCTCACCACTTGATCCTTGCCAAAAGAGAATAATAAAAACAAATAGAGAGACTAACTTTGACTCTTTGCATAAATATAAATACTGAAAAGTAAAAGATAGGCCGTTCGCAGAGGGAAGCAGAGGTTGCCATGCGCTTATTTGTTTATATGCTCAATCCCTTACTGCAAAAGAACATCACGTTGTCTTGCCCCTTAAGATGGCAACCTTTATTATGCGTCTATCGCTTTTATTCTTTGCCATCGAAGTTTGTACAATGCTGAATTTTCTCTTACACTAAATGATCTCACACTTTTAGAAGCAATTTTTATTGCCTTATTGCACCGATGACAACTTACTTGAAGGATCTGACTCAATCCATAGGTAGGTATGGCGGAAACTTGAAAATAAGATTTGGGTTTAAGGGTTTTTTGATGCACACGTTGTATCTCTACTTGGTGCGGAATTTTTGGCTAGCGAAGATGGGGGCCAAGCACCACATGTTGAAGTATCTATGACACTATAACTTCTATGTGAATATGAACAAGCAATTTACGTTGTCTTCCTTGTCCAACGCCAACAATTTTGGCATATAATATTTTGATGGGGGCTCACAATCACAAAAGATTTCTATGATAGTGTATTTGCATGTGAAAGTTCTCTTCCTTATACTAATTATTCGTGAATTGCTTGTATGACCAATATTGTGATTGTCAAGCCTCAAAAGATTTTACTTTCTAAACCCAATGTCAAGCTACCACTAGGGACTATATGGTTTCAACTTCATGATATTCAATTCATTCAACAATTTACTCATAGGATATAAGTGAAGCACAAGAGTAAATGACAAACTACTCCAAAAAGATATAAGTGAAGATCATGTGAGTAGTTAAGTAAATAGATAGCTATGTGAGGAATCTCTCTTATTTAAAAGTTTCAAATCTGAGTATTTTATTAAAACATCAAGAAAAAACAAAATAAAATGATATTTCAAGGATAGCAAAACTCATGTGAAGAAGCAAAACTTAGGATCAACCGATACTAACCGATAATTGTTGAAGAAGAAAGGTGGGATGCCTACCGGGGCATCCCCAAGCTTAGATGCTTGAGACTTCTTGAAATATTATCTTGGGGTGCCTTGGGCATCCCCAAGCTTGAGCTTTTGTGTCTCCTTAATTCCTTTTATATCACGGTTTCCCTAAATCTTAAAAACTTCATCCACACAAAACTCAACAAGAACTCGTGAGATAAGTTAGTATAAACCAATGCAAAAACCTTATCATACTCTACTATAGCAAATCACAAAAAATAATATTCAAAATTTCATACTAAATGCCTCTGCATATTTAATACTCCTATCCTCAAATAGAATCCTTAAACAAGCAAACATATGCAAACATGCAACCATAACAGCAATCTACCAAAACAGTACAGTCCATAAGAATGCAAGATTCATCACAGTTCCCTAACTCCAAAAATTATGAAAATTTAACACACTGTGGAAAATTTATCAGAGCTTATTCTGCAAAAAGTTTCAGCATTTTATCACATTCTTACTTTTCTGAGGAATTTTTGCAACAGCGGTATACTTTCTGTTTTCAAACAGCAACATGTAGACTTGTAAAATAAGCTTGGCAAAGGCTATCAATGCCACTTTTATTGAAATAAAAGTTGGAAAACACTATTCTAAATAACAGAAAGAAAATCCTAACAAAATAAATTGATGCTCTAAGTAAAACTCATATCATGGGACGAATGAAAACATAGCTCCAAGTGAGGTTACCGATAATGTTGAAGACGAAAGAGGGAATGCCTTCTACGGCATCCCCAAGCTTAGTTGCTTGGATCTTCCTTGAATATTTCCTTGGGGGTGCCTTGGGCATCCCCAAGCTTAGATTCTTGTCACTCCTTATTCTCCTCATATCGATATCTCACCCAAAACTTGAAAACTTCAATCACACAAAACATATCGGAACTTTGTGAGATAGGTTAGTATGATAAAGAGCAAACTATTTCACTTTGATACTGTCAAATACAAGATTCATAATTGTTTCCACACAATGCCTTCTGTATCATATCATTTCCACAATTTATATTGAGCAATATAAACCATAGAAACTAGGAAACAAGCAAACTATGCATTGAAAACAGAATCTGTTAAAAACAGAACAGTTTGTAATGATCTGCAGAATAACCATACTCCTGCTACTCCAAAAATTATGAAAAGTTAGGACCACGTGAGGAATTTGTATATTAATCTTCTGCAAAAAGAATCAACACAAAAGCACTCTTCTGTTAAAAATAAGAATTATTTTCGTCAGCGCAAAAGTTTCTGTTTTTCAGCAAGATCAAATATACTATCAGCCAACATGATCCCAAAGGCTTTACTTGGCACTTTATTGAAAAAAAAGCAATAAAAGATAAGAATTGAAACATAATCATGTTAGGACACAAAATCAGTAGGTAAAAGTGTTGTGTTGTCTCCCAACAAGCGCTTTTCTTTAATGCCTTTTAAGCTAGGCATGATGATTTCAATGATGCTCGCATAAAAGATAAGAATTGAAACATGAAGAGAGCATCATGAAGCATATGACTAGCACATTTAGGTCCAACCCACTTCCTATGAATAGGGATTTTGTGAGAAAACAACTTATGGGAACAAGAATCAACTAGCATAGGAAGTTAAGACAAGTGCAACTTCAAAACAATCAACACATATAGAAGAAACTTGATATTATTGAGATATGTAAGAGCATAAGTTCCTTCCTCATAATAATTTTCAGAAACATCATGAATGGATTCAAAAATATAACTATCACATACAACACTCTTTTGATGATGCACAAGCATAGAAGATTTATCACTCTTTATGGCATAGATGTCATCATAATAATCATCATAGATAGCAACTTCATTGTCATAGTCAATTGAAACTTCTTCCAAAATAGTGGATGTATCACTAAATAAAGCCATGACCTCTCCAAATCCACTTTCATCCATATTGTAATAAGATTCAACACCCTCCAAAATAGTGGGATCACTACTACCTAGAGTTGACACTCTTCCAAACCCACTTTTATCAATGTAATCATCATAAATAGGAGGCATGCTATCATCATAATAAATTGTCTTATCAAAAGTAGAAGGAATGCAAAGCATCCCCAAGCTTAGGACAAGCAATATTTCCAGAAAATAAATCTTCAAACATATCATACTCATCAAAATAGCATCCCCAAGCTTGTAGTTTTGCATATCATCACAATCATTCTTATCAATACCATGAATAGCACCAATAGTATAGCAAACATTATTATCATATTCTTCCAAGCAAGTGCTAAAAAGATTTCCAAGATTATAAGAAGTATCATTATGTTCCCAATCATAATCATCACAACAAGCAATAGGCATAATAAATTGGGACAATTCCATTTCTCCCCCTAACTTGAACCACCACCTGGCATTTGCCCCTAATTTTCAGGTATGCTCAAAAATACCCCTCTTCCGTCAAGTCACCTTATAGAAATGCCCTCGCCGTCCTTGACCGTCTGGTGAATAGTACATGGTGAACAGTAAATTCGAAAAAAATAGCAACAAAAATCAAAAAATTCTGAAATTTTGTGGGATCGAAGATACTCAAGGGCGCAAGGTGCGTGCAAATTTTCACGCTGTTTGGACATTGCAGGATCTCATGGCAAAGGAAATAATGTAAATATATACGCTGTGAACAGTAAATTCAAAAACATTAGTAAGAAATTTTTTAAAAATATGAATTTTTTTGGCATCAAAGAGGCTTGGCTGCGCAAGGCGCTTGCAAATTTTTGTGATCAAATGACATGCAAGGTGCTCTAGCAAAAAAACAAAATAATGCATTTTTTCAAAGTTTTTTCTGTGCCAAATTTTGTTTTTTTCTCCACGAGCTCCTACAGGGTCGAAACACAACAAAAATTTGCACGCACCTTGTGCACCCCAGCCTCTTTCATGCCAAAAAATTTCGTATTTTTTTAATTTTCTTGCTATTATTTTTGAATTTACTATTCACATCGTACATTTTAAAGTTTTTCCTTTGACACGAGCTGCTGGAATGTCAAAACTGTGCGAAAATTTGCACGCACCTTTATCCTTTGAGTATCTTCGATCCCATAAAATTTCAGGTTTTTTTATTTTTTTCTATTTTTTCGAATTTACTGTTCACCATGTTATTGTTCGCCACACGATCAAACCCCTTTGACTAGACGGTAACGGCACATAAGGGCATTTTTGTAAGGTGACTTGACGGAAGAGGGGTATTTTTTAGCATACCTGAAAATTAGGGGAAAATGCCAGGTGGTGGCTTAAGTTAGGGGGAGAAATGGAATTGTCCCTAACAAATTCATCATCAATAGTGCTCTTGGACATTGTACCATAAGACATAGAAGCAATATCATCATCAAGTTCATCATCTTCCACAATAATTTTTGATTCATTTTCATGGGGCACAATAATAATAGGAGCAACATTATATGGGAGTGATACCTTTTTACCTCTATTATTTCTTCTTTTCTTCTTCTTCACCACATCATGTGTGGGTTCAATTAATTTATTCGAGCTCTGTGTTGAAGACATTGATTGGATGGGAAGTTCCTCCTCGTTACCTGATTCATCATAATAAACACTAGGGGGGTATTTGGAAATATTGTCCCTTTCATTAGTACTCTCTTCATATCCATTTGTTTTATTGCCTTTAGTTAGTTGGCAATATAAGGATTCTCATTGCAATTTATCACACAAAACATATAAATTTCCTCTAGATCAAAATCAAGAAATCTCTTGAGATTAAATTTTGGAATACCCTTAGTTATACGTTTCATTTCTTCATACCCCAAAAGAAGACTAAGCTATTTATGATGCTCAAGGGTAATCAAGTTATCACAATTTTCGGACACGCTATGATCATGAAAGAATTTGCATTGGAGATTTAAATGACCATCACTAGTAGAAAAAGGGCATTTAGTCCCGGTTCATAAGGGCCTTTAGTCCCGGTTCTGGAACCGGGACTAAAGGGTCATTACTAAAGCCTCCCCCTTTAGTCCCGGTTCTTACACGAATCAGGACTAAAGGCCCTCCACGTGGCCGCTCCCTGGAGGTCCACCCTTAGTCCCGGTTGGCAACACCAACCGGTATTAAAGGAAATTTTATGATTTTTTTAATTTTTTTTATCTTCAAGTTTCTGAATTTTTTTAACCTCTAATCTCTAATCACCACCCCTCATCACTGCTCAATTTAACCTCTAATCTCTAATCACCCCTCATCATTCCAAATCATCTAACTTCCCGGACAGTCACCCATCCTCTCACTACTCCAGCCTGAGCACGCTTAACTTCCGGGTTCTATTCTCCCTCGTTTCCAAGTCTGCACTTGTTGTTTTCCTGACAATAGTAAGATGTCAATCCTATTAACCCTAAGGAATTTAGCTTGAGCATGAAGTCACACATTTTCTTGAATAAGTAGTTTGACCATAGTTAGTAACCCTAAAAACAATAATTATTTAGTAACACTAATATTTCTTGAATAAGTAGTTTGACCATAGTTTGACCACAGTTTCACCATAGTTTGACCAGATTTGACCAGAATTCAAAAAAGCTGAAATAATTATTTAGTAACACTAATATTTCTTGAATAATTAGTTTGACCATTGTTTGACCACAGTTTGACCAGATTTGACCAAAATTCAAAAAAACAGAAATAATTATTTAGTAACACCAATATTCTTGAATAATTATTTAGTAACACTAATACTTCTTGAATAAGTAGTTTGACCATAGTTTGACCAGATTTAACAAAAATTCAAAAAAAAACTGAAATTTGAGCATAACTTTTTTTCCTTTTAGAATTTGAGGATACTAAAAATTTGCAAATAGGCCGTAGGTGGTCAAAAGCGAATGCGGATTTTCGTGCTGAACATTTTGATATATTATACGTTTTTTTCTGACATCGTATGCAAAAGTTATAGCCGTTTTACATTTTCCCTACACTTTTTGCAAAACATGTCCAAATTTAAGTTTTTATATTTTCCTAACTACTACATGTAGTAACATAACTACATCTGGAAGGATTTTAATTTTTGAAGTCTTTATCATTTCTTTTGCTTTTTACAAAACTGAAAAGGCGATCCACCGGGGGGGGGGGCGGTAGAGTTTGAAAATGGGACCTTTAGTACCGGTTCGTGCCATGAACCGGTACTAATGCCTCAAACCCCATTAGTACTGGTTGGTGGCTCGAACCGGTTCTAAAGGTCTAACCTTTAGTACCGGTTGGTGCCACGAACCGCTACTAATGGGCATCGCACCCTTTAGTCCCGGTTCGTGGCACCAACCGGGACTAAAGGTCCCAATTGAACCGGGACTAATGCCTGTACGTTGCCCTAGCCGCTCGAACCGGGACTAATGGTCACATTAGTCCCGGTTCGTAATGCAAATGGGATTAATGCTCTTTTCTGGCCGAACGAAAGCCCTGTTTTCTACTAGTGCATGTTCATTACAAAGTTCACAAGGATAGCGAAAAAATTAAATTTTTCAGCACCATCATTTAGCCTCTCTTGCAACTTTTTCGTTTCTAAATATTTATGCTTCTTACAAAATCTATCTTCCCTTTCTGTGTGCAAAGGCACTCCCAATTCACTCTGCAAAAAGTGAGATGCTTTTAAGAAACATTTTTGTCATGACTTGTGCAATCATCATTAGCTTTTAGGATATTCAAAGAATTCATACTAACAACATTGCAATCATGCTCATCATTCAAATATTTTGTGCCAAGCATTTTATTGACTTCTTCTACTAACAGTTGAGCACAATTTTCTAAACAATCATTTTCAAGAAAGATATTATAAATATGATCAATAATATGATACAACCTAAATTCCATTTTTATGTAGTTTTCCTTTATGGACCAAACTAGTGATAACAAGAAACTAAAAGACTCAATTACAAGATCTAAAGATATACCTTCAAGCACTCACCTCCCCGGCAACGGCGCTAGAAAAGAGCTTAATGTCTACTACGCAACTTTATTCTTGTAGACACGTGTTGGGCCTCCAAGCTCAGAATTTTGTAGGATAGTAGCAATTTTCCATCAAGTGGATGACCTAAGGTTTATAAATCCGTGAGAGTTGTAGGATGAAGGTGGTCTCTCTCAAACGACCCTACAACCAAATACAAGAAATCTCTTGTGTCCCCAACACACCCAATACAATGGCAAATTGTATAGGTGCACTAGTTCGGCGAAGAGATGGTAATAAAAGTGTAATATGGATGGTAGAAATATATTTCTATAATCTTAATAGATAAAAACAGCAAGGTAGCAAATAGTAAACGGGCACAAAAACGGTATTGAAATGCTTAAAAAGGAGGCCTAGGGTCCGTACTTTCACTAGTGCAACCGCTCAACAATGCTAACATAGTTGGATCATATGATTATCCCTCAGAGTGCAATAAAGAATCACTCCCGAGTTCCTATTAGCGGAGAACAAAAGATATAATTTGTTTGTAGGGTACGAAATCTCCTCAAAGCTATTCTTTCTGTTCGATCTATCCTAGATTTCGTACTAAAATAACGCAAGCTATTCTTTTGATCGATCCAATCAAGAGTTCGTACTAAAATAACACCAAAGCAAATTCATATTCATAATACTCAATCCACACAAAGAACTACAAAGAGACCCCAAACTTTCTATCGGAGAAAAGATAATAAAAACGTGCATCAACCCCTATGCATAGATTACCCCAATATCACCTTGGGAATCCGCAAGTTGAATGCCAAGACATATATCAAGTGCATCAATATGATACCCCATTTATCACCTCAAGTATTCATACTGCAAGACATACATCACATGTTCTCTGAATATTCAACCCGACAATACAAAACATCAAAGGGTAAAGACTCAATTAATCACAACAAGAGTATAGCAGGGAGAAACATCATATGATCCGACTATATTAACAAAGCCCATGATATAGATCATGAGAGATATATTAAACACATAGCTACTGGTACAAACCCTCATCCCTGAGGGTGGACAACTCCCTCCTCATCGTGGTGGCTGCTGGGATGATGAACATGGCCACCGGAGATGATTCACCCCTCCGGCAGGGTGCCGGAACGGGGTCTAGATTGGTTTTCGTGGATACAGAGACCTTGCATCGGCGGAACTTCTAATCTAGGTCTACCCCGAAGGGTTTCGGGATATTTGGGAATTTATAGTGCAAAGAGGGGGTGCGGGAGGCCACCGAGGTGGGCACAACCCACCTGGGCGCGCCTGGGGGGCCTGGCGCCCCCTGGTGGGTTGTGCCCCCCTCGGGGCACCCCCAAGGTGCCGCTCTGGCCCAATGGATGTCTTCTGGCCCAAAACAATCTCCAAATAGTTTCGCATTGTTTGGACTCCGTTTGATAATGATTTCCTGCAATGTAAAAAACAAGCAAAAAATAACAACTGACACTGGGCACTGGGTCAATATGTTAGTCCCAAAAAATGATATAAAGTTGCTATAAAATGATTGTAAAACATCCAAGAATGATAAAATAACAGCATGAATACTTCATAAATTGTAGATATGTTGGAGACGTATCACTCTACATCATGTCATCTTACTTAATGCGTTACTCTGTTCTTCATGAACTTAATATTCTAGATGCATGATGGATAGCGATTGATGTGTGGAGTAATAGTAGTAGATGCAGAATTGTTTCGGACTACTTGACACGGACGTGATGCCTATATTCATGATAATTGCCTTAGATATCGTCATAACTTTGCGCTTTTCTATCAATTGCTCGGCAGTAATTTGTTCACCCACCGTATTATTTGCTATCTTGAGAGAAGGCTCTAGTGAAACCTATGGCCCCCGGGTTTATTTTCCATCATATAAGTTTCTATTTTCTATCATATTAGTTTCCGATCTACTATTTTGCAATCTTTTACTTTCCCTTCCATAAACCAAAAATACCAAAAATATTTACTTTATCGTTTATCTATCTCTATCAGATCCCACTTTTGCAAGTAACCATGAAGGGATTGACAACCCCTTTATCGCGTTGGGTGCTAGATGTTTGATTGTTTGTGCAGGTATTCGGTGATTTGTGCGTTATCTCTTACTGGATTGATACCTTGGTTCTCAAACTGAGGGAAATACTTATCTCTACTTTGCTGCATCACCCTTTCCTCTTCAAGGGAAAAACCAACGCAAGCTCAAGAAGTAGCAGCCTTCGAGGTTAGTTATATGGACACAACCATCTTTCCTCCATTACATTGTGCGTGCGGCCATCGATGATTACAATGCTAACAAGGAATGGTGTTACAGGCTGCTCTACAGAGAGAGAGAGAGAGAGAGATAGCACCCAGGTACTTCTGGCGGAGAGCACTACTAGATGTTGGAGGAGGACAGGGCATGGAATGAAATGCAGAACCGAGCCATGTACGAGCTCCTCGTGGTAAGTTTCTTCTGCATATTAGCAAAATCACGCACTTAATGTTCGTTTCATTACTAAATAGTATGACTAACTCGTCAAACCAAATGTGTAGTCCATGTGCGAGAAGACTGGTCAAACCCCACCGCCGATGCCAGTCATTGCTCTGGGGACCACGGTGAGTTTCATTTGAATGGTGATTAGTTACTAATCTTAACATTTGAGTGTCATCATGCTAACGAGACATTGCAAATGATCTTTGGTGCAGCGTAACTCCAGACAAGCATCGCACGATCCTTCTCCGGTGGTGTCACGCCCAATATGCGATACTATCCTGAAGAGACTCGAAGGCCCCACCAAGGATAGAACCGCATATTGAAACGCTTTTGCGAGGTGGATATCATTACATCAACATTACATAATATTTGGGGATACAGACAAGGCATACAAATGCCGCAAAAATACATCAATACATCATACATAAGATCAACATCCGACTACGGATGAAACATAAACAGAAACTCAAACGACATCCACCCTGCTAGCCCAGGCTGCCGACCTGGAACCTATCCCCTGATCAAGAAGAAGCAGAAGAAGAACTCCAAACAAGTAACATCGCTCTCGCGTCATGATCATCGCACAACCTGTACCTGCAACTGGTGGTGTAGTAATCTGTGAGCCACGAGGACTCAGCAATCCCATTACCATGGGTATCAAGACTAGCAAAGCTTAATGGGAAAGGAAGGGGTAAATGGTGAGGTTGCAGCAGCGACTAAGCATGTATGGTGGCTAACTTACGCAAAGAAGAGCGGGAAGAGAAGCAAAGGAACGGTCGTGAACTAGCAATGATCAAGAAGTGATCCTGAACTCATACTTACGTCAAACATAACCCAGAAACCGTGTTCACCTCCCGGACTCCGCCGAGAAGAGACCATCACGGCTACACACGCGGTTGATGCGTTTTAATTAAGGTCAAGTGTCAAGTTATCTACAACCGGATATTAACAAATTCCCATCTGCCACATAACCGCGGGCACGGCTTTCGAAAGAAAATACCCTGCAGGGGTGTCCCAACTTAGCCCATGATAAGCTCTCACGGTCAACGAAGGATATTCCTTCTCCCGGGAAGACCCGATCAGTCTCGGAATCCCGGTTACAAGACATTTCGACAATGGTAAAACAAAACCAGCAAAGCCGCCCGAATGTGCAGACAAATCCTGATAGGAGCTGCACATATCTCGTTCTCAGGGCACACCGGATTGTCCAAGCTTCCGATAGGCCAGACCAGAGTTGCCCCTGGTGGCCACCGGTGACTGACAGGTTGGACCAACACTCAGAGGAGCACTGGCCCGGGGGGGTAAATAAAGATGACCCTCGAGAGCGCGACTCCCAAGGAAAAGAAATAGGCTAGGCAAATGGTAAAACCAAGGTTGGGCCTTGCTGGAAGAGTTTTATTCAAGGCGAACTGTCAAGGGGGTCCCATAAATCACCCAACCGTGTAAGGAACGCAAAAACCGGGAACATAACACCGGTATGACGGAAACTAGGGCGGCAAGAGTGGAACAAAACACCAGGCATAAGGCCGAGCCTTCCACCCTTTACCAAATATATAGATGCATTAATTAAATAAGAGATATTGTGATATCCCAACATAAACATAATCCAACATGGAGCAAACTTCATCTTCACCTGCAGCTAGCAACGCTATAAGAGGGGCTGAGCAAAGCGGTAACATAGCCATACAACGGTTTGCTAGGAAGGGTTGACAAAGGTTAGAGGTTCATGGCAATTTGGGAGGCTTGAAGAGCAAGTGAATAGGTAGCGCAGTAAGGCGATAGAACGAAGCAACTAGCATAGCAATGGTAGTAATGAGATCCAAGGTGACGGTCATCTTGCCTGAAATCCCGCTAGGAAGAAGAACGAATCCATGAAGAAGATGAAGCCACGAAGACGAACGAATCCTCACGAACGCAACGACACGGGAAACTATCGAGAAGAAGCACACAACAAGGTAAACACACCACACAAGAACAAGGCATGATGCTCAAACAAGAATGATGCATGACAAAGCTAAACGAAGCTACTCATGACAAGAGATGATGCATACAAGAACAACACATCACAGCAAGTTTAAATGAGGCCGGAAACAACACATAACAATTCCGGTAAGTCCTCATATGCAAATTTCGAAATTGGTCCAGAACTGAATAAGCATTAAGTTGAAGTTGTTAAACAGCAAGTTAAAGAGCACCACGATGATCTACACGAAATTCTAGTCAAGTTACATATAAAGTTCATTAGATTCGGAGCTACGGTCTAGAAGATATGATCAAAACAAGTTAAACATGGTATTGACGCAAAATGCATACAAACATCAAGCAAACACCTCAAAACAAGGATGCAACATGATAATATGGAACTACATACAATTATAAGCAAGTATCATATAGAGCATGCTCAAAACGGAGCAACGGTGCAACACATACACTCCAAACAATACATAGCAACAATCTGACGAAAACAGCAACTAGGCATCTAGCAAGCATCAAAACAGTATGCTACAGTAACTCAACACGAAAACAAAAGGCATGGGCATGATGTAAAGGTAAAGCACAACAAAACATGAACACTGAGCTATCTCCAGAAATCACGAGAAAAGCTCAAAAGGGCATGACAAGATTGCAAATAATAACAGGTTCACTGACTTAGTGAAAAACTGGACATGGCAGAAATCAGCATCAGGTAGCAATGTTCAGAGCACGAAATCAACATGCTACAGGAAATTAACATAGCAAAACAAGGCATGGTAGTGTGCTACTAAATGCACATGACAAAAGTCCCTTACTGACCATAAGCCAAAAAGGACCCTAAGATATGATGGCAAGCATATAAACATAGCATGTTTCGTTATCAGGTTTCAGACTTAGCAGAAATAAGAGCATGGCAGAAATATTAATATGTAGGCCTCTTTGTGAGCTTGATGCACTCACTACCGAGCAATGCATGACAAACCAAGCATACCTAAAGCAATATTGCATGTTTATGAAGCTATTCATGGCAAGAACAAAAGCATAGCATGTATGGATCAACTACAATAAGCTTGGCAAAAATGCATGTCATGTTAAGAATCTGCCGGAAATATTTTATAGCAAACATAGAGCAAGATTGAGTCATACTATGTTACTCTAAAATTGCAAACAATTGCAGAAATGGATCAATTACAACTATATCTACAAAACATCCTTACTGAACATCTCCAAAATATGCATGGATCTCTCTGTAGCATCAAGTGTACATGGCAACAAAATTACAGCAGACAAAGACTTAGAGAAATCACTAAGTCCCTGAAAACAGAAATATTTCGGGACATACTTTGCATGCTTGTGCTAGTCACCACAGGCATCACAGAAATACATGGACTATACCACTGGAAAGATGGCATGCCATACTTCAAAACACATATAGAGCTCATGCTCAAAAGACGCACAGATTAAATGATACAAAAATGACAAATCTCCAAGTTCTGCTAAGAACCAGAGAATAACAGCAACTAGCCCTCTTCCAACGAAGATTTGGCATCAAGATGACCTCTAATGAACATGGTGCAATTGAACAAAATGAAGATCATCACGAGACGAACAATTTTACATATTATACGCGTGAATCGGAGCTACATGCAAGAAGTTATCGCATCGGGAACAGAGGCACATGCTGAGAAAATCAGAGGACTTAGGAAAAAAACAGGTCGCGAGAAAAAGTCAACGTACGGTTATCTCGATCGGATCTCGCTCGATGGAGCTCGAGCTCGTCGCTCCCGTGGCCGGCGATGGCGGCTGGCGACGGAGGAAGGAGAGGAGACGTCGGGCGGAGGGGGACCGGAGGTAGGAGGAGGCGGCGGCCTCGGGGCCGGCGACGGCGATGGCCGGCGGCGGCGCGCGGCAAATCGGCGGCGGCGGCCGGTGCCGGAGCGGACGGCGGGGACGGCCGGGGTGGGCTCGCGGGGAGGCGTCGGGCCGCGGGGGCCGCGGACGGGCCGGCGGGCCGCGTCGGTGCGGGACGGCGGCGGAGGACACGTGGCAGCGCGCGATTCGTCCGCCGGCGCGGACGGACGTGTCCGGCGCGGGCGGACGTTGTCCGGCGGCGCGAGGGATTTTTGCTAGGGTTTGACTGCGATTCCGTTTTTCGGGATGCCCACTTATTTATAGGTAGAGGGAGCTAGGAGGCTCCAAATGAGGTGCGGTTTTCGCCCACACGATCGTGATCGAACGACCTAGAGCATGGAAGAGAGTATGGTGGGTTTTGGGCTGGTTTTGGAGGGGGTTTTTGCTGGACACTCAAATGGACTTTGCGGAGGCCCGGTTAACCGTTGGAGTACCAAACGACCTTCGAATGGAACGAAACTTGACCGGTAGTCTCCGGGTGGTATACCAAGGCCACTTGACAAGCCTCGGCCCATTCCGAGAAAGTTTGACACACGCACACGAAAGAAAACAAGAGGGGTGCACCGGAGGAGATAGGAGCGCCGGATTGCAAAACGGACAACGGGGAAAATGCTCAGATGCAAGAGACGAACACGTATGCAAATGCAATGCACATGATGACATGATATGAAATGCAGCTGATGACATGGCAAAATGCAACACGCAAGCAGATGACATGGCCACGACAACGAATAACTGGCAGACACCTGGCGCATCGGATCCGGGGGCGTTACAACACTCCTCCACTAACAAGAGATCTCGTCCCGAGATCTTAGGACCGAGACGGAAGGGAAAAACGAAGAGGTGAAATAAGAACAAAAGAGAGAGAAGCTGAACAAAGTCGAGAACACTCGAGAATATATAAAAAAAAGGAACGTTGAGTGAGACAAGAAGCAAAAGCTCAAGGAATAAGACTGAATTCGAAGCCACACCGGTTGGGAGAAGACAGGAAAAGGAATAAGAACGCAAGAGGAAATCAAAGAATCGAGAGCACTCGAGAAGGAAAGAACGACGAGAATGACGAGAATCGAATGCTCACGGGATCAGATAGACTCTGAAACCACTCCGATTAGGACGAGATAAGAAACCAATAAGACTGAGGAATTTATGCAGCACGAGCTTGAGAAATGAGATGATACTTGACTTGAGGAACAACACAAAATCTCTGGAAAGAATTGAATTAATAGGATGAGAGGAACAGGGAGGAAAATGACAACTTGTGCCACAAATGAAATAGAGAGCATCCTTAGCAGGGAAAACATTGAACGAAGTTGTTGGAAATTCAACAACGAAAAGAATAAGTTTGATGTGGACTTATGGATAACATCCCGAAATTATGAGGTGGTAACCTACCACAACGGAAAAGATTGAATAGCTGAGAAGAACGAAGAAATGCAAAACTCCACTTCAAAAGAATACGGAGAATTTAATTGCACTTCGAGATGCGAGAAGAAAAGATACTTGACCTCCTTCGATAAAAGTCTTGATGAACACTCGAAGAATGAATTAAATCATAACGAACCACCGTGAAGATCTCCGGTAACAAAAGAATGCCGACAAAAATTGAAGGATGAAAGAAATAAGATTAAATCCTTGCGATGATTCAGATGGAGGTTCCGACAATGATTGCCGAGGAAATTTGAACTTCGGGAAAGAAAAGATGAAAACACTTGGGACTAGAATTTATTCATCAAGAACAAACTCTGAAGAAAAGGAAATTCTTAGCGACGATGAAATAATAATAAGAATTACGTTATGCTTATCCTCATCAAATTTAATTGATGACAGCCGGATCTTGCATTCAACTTATTCTTGTTGGAAAAATTAAGGGGAAAAGATATAGCGCCAGAACTTGAGAAAATCTTCGTGAACCACCGGTAGGATTTGGAAGAACGAATTAAATGATTTGAAAACAATAGGAAGAAATCTTGAGCGAGCCACCGTTAGAATTCAAAATTGGCTGACGAAGGAGGATGACTCACCGGGAAAAATAGGAAAAGCACAAATATACTTGAGGGAATCAAAATGCAATAGAAAGAAGAGATCGCGAGCTGATTGAAGCATTCTTGAACGAAACACCAGAAGAATATGGAGACGAGCGAAGGGGCACGAATATAGAATGATCGGAGAATGGATTTGAACACTTGAGACGAAGAAATCTTCTGAACAGATGGCCTCCGGATAGTTGAGACAGAAAACAACTCCTGAAATACTCCGGATGGGTGAAAATAAATGCACGGCTAGAAACAATTGGATAGGCTAACACCGAGCTACCACCGCGAATCTCCGAGAGAACTCTACTTCGGTCTTCAATGTTGAGAATGAACGACGAGAAATGACGCCAAAATTGTTGAGGTACTCCGGGGTAATGAAAAGCGAAGAGGTTGAGCAGACAATGAAAATAATTTGAAATTGATCTTGGAAAGGCATCTGACTGATGAAATTCGTACTTATGTGAAACTTCGAAAAGGATTTGAGAATAGCTCCGGAAAAATTAGAAGAGTCAGGTAAGATCCTGGGAAAAGACCTGTGGGTTAGGACCCACCGAAAAGAAACATCGTTGAAAAAGGATTGTTGATCAGATAGATGATGCACCGGAACAATTGAAATATTTGAATGAGGTGACAACCTCGAGTTAATTCGAACACAGGCGAATCTCCTGAGATGTCTTCATCACTCCGGAACGATAAAATGACGAGAGGGGAACGAGCAACGGAAACATTTGAGCCGAGGAAAGAACATAATCACTATTGAAAAATTGGAATTGAATCCACCGGAGAAGAAAAGAGATGAAGAATGCCAAAACGAGACGAGGATTCACCAGTTGAAATAACTGACGGAAGACTGAAGAGGCTCTGCACGGATGAAATTGCTGTTCGAAAGAGATTCAGACTCCGGTAATAAAAGGGGTGGTAGGGCGGGAAAACAACGAGAACTTGGAAGGGGAAATCGACGAATAGCTTTGAGGAGAAAAACATCGGTTGAAATCATTGAGGAGAGAATGCAAAGATTGCACGCGAGTAGAATGGATACTCGATTACGAACCCCGGTTCCGAGAAGAAAAAGGGTGGGCGGGTGGGAAAAACAAGGACAACTTCGGACAGGGAAAAACGACTTCGGAAGAGAAATAACTGAGGACCGATCTCGCAAAAGATGACGAGGACTGAAACACTCGAAGAGAAATGCACCGGATAGAAAAAGGATGGACAACGAACGAAAACTAACCACGTGATCCTGAAGAAAAATTTGAAAGGGAAGAGGAATAGTTCAAAACACCTACGTCAACATTTCTCACCAGAGCGACGAAGGGGCTGAGGAGTAAAAAGAATTCCTACTCTCCGATATAACTAGACTCAGAAAAAGTTTTCTTCTAGACTCAACAACGGCCAAACTACACGATCAATCAAGGGGGGCTCCTAGGGTCGGTCGAGGCTCTGATACCAACTTTATCACGCCCAATATGCGATACTATCCTGAAGAGACTCGAAGGCCCCACCAAGGATAGAACCGCATATTGAAACGCTTTTGCGAGGTGGATATCATTACATCAACATTACATAATATTTGGGGATACAGACAAGGCATACAAATGCCGCAAAAATACATCAATACATCATACATAAGATCAACATCCGACTACGGATGAAACATAAACAGAAACTCAAACGACATCCACCCTGCTAGCCCAGGCTGCCGACCTGGAACCCATCCCCTGATCAAGGAAGAAGCAGAAGAAGAACTCCAAACAAGTAAACATCGCTCTCGCGTCATGATCATCGCACAACCTGTACCTGCAACTGGTGGTGTAGTAATCTGTGAGCCACGAGGACTCAGCAATCCCATTACCATGGGTATCAAGACTAGCAAAGCTTAATGGGAAAGGAAGGGGTAAAATGGTGAGGTTGCAGCAGCGACTAAGCATGTATGGTGGCTAACTTACGCAAAGAAGAGCGAGAAGAGAAGCAAAGGAACGGTCGTGAACTAGCAATGATCAAGAAGTGATCCTGAACTCCTACTTACGTCAAACATAACCCAGAAACCGTGTTCACCTCCCGGACTCCGCCGAGAAGAGACCATCACGGCTACACACGCGGTTGATGCGTTTTAATTAAGGTCAAGTGTCAAGTTATCTACAACCGGATATTAACAAATTCCCATCTGCCACATAACCGCGGGCACGGCTTTCGAAAAAAAATACCCTGCAGGGGTGTCCCAACTTAGCCCATGATAAGCTCTCACGGTCAACGAAGGATATTCCTTCTCCCGGGAAGACCCGATCAGTCTCGGAATCCCGGTTACAAGACATTTCGACAATGGTAAAACAAAACCAGCAAAGCCGCCCGAATGTGCAGACAAATCCTGATAGGAGCTGCACATATCTCGTTCTCAGGGCACACCGGATTGTCCAAGCTTCCGATAGGCCAGACCAGAGTTGCCCCTGGTGGCCACCGGCGACTGACAGGTTCGACCAACACTCAGAGGAGCACTGGCCCGGGGGGGTAAATAAAGATGACCCTCGAGAGCGCGACTCCCAAGGAAAAGAAATAGGCTAGGCAAATGGTAAAACCAAGGTTGGGCCTTGCTGGAAGAGTTTTATTCAAGGCGAACTGTCAAGGGGGTCCCATAAATCACCCAACCGTGTAAGGAACGCAAAAACCGGGAACATAACACCGGTATGACGGAAACTAGGGCGGCAAGAGTGGAACAAAACACCAGGCATAAGGCCGAGCCTTCCACCCTTTACCAAATATATAGATGCATTAATTAAATAAGAGATATTGTGATATCCCAACATAAACATAATCCAACATGGAGCAAACTTCATCTTCACCTGCAGCTAGCAACGCTATAAGAGGGGCTGAGCAAAGCGGTAACATAGCCATACAACGGTTTGCTAGGAAGGTTGACAAAGGTTAGAGGTTCATGGCAATTTGGGAGGCTTGAAGAGCAAGTGAATAGGTAGCGCAGTAAGGCGATAGAACGAAGCAACTAGCATAGCAATGGTAGTAATGAGATCCAAGGTGACGGTCATCTTGCCTGAAATCCCGCTAGGAAGAAGAACGAATCCATGAAGAAGATGAAGCCACGAAGACGAACGAATCCTCACGAACCCAACGACACGGGAAACTATCGAGAAGAAGCACACAACAAGGTAAACACACCACACAAGAACAAGGCATGATGCTCAAACAAGAATGATGCATGACAAAGCTAAACGAAGCTACTCATGACAAGAGATGATGCATACAAGAACAACACATCACAGCAAGTTTAAATGAGGCCGGAAACAACACATAACAATTCCGGTAAGTCCTCATATGCAAATTTCGAAATTGGTCCAGAACTGAATAAGCATTAAGTTGAAGTTGTTAAACAGCAAGTTAAAGAGCACCACGATGATCTACACGAAATTCTAGTCAAGTTACATATAAAGTTCATTAGATTCGGAGCTACGGTCTAGAAGATATGATCAAAACAAGTTAAACATGGTATTGACGCAAAATGCATACAAACATCAAGCAAACACCACAAAACAAGGATGCAACATGATAATATGGAACTACATACAATTATAAGCAAGTATCATATAGAGCATGCTCAAAACGGAGCAACGGTGCAACACATACACTCCAAACAATACATAGCAACAATCTGACGAAAACAGCAACTAGGCATGTAGCAAGCATCAAAACAGTATGCTACAGTAACTCAACACGAAAAAAAAGGCATGGGCATGATGTAAAGGTAAAGCACAACAAAACATGAACACTGAGCTATCTCCAGAAATCACGAGAACAAGCTCAAAAGGGCATGACAAGATTGCAAATAATAACAGGTTCACTGACTTAGTGAAAAACTGGACATGGCAGAAATCAGCATCAGGTAGCAATGTTCAGAGCACGAAATCAGCACGAAATCAACCAAAATATGCATGGATCTCTCTGTAGCATCAAGTGTACATGGCAACAAAATTACAGCAGACAAAATTACAGCAGAGAAATCACAGTCCCTGAAAACAGAAATATTACGGGACATACTTTGCATGCTTGTGCTAGTCACCACAGGCATCACAGAAATACATGGACTATACCACTGGAAAGATGGCATGCCATACTTCAAAACACATGTAGAGCTCATGCTTAAAAGACGCACAGATTAAATGATACAAAAATGACAAATCTCCAAGTTCTGCTAAGAACCAGAGATTAACAGCAACTAGCCCTCTTCCAACGAAGATTTTGGCATCAAGATGACCTCTAATGAACATGGTGCAATTGAACAAAATGAAGATCATCACGAGACGAACAATTTTACATATTACACGCGCGAATCGGAGCTACATGCAAGAAGTTATCGCATCGGGAACAGAGACACATGCTGAGAAAATCAGAGGACTTGGGAAAAAAACAGGTCGCGAGAAAAAGTCAACGTACGGTTATCTCGATCGGATCTCGCTCGATGGAGCTCGAGCTCGTCGCTCCCGTGGCCGGCGATGGCGGCTGGCGACGGAGGAAGGAGAGGAGACGTCGGGCGGAGGGGGACCGGAGGTAGGAGGAGGCGGCGGCCTCGGGGCCGGCGACGGCGATGGCCGGCGGCGGCGCGCGGCAAGGCGGCGGCGGCGGCCGGTGCCGGAGCAGACGGCGGGGACGGCCGGCGTGGGCTCGCGGGGAGGCGTCGGGCCACGGGGCCCGCGGACGGGCCGGCGGGCCGCATCGGCGCGGGACGGCGGCGGAGGACACGTGGCAGCGCGCGATTCGTCCGCTGGCGCGGACGGACGTGTCCGGTGCGGGCGGACGTTGTCCGGCGGCGCGAGGGATTTTTGCTAGGGTTAGACTGCGATTCCGCTTTTCGGGATGCCCACTTATTTATAGGTAGAGGGAGCTAGGAGGCTCCAAATGAGGTGCGGTTTTCGCCCACACGATCGTGATCGAACGACCTAGAGCATGGAAGAGAGTATGGTGGGTTTTGGGCTGGTTTTGGAGGGGATTTTTGCTGGACACTCAAATGGACTTTGCGGAGGCCCGGTTAACCGTTGGAGTACCAAACGACCTCCGAATGGAACGAAACTTGACCGGTAGTCTCCGGGTGGTATACCAAGGCCACTTGACAAGCCTCGGCCCATTCCGAGAAAGTTTGACACACACACACGAAGGAAAACAAGAGGGGTGCACCGGAGGAGATAGGAGCGCCGGATTGCAAAACGGACAACGGGGAAAATGCTCAGATGCAAGAGACGCACACGTATGCAAATGCAATGCACATGATGACATGATATGAAATGCAGCTGATGACATGGCAAAATGCAACATGCAAGCAGATGACATGGCCACGACAGCGAATAACTGGCAGACACCTGGCGCATCGGATCCGGGGGCGTTACAGGTGGTACCAGCACGAGCAACCCCGGTGCTACACCTCCGTGATGAGGGTATGTTTTCTCTAGTGTTTTGCTTAACAAATGCATTATGACCTAGACTTAGCTTTATTTCCTCCAATGTGCCTACCATAATGACCTAGACTTAGCTTATTTTCCTCCAAAATGACATAATAACCTTACTTAACTCCAAAATGATCCATTTGACCTAAGTTAGCTCCAAAATGACCTAACTTAGCTCTAAGTTAGCTATAATATGCTAAGTTAGCTCTAATATGCTTAGTTACCTAGGTTAGCTCAATAATGACCTATACTTAGCTTACTTATGTCAAAATGGCATGATATGCCTAGTTAACTCAAAAATAGCATAATTTCCTAGGTTAGCTCAATAATTACCTATACTTAGCTTATTTAGTTCATTTATGATATAAGTAGCTTACTTAGCTCATAAATGGCATGATGACCTTGGTAAGCTCATGAATGTCATATACTTAGCTCACTTAGCTCAAAAATGGCATGATAACCTTGGCATATTCTTCTTCTTCTTCCTCTAGTCTTCTTCTTCTTCTTCTAGTCTTCTTCTTCTTGTAACTTTCTTACTCCCATTTTTGCAGGTTTGATTCACTTCAGGGCAGCAGGCATTGATGGACTGCTAGTGTTTAGTTTTTGTTTTCATTTGTATTGATGAACAATGTGAAACTATCTATGTATGTATGGATGAACTCCGTGAATCTATTTATGTATTGGATCTTTTAATACCCTATGTGTTTTGTTGCATTGATGGACTACTAGATGTGGGATACATGGGCTATGTTTGAGGTTGAAACTATATATATATCATATATGTCTTTTGAAAATGCAGGGATATAATAGAAAGCAGAAAAAATGGTAACCATGCAGGCTCTTTGCCGTCTGCCACCGACGGCAAAGGGGTCTTTGCTGTCCGCTGCCAAATGGCAGACGGCAAACCAGCTGTTTACTTTTACTTACTGTGTCGGGCATGTTTGCCGTCCGCGGCTGACGACAAAGAGTCCTTTGCCGTCTTCCGTGGCAGAAGGCAAATCAGCTTATTTGTAATTTGGTATTGAGCAAAAAGAAACATATATCATGCAAAGACGAAGTCTAACTCTCTTCCTATGCATCGGCATGTCATAAGAGAACAATTCATGCAGATCAAGTAAAGGCCAATACATAGCATAAGCAGTTTCTTATAGTTTTATCGTATTGGAAACATAGAGAGGCGGAGATGTAGTTCCTCTCTCATAATAATTGCAAGGAGGAGCATCAAGCATATGCATACTATATTCATCAAACTCATCACGTGCAATGGTAAAGTGATACGTCTCCAACGTATCTATAATTTTTGATTGTTCCATGCTGTTATATTATCATTCTTGGATGTTTTACAACCATTTTATAGCAAATATATATCATTTTTTGGGACTAACCCATTGACATAGTGCCCAGTGCTAGTTGTTGTTTTTTGCTTGTTTATTACTTCGCAAAAAATCAATACCAAACGGAGTCCAAATGCAGCGAAATTTTTTGGAGATTTTTTCTGGACGAGAAGACACCTATTGGGCCAAGAAAGTAACAAAGGGAGCTCCGAGGGGAGCACAACCCATGAAGTGCGCCTGGGGGCCCAGGCGCGCCCAGGTCGGTTGTGCCCACCTCGGCCGCCTCCCGCACCGCCTCTTTGCTCTATAGATACCCTAATATTCCAGAAACCCTGGGGAGTTGACGAAAATCAATTCCAGCCGCCGCAAGTTCCAGAACCACCAGACATAATCTAGACACCATCACAGAGGGGTTCATCATCCTCATTGGTGCCTCTCCGATGATGCGTGAATAGTTCATTGTAGACCTACGGGTCCGTAGTTAGTAGCTAGATGGCTTCCTCTATCTCTTTTGATTCTCAATACAATGGCTCTTGGAGAACTATTTGATGTAACTCTTTTTGCGGTGTGTTTGTTGGGATCCGATGAACTTTGAGTTTATGATCAGATCTATGTTTTTATCCATGAAAGTTATTTGAGTCTTTTGATCTCTTATATGCATGATTACTTATAGCCTCGTATTTGTTCTCGAATCTTTTGTTTAGTTAGGCCAACTAGATCAATTATTCTTGCCATGGGAAGAGGTGCTTTGTGATGGGTCCGATCTTGCGGCGCTTCGTCCTAGTGACAGAAGGGGAACTGACATGTATGTATATATCGTTGCTATTAAGGATAACAAATTGGGGTCTGTTTCTACATAAATAGATCTTGTCTACATCATCATTCTTATTACATTACACCGTTTCTCCATGAACTTAATACACTAGATGCATGCTGGATAGCGGTGGATGTGTGGAGTAATAGTAATAGATACAGGCAGGAATCGGTCTACTAATCTTGGACGTGATGCCTATTTAATAATCGTTGCCTGGATATCGTCATGATTATTTTAAGTTCTATCAATTGCCCAACAGTAATTTCTTTACCCACCGTTTGCTATCTTTCTCGAGAGAAGCCACTAGTGAAATCTACGGCCCCCAGGTCACTTCTTCATTATATTTGCCTTCGTGATCTATTTTTATTTTCTTTTGTTTTCAGATCTATTAATCCAAAAACACAAAACTACTTTGCTGCACTTTATTTTATGAGTGATGCTACATAACCAAGTAGCTATAAATGTAAGTGCAGCGATACAGGCAAAAGGTACAGCCAAGAGCAATGCACAGCTAAACTTCTTCAGTACCAACCTTATGGTAAGAGTAAATATAGATCTGATGTGTAGAAAATGGAGGGCAAAGGAAAATAAGCTGCAGAGTGATGGTACATGAACAACTACCTGTCATTATAAGTACACTGATAAAGGACAGCATGTACTTACAAGAACAATGCAGAGCTAAAAAAATATTAGCATAGGATATATTCTACACTAATGTAACCATTCATACAGATCAGATAATTTGGAGCGAACAATTGATAAGCAAGCTATCATGCATACTGCTGTCACATAATGAACCAGGTATGTATGCAAGTACAGTGATACAGGACAACAGGTACTAACAAGAGCAAAGCAGCGGGCAGCATATTTGCGATATCCTGTCGTTCTTGTCAAACCGGAATTCTTCTTCGAGCAGATTTCCTGCAAAAAAGATCCGTAAGGCACATGCGAAAAAGTAGAAGTTCAAATTGTCATGTGATTTCATAGACAGTACCTCATCCTGGGAATGAGACCAGCGCATAACAAGGTTTTCCCATTCAATGTCTTCTAAATTTAGCACAGGAGACTTCACCGGAAATTCGTTTATAGACTTGCCATCAAAGTGTGATTTCCTCAGGTAACACCGATACTGCTGCAATGCTTCTTTGAAAAGCACAAGCAAGCTTTGCTCGTCATGACTATCCAGATTGACCCTCGCCTAGTTACAACAATGTAATGTAAATCATTGATGTGTTCAATCAGCAGAAAACAGGAAAATAATAACCATGAATAATAGCACTTACACGTAAGTTGGACAAGAAGATGTGAAAATGGTGTTTGTCTTCACAATAATCTTCCCATGATGGGAATACATGCACGTAGTCCCTAACAACATTGAAAGCATTATCTTTTAAACTGGGAATAAATGGAATGGGGTTCCAATCTGCAGGAATTGGCTATCTCTGCAGTTGGGATAGGTCTTCGGCCGGTGGACTTGCTGTACTTTTTGCTCGAGTGGGATTTTTCTGTGGTACAACTGGTGCTATGGCAAATGAAATTGGTATACCTTTTGCTGGAGTGCAGGTCCTGTGTGGTGGGGCTAGTGGTGTGGCAGTGAAGTATGGGTACAGTCTGCTGGAGTCGGTCCTACGTTTTGTGTCACTGGTTGTACAACCAATATAAGTGGGGTGATGTCTGATTTCTCCGGCACCACCACGTTTTTCAAGGACTTAGCTGGTGCTCCTTCAGGTTCGGCAATCGCCCTCTTCCTTTTTGATGTCTGATGCACAAGAACAACATTTGAGTGAAAAAACATGGTATGATGACAGATGGAATATGTATTGATAATGGATGGGCATGGCATCTCGACATATATGATGAGTAAACTAAGCAGATGGCGGTGCAACAAAGTAGAAGAAATGCAAGACAACATATGCAAGAAACCCGCAATCAATAAAACATTGCCAAATTAGAACAGGCACCTTGATAGGTGAAAAAGACAGGCCATCTGCCTTTGACTCCTCGAGGTTAGAATAGTCATTAGGATCATATTCTGAACAAGAATCAAGAGGTGGGGAGCGTATGAGTTTCATTGCATCCAGAATGGCACTCAATGCCTTGGTGCCAATTTTGTAAGTCATTGCAGTGTTTAGCTTCAAGAGTGGACTGCTGCTAGTGCGACAGAAAGCAGCTACACAGATCATAGTGTAGATATAACGGGAAAATCTTAAGCATCAGAGTAAAATCAGCAAAGTGGAACTTGCTGGAATATATGTGCTAGTATTGCCGGTACGGCTAGAAAGGCTTCAGATACCAGCTCTCTTCAAGTGAAGGTGCGGAACTGTTAATATCAGTGTAACTCTCAAAGGCAATACAACTCCCAGCATTTCCTTGCTATTCTTATAGGATTCAAGTGGGCAGGCCACTACAAATCCTATTCCTATGTTTACAAGATCCTACGAATCAAAGAGGCTCAAAGTGTCCATCACAACCGACCGTATAGACCTCTACACTGCAAATGTCCCTGCTCATCTTCAGTACAAGGAACATACTGTACTACTATCATACTCCCTCCGTTCCAAAATATAAGTCTTGGTAGAGATTTCCACTATGGATCACATACAGATGTATCCAGATACATTTTAGTGTGTAGATTCACTCATTTTGCTCCATATGTAGTCCATGGTGGAATCTATACAAAGACTTGTATTTAGGAACGGAGAGAGTACATATTAAAGAAGAACGGAAGAGGAACATGGTAAAGAGGAGCAAGCAGATTTTGGATAATAAAATGTTGGTTTCGCAGTGCCGACACATGATGAAACAGAGCGCATTAAGAATGCAACTCCCAGCTGTCTCTCGACCATTTCAGGTGGTTGGATGAAGATCCTACGTCTCCTAACCCTTCTTATTCCTCGTCTCTGATTCTTCCCATACAGAACACCGCACGGGCCGCCGGCCGGACCACCGCCCCCCACCGCCTGTGTTCCTCCACCACCCCCACCCCCACCCCCGCCCCAACCCCCACCCGCATCATGTTTTCTTCGTTCGGCAAGGCCCCACAACCACCCGAGCCCCTTCGATCGCACAGGCGAACTCCGGCGAGCTCTGAAAAATCGACTGACCCAATTTTGAAATTTAGTGTACTGTGATTTAACTAGTGTGGAATATAAAAGGGGAAAACCATAAGCATTGGGAGTATAGTGCTGAGCGTGCCATGGCGGATCTGAAGGTGCAAACCGGACAAAGGCAACTTCGCAACCAAGACAAGAAATCAGAGTAAAGCAGTGGCCACTACTAGGAAAAGGCCTACTAATGGCGCACCTAATTTGGCCATTAATGGCGCATTAGTGGTGCGCCATTAGTGCCACGCCATTAGTATATTTTACTGATGGCGCACCACTGGTGCGCCATTAGTATCTGGTATACTAATGGCGCACCCCAGATGCGCCATTAGTATATACAACAGTGCGCCATCAGTATGCCTCCCAGGGGGCCATGTATACCCAGGTACTTTGGCATACTAATGGCGCACAACAACAGGATGCGCCATTAGTAACTTCGGCATACTAATGGCGCACTGTTTAGTGATGCGCCATTAGTATCCTTTGGCATACTAATGGCGCACTATGATGTGATGCGCCATTAGTATGAATATTAGGTTTTTTTTTGATTTTCTGTTTTTTGCACAGGTTACAAAATGTATAATTGGACAAAATATAGACAGCACACATCAACAACAGATTCATCGAATACAATAGAAGATTAGTCTCTGAATACAATTCATCATTTTAGTCTCCGAATACAATTCATCATATTAGTCTCCGAATTGAAAAGACCGAACAAAGATAGAACATTATATTACAAGTCTCGAGACCGCGAGTTTGTCTTCCCATTACAAGTCGATATCGATCATCTAAACTACCATCACATAGAAGAGAGCTGCGGTCATCACGATGAGCATCATCACGATGAAACTCGTCTTCATCCGGTTCCTCCAACGCTCCCTCCCCTCTCCCGCTAGATAGCGGGCGTATCTAGATTCGGCCTCGGTCCTAGTGGCGTACCCTTTGTAACTGTTACCGCTGAATCGGTGAACATGTCTTAGTTTTGAATTCTCTTAGTGAAAACCTACTTCAGAGTATCAACACAAGTTGGGATACACAGCCAGACAGACGCACATGAACATAAATGAATTCAGATCTAAAAAACTCATACAAAATTCGTTTTGCAGGAATTCGTTTACTCCCTATGCACACTCTATCAGTATAACAAACTTCCACCTGAAAACTTCTTATGTTTCAGTCAATCATCACAACCAATACGATTTGCTTGGAGATTCAGAGCACAACCATGATACTGAGGATATCAGAGTGGTGGAGACATTGACTGCAATAAAGAACAATTTCAGTTGCCCGTGCTGATAAGCACTCCCTTCCATCGCATGAGGTTGATTCAGATAAAACAACATCACCGGATAAAATCTTAGTTGCCTGTGAGAACAAGCTCTTCTTATTTAGAGCAGTGACTCAAGATCTTAATTGTGACCATTCCAGCTATGCAGGTTTATCTCAAAACAACACTAAAGGGCAGCCCCAGTGCATGTAGCTCCTGCTTGCGCAGGGTCTGGGGTATCTCAAAACAACACTTCAAGATAAAATTATACATCTGAAGATGACTAAAAGAGAACTTTTCTGCCTCCTTAGATCTATCAAACGAAAAAGTGTACAAAATGGGCTGTCTTTGAGTAGAATGCATTTTCTCAAGGTAAAACAATCCAAGGTAAACCAGATATAAAGTTGTATTCCTTTATGCTGATCTTGACCATCAAAACTACTCCTCGAAAACAATTATAATGACCTGGTGTTTATAGCAATTGTCATAATGAACATGAAGCAATAGACAAGTCCGGGTGGTGGTGGAGCTCACGGGGGCGGTGGTGTGGACGGGGCGACGAGGTCCGGGTGGTGGTGGTGCGACGAGGTCCGGGAGGCGACGAGGTCCGGGTGGTGGTGGTGCTCCGAGGAGACGAGGAGAGCGGTGCCGAGGACACGAGGACGACGGGGCGGCGGGGCGGCGGCGTCGGGAGAGGAGAGGGCGGCGTCGCGGCGTCGGGGCGTCGGGGCGGAGATGAGGACGACGGGGCGGCGTCGAGGCGGCGGGGCAGCGGCGTCGGGAGAGGAGAGGGGAAGGGGATCGAGGGCGAGGGCGAGGGAGAGAGAGGGGATAGGTTTGGGCCGGGGATAGGAGAGGGGAAGGGGATCAAGGGCGAGGGCACAATACTAATGGCGCACCACCCCTCGGTGCGCCATAAGTACATCCATACTAATGGCGCACCTCACCCTGGTGCGCCATTAGTATTTTTTTTTGATTTCTGCTCGAGCCAACAGGTTATCTTCCACCTGACCTGATCCACACCAAGTTCCCTCTACTAGCTCGACTGGTCAGCAGCCAGTTCTCACAGCAGGAGGTCCTGGGTTCGATTCCCAGGATCCACAATTTTTTTATGCATTTAAAATGCTGTTTGATATTATTTGTGTTTAAATATGTTCAAACTTGTTTAAATCATAACAGTAATATTTTTTTATACGACAGTAATAATTTTTTAAAAAATATCATCAAACAGTAATGCCGGTGGAGTGGGGGAGGGTGCGCGGGGTGCGGGGGGCCGGTGGACCGGGGTGTGCTCGGCGGCGTGGGGGACCGGATCTGGCGAGGTGGGATAGCGATCGAGATGGAGGGGGATCGAGATCAAGTGTCCATGAAATTTAAAAATATTCATGATAGTTCAAAAAGTGCCCATGAAATACAATCGAGAAATGAAGGCTACGATTTAAATACAATCGATCTTAGCTAGCTATCTGTTCACAATCTTCTTGCCCTTCTTTTTCGCAAATGGAGTTCTTCTGTGGAACGGACGTCCTTTAGGTAGGGTGGTCCTGCTTCTTCTTGTGGTGTATGCTGCTACTTCATCATCGTCGTCATGTTCGATTCTCAGGTCGCCATACTTGTCGAAGTCTTGCTCACTGGCTACTCCATCCATTCCGATGATCTTCCTTTTGCCTCTCCTCACGACAACACGACTGGGCTTTGACGGGTCGGTAATGAAGAAGCATTGGTCCACTTGGGAAGCCAGTACCCATGGCTCATTTTTCGCGGTGACGTTTGCGCCTGCGGTCTTGGATTTGGCTTCGGGTATAACCATGGTGGTGAAATACCGGTCTTCTTTTAGGACGCTCTTGGCCCATCTGACACGGAACATCGGGACCTTCTCTCCAGCGTAGCTCAGCTCCCAGAT
Source organism: Triticum aestivum (assembly GCF_018294505.1). Taxonomy (NCBI): domain Eukaryota; kingdom Viridiplantae; phylum Streptophyta; class Magnoliopsida; order Poales; family Poaceae; genus Triticum; species Triticum aestivum. The sequence continues at coordinate 63,135,512 of NC_057814.1, read as the reverse complement.
CTCCTCGATCCTTCCATAGTATCTGTCCTTGTCGTTACCGGTGTAGGATTCCATCGTTACCCCGGAGTTCTGATAACCATCGCTCTTCATGTCCTTGGCCTCGGTGTAGAATGTGTAGCCGTTGATATCGTACGCCTCATAGGTCATCAGGTTGTGCTCGGCGCCCTGTGACAAGGCGAATATGAGTTGTTCTTCCGCGGAAGAATCCTCATGTAAAGGGTACGACAGAAGCTTCTGCTTGAACCAACGCGTGAAACATGAGTTGTGCTCTTTGAGTATATCTCCGTCCGTCCTCTGTTGGCCTCGGTCATTGTACGTCTTCTTAATAAAGGTTTTGTGCTCTACCACCCAAGGATCGACCACGTCTATGTGTTGTAGCGCGACTAGGTTTGCTCTTTCAAAGTCGGCGAGTCGACCCTCGAAGTCGACATGCATTTCGCGGCGACCCTCACGGTGACCCCATCCAGCGAGCCTGCCGAGGTGCCTGTTGACGGGCAGACCAACGGGGTTCTCGATGCCTAGATAATTCGTGCAGTAGGAGATGCACTCTTCGGTCAGAAAGCCCCTGGCTATGCTTCCCTCTGGACGTGACATGTTGCGAACGTATCCTTTGATGACACCATTCATCCTTTCGAACGGCATCATGCTGTGCAGGAACGTCGGCCCGAGTTGGATGATATCGTCCACGATATGGACCAGCAGATGCACCATAACGTCGAAGAATGCGGGCGGGAAGTACATCTCAAGCTCGCATAGTATCACCACGATCTCTTCCTGTAGCCTTCTGAGTTGCCTCACGCCAACAGACTTCCGAGAGATGACGTCGAAAAAGTTGCATAGGCCAAATAGCGTTTCACGGACGTGCGCGTCCATGATCCCACGGATTGCAACTGGAAGTATCTGCGTCATCAGCACGTGACAGTCGTGAGACTTCATCCCGCTGAACTTCAGCTTCGCTAGGTCTAGGTATCTGCTTATCTTCCCCGCGTAACCGTAAGGAAGTTTTACTCCTACGAGGCAGGTGAAAAACTGCTCGATCTCCTCCTGACTTAGAGTGAAGCACGCGGGAGGGTAGTCATTTCCGGTCTTCTTGGCCTTTTTGCCTTTGCGACGACTTTCCGTGTCCTGCTTCGCCTCATCATCATCATCATCATCATCATCATCATCATATATAGCGTGAAGCTCCTGCCTGATGCCCATTGATTTCAAGTCTGCCCTTGCTTTCGGCCCATCTTTGGTCCTCTCTGGCATGTTGAGCAGGGTACCAAGCAGACTCTCGCACACGTTCTTCGTGATATGCATGACATCAAGGCTGTGAGGCACACGGTGGATCTTCCAGTACGGCAAGTCCCAGAAAACAGACCTCGTTTTCCATACCTTCAGCAGCGGCTCTGGCGCCTTTCGCTTCTTTCCCGGCTCTGGCGCCTTTTGCTTCTTTCCCGGCAGTGGGCAGTCTTTCCAATTTTTCAACAGCTCGTCTATTTCCTCGCCGCTCCTCGTACGCGGGCGTCCTCGGGGTTCGGTTTCACCATCGAATAGATCCTTGCGTTTTCTCCACGGGTCATCGTCGCGAAGCCACCTTCGATGTCCCATGAACACGGTTTTCGAAGACCCGGGATCTCTATCTAGCTGGCGATACGTTGTGTCATCCATGCACCTGACGCATCCAGAAAATCCGTGGACCACCTGCCCCGCGACATATCCGTAACCGAGATAGTCGTGCACCGTCGTGAGCAGCGCGGCTCTCATAGGGAAATATTCTTTCTCTGCGGCGTCCCACGTATTGGCTGGCGTTTTCCACAGCGTGTCAAGCTCCTCTTTCAGCAGCCCCAGATACAGATTGATGTCGTTCCCTGGTTGTTTCGGTCCTTCAATTAGCATACTCATGTGAATGTACTTCCTCTTCATGCACAACCAGGGGGGAAGGTTGTACATCCACACAAACACAGGCCAGGTGCTATGTGTGCTTCTCTGGCTGCCAAACGGATTGACTCCATCGGTGCTCGCGCCCAGCACGATGTTCCTTGGATCGTTCCCAAATTCTAGGTCTTCGAAGTTCAACGCTTGCCACTGGCTCGCATCCTTAGGGTGACTCAGCATCTTGTCTTTTTTATCTATCTCCGGATCATTTGCGTCATCTTCTCGCTTCTTCTCCTCCCTATCCGCGTGCCAACGCAGGAGCTTTGCTACCTTAGGGTCCGCGAAATACCGCTGCAGACGAGGAGTGATCGGAAAGTACCACACCACTTTTCGAGGAGCTTTCTTCCTCTTCTTGTATCGAGTGACGCCGCACACCGGACATATGGTAGACTCCGCGTGCTCGTCCCGATAAATGATGCAATTGTTCATGCACACATGGTATTTCACGTGCGGTAAATCCAGAGGACACACGATTTTCTTCGCCTCCTCCAAACTGGTCGGGCACTTGTTCCCCTTGGGAAGACGTTCGTGCCAGAATGACATGTTCTCGTCGAAGCATGCGTCGGTCATTTTGTGTTTTACCTTCATCTCCAGAGCCATGAGCGTTACTTTCAGGCGGGTATCCTCGGGCCTGCATCCTTCATACAATGGAGTAACCGCGTCTAACTCAAGTTGATCCATCTTGGCTTTCTCTCGGGCGGCAGCTCTTGCGTTATCCGTCTGCTTGAGAAGCAGCTCTTGAATATGAGGGTCCTGCACCCAGCCCATCGATGGTCCAGCGTCGTCTGCTCCGCCGGCATCATCATCTTCATGATCATGCCCGTCGTCTGCTCCGGCATCTTCCTCATCATCATGTCCTGCATCTTCTACATGATGACTGTGTACAGCATCACCGTCGTGATCATCTCCTGGGGATTCTTCGTCTTCTCGCCCGCCCGAGCCGCGGTGGTTGTCTTGCTGCCCTTCCTCATTTCTTGCCCGGCCCCCATGGACGACTTCGTAGTCATCTTCATCACCTTGCCACCGATAGCCATCCATGAAACCACGCAAGAGCAGGTGGTCCCGCACCTGCCCGGATTCCGGGTCCGCAATAAGGCTCTTCAGCTTGCATCTTCGACACGGACATCTTATCTCCGTCTCGTTCTTTTGAAGCATCTCGGCCTTCGCGGACCTCAAAAACCTATTCACGATGCCTTCGGTCATCATGCGGACCATGGTCGCCTGCGGGGTAGAGCAAAACGATATTTTAGAACCAAGAAAAAATTTGGCATGACTTTCCCTAAAAATAGGACCAAAAAGAATGCTTAATGCCAAAATTCTCGCCGAAACGGAAATGAATCAACATTCCGGCAAAATATTGGCAACTATCGCATTTCAAATACCGGTACACCTCCAAACACAAACACATATGCAACACCACAAACATATGCAACACCACGAACATACATAGATCTAGCTAGGCCATAAAAAGTGCATGTGCACATTGTTGTAGGGAGAACAACATAAATATAGCTTCCCCCTTACTTACCTATCAAAACAAGGTAATTTAACCACTTAAATTGAATGAATCTATGGTGGAAATGAGGTGAAAAAGAGGAGGCACCCGAGACAAGGAGGAGGTGGAGAGAATGAAGTGGGGAGAAAGTGAGTGTGGGTAGGAGAGGCTGTCCAAAATATCTTGTTGCTGCCCACTTACTAATGGCGCACCAACTCTAAATGCGCCATTAGTAATCCAGGTTACTAATGGCGCACCTTCTGGTGGTGCGCCATTAGTAGTTTTGCAAAAAAACATACTAATGGCGCACTGTTCCACAGTGCGCCATTACTAGTTTAAACTAGTAATGGCGCACGGTGGAACAGTGCGCCATTAGTAGTTTTGCAAAAAAGGGAATAAAAAATATAATAGAAAAAACAACATTAGTGGCGCACTTTCCGGCAGGTGCGCCATTACTAGTTACAACTAGTAATGGCGCACTGTGCCTGGATGCGCCATTAGTCTGTTTGGACAGGCGCACTAGTTAAAAAAAAATTGATACTAATGGCGCACCCTGGGCCAGGTGCGCCATTAGTAGTTTCAACTCTAATGGCGTATCAGAAGGTGGTGCGCCATTAGTATATACTAATGGCGCACCGCTTGTCTGGTGCGCCATTAGTGTCAATCCCATCTATAGCCCTTTTCTAGTAGTGGGCGATCTATTTTCTTGCTGCGATAAATAAGTTGAGCAGATACGAAAGAGTACCGCCTCTGGTGCGGCGCCGTGTACGCATCTGCTGAGAATTTGACGGTGCTGCGGTAGCGATGGCTGTCGGCGGCGTGGAAGCAGATCTAGGAGGGTAGACGATGGCTACGAGGCGCGGTGGACGAGACGGTCGTAGGAGCGGCGCCGGCAAGGTGGACGACGGTCGGGATAAAGCGAGAGGACGGGATGCAAGGATCCTGGTCCATAGCCGTGGATGAGAGAGGCCGATCTCTTGTAATGGACGGCGGCGTCGGGGTATCAGCTCCGGCATGGTGGAGGAGGACGGCGGTGGATGGGGTGGCGGACGGCGGCGGACGGAGGAGGGTTGGTGGAGAGGGTGGTTTGGCGCCCACGGAGTACGAATGGGGAAAAGGGAGGTAGAGTGGAAGGGGGGAACCATGTATTCAGGGCGCGCTTGTCTCAAATGCGAGGAAATTTACAAACTTAGCCCCTGTTTCAAATTTCTACTACATCACAGCAACATTAGTCGGTTGGGGATAGGACGGTAATCTCGCATACACCGAATATTTGTCGACGAGAGTTTGTTTTTGGCGCCCACCGTGTATGAATATGAATCGGGGAGGGAGTCGATTTCAGCCGAGGACACACTGTGTTTTGGCGCCCACCGTGTATGAATCCGGGTGAGAGGCGGTTACGTCACGTTTGCGTGAAAATGCGTGAAATTACAAACCTACCCCTATCGAAACCTATAGAAATCCAGCAGATAGGCTTTGCGTGGCAGGGATAGGCAGTAGTGATTTCCATCTCGCAGATTTTGGTTTCGGCCGGTTACTGCGACTTTCCCCGCCTCGTTCAAATTTTGCAGAGTGCACGTTTACCGTGCCAACTCAATTCGAATCCCGTTTGTATTCTATTTTTTTCGGGCGGGATCCATTTTCAATTGGAATTACATTCTATATACATCATTTTTTATATATACTTTCAAAAGCACAACAAAGAATTCTGCTCCTTTATATGTATAATATGATTTACAAATACAACGATCTCGAAATTTTAAGGTTGAATTCGAAAAAATTTAACCAAATTATGTTCTACTAAAATGTATGGATCAGTAATATCTACATATTAAATAACATAGATGTGCGTGAATTCATATGAGTATGCATGTTTGATAGATCAATTTTGGTTCGAGTATGGATTACATGTATCATCATCTCGAATTCAAATATTTGAATCCCTTTTTTGTTCACTCCTTTCACGCCCATCTCTCTCGCATGCATGCTCCTTCAGGTAGCTATCACTCTCTTTTCTCCAGCTCAATCGCACGCTCACTTCATGTTTCTCCTATCCTCGCAAACATGGTCTCTCGACGTCTCCCTTGAGAAGTGTCACACTCTCCCTATCATTATACATTACACGGTTTTCATTATCTCTCATGTCTCTACTGTTCTCTGGTATCACTCGGTACCTAAGCTTTCTTTTTCACCGCCACACACACAGTCTCCACTCGTCTTTCACTTTGTCTTTCTCTCTATGGGATTCTCTCACACACCCTATATGTCTCTACATATGACTCATACCACTAAAATTACTCTCTCTCTCTCTCCTGTAGACACAACATTTGTTGCGGTCTCCTTTTCGTCTCCATCCCAGACTGACATTATTCATTTGTTTACCGATCAGACAACCCCGACTACCGTCTCCTCTCTCTCTCACAGACACACACACACACAACTCCTGCTTCCACTCCCCTTCCCGACTACCGTCTCTCTCTCACACACACAAAACTCTCGCTTTCGCACCCCGACTCGTATTTCTCTCACAAACATTTATCGACTAGCTAGCCTCTAGATAGGTTTATACACCCGCACACTCGTGCTTCCACCATCGCATACATGTCTCTCTCCCGCTCCTTGTATCTATGTAGATTTTTCTTCCCTTCTTGAGACACGACCTCTCGATCGTGCACACACACACTATCGCCTCATTTTAAGCTGATACCTATCACACACACACTCCTTGTGTCTTTGTCACACATGCACTCCGTCCTCCTCCACTCACCCTCTCTCTCACACACACATGGGCTTTTTGCAACAACTAGCAAGATGCCCATGCGTTGCACGGAACATCAAGATGCATTTGTATTAGTAGTTTATCTTGTGGGGGAAAAGGATGAACGAGGGAAGGCCTTATTTGCAAATGTGGAGAGGGGTGTGGGTATCTTTTTGCAAAATTGCCATAGTTTCCTTCCTATCCGTCAGATATAGATCGGACGGCCTATATTGCAGGATGGCAGGCACACGATCATCACCGACAATGCTTTTTATAAGAGTAGGGATAAAAAATAGAGTTGGTGATGATGGTGGGCCTGCCATCCTGCAATGTAGGTCGTCCGATTTATATCTGACGGATAGGAAGGAAAATATGGCAATTTACCCGCACTCTTCACCACATTTGCAGATAAGGCCTTCCCTCGTTCATCCTTTTCTCCCACAAGATCTTGATGTTCCGTGCAACGCACGGGCATCTTGCTAGTAAGAGTAGAAATTAGACATATACCACTTCTCGAATCTTGAAACCAACAACATTCCTCCCTTATCTCATCAAAACCGCCAAAGGAATATATTTTGAGTGAAACATAACATATTTTTAGTGATATACGTATTTCAAAACTAGACTTTTTTTCTATCAAATCTGTGAATATGTATTAATCTACTTTGATCGTGTGGCAACGCATTGGCACATTGCTAGTAGTTATTATAATTTTTTGGACACCAGACAAACGGTGGAGTACATATACGAAGAGAAGAGGCGCACGCACGCAGTCGGCCTCTCGCTGTCTCGCACACATGAGTGTTACGTAAAGGCGACGTTAACAAATAAACCCTAAAACCATAGGTGCACGATTCCTGCATTCGTGGGTACCGGGTACGTGGTGGAGCACCTTTGTAGGAATAGTCAGCTCGCGTGATAATTTGATCCATAGGAGTTGATGGTCGGGACCACAGGTGAACGACTTGGAGCGCGGTGGCTCGCCAGTTGCCACACATCGAGTAGCCATGTTTAAAATATCATTTTTTAGCGGGGTTAAGTGTTCCGATTTTCAATGGCACGTTATAAATAGTAAGTAGTTTTTAGAACGATTGGTATGGAGCGAAAATGAAATTCATAGTACTACCTACCTCCTTAGCGTATGGTTGTATGGTTTTTTTTTGCGATGGAGGTTGTATGGGTTTATGTTGCGAGATGTTGAACCTGGTAGTTCTAGGGCAAATACTATGGTTTAGATTTAGATGCTGGTTTTCAGTAATGAAAATCGGTAGGGGAAACCCTTCTTTGATTAGAATAAACTACTACCTCCATTACGGTTTACTAGTCCCCATCGTACTTTGGGTCAAAGTTTGTCCATGAATTTTACTTGTAAAATGTGAATGGATAACGAGATTTTGTTATACCCAAACAAAAAAGGACTGGAGGGAGTGATTGCTCTTACACGGACGCGACCTCTCATAGCGCAGGCATTGAACCGGCGCGCCGGCGAAGAGGGCCGCACTCGCTGTAGGCCCGGCTGAGCCCGCCTCCTCGCCGCGTGCAACCAGCTTAAGACTGCCCCGCCTGCCTTCATTGAATCCGTGCGTGTGCCGGCAACACGTCCTTCCGCGAGCCGGCAGGCATTTTAGAACACAAAAATGACTAAAATATTAATTGAGTTTCTGGACTTTTAATGTGCATAATCTAAATATGAATTGCATGCACATGCTCCGGTGCACCAAAGTGGGTTGAAAAATCACATGTGTGTCCTTGGTTGAATTTCTAGGTCCCATGGAAGAAATGAGAACGAAATTCAAACATCTGGGCGTCATGACTCGGCCGAGAACATTGAGAAACTTTGATTTTAAATTCATGTAAATCCAAAACTCGCCTGGAAATCATGAAACTTGGCATGGTGTCATGTCATGGCACTAACATGTTGTGGTAAAAAATTGGGCCGATTTGGAAGCTTGTGGTTCTAAGAGGGAACGTGCCACCTTTGAGTGTGAAACGATATACGCTACCCCTCCCCTTGAATTTCTTAACAAAGACAACATAGAACTACATTAGTGCCCTGTTAAATTTTGGAATTATTCCAGCTTCGTTTGTCGTTTTTTATACATTAATTGAGTTTTTGGTCATTTAATGTTCATAAGTCAAATTTGAACTACAAGCACATGCTCTCGTCAACCAAAGTTGGCTGGAAAATCACATTTGTGTCCTCGGGTGAATTTCTAGGTCCCATGCAAGAAATGAGAATAAAATTAAAACATCTCGGTATCGTGGCTCGGCCGAGAACATTGAGAAACCTGGTTTTAGAATTCTTGTAAATCCAAAACACGTCTGAAAATCATGAAACTTGGCATGGATGTCATGTCATGGTACTACCATGTTGTGGTAAAAAATTGGGCCGAGTAGGAACAGATTTTGGTATAAGCTTCTTGCAAACCGAAGCTTCTCTCAAGAAGGCTCGTTGTTCTGAGAGGGAACGTGCCACCTTTGAGTGCGAAACGATATACGTTGTCCCCCTTGAGTTTATTTACAAAGGCAACATAGAATTACATGAGTGCCCTGTTAAATTTTGGAATTATTTCGGCTTCGTTTGGCCTTATTTACACATTAATTGAGTTTTGGTCATTTAATGTGCATAATTCAAATTTGAACTACAAGCACATGCTCCCGTGCACCAAAGTTGCTTGAAAAATCACATTTGTGTCCTCGGGTGAATTTTTACTCCCTCCTTCCATCTATATAGGTCCTAATGCGTTTTTCGAGGCTAACTTTGACCAAACGTTAGAGCAATAATATATGACATGCAACTTACACAAAGCATACCTTCAAATTTGTATGTCAAAGGAGCTTCCAATAATATAATTTTCATAGTATACATCTCATGTGCTATTAATCTTGTCAATAGTCAAAGGCTGTCTTGAAAAACACATTAGGCCCTATATAGATGGAAGTAGGGAGTAAGTCCCATGCAAAAAATGAGAATAAAATTCAAACATCTGGGCATCGTGGCTCGGTCGAGAACATTGAGAGACTTGGTTTTAAAATCATGAAACTTGGCATGGTGTCATGTCATGGTAGTACCATGCCGTGGTAAAAAAAATCGGCCGAATAGGAACAAATTTTGGTATAAGCTTCTTGCAAATCGGAGCTTCTCTCAAGAAGGCTCGTGGTTCTGGGAGGGAACGTGTCACCTTTGTGTGCATAATTCAAATTTGAAATACAAGCACATGTTCCAGTGCACCAAAGTTGGTTGAAAAATCACATGTGTGTCCTCGGGTAAATTTCTAGGTTCCATGCAAGAAATGGGAATGAAATTCAAAATTCTGGGCGTCGTGGCTGGGTGGGAAACATTGAGAAACTTAGTTTTTTAATTCCAGTAAATCCAAAACACGCATGAAAATAATGAAACTTGGCTTGGTGCCATGACATGGCACCAACATGCTGTGGTAAATTTGCAGTACGATTTGCAAAGGCGCACACATTAACAATCAACAAAGTCATTTTGGAACAAGTGCTGTCACGTTACAATCGGAAACACAAGTATTATTGAAACCGTGGGCGTTCTACTTACTAGTACCATTTACGTGCCGCCACGCGTCCCCATTATTTATTAGCTAGGAGGCGTCGTGCATGGTAGCTATTTGAGTACGAGAGGCGTGCGATCAGACCCCTCCGCGTGCTTATCGGGAGGAGAGCCCTTTGACCTCCATCTGCCGTCCACCTCTCTCCCAAGGTCTCCATTAATGGCGCCCGAGCCTCTGTTTAATGGTGTGGCTATGTCTCACTCGACTGAGATTTAAGAGAGAAAAAAGAAAATCTGAAAGCACGGATCTTGATGTAAGATCCGACGGACCTATATAGCATCTACTGCGACTTATAGCAAGACTGATGAATATATAAGGACGATTAATTTTTTTTATCAAAGAAGGGCTTGCCCCTTCTGATTTTCATTACTGAAAACCACCACAATTCACAAGAAGTTCAGCACAACTCATTGAGAAACCACAATTCAAGGGGCGGAGGCACAAGGGGCAGTGGAGCACGGTGAGGTCCATCGAGACCTTAGAAAGCTCCATCGTCGGGTCCTGTTCGGTCTGCATGATCTCGCCCTCCTCGTTCACAACCATCTGTCGACTTGGGCCGTGGTATTTCAAAGCTTTACCGTCACATATTTTATACTACTTCAAGGTGCATTAAATCAACACATGCAAGTATCAAAAGGAGAGTCACGGCATGCATGCATGCGTTGTAATTAATGCATCGGTAAACGCAAATTATTGAAATATATCGAGTCCAGTGCTTTGATGTGTCGCGTCAACTCGTACATCAACGAGAAGTTTGATTATCCTCTCCCTCGCGGACTTAACTGCACCTGCCTTTGGCTGTATGACAGGTTGGCCACACACCTGTCGGACCCACCTTTCATACATGCAAAGGCAAGAGCGTCCCTCCCTCGCCCATGAGCGTGGTGGCTGGCAAGACTAGGAGAAGCTTTCGCTACACGCTCTCCCTCCCGCACGCGGTGGACATGCAGCAGTTCAATCGGTGCCAGATGGCCAGAAGCGTACTGTAGTACTCCTCCAGTGTAGTAGTACTCCATCATTGTTCGACTTCCCGAAGAGGTGAAGAGCCAAGCGCAGCCCAGACGCTCGTGTGGCAGTTTCATGTGTAGAGTAGTCTAGGATAGCGTGTACCGTGCCTGTAAGCTTAAAATCGTGGGGGTCAGCTCCATGCTATGTGGCTGTCTCGAAGTTTAAAAAAAAATTAAAATAGTCTTCTGGCCCTACCTGACACCCTGGTGATTGTAGTTCGCACGCTCATCTGGTCAAGACAGGAATATATATTTTAATTTGTGGTGGGTAAATGTTAGAGGTTGCAGCAAATATATTGTACACTGCGGGTCTTTCAGCCATGTTTAGAGGCAAGCATGTGGGGCCAGTGTTATGATGTGTCGCGTCAACTCGTGCAACGAGGAGAAGCTGGATTTTACTACACGCCTTCTCTCTCACCCATGCGCGCGGTTGCTCGCAAACGAGGACAGACTTTTGCTTAGTAGTACTTCTACAACAAGATATCCGTCCCGCTCGTGGTGGACGGACATGCAGCAGTGGATTCGACACTGTAGAAGCAGTAGTACTAACATCATTGTTCGTCTTCTCGAAGAGGCGAAGAGCCAAGCGCAAACCGAACGTTGTAGTTGCGAACATTGGAGCACGCATATAGCCAGCCTCTTGCATGAGACAAAATTGCTATCTGAACCCACTATTGTACTAGTACGTACAACTACTTGCTAGTATAGCCCTGTAAACCAGAAAGGAGTATTTTCCCTTCTAGAGATTTCAACAAGTGACTAGACTACACCGAGACGGAGTACATATGGAGCAAAATGAGTGAATCTGCACCGTAAATAAATACGTACTAGTTCTATCGTTTTCCGCCCCGAGGTGCACAATATTGAGTATACTGACTAGTCTCTTTTTGACACGCATTTACGTTTTTTTACACAGTACAGATGCAAACGCTCATATACATGCGCATACACTCACCCCTATGAACGCACACACGCACGGCACTATCATCTTGAAATTTACGAAGTCACCATAGGCACCTCGTCGTCGACGGGTCCATAGGTGCTTGAATGCCAAGGAGGGAGAGGGTAGCGGTTCCCGAGACGTTGAACGGTCAATGATGTATCCTCAATTACATGTAGAGAGAATTAATTGGAGAAGCAGAATAGAGCCAGCATGATGTGAATGCAACAGAGTTTGGACTCTCATATAATAAAGGCGCCCCACCACTCCAATCCATCTACTCCCAAGTCTCTGCGCAACACTGCTCACTCCAATCCAAGACCAAGTGACCAGAAGCCACAAGCACCTATGGAGGCGATGGACGCGAGCGGCAGTCGGCTGTGCCAAATCATCCAAGGCGTCGGCCTGCGGCCCCGCACCGCGCAGCGTTTCCAGATAGTGCTGGCGACCGCAGGCATCGTAGCCCTCGCCGACGCCGGCTTCGCCTCTCGCATGGACGACATGATGGTCAACTCCATCCGCAAGTTCACCGCCATCAAGAAGCGCGCGGACGACCTTGCCGTACTGCTCCAGCCCGCGCGCCCAGGCTCCTCATTGCCTGCAACCCTCATCGGCCTCCATGGTGACGAACTCTTTCAAGCCCTGGTGGCCCTGCAGGTGCCGGAGGTCGCGACGAAGAATGTGCACCTCGAGGCCGTGCTCGCCGCGCAGCGCCTCGCCATGCAAGAAACCGTCGACCTGCACATCCACGTCTACGCCTGGATGGTGTAGAGTGCCCTGAGGTTGAGCACACAGATGATCTACGTACGTTCAAATACGATCAACCGTGCGACAGCAGTTCCAAATCGAGAGGGAAAGGCGAAGAGTCGGTGGACGGTTGCCAGTTTGACACGGTACACGAAGAGGCGCCCAGGCCTACACGTCCTTTCGGAAATTGTACAAAAGGACTCGCCGTCTTCTTGCTCCACCTGCCTTTGGGTGTATGACACGTGGGTCCAACGGGTGGCTGGCCAACCTGTCATACAGCCAAAGGCAGGTGCAGTAGAGGGGAGAGGAGTAGATGGCCTGCACGCACGTGAATTCAACGCAGTCTGCACTTCTCATATATAGGCTCCCGCCAGTCCAATCTACGAAACCCTACGCACCTACGCACCTAAGGGCAAGAGTGATCACTCCAATCGCAAGATCAGTTGACTAGAAGCTAGACCCATGGAGGCGATGAGCGCGAGCATCAGTCGGCTGTGCCAGATTGTCCACGATGCCGGCCTGCATCCTGGCAATGAGGAATCTCTCCAGGTAGTACTTGAGGCCACCAGGGCGAGGGGCCGCTTGGACGACAACTTCGTCTCCTTGTTCGACGAGGTCCTCGTCGGCTTCCTCGACAAGTTCACCGTCGTCAAGAAGCTCGCGGACGACCTTGACGTACGCCTCCAGCCCACGCGCCCAGGCTCTGCGATGCCTACCACCCTCAACAGCCTCTATGTTGACAACCTCTTCGATGCACTGGTGGCCCTGCGACTGCCCGCCGTCGCGCCGGAGAATGTCCACCTCGAGGTCGCGCTCGCCGCACAGCGCCTGGCGCAGCAAGACACCATCGACATAATCACCCACGTCTATGCGCAAATCGTCCACAAGGACTACTACATGCAAGAGGAGGACGATAGGAGGCTGGCCTTCTTGGACCGCAGGGCAACCTTGGACGGCATTGTTTAGACGCACGTTGAGCTTGCCGCTAACGCCGCTGCTCCTCACATGTCGGTTGGTGACCCGGTGCACTAGGGCGTGAGGATGTCGTTGATGGATCCGTATGTATCTTTATCTTTCCGTCAAATCCATGTAGTACTATATGGTACTACTAGTAATTATCTTACCTTTCGCATCAACTTCATAATTTTCCTACGTACTCCATGCATGAACCGTGCCAGAACCAAACTTCTCATTACTCTAGGGAAAATCGTTATTTCTATCTATCGGTCGCCCCATGGAGCAGAACCAAATTTTACAAGTTACAAGTTCAAAAGGAAAAGCCTGCCGTGTTCGCGTCGCACCCCCACACGGTTTGTCCGGCACGCCGCTCAAGGGGGAATGTGTGTTGTGTTGCATTTTCACTTACAAGTGGGACCGCAGTTGAGCAAACCGACTATCGGCAAACCCCCACCCCACCCACCGCGCAATGGCTGAGAAAACAGGAGGGAGAAGAGATGGCTGTAGCTAGCACGGACTCCAAGAAAATTGGTGTCGGATGGGACTCGTGTGGGTGGCGTGTGCCGTACTGCTAGACATGAATGCTAGTTATGGCCCATGCCACCCCACTATATCGAGGTGCTGGTTACTCCACTATATCGAGTACGTAGAACAAATTTCCTGGAGTCTGTGCTCGGCCCTCCTCTATCTCTCTTCTTAGCCAGCCAGCAGACGCGCGGCGCCCATCGTCTGTTTGCTCATATGCGGTCCCACATGTCAGTGTAAACGCAAGAGGACCCACTGAACCTGCACATCTTTCACCTCGACGTGCTGGTGATGAAAAACAAATCCAATAAAGATCTTCGGTGGCCACTTTTGGAGTTACTCAAGAGTAGTAATATTCAATTTAGAATTTAACCCAAGATGCACATCACGTGGCTTCACCTACCACTCTATTTTCTTGCATGACATGACCTGGATGCTGGATGTCCCACGTGTCGGCAAAAGGAGGAAGAACTCGACCAAATCTTCGGTTGTGCTCTCGGATTAGACTAGTTGTGCTAACTTAAAATTTTATTGTGTAGAATGGATGCAAGTTTTGGTATTGGGAAGAAGAGTACAATGATATATTGATAGAGCACAATTTAGTAGATGTTCTAGCACTTGTAGCTAGCATAGAGGCTAGAGATGAGACTAGTGCACTTGTTGATAGAATAGAGGCTAGACACGTCTACTTCTTTACACTCGAAGAATAAAGAAGCACGCAAGATCGAGCCTCCGCAGATCAATAATGAATGCATTGAGAAGGCACTAATCCAACTTACAGGAGCAGTTATGGAAGTTGGATATCTTCTAAAATGTATTCTTCCGGTTCTTGTTTTCTTTGGTCTTGCTTTTCTAGTCAAAATTTTGGTGATGTATTTCCATGTACCAAAAAATCAATGATGAAAAAAAGATATGTGAATAGTGCATGTACTCAATGACAGAGCACGGGATGGTAGCCATGGACATGGTCGGCCCTTTTTGAAGAGAGTACTAATAAATAACTTTGATGTGTCCCGTCAACTCATAGAACGACGAGAAGCTTGCTTACTACGCCTTCTCCCTCGCCAACGGGTGCGCGGTGGCTCGCAGCACGAGGAGAAACTTTTGCTTACAAGCGGTGGACGTGCACCAGTTCATTTGGTGTCAGATTGCCAGAAGTACTACTGTAGCACCATAATTATTGTTCGACTTCCGGAAGTGGAGAAGAGCCAACCGCAAGGTCACCTACTAACCTAGTACAGTACTACTACAGCCAAAGTTGGTCCACCTTTTTAGAGCATGGTTAATTAATATAGGCGGCTCTTGCAGCGGCACATCATGTAGAGCAAGTACACTCTTCGTAGGATCAAAGGAAGTGAAACAAAAGTTGGAGTGGATGCTGATTGCCAATTAAAACATGATTACATAGGAAAAACAATCCTATAGCATTCTATCCTATGAATCAAACGACCAATGTAGGAAAATTATGAGGGGGGTCTCTCCAACAGTGTTCCTCGGCTCGCACCTAGCATCACGGTGGTCGAACTTGGAGTCATTCATCTGGTACACGTGGCAACTCAGATCTGGTACTCCAATTTTAGGTTGGCTCTATGTGATGTGGCAACTTCATATACTAACCGGATGCTGGCTATACTACTACGGTACTCACACTCCAAGAAGTGACTCGAAAACCCTTCATAAATTGAGTCTATGACACACATTTGAAAATGTACTATTCATTACATACAACAAGTCATCAACACACAACGACAACGATGATACATGTTGGATTATAGATTATTTCCAACAAAACATTCCAGTAAATACTGAAGTTTTCATCACACAAGAAATAACAAGCAATGAAATGAACTTCAACTCAACCAATCTTTGGCGTTGGAAATGCTTGCTTTGAACCATAGGTGCTCTGGGAAGGGCCAGCTATTGTCAATGTCGAGAGCAACGCAGGACTGATCATCCAGGCTGAAGCGGCATATATCAGGAGCAGGGTAGGGAACCACCGCAATGTCCAAGGTATAGATACAGTTGCTTCTCATAAATGGTAGTAACGCTGTGTCAACAGCAGCTGGATCGCCTTTAACCATCATTGGATAGTTTGGTCCAAGGAAGAGCGAGTTTGCTCCAAGACTACCAATACTATACCAGGGCGAAGGTGTTGGCGCTAGCACACTAGTATCCATCCCGAATACCTTGCAACGGGTGTTGGAATAGGTACGGAGAGGGCGACCATGGGAGACAACACGTGCTCCCTCAGTAGTAACAATCTCAGTGCACTGTATACAGACAAGAAGAGGTGATCCATCGGAATTAGTTGCCAGGCGCCACTGAGTATATAAGTTCTGCTCGTCCTCATGCTCGTGATCATCACCATCGTCATCTCCCCCTAGGTTATAAAATTTTTCAAGTATAGGTGGTGGAATGTTCACAGGACCTTGGAGACACAAGAAGGTTAATTAGTAAAGGAAAACTTGCTAACCCGCATGCATGTGGATGAAACAATTATAATTACGGTGGAAGACAAACATACCGAAACTACGAGGATCCCATGCAAAAACAGTGCCAGGAGTGGTGGCAGCAAACACAAGATCCTCGTATTCAATTGCATCACAGTACACATCCGTGTATAGAAACTGATTTTTGAGCAATATCCATCCAGTAAAACCACGAAGGACGGCAACAAGCTTGTCGAAGATAGCAACAACTTGATAGTTCTTGTAATTCCAAGAGCGGTTTGGAACTCGACAAATTGCTATCTTCAGTAGACGACAGTCACCATGATCGTATTTGAAGATACGTAGATCATCTGTGTGCTCAACCTCAGGGCACTCGGAGATTTTTGGAAGTGGAATCCGCTGACGAGTGTACACATTCACAAGTTCCCACTCGCAATTGTACCCAATATAAACAACCCAATCTCCATTTGTGCCAGCCCAGGACTTACCCTTAAGCGATGGCATCTTGACATCACACATATCGTTATCAAGCGGCATCAACTTGCACAAGGCGAGGCCTCCGTCGTCCACGCCCATGCGAACATGCTTACAGCGAAGAAGATAAGGGAGATCAAACCGCTCCTGGACCGTTGGGTTCCTTGTAATGATGTTATTAGTTGAGTCGAGAATGGGCTTGAACGAACCTGCCATGCTAGTCGAGGTGATGACGTCGCACCGATCAATGACTTCCCCCACCACGTCATCCTTCAGATCGGGGCAAGAATAACGGGGTCGTTTCCGGCTTGCTCCCTCCATGGAGAAGACGATCGAACAATGGCAGAAGGAAGGGTGAAGGCAAATGGAGGAGGGAGGAAGAGCGTGCGACAGCAGTTCGAAATCGAGAGGGAAAGGTGAAGAGTCGTTGGACGGTTGCCAGTTTGCCACGGTAGACGAAGAGGCGCCCCGGCCTACACGTCCCTTCGGAAATTGTACAAAAGGACTCGCCGTCGTCTCACTGACATGTTGGAACGGGACCACATGTCAACGAAACATCGTGTGTAATTTCTCGTGCAAAATGCGATCTGGCCGCATTGGCCCGAGGTGCCGCATTATTTCTCGACTTTACTTTTTTAATGGCGTGCCGTTCAATTTTGAAGCACGACTAACTGGTACTGTTTGCAGAGAAAATATAAACTACTCCACCTCTAGTACAAGTAGTATAAAAAAGATATATAGGCTGGAGCTTCAGAGCTTTCTTGCTATGGGCTGCCCACTTGCTTCTCACACTATCACCCTCGCTCGCCTCTCTCTCCCTCCTCATCGGTGGTCACAGATCCGCCAACGAAGAAAAGGACGTGCAGTGTTGACGCACTCGTCGTCGGCGAGCGAGGTCACGCACTGACGACAAGGCCGTCCTCTCAGACCTAGCGCCCGCGCGGGATGGCCTCCGTCCCCAAGCTCGATGTCGTAGTGCGTGTGGAGGACGATGACCACGAGCGAAGCCACTTCCCGCCGACCCTCAGGTGTGCTACCTCTTTTTGAACCATACCCTTGTTCTATTGCCCCATCTGCCATGTCGCTGCATGTGGATCTTTTACCACTCCACCATCTTCCCAATTTGCTATCCTCTGCTTTGCTGGTCACGCAGACAAAAACCTTAATTTGCACTATTAAAGGAAACCCTACTTCATGCAGACTAATCCATGTCTGGGTTGAATAAGGAAAGGAAGGGAGACTGTACTGTCCAAGAGAGTAGGCATCGAACCCGCATCTAGGTTGAGAAGGGGAAAATCAGTAGCTAAGGAATGAGTCTCGTGTCTCTTGGTTGAAGAAGGGTAGAAAGGCATGAGAACGCAATAGAGAATGACCAGGTGGATTGGTTTGTTGTCCTCACATAGGAAAAAGGTGGCTAAACATAACAAAAATGGGACGTAATCCACATATGTTGCCTACATATTTGTTGCTCTGGGCAACCATACCTCCCTCACCACTCTATGCATCCGTGGAGGTACATCGTACTGGTGCGCCCACTGTCCGAATGGGCCTCGCATGCTCTTAGTCTAACTTTTTTGCTGTCAGTATAACGCCAGCAGTCAAGTCAAGCAATGCTACTGCTAAAGTGATGCCACATTTAACTAATGCCGCACTCAGTCTAATGCCACCGATAAATTTAAGGAATGCCATTTAATGTCACTGGATTATTTCAGGGTTAGCTGTTGATTGTGGATGTATTAAAGATTTTTCAACTAAGTCATTCTAATGATGTTGCACAGCCAGTATACCAACGATGAAACTTGTTACTACCTTCAGATTATTGCACTGTTAATGCTTATAGATTACATACCTCACTTTCATGAGATAAGTTAATTTTTTTGTACAGTGTCACCAAAATGCCAAGGCGCTGATGTCATTTTATTTTGGTTAAACTGCACAAAAAATTATGAAGACAAGAGGAAAGGTTAAGAGTGGGCACCTCCTCCTCCGACTGTTCTCTTGATTCGTTCGATAAAGTTTTTATGTTTGATCGATTATCAAGATTGGGATAGCAATTTTTAAGGTACCCCCAAGTTCGAAATGATATTTACCTTGGAGGTACATGGTTTGCAATTCTTTTATACTGTCATTAGTTAATAATGCTAGTTACCTTCAGACTTTTGTATTTGGTTTCATGCTCATGCACAGCTAGTATACCAATGCTGAAAAGTGATACCTTTACCTTTTGTATTGTTACTTCTTATAAAATCTTCCAGTGCTAGAGTTTATTGAAATCTGTTCAGTAAAACCATTGTATTGTACCCTGTAATAAAATAACTACTCTACTATTGCACTAGCCACTGGATTAGTGTATATTTGTAGTATTCGAAATTTCGAATGGTTTTGCATTAGCGTATGGACATAAATAAAGGGCGGCAAGCTTTCCCAGATATGTGCTCAAGAAAACTACTACCTGTTTTTCTAAATAATAGTAGACGTTTGGGTACTTTAAACTGAACCGCAAAAACCGCTTATATTAAGGAACAGAGGGTGTAGAGTTCACTCAAATTATCCCGTTAAAGCTAGTCACAACTTTGTTAAAATTAATGTTCATTATGTTATCGGAGGAGGTCTGTAAGTTTGTCTCTAATGCCTGTCGACTACATACCTGACATCATGATGTAATGTTAAGTCATTTCCTTTTGTACAGTGTCACTGAATTGTCAAGGCGGTGATGGCATTTTATTTTAGTTGAACTGCACAAAATATGCTTAAAAGAAGAGGAAAGGTCAGGAATCGATCATTCTTTCAGAAAGAACTATATATGCCTTTCTCACATCAGCCTCTGTTGCCTTATTTATTCCTTCAAAAAGGTGGTTAGAAACAGTCTTGCTACCTTTTCCCGTTAAGAAATTGGAATGCTTATATTTGTGAGTCTATGCTTCAACTAGTGCCACTTTTATAGTAATCACACTTTCAATATCTATGCAAACAGGGATGCTCGAGTTTAGTGGAACTGCACAAAAAGTCCAACTGGTTCAACATTAGGAGCATGTTTTCTCCCAAACCTTTACATCCAATTGGTGGCACTATGAGCTGTTCATTAAGAAGGTACATGGTTTGCTACTATCTTGCTACTCTTTTTGTACTATCATTAGATAGTAATACTAGTGGTTTGCATGTGAATTTATTGGCAGGGTGGACCTACATTGGAGGTGCAGGACATGATTCAATGACTGGATGCTCAATTTCGGTTGTATCGATTTCACCTCTTCCATCACTGCGAACATGGATATCCTTAGTCTGATGAAGAATAGGCGCTATATTTCTGCTCTGAACAAGCAAATCAATTCAGTATGAAATTGTCCAGGGCAAAACATGACTGTATCAAATTGTCCAGTGCAAAACATGACAGATCTAAGCGGAAGAGACATGTTTAAACCGGAAATACAAGGTGGGGTATATGTTTACTAGCTTCTTGATATTTGTGCAGACTGAGATGTCTGCCCGTTGCTATTTAGCAAACACACAAAGTAACCGCAATTTTGGTTGAACTACACAAGAGAATAGTATAGTCACTGCATGCAGTGCCATTTGAAAATAGACACAGAAAGATTGGATAGTCACTTCATGGACTGCAGAAAAGTAGTACTGTACTATTTATTGGCCAACACTAGGTACTTCATTGCTTTGGTCTGATTATACAATGGGCATCATTTTGCCTAAGTTAAAGTTTGTATTCCGAAAATAGTCTCGCCGTGTGATCAAGAGAAGACCAAATCATATTGCAGTGGATGTTCCTCCATCATGTGTGGTTCATTCCCATGGTTCCAGCTGTTGGTGAAACCACTTACGTTTGCATGAGGAATTGTAGACTTCACAAACAAATTTGTCATTCAGTCTGTACTGAATGTTGGCCAAGAGAAGCATCCATGTTAGTAGGAAGAACATATGTTTTTTCTAGATCTTTGCTTTTGGAGCTACATACTCGTATATGATCTGTGAATCATTGAGATGCATTAACATTTTGATCTTATGTATGGGAATCGTACGAGTTGGTTTTAGTTGTGGCTGATCTTTGCTTTTGGAGCTACATATTTGTATATGATCTGTGAATCATTGAGATGCATTAACAGTTCCTTATATCTGTTCGCTCAGTGTTTACAAGTTACCGATCGATCACTAGCTAGCCTACTAATGCGCTCCTGGCTGTTTTAGTTGCGACGCAAGATCCGAAGTGGCCATTTTTTGAATAGAAATGCCCACCTCTGAAGAAACTAACAAGCTACTCTGAAGAAAATGCCATGCGAATCTGAAGAAACTGCTAGCAAAAATGTTCGCAAATGCCTTATCTCCTAGCTAAAGTTCATCAATTAATGCCCTTGGCTGCGACTCGTTGAATGCTGCTCCGCGTACTGGCTGCGAGCGATTTTGAGTGCCCGCATGCAGCCTGCCGTAATTAAAGCAGCTAACTGATGCGAAAAAGATGCGCTTTAATTGTTGCAGGCCTTTTAAATTCGTGGAATCATTATTGACAAGGAGGGAGATGATTCGAGTGCACTCGTTTGACCGTAAGGCCGGTGTGCGACCCAACATGGACGGGACGGGATGACACAGTCAGAATTT
Source organism: Triticum aestivum (assembly GCF_018294505.1). Taxonomy (NCBI): domain Eukaryota; kingdom Viridiplantae; phylum Streptophyta; class Magnoliopsida; order Poales; family Poaceae; genus Triticum; species Triticum aestivum. Next base: position 63,114,059 of record NC_057814.1, on the reverse strand, counting down.
CAGTTTCTCTAGTTTTCCATGGCAAGCTGGCGCGCTAAGCCATGCCTGCTTTATTATGCATTGAATTCCGATGACCGTCGCGCTACCTTCCGCTTATAAGTACTGTTTCTCGGCCTTCTATGGTGGCACCGTGACCCAACTCGCCCTATCCTCATAAGCCCCCACCGGCCCGACGTTGCTTGCCACTTATCCTCGCTCTCGCCACGTCCGCCAAGCCCCCGCCCGTCCGCGATAGGCGTGGCCGGAGGCGGTCACCGCCGGAACTAGTGTTCGGTTTTTCACCGGAAGGCAGACGGAGGAGGAGGCATTATATCGGTCTTTAGATGGCAATGCGGAGATCGAGGACTTGTTGGAGCACGACCGCCTGGCGGAGGAGCAGGAGTTGTTGGAGCACGACCGCTTGGCGGATGAGCAGCGTATCGCCGATTTGCGCCGCCAGCGGGACATGGAGCAGCAGCGCACCGACGCTCTGAGTCGCGAGCAGAGCGCCCGCACGTGGGCCGACTACGTGGAGGCCGGCGCCCGGCAAATAGCCCTGGAGGCTGTCGGGCACGCACGCGTTCGCGACGCCGATTTTTACTACCAGCTCGTCAAGTGGGTTTCCCGCTTAGAAGCTGAAGCTTCGGTGGACCACGCCGGCATGGAGCAACGCGCCCTATCGCACCTCTGGCAAATCCGAGGCGAGGCGGAGGACGCCGGTGCCGGCGTTTAGCGTGTACCAGAGATGGCGGCCGGCATCATCTAGTTAGCTAAGAGTAAGTTAGTACTTGTACGCTACTAGATTATTAGTGGAAGTAGATAGTTAACTTGGCTATGATGGTTGTCAACGTGGAAGTTCAGTACTCTATATGTGGATCAGACCCGTTACTTTGCTCTGAATGTTCAACTTTCCGTTTGAACATATGCAATGGGCTGTTATTTTTTTAAATGGGTTGTATTTGTCCTCCACGGGTTTAGAGGCTGACTTGTGGGCCTACCAAGTTGACGCTTACACAACATGGAGATGATTGTACGTGGAGAGGATGACAGCAGGGACCCGCCAAGGTCATGGCAGTACGCAAGCAAAGTGCCTCCTTATTTCAATCCAATAAAAAAATGGCTCCTCGTAATGGATTTCTGACATCTGGGTCCCATGCCATTGTCAACGTAGTCAATAAACGAGAGAGTTGCACAACAAGCGGCTGACATCAGGGACCCAGCAGCTCGCACAGTTATTTTGTTTTGGGTTAATTTGATAAATGCCACTCCAAATCTGGTGTTTCTAAGAAATGCCATTGCAATTTCCAAACTTTGAAAAATGCCATTTCATGCCATCCCCTGTGGCATTTTTCGAAGTCCGGAGTGGCGTTTTTCAAAGTTTGCAAATTGAGTGGCGTTTTCCAAAGTTTGCAAAAATTGCAGTGGCATTTTTCAAAGTTTGGAAATTGTAGTGGCATTTTTATGAATCACCATATTTGATGTGGCATTTATCTAATTTGTTTTTGAGATGGAAGCAGGGTGTCAACTGGGCTGTGCGGGGCACTCTGGCATGTCTAGACAGCCTTCTCTTTTATGTGTACCACAGACCAGCCCAGTAGTTTTTTTTCTTTCTGAAAATGGCTAGGCCAGTTTTTTTGTGATTTGCCAAGTAAGTCGCTTTGTCAGGCCTATTGGGCTACAAATCTTTCAAAACGAGGAGAGCTTCATTCGGCTGGACGAGAAAATGGCCTATCAGTAATGAGAAATGGGCTGTACATTTTCAAAACACATCAAACCGGCAACTACTTTCAAATTTCTTTTTTTCATTACAAGATTTTAAATTGCATTAATTTTTATGCATGGAAAATTTGTTGGATTTTATATTGATATACATTTATTTTTAAAATCAGTTTGAATGTGACTCAAAATTTCGGGATTAAAAACAGTCCGGACCGCACCGAAATATGCAACATTTCGTATAATTTTTTAACCGTGGCCACAATATGGGCTGTAATGCTAACAAAAATAATATGGGCTCCAAAAAAACCTTCAGAATTAGCAAATGGGCTATAAATTATTAGAAATAATGGCAGATGGGTTGTATGGTGTTTTCCACAGATTTGAGGCTTTCCTAAAAAAAGGTTGACGCACAAGCAGTGACTGTTGGATGTCCATCCAACGGCCGTCGTGCTTCTTCAATCTCTGCTCTTCCTGCTCCAGCCGCTCAAACAAGCACCGGCGGGACTGCCTGCTCCCTCCTCCCCGTGGCCAGCTGTGCTGCCGCACAGGCTTCACTGCCCCACCGTACTCCCATCGCTGGCATAGCCATCCCTCTACTCACCCACACCTGTTGTTATTCTCCAGCGACGGCAGACGAACCAGTAAACCCTCATATAGTCGTACTCCCCTCCGCGTTGGAAACAACTACCGAGTCTTCCCTGCCTCCGTGTCGTTCCCTTCCTAGGCCTCGCCGTCGTCCACCGCCCTGGTGCTCCCGGCGCAGCCTGGTCAACGTGGTCAACGACCGACATGCATTTGAAGTGGACTGTACGTGGAGAGGCTGACAGCTGGGTCCACGGCCGCACTCAAGGAAATGCCTCCTTATTACGCGCAAAATAATGATTCCTCCACCTGACATCTGGGACCCACTGAAAGGGCCTCTGTATTTCACGAAAAAAACGTTACCGCCGCTGACAGCTCGGACCCACCAGCTATATCTTCGCACGCAAGGAAGTGTGTCCTTATTACGCACAAAAAAATGAATACTCTCCCCTCTAGCTGGGACCCAGTATAGTGGCAGGCTGACTTGTGGGCCTACTAAGTTGACGGGGATGGAGGGCTTTGTCAACTTAGTCAATATACACGATTCTAGCTCTAGTGACCGTATGATGTCCATCTAATGGCCGTGGTGCTTCTTCAACCTCTGGCCTTGTTGCTCCTGCCGCCGAAAGCAGCGCCGGTCGTGCCGCATGCTCCTGCCTCCTGTGGCCGGCTGTGCTGCCGCGGAGAACTCACCGCCCCCTACTATTCCCACTGCTGGCCCGGCCCTACGGCGACGGCAGCCTCACAGCGCAGCTGAACCAGTGAACCCTCGTACTCCTCTCCGCGCGGGCTTCCACTGCAACGTCTTCCGCGGCTCCGTGTCATCCCCTTCCTAGGCCTCGCCGTAGTCCACCGCCCTGGTGCTCTCAGCGCGGCATGGTCAATGTGGTCAAGGAACGGCTTCCATCGGACGTGGACTGTACATGGAGAGGCTGACAGCTAGGTCCACAGCCGCAGCAAGGAAGTGCCTCCTTATTACGCGGAAAATAATTATTCCTCCACCTGACAGCGGGGACCCACCGGACGGGCCACCATATTTCGCGAAAAAACTTTTCCCCTGATTGCGGGGACCCACCAGCTACATCTTCGCATGCCAGGAAGTGCCTGCGGGCAAAAAAAAAGATTCGCCCCCCTGACTGCTGGGACCCACCAGCTACATCTTCGCAGGCAAGGAAGTGCCTGACAGTCGGGACCCACCTGGTCGAAGCGTACGTAGCATTGTCATTCTAGTCGCGAACGTGTACGTACATACTGGTCGATGTAGAGGCGCGCACGTAGCATATACACGTACGTACATCGGCCAGTGTGCAAGAAAGAAAATACGGCCACATACGTACATACGGGCAGGGTCTCGAATGCCTACTCGCGCATACGTACGGCCAGGGCTCGTGTACATGGCTGGGTCAGAACGGAGAAACAGCGTCATCGTCGTGTTCATGGGGAGCCAACCGGCTGGGTCGGAACGGAATGCGTCGTCGTATTCATCGGGAGGGCTTGGACGGAACAACCGATGGAAACGAGGCCTGGCGTACCACAGAACAGAGGAAACGGCCTTGTGTTCGACCAGCCATGTTTGAAACGGGATCCTGTTCATCGGGAGGGGTCTGGCGTACCGCAAAACGGAGGAAATTGACCTCCTACGGTCGAAACGGGGGTCCTGTTGATCAGGAGGGGTGTGGCATACCGCAAAACGGAGGAAACGGACTTGTGTTGGAGCGCTATGGTCGAAACGGGGGTCCTGTTCATCGGGAGGGGTGTGGTGTACCGCAAAACGGGACTCCACGGGACACTGTTCATCTCCACCGTCGACCCCCTCCCACCTCCACGGGCTACTGTTCATCCACCGTCGACCTCCTCCAGCCTCCACCTGCGACTGTTCACCAACGAGCTCCTGTTCATCCAGCCTCCACCACGCGCTACTCCACCGGTTACTGTTCAACCAGCCCTCTCCACGGGCTCCTGTTCAACCACCCCTCCACGGGCTACTGTTAATCCAGCCCTCCACCGTCTACTGTTCTTTCTGCCCTCCACGGGGTGGTCCTGTTCATCCTGCCCTCCACGGGGTCCTGTTCATCCAGCCCCAACCGGCTCGATCGATCGGGGTCCTGTTCATCCAAAGGCAACACCACGGGGTCCTGTTCATCCACCCCCACCGGGAACTGTTCATCCAAACCCCCCACAGCAACGCTCACTGTTCATCCAGAGGCAGCATCGATCGGCTTCAGTTAGCAGCAGTAGCGAAGGAATCGCTCGATCGGGTTCAGTTAAGAGCCATCGATCGATCGCTCGTGTTCAGTAACGCGTAGCCTGCAGTGCAATCACTCGGGTTCAGTTAGAGCCCAACACCTCGCTCGGGTTTAGTTAGAGCCAACGCCTCGCACACACGCGCGTACGTGTATGAGTGAAACGCGCATCGCTCGGCCCCCGACCTCCCACCGTAACAGGGAACTCCCCGAAATTTTCCTCGCCCTTGCTTCTACCACGGTATTTTCCGCCATGGACGGCCCAAAGAATGTCATGTAGCTGCGTCTCCGGCCCGCCCAGGACGAAAAGCCCATTTTCTATCATGATTTTTTGTCATAGAAGTAGGAGCCCACCACATCTATGATGATACCGGTTTTGTCACAATTATCGTCATAGAAGTGCCATATGTATGACAGAAAAAAAATTCGTTCGGCCCAAAATGTCACAGATGTGTCTTTTGTTTGTAGTGTTGCAACCTAAAGGGAGACGCAAAGATTATGCTTCGTAATTTTTACATAGGATTGGCTTTGCATCATAGACAACTCTTAGATTTTGCCGCTAAAGGGAATTTTATTGAGCTTGATGCTAATGCTTCCTATGAAACCTTAGAAGGAATTCTCGGGGTTCCACCTCAAAAGAAGGGGATTTCTTTCACCCCAGAGGGAGTTGAAATTTCGGACAAACTTGGTGATTGCAGAAACTTATGGTTGAATTGCAAAAAATATAATGAACGTCTCAAACATCTTAATGGTAGTGTCAATCGCTTGAATACTTTAATTACCCTTTGCAATAAACGATTGGATATTCTAGATCTCAAGATGCGTTCTTTTCCAAAAAATTTAGGGAAGCGCAAAGAGCCACCCGGATTTGAAAAAGGCCTTACTAAAGTGGCAAAGACTAAAGACGACAATACTTAGATCTTTGCGTTATGCCTAGCTAGGGGCATAAAACGATAACGCTTATTCGGAGGCAACCCAATGAATAAAATTTATTTTTGTCTTTTTCTTTCTGTTCTTGACTGTTTGCACAATTATGCTACTATTATGATTGTGTTTTTCATGTTTTAATTAGTGTTTGTGCCAAGCAAAACCTTTGGGATCATGTTGGGTGATAGTTGATTTGATATTGCTGAAAAACAGAAACTTTTGCGCTCAAGAAAATAATTCTAGTTTTTAACAGAAGCCCGATAAAATACTGATTCTTTTTGCAGAAGATTAATATACAAATTGCTCATATTGTCATAATGTTTTATAATTTTTCGAGTTACTGAAGTATTCGAAATATCCAGATTGCTAAAAACTGTTCTTTTTTTGACAGATTCTGTTTTCTTTGCATTGTGTGCTTGTTTCGATGATTCTATGGTTTCCTTTGAAGAGTTTTTGCCATAGAAAAGTCGGAATACAGTAGATATAATGCAAAAATGAAATATGAATGGGTTTGCAATAGTACTTATAATAGTGATTTGCTTTCTTATACTAATGGATCTCACGAAGGTTTTGTTGAGTTTTGTGTGATTGAAGTTTTCAAGTTTTGGGTCAGATCGCGATGGATGAAGGAATAAGGATTTGCAAAAGGCTAAGCTTGGGGATGCCCAAGGCACCCCAATATAATATTCAAGAAGTATCAAGCAACTAAGCTTGGGGATGCCCCCGAGTGACGTCCCCTCTTTCTTCTAACAACCATCGGTATTTTACTTGGAACTATATTTTTATTCATCACATATTATGAGCTTTGCTTGGAGCATCTTGTATGATATGAGTCTTTGCTTATTTTGCTTTGTATTTTAAGTCATGTATCCTTGCTGGACACACCTATTTGAGAGATCCAAAATTATGTTATGATTTGCTAGAATTGCTCTATATGCTTCACTTAAATCTTTATGAGCTATGGAATTGCTCTAGTGCTTCACTTATGTATTTTTGAGCACGGTGTGCTTTGTTACTTTTGAAGAAATGCTCTCATGCTTCACTTAGATTTATTTGAGAGTCAGTATTTTTTTTGGAAGGAATTCTCTCATGCTTCACTTAAACTATTTTGAGAGAAGGAATTTTTATGCTCATGTTCTTCACTTATATTTGTTTGAGCTTATTGAAAGCAACGTATGAAACTAGTTCCAAAGTGATAGATATCCAAGGGGGATATAATAAAAACTTTCATAAAGATCATTGGACAAAATAAACTTGATTCTCGGTAATAGTTTTGAGATATGATGATAGTGATATGTGAGTCATGTTGATTAGTAATTATGCTTTAGTAAGAATATTTGTGTTAAGGTTTGTGATTCCTTATGCAAGAACGAAAGTCAATAGTTATGCAATGAAATTACATCCTACTTGTGGTCCATTATTCGGTGTTAGTTATGCTTAATGCTCTCTTATGAGATTTTACGTTTCTTGGTTGGATGCTTCTCAATCTTTTGCCAGCCTTCATTTGCACTAAGTATGATCACTACTTGTGCATACAAAATCCTTAAACCAGTTTTTGCCACATGAGTCCACTATACCTACCTATATGCGGTATTCTTTTGCCGTTCTAAGCAAATTTGTATGTGCCATCTCCAAATTTTCAAAATAAATTTCTCTTTTGTGTGCTCGTACCACTCATGAAACGGTAGGGGGTGGCTGATATATTTCCATGCTAGATCTGTTATTCTCACGATGAGTGTTTATTCACTTGTCATTGCACGAGAGTACGGCAAAGGTATTAGGGATGCCCAGTCCCGAAATGAAAAATGAATTTACTTTATGTTGTCAAATAATAAATTCCTTGGAAAGTGTTGGTATGGAAGGCACGCATGTATACGGTTAGCCATGGAAAGTGAAAGTATGGTGGAAAAAGAAATAAACTTTATTTACTGTTTGGGAACTGCATATGATATATCTAGCATGGAAAGTATTGGGAACTACTCGATTGTTTTCGTTGACAGGAAAAGCATGCCACCCAAAATGTGTTATCTCTATCTTTTTCGCTTTGAGCTCTGGCACCTCTACAAATCCCTACTTCCCTCCATGAAGGGATTTTCTATTTACTTTATGCAATTTTTATTTTTCCTTGAGTATCCATCTTCTCTTATAAAGCAGCAACTAAGGGGCACTATGATCGTACTTGAGCATTGGGTGTAGCTAATATGCGAGTGTGTTTCATGAATGCATCAATGATTGAGCATAATGGGCTAGGGATAACTTGCTTTAGTGTTGATATTTTGAAAGACATGGTTGCTTGTTGATATGCTTGAGTATTAAAGTCCTCACATCAAAACTAGACTATTGCTTTGAACCATATAAAAGTCCAAACGTCCATGCTACAAAGAAAAGAATATGTGATGAACATGTTAGGCAGCATTCCACATCAAAAAATTTGTTTTTATCATTTTACCTACTCTCGAGGACGAGCAAGAATTAAGCTTGGGAATGCTGATACGTCTCCAACGTATCTATAATTTTTTATTGTTCCATGCTGTTATATTATCATTCTTGGATGTTTTACAATCATTTTATAGCAACTTCATATCATTTTTTGGGACTAACCTATTGACATAGTGCCCAGTGCTAGTTGCCATTTTGGCTTGTTTTTTACTTCGCAGAAAATCAATACCAAACGGAGTCCAAACGTAGTGAAACTTTTTGGAGATTTTTTCTGGACCAGAAAGCACCAGAGGGGAGCTCCGAGGCGAGCACAGCCCATCAGCGCGCCCGGGGGCCCAGGCGCGCCCAAGTGGGTTGTGCCCACCACGGCCACCTCCCGCACCACCTCTTTGCTCTATAAGTACCCCAATATTCCAGAAACCCTAGGGGAGTCGACGAAAATCAATTCCAGCTGCCCCAATTTCCAAAACCACCAGATCCAATCTAGACACCATCATGGAGGGGTTCATCATCCTCATTGGTGCCGCTCCGATGATGCGTGAGTAGTTCATTGTAGACCGACGAGTCGTAGTTAGTAGATAGATGGATTCCTTTCTCTCTCTTTTGATACAATGGTCTCTTGGAGATCTATTTGATGTAACTCTTTTTCCGGTGTGTTTGTTGGATCCGATGAACTTTGAGTTGATGATCAGATCTATGTTTTTATCCATTAAAGTTATTTGAGTCTTTTGATCTCTTATATGCATGATTACTTATAGCCTCGTATTTCTTCGTCGAATCTTTGGTTTAGTTGGGCCAACTAGATCAATTTTTCTTGCCTTGGGAAGAGGTGCTTTGTGATGGGTTCGACCTTATGGTGCTTGATCCCAGTGACATAAGGTGAACCGACACGTATGTATCATTGCTATTAAGGATAACAAGATGGGGTCTATTTCTACATAAATAGATCTTGTCTACATCATGTCATCATTCTTATTGCATTACTCCGTTTCTCCATGAACTTAATACACTAGATGCATGCTGGATAGGGGTCGATGTGTGCAGTAATAGTAGTAGGTGCAGACAGGGGTCGGTCTACTAATATCGGACGTGATGCCTATATAATGATCATTGCCTGGATATCGTCATGATTATTTGAATTTCTATCAATTACCCAACAATAATTTGGTTACCCACCGTATGCTATCTTTCTCGAGAGAAGCCACTAGTGAAATCTACGGCCCCCGGGTCTCTTCTTTCTTATATTTTCCTTCGCGATCTATTTTTATTTACTTTTATTTTCAGATCTATTAATCCAAAATCACAAAAATTCTTTGCTGCACTTTATTTTATTCATGATCTACTTATTCAATCTACTACAACTTTCTCCCATCCACTTGCCAATTTCTGGCTCCGTTACCCGAAAGGGATTGACAACCCCTTTAACACGTCGGGTTGCAGGTATTTGTTCTTTGTGTGCAGGTGCTGTTTACATGGTGTTGCGCGATTCTCCTTCTGGTTCGATAACCTTGGTCTCATCACTAAGGGAAATACCTACCGTCGTTGTGCTGCATCATCCCTTCCTCTCTGGGGAAAAACCGACGTAGCTCTAACCGGATCATAAAGCGCAACCCCTCAGTATAATCCTTAATAAGCGCAAACTTCTCCGACATAGTGTAATTGGGAGAATTCAAAAAGGTAATCGGACTATCATGTGTGGGTGTAATAGCAATAATTTCATGCTTAACATAAGGAACAATAGCAAGTTCATCTCCATAAGCATAATTTATATAGGCATTATGGCCACAAGCATAGCAAGCATCAATTTCATCAAAAAGGGATATTTCAAACGAATCCAAGGGATCATAGCAATTATCATAGCATTCATCATTCGATAAGCACGAAGGGAGATTCAACAATGTATGAGGTGAAGAGTTACTCTCATCGGAAGGTGGGCACGGGTAGCTAATCCGCTCTTCCTCCTTTTGTTCTTCGCTCTCCTCATCATCTTTTTCATCTAGTGACCTCACAGTGTCATCAATTTCTTCTTCCATAGATTCCTGCAAAATATTAATCTCTTCTTGGACAGTAGAGACTTTCTCAATAAATTCATTAATATCGGCATTATATTTATAAATCTCATAGCAATACTTAAGTATAGCATAGGTCTGTAAATAGCATCATCATAATATTGACACTTTCCAAACAAAGATTCAATTTCATAAGCACCATTAAAAGTAGCGAATTCTTTTATTTGTTCCACATCATAGTAATTATATATACCATTAGCATAAGAAGCCAAGGTTTCATTATCATTAAATTTACATGAAAAGGTAAAGTCTGGAGCCTTCATCCTAGAGCAACAAGTATAATCATATCTCAAGCATAAATTCCGAGCATACCAATGCAACATATGAATTTGATCCCATAAGAGTTTTCCTTTTTGAGTCAAGCAATAATCCCTAAAGTATTCACATGGATCCAACGTGTCTCCAATTATCAAGTTGAATGGGGTTTTCTTAGGATTATCAAAGTAGTGTTTAATATTTTCTACATAACGAGCATCGAGGGTTTTAGGAGCACTACAGGAAACAGCTACTTTGCCGTCTGCCACGGCGGACGGCAAAGGCTCGAAAGGTGGACGGCAAAGACCTTTGCCGTCCGCCGTGGACGGCAAAAGGCTCCGGCAAAGAAGGCTACGGTAAACAGCTGCTTTGGCGTCCGCTTCCTGGCGGCGGACGGCAAAGGCTCTTTGCCGTCTGCGGCGGACGGCAAAGAGGGCGGACGACAATAATTGCGCTGTCAGTCCATTAAGTGGCTAACGGCAGACCTTTGCCGTCCGCCGCTGACGGCAAAATTTCTCTGGTCTTTGCCGTCTGCCACAGATGGCAAAGTGCAGGTTCTTTGCCGTCTGCCACAGATGGCAAAGTCTTTGCCGTCTGCCACTATAGGCAAACTGACCAAATGGGTCAGCTCCCAGGAAGCACAGTTGGCTGCCACGTGGCTTCTTTGCCGTCCGCCGG